>NC_044552.1:154064494-154682903 GCF_007565055.1 Rhinopithecus roxellana
TTGCTGAAGGAAACCTAAGAGTTTAACTGGGAATGAATGAGAGACCCAAAGTACTGCTTCTCAGCCACGTGCCCCGTGTTGGCCCAGGGGCTCTGAGCACACTGCGCAGACTCCCCAGAGTATCTGGACAAGCACCGCCTGCTGCCCTGCTGCCGGATCTGCCCCAGCAAGTCAGGAGCGGGCCTGTTCTTTTTCACTCTAATGGTTTTGCATCTGCTCTGGCCAAAATGTTTTTTCTGCCTTTCTTTCATCTGCACTATGTGGCCTAGCTTTCCTGCAGAGGCCCCAGTGTGGCTCTCAGAACGATCACTCTCTCATTCTGTTTTGTGTTGCTTTTACCCATGGGCAGCTCTCTTTTTACACTGAGTGTTCCTGTGAATGGAGCATTTTGCAGCACCTGGAAGCCTCACTCAGAGTCGGCCTCTGCTTTCACACAGTGCCCAGTGCCGGGGTAGGGGATGACTCACGCAGATCACCCCGATGAACCTGAAGTTGGCTTTTTATGTCTGGCTGTTGTTCAGAGCTTTAAAAATTGGGAAGGGAAAATGAGAGGGAAAGAGGGAGAACAAAACAAACATGACAGGAAAATGGCAGAACTTCCATTCATTATTACCGTTATTTAGCATTAAATGTCAACCAAGTCTGAAGGGCTTTTGGGTGCATGAATAAACAGGCCAGCAAGTAGTTATTTTTATTCTATATGTACATCTTGTGCTCCACACTCAACAGTGACATCAGCGTTCTTGCTTCACATCAGCTGTCCTTGCTCATGGTGTTCTCAAGGGTGTGAACTCAGCTGAAGATAAGGGTTTGTGACTGCCGTTCCTGTGACACTGAGCTCACTTACAGTACGTCCCCTGGCTCAGCAAAGCTCGCAGCTACATTTTCAAGTGTGTTGATGCACATTCCCTTGGGTGTGGACTTTGGATTAGTCCAAATGACAATTAGTCATTGTCACGGGTGCTAGACAAACACAACATCCCTCCTCGTGCTAAGCTGTTTGCCTAGTTTTGCACTCCTTTGAGGAGTTTCCAGGCTCTGTCTACACAGTGCCAAATATCTAGATCAGAGTTGAAAATGTAATTTAAAAACCCAATGTTTGTGTTGCAAGGAAAAAGCCCGGAGCTTTTTATATTTGGATAAATTAGAGAGAGAGAAAATCTTTGCCCTCAATTCTATCAGAATGGTATACCTGAAGATGCTGAAAATATGCTGAGTTGAATCAAACGGTTATTGATACGATCCATTGCACTCCCCAGTATAGCGTGTAGATCAATAACTCAACACAGATTCTGTTCTTATATGATCTTCTCTGTAGTGTTGCTTCAGAGAGCATGACCTTTTATATTCTCAGGATAAATTTTCTATACACTTAAAGCATCACTATTTCCTACAGACAAAGTAGGGCAATTAATAATTACTATTCTGAATGATAAGCATTTTGCTGGTGTGCCAGCCACTGAGCTAAGCTTTTAAGGAGTTATCTCACTTAATCCTTTCAATGAGCATTATGGTATCTCCATTAAATATATGAGGCATCTGAGACTCAGAAAGTTCAAATAACTTGTCCAAAGTCACTCAGCTGAATTATCAAAGCATGACTCACACACAGCCTATATTCTTACATCATACTGTCTTCTGGAAAAGTTGGACTCACTTTAGTCCAAGCAGTCCTGGTTCTATTTTATGGTCATTAAAGCTGTGTGCGTTTGCAACCCCCAGTCCCAACTCTCCATGTGTGGTGTGTGTGAGTATGCGATGGATAGCTATTGTTTGGTTAGGTTCATTTCCTTCTGTTCAATTTCCAACTGCTATGCGTAATAGCATTTCCTTATTCTAGAGGGAAGCAGAAGCTTGGAAAGAACGCGAGGACAGCTCATTTGCAGTGCTTCCTGTTGAGGGAGCAGGAAGTGTGCTGGAGTTGTGAGGAAGTCTGCCAGAAAGAGATTCCTAGAGTTGAAAGTAGGGAACCATCGGGCCCAGCGTGGAGTCCACAGCTGAGCTTAGAAGCCCATAGGAAATAGATGCCTAAACTTCCAAGTTTCCCTTCCTACAATTCTATCGACACAGACTCTGCAAATATGTGACAGGCTGAATTCTAGAACAACCTGTGCTTATAAAAGCCGCAGAACCTAACCATACCATGCAACAGCGCAAGGCCAGCCCATAGCAGGTACAGAGAAACCAGCAGAAGGGGGTAAGAGTGAGTCAAAGGAACTCATGGCTGTTTCTAGACTCCTGGAGTGTTGCCCATGGAGACTTTTCTCTTTACAGTAAAGTCATTGAGAACAAGGGACCAGATGTCAGTTTGATTCGAGAAAGAGAGGTAGGGCAGAATGATATAGGACATTATGCAAGTCAAGTAGAAAATAAAAGTTTATGCAGGATGTGAAACAGCAGAAGATCTATAAAGGAAGCTAAAACCCAACTTGCAGGAATTTGTGTTAGTGAGTGAATGTTGAGTGTTTTGAAGTGAGTTATTTGAAGATCAGCCTCGTGAATGCCTGCCTAGTGAATACTGGGCTGGAAGACATTCCCTCAGGGCCTCCTTGACTAGAACGTAACTGGATGTTTCCATATTGACCAGCATGGACTAACTCAGAGTAGAGCAGACCAGAACCCGCCACACTAGAGCATGTTCATCAGTGACCCTTTTCTCCTATGCATCTGCCCTGCTTTGCTTGTGCTCATTTGCATATCCACACACGCAACAAATATTCATTGACCACCAGCTCTGTGCCAGGCACTGAGGTTGATGAGGATGTGTTGGTGAATAAAACACGTGGCTTCTGGAACTGACCATCCTGCAGAAGGATTTAAGCCCACTTTCTAAAATCTAAAACAAAAAACAAAACAACAGCAACAACAGAAACTCCAGCCTCCCTGGATTCCACATTCCCTTCTCATTAATATGCTATTGCTTGGCTACTGATATGGTTTGGCTGTGTCCCCACAAAAATCTCATCTTGAATTATAGTTCCCATAATTCCCATATATCATGGGAGGGACCAGGTGGAGATAATTGAAGGATGGGGGCAGTTCCCCCATCCTGTTCGTATGATAGTGAGTCAGTTCTCACAAGAGCGGATGGTTTTAGGGGCCTTCCCCCTTGGCTGGGCACTCATTCTTCTCCTCCCTGCTGCCATGTGAAGAAGGTTGTGTTTGCTTCCCCTTCCACCATGATCATAAGTTTCCTGAGGCTTCCTCAACCATGCTGAACTGTTAGTTAAACCTCTTTTCTTTATAAATTACCCAGTCTTGGGTTTGTCTTTATTAGCAGTGTGAGAACAGACTAATGCAGCTACCCTTCTCAAATGTGTTGCTTTTGAGAAGGAACACTTCTCAAAAGAGTCATTTATGCTTTCTGGGTCCAGTTATTACAGTTTATCAACTTCCTGCCTCTCCGAACCTGACCCTCAGGCTCTGACTTTGTGACAAGATCACCAATGACAGCCAAAGCCTTCAAGTGATCCTTCCCAGGCCTCCACTTATTTGGTCCCCCTAGAACATTTTGCACTGTTGCCCACTCTTTTATTCTTTGGATGCCTTCTTCCCTGGTTTTCCTGAACACCATGATCTCCTGGTTGTCCTCCTACATTTTTCTCACCTTCATCCACAGGATTTGCTTTCACCATCTATTTATTTCTTTCTGGGGAGGAGGGAGAACACTTTTTTTTTTTTTTTTTTTTTTTTTTGCTTTCCTGGAGGGTTTCATCTGAACCTTTTCTTTTCTTGCTTTTGGAGATGTATACACACTTTTGGCTTTAATTACTCTTTATTTGCTCATGGCTGCTATTTTTCTATGCAGAGCTTCAGTTCAGTATATCTAAACGCCTACTAGAATTCCCCATTAGAAATCCCACCAGCATCTCACACTTGGCAGGCTGAAAACCAAACTCATGATGTCCTCTGCTCTGCTGTGTCCATCTCCCTACATGGCATCATCACCCGCCTATTTATCTCCGTGGCGAGCCAGTCATCCTCAAGCCTTCCCCCTCCTTCACTCCCACATCCAATAAACTATCAAGCACTGTCTTTTCTACTTTTTGAATTACTCTAAGATCTGCCACCACCTTTGCCAAACCTGCAATCAGGAAGTGTGTGGTATGTAAAAGGCATGGAATTGATGTCTGCTGAGTAATCTTATTTTATAAATGGATGAACATATGACTAAGATCAGATCCCAACAGGTCATGAACTCCAGCTCAATGCACAATGGGGTCACACGGTCCTGCATCCTGAGGCCATGGCCAAGTGATTCAGTTCCGATCTCTACATGGTCTTGGGCACAGACAAAACCACTTTCAGAACAGATGAGAACATATTTCTCATGTGCGAAAACTCTGCTAAGGCTCTGAATATATCCTAACTTCTGGATGATCACAAAATTACAAATATTTTGAATCTGCATTCATGTAAATTTCTGTCAGAATAATGTATGGTTTTCTTTATTCTTCATTTCATCCTTTTCCCATTTGATAAACCTACTTCCTAGAGCTTGCCTCCATCAACTGCCAACAACCAAATTTCCAGTTTATGACACTCCGAGTCTCTTCCCCCATTCTGTTCTTTCTTCTTCAAGGACTATCTGTTGGCCATTTTATTACTAAGTCCATTATCATCTGAAATAGGCCAAGACCAAGAGATTAAATGTATGTAAATTGTGTGTGTATGCACACACACACACACACACACACACACACACACACACATACACATATATATTCCAAGGCTGCTATTTTTGCAACTTCATAGTATCAGTAATTCTAGAGCAAGATTTTCCTGAGGAAGAAAGCATAATTTAAAATGCTAAACTTTTTTATGATTAGCATAGCTATTATTAAGAACGCATAGCTCAGTCAGTTTCTATGACTGAATTCAAAGGCAGAAAGATAAACAAAAGGGAAAATCAGCCAAACTCTTTAAAAACAAGAAGACTAAAAAGATATGAAATCTTGAAAGCAGATGGAGAAAAGAAGTAAAAACAAAAAAAAAAAAACCTGATAATAGGAGGCAAAATTCTAGACTATCCAAGAAGAAAAAAACACAAATAAAGCAGCAAAACAACAAAAGCTAGTATAATATCACCTTGTGGGTAAAACCAATTAATTTTAATAGCATTTTTTTGTTAATAATCCCTCCCACAAGAGACACAAAGCAAGATGTGCTTCTTGATAGAGTTTGTAAATTTTAATGTTTTTTTTCCCATTCTACTCTGAAGAATTTTATCCCTTGCTGTTAAATAAGTGAACATAAATATGTTCATTTATCTTGGTGTAAGGAGTCTCTAAGACAAATGTGATGATCTGCATCAAATTTAAAGGAAAAATTAGCAGTAACAAAAAGGTCAGCATATTCTGAGAAATTTTGGTATATGTACTACTGTGGTTATGGGCATACATTGTATGAAGCATCATATATGTTAATGTTTATCCCTGGCTAGGATTTCCAAATTAAATATTATTTGGATCTCTCTGTTAGGTAAGTGTTCCAATTTAGAAAAAGAAATTCTGCAGAAAACTCTAAGGATGGAGTGCAATTTGACCTTGGGTCTGACAATACTGTGGCTGGAGTGTCAACCACCTGTCCACTCTGCGCTGTTGATCACATGCCATGAACACCCATGTACCATTTCACACACACACACCAATAAAAGCCTCAAAATGTGACGAGCTAGAGTGGGCATTCAAAGATAATTGATGAAGGAAAAAGAAAAAGGAGTCCCCCTTCGTGTGGTCATTATTCATTAGTCTTCCTATTTTTATGAGAGGGAAATGAATCAGTTACTACTTCAATCTTAAGGGATTTCAAAGTTTAACCCTTCTTTAGTTTCACACATTGGCAGCTTCACTGAAATTCAATAGGGAGTTTGGAGAGCTGTGTATTCATAGTTTCTCATTTACCTGGATTTCTGAAGTTGATTTAACTGTTAAAGAATCACTTCTTGATTAGTTTGCAGTTATCCTGAAAGTACTTCTCTTAAGGCATGGTTATGTTAATTCTGACTGTCTTTTTCCTGCCATAGAGTTGTAGCCCTGCACCAAAAGTAAATAAGGTATTTGTCTTGGTTGAAACTTCTCCACTGTTCGGGATTATAAGTGATCCTGAAAAGAGACACTGGTTGTCTTTTTTTTTTTTTTTTTTTTACACCCCAATGACATTCCAGGTAGATGGAGACATAAAGCTTTGGTTACTATTAAATTTTCAGGAACAGATAATCCTGCCCAACATTTTAGAAGAGTGAACAAGAAATTTCATCTCTAAAAGTCTAAGATTCTAAAAACATATCAACAAATCAGGTCTTTCAATTCAAAAGTGAATCAGCAACAGTAAAATTGAGAAATCAATGTACTTCTCAAAGTAGCAGGTAGAGAGTTCTGGAGAGCTGCTCTGCTCCTAGGATGCAGACTGTAATGAATTAACAATTCTGCTGGATTCCTTTGGTAGCAACACCATCATACAGTAGGTGATAGATCAATAGACAGATAGATATAGATAGATAGTATATATATATATTCTTCATATCATACATAATATTATAGAATATATATATATAGTATGGATTTTTTCACTGTAACAACCATGGTTTAACATCAATCCAATTACTTATTTGGTCAATCCTATAATAGATCCAAAACAGTTTTAGAATTGATTTGCCTATACCACCATAAAAAGTAAACTATTGAAAAGAGTTTAGGTATGTAGTCAACATTCTGTTCATAAGTTACTTGACTGTCTCCTCCCCAACCATTGTGTTATTCATCTTAAAAGCAGTTGCGTTAATTTGCTCCCATTTCAATTCTATTTCCTGATTATTATTCTTTCCATTTTAATTTTTTGAATACATAGAATATTAACATACCTTCAAATCTCAACTATACAAAAAGGCAGTCTCTTCCTGTATCTCTTCAGCCCTACTTGTGCCTCTCAATATAGGTAACAAACTTCATTATTCTCTGGCTTATCCATGACATTTTAATGTTCGAACAGATTATCAGATTGATGTCGTTTATTATCTCCTCTCTTTTCTTAACACTTTGTGTTTTCACTAACACAACACAAGGAAATCATCCCTTCTCCATTCCTAGAGGTGTATCTTATTTTTTCCCAGTTCACATCACTCTGTTGTGTAAGTATAGCATAGTTTATAAAATCCGTCGCTTATGTATGGTACCTATCCCTTGTCTTCAGGGGATTCATTTCAAGACCCCCCAGTGGATGCCTGAAACCGTGGATAGTACCCAGTTAGTTATATATACACTGTGTTTTTTCCTGTACATGCATACCTATGACAAACTTTAATTTATAAATTAAGCACAATAAGAGATTAACAACAATAATTATAAAACAGAACAATGACAACAATTCACAGTTTCCCGGATAGAAGATTCGTTCTAGTCTGAATAGGCAAGCATCACTACTCTTGTGCTTTAGGACCATGGTTTTAAGTAAAATAAGGGTTACTTGAACACAAGCACTGTGACACCACGACAGTCGGTCTGATAACAGAGATGGCTACTAAGTGGCTAGCAGGTGGCATAAACAGTGTGCAGATGCTGGACAAAGGGATGATTCACCTGCCGGGTAGGACGGAGCAGGAGAGTGCATGATTTCATCAGCTACTCAAAATAGAGCACAAATAAAACGTAAGGATTATTTCTGCAATTTTCCATTTAATATATTTGGATCACTATTGACCATGGGTAACTGAAAATGCAGACAATGAAACCATCCCTAAGAAGGGAGTACTGTATAGACATTTAGGTAGTTGCTGAATTTTACAATGTGAATATGGCTGCAGTGAATAATCACATGCCTTCTTTTTGTATTATTTGAAATATATTTTCAGAGTAAATTTCTGGAAGTGTGATTTCTGGGTTGAAGAACAAATGCATATGTAGTTGTTTTTAGAATTGCCAAATTCCCCTCCAGAGGAATTGTATTAGATTGATGCAAAAGTAATTGTGGTTTTTGCCATTACTTCTAATTAAAAGTAATGTCAGTACTTTTGCCATTAAAAGTAATAGCAACACTGCAATTACTGTTTTACGTTAAAAGTAAAGGCAAAAACCGCAATTACTTTTGCACCAACCATTTTAAATTCCCACCAACAGTGCATGTTACCAGACAGCTTTGCCAGCAGCGTGAATTGTCAAGCTTTCATATTTTCTCCAACGGATGGGTGAGAAATGGCCCTTCTGTACAGGTTTAATCGACATTTCTTCTGTTATGAATGAAGTTAAACACGTTTAACATATAGGTGCCATTTGAATATCTATTTTGTAAATTTTCTATTCACGAATGACTTGTTCCACTTTTCTATGAGATTTTTTGTCCTTTTCCCCCAATATACCCGAGTTCTTTGTATAATAGGTACATAGCCTTTCATCTGTGCTCTTTCACAGTTCATCATTTGCCTTTTGACCTAGTATATGGTGCTTTTTTCCAAGCAAATAAAAATATAAGCAAACATCAATCTTTTCGTTTATGACACCTGGATTTTGAATTGTTAGAAATCCTTTCTTACATGAAGGGTAGAAATGAATCTAATTTTATCTTTTCTCAATGACTGTCCAGTTACTCTGACATCACTTATTTTATTTGTCAGAAAGTCCATTTTTGCCCCAGTGATTTGACATGAGCCTTCATATTATACTCAGACACACCATTTGTTCTACGCCATTTGCTTGTCCTTTTGGAAATATGTCCATGCTGCTTTAATTATAGAAGGTTTAGAGTATCTCTTTTTTTTATTTCCAACTTTTATTTTAGGTTCAGGGGGCACGTGCACAAGCGTATTATAGAGTTAAACTGCATGTTTAGTGTACAGATTATTTCAGCACCCAGGGAATAAGCACGGTACCTGATAGGTAGTTTTTCAATTCTCACACTCCTTCCACCCTATAATCTTAATACATGCTACCTCTTCCTTTTCAAGGTTTTTTTTGTGAACTTGAGTATCAACTTGTTTAGCTTGGCGAGTGTGTGTGTGTGTGTGTGTGCATGTTTAACTGAGAATGCATAATATTTGGAAATTAACACGGGAAGAATTGTTATGTTTATAAATACTGAAACATCATCATTTCCTATTGTTTTACGGTTTTCTTGAGATAGGTTGTAAGTAATACTTTTATACTTCTATGTAGTCTATCCTTTATTATTATCGCAATTGTGACTTTATTATTTATTATATCTTTTAGTTGGTTATGTATATAAAGGCTATTGATTATCGCATGTTAATTTTATGTTCTGTTCATTGATTAATGTTTTCACTTAAGTTCGTTTTATCATTAATTCTATGGGATTCTCCAGGTATGCTATCATGTCACCTGCAAAAGATAGTGTATTTATTTTTACCAATTATTTTTCCTTCGATTCTGTAATCTAATTACATTTGCCAATACTTCCAGAATAAATAGTAGTGATGATAGTAGGAATCCTTGCCTTGTTTCTAACCTTAACTGGAATATTTCTAGTGTTTCCTAATTGGAATGTTTCTGGAATTAGGATTGGGATATACATATACACATATATTTATATAAAATATATGTGTGTATATATATTTTATATATGTGCATATCTCAATCCCAATTTCAGAATCTTAATAATTTCTTACTTTAATTTCTTTCTTAATCTTTTATCAAAATAATATATTTTGTCACATTAGGCATTTGCATTTCTACTTTTTCCTAGAGATTCTATTAAAAATGAAGTTAAATTTTGTCAAAGGCTATTTTTTGCATATCTGGAGATAGTTATATCATTTTTCTCCTTAGATTTAATTGTGTGGTAAAACATACTAATAAGATTTCCTAATATTGAACTGTTTTTGAATTCTCATATAAAATTACACATTGTCATGGTGAATTATTTTGGAGGTTTAAATCAGTATTAATATGTGAAATTGATCTCTCCTTTGTTGTGCTGTTTTTCTTAAGCTCAGCTCTCAATGTCATCCATTCTTCATAAAAGGAACTGGAAAATTCCTCTTCATTTTCTATATTTTAAAACAAGGTATGTAGCATTTGGGGCCAGCGAGTCTCCAAAGGTGTCGCAGCATTCCCCTTTGAAACTGTTTGGTATGGTGTTTTATTAAAGAGCAATGCTTAATATATTTTTCTATGTCTTCCATGGAAATTGATCAAGCTTTCAGTTTACTAAGGTGAATTTTGTTAAGCTACATTTTATTAATAAATTACTCACTTCACAGCTTGCAGTATAGCTCAGAGGTAAAACATTTGACTGCAGAAATTACCCACTTCATCAGGCTTTATAAATGTATTGGCATAAAAGTAGTCTAAAATTCTAAAAGGTTTTTTCTTTTCCTGTGTGGATAGTCATTTACTCCTTGTTATATTTTATTTTGTAAAGTTTTGCCCTTTTTTTCTTGATTAAATTACCTAGTTTTTTGTTCATTATTATTTCAAAAGTTATTTTTATTAATGCAGTCTACTCTTTTTCTGTTCTTATCACATTTAATTCTCTGCTATTATTGTTAAATATTTTGTTTTTCTTTGCTGTTTTCTTTTTTTACTTGGGATTCCAACTCGTTTTTTTTCATTCTTTTATTTTTGTTGACATGGATGCTAGGGCCATACATTTTCTATTATTGCTGCTTTAAATGTAACTCATAGATTTTTTAATATAGTTTTTTATTCTTTTTTATTTCTTGAATTATAATTTTAAATATTAGCTCTACCACATTGTTTTAATATTTTTCTTCAGGGATTTCAATCACACACACTCATACACATATTGTATAAGTGTTCTTCAGAGAAAAGAAAAACAATAGGATACATGGAAATTTGTTTGAAGGAAATAGATTGCACGATTGTGAAGCTGGCATGAGAAAAATGTGTAAAGTAGACCAACAGGTGGGAACTCACCAAGAGTTGATGCTGCAAACTTGAGGCACAATTTATTCTTTTCTGAGAAACCTCAAGTTTTCCTCTTACTTCCTCAACTGATTAGGTGAGGCTCACCACCTTATCCAGAGTTATTTTCTTTAAAGTCAATTGATTATAGATGTTAACCTACATCTACAAAACACCTTCACAGCAAAACCTGGGTTGACTGGTTCCTACAGCCTCACAAAGTTGAAACATAAAAGTAACCATCACCCATGCTGCATCTTTCTTCTCCAACATTTCAACCATTTTCTCTTTAACTCTTTTTATTGATCTTCTTTATGTCTTTATGTTATCCTCTTGATTGTGTTTCTTAATTTTTCCATGACCTTTATCAAGCTTTTAGTTGAGTTTATTCTTCTTTGGTCATCTTTGGTAATTTAGCCTTCATTTCCTTCATGATTCTAACATTTTACTCTTTTCTGTCCCTGCATTTTCTTAACTCTTGTTTTATTTTTTTTTTGTTCTGTTTCCTGCCTTTATTTTTAATTTTAAAATTTTTGATCTAAAGTACTTCCTTATCTTCAAATTCTTTTTTGTGTCTATTTAATTCAGTGTTGATACTTCTGTGACAATTTTCTTGTTTCGTAGTTGGTTTTTTTTCACAGCTTCTATCTGTTGATTCACATTTTCTGTTTTCTTATTACAGTTTCCTGTGAATGTGGTCCACATTTTCTATTCCTGTTCATTTGATGGGTGTGATTTCTAACATGGAGGGCACTTTTTGGTACATCTATCTTCTTTTCTTTGGTTTCCTTAGTGGATGGTGGTAGTGATGATGGAGGGAAAGAGATGGTTTGCTGTGTCTGCTATGCTGTCATCTCTTATCTCTGTAAGTCCCCCTCAGTTCCTCCTTTCTCCTTCGTCACATGTCCCTGGTGGTTTCCATTCCTTCTTTGTGCATCTTCTCCAGGAGGAACCCGCCTCTGGGGCTGCCTCTTCCTGCTTGACTCATGTTCAAAGTCCCCTCCCCGTGGCTGTTGCTCTGAACTACCAAGCCCTGAGCCATCCATCAGCAGTCCTTCAGCATCCAGGAGTGGATTTTTCTTTTTGAGGCCAGATGGTCTGTGCCTCATCTAAGGCACCCTCATCCTGTCTTCCCCCCCCCCACAAAGTCACATGAACCTTGCCGACCCCCTTGCCCAGAAGCTCCCAGTGGTGGTGACAGCTGAAATTTGGTCCCTTTCTCTATGTTGAAGTGACCTTGCAGATCGTGGTGTCCTCTGTCATCCAGTGAGCTGCACGTGTGGCTCACAGGTGGTTTCACTGGTTCATTTTCACAGGAAGGTGATGCAAGGAGATGAGAAGTCAGGTCCATGCCATCCTCCCCCACACCCTCGAGATTCCCCACTCTCTTTTTACTCATTTTTCTCTACTTGTCCCTCAACAAGAAGCCAAGGTCATGAGAAACCTGAACGTGGACTTGAGTAACTGAGGGTGCGGTGCTCTGCTGCAGAGGCAACAGGGCACGCATGAACATTAGCTGGGCACATCCAAAATGGGAAAATAGACTATCTCATGGGGTGGTCATGAAGGTAAACTGAAACAATAATCATGAAAGCACGTGGCACACAGTGAGTTCTTAAGCCGTCGGTCCTTTCTGTAACCAGGCCCTAAAAATTGTCCTTCCGGGGTTGCTCAGGGGGTCAGTGACCCGGCCCCCCTTCACAGGAACTTGCTGAGGTGTGTCCTCAGAACCCACAAGGCTGGAAGTGAGCACATTCTTCATTTTCCCTTAGCGGAGAACTAGCATGTGAAGAAGGTATTGGGGTCTCTGATACCTGGGTACGGAATCACTTAATAATACACATCGCCTTTGCCCACAAACGGGGCAGCGAAGAGCAACCTCATAGCCTGACACTAATTCGGAGCACACGATCAGCCTCGGCTGCCGATTCGTCTGCTGAGGAGGAGCCAGGAGGAGCAGCGTCTGAAACACGGGAAATGTCCGAAGCCATCTTTCCGCCTCAGGCACCTATGAGTCAGAGTGAAATCTTTCTCTTCTCTCCTCTACGTCGGTTTAGAGTCTCCTTTGAAACAGAAAACATGTCGAGCTCACAGGAAAACCGCTTTCTTTCCTCCTTCCTGTGAATTTTATCCGCCGTCTTCCCCGACACACGCCTCCTCACCCCCGGCCCCCCGCCCACCTCAATCCTCAGTGCTGGCCTCCGGCTGTCAATAGCAGCAATGACTGTGTCTTCATGAAAAAAGATGGATAAAATATTACCATAACCTCAGAGGCATGAGCAAAGCCCTTATTAGAATTCGGGACCTACAGCTGGAACTTCCAGCATGGGGCGGGAGATAAAGTTCGCTATTGTTAGCTCACAAGTGGCTCCGACTTCCTGGCAACTGCAGTGAATTACTCAGTCATTTATGCAGGCCTTCAGAAACAGTCCACTGTTTCCCAACAAAAAAGGCATTCAGGAAGGGAGCGAGGGCTCCCCGGCCCTGGAGAGCCGGCTTTAGGGCAGCCACTGGCCGGGCGGCCTCCCAAGTCAATGGCCTCTGTGGGAAAGGCAGTGATGTCACCGCAAATGTATTTTCGGGGCTTTGCCCTGCTTTCCCCTGATCTCTCCTTCGCAGGCTGTTTCCCTGTTTTATTTTTCTCCTTTTTCTTTCTCTCCTTCCAGCTTCTTTGAGGGCATTATGACTTTTTTCCAAGTTTAGAGCTCAAATCCACTAAAGGCCCGCACACAGCCCCATGACTGCCATGGCAACACCAGGCCTGGTACACTTAATTTTTCTGCATAATACGTAGAGAAAGATTGAAAGGAGGGACAAGAATGAAAGGGGGAACGGAGCCAGTTGGCCGGCGTGAGGATGGTGTCTGCTGGGTGAGGACAGAAGCACACGGGGAACGGGACTCGTGAGGCCGGAGGAGCCAGCGGAGGGGCTTTTGAGAAACAAATTTGTGATCCTTCACAGTCAAAGCTTCCGGAAAAGCTCTGCACTTCTGACGGATGACAAGAGAGGAAGGGCAACAAAGTTCTCATAAGAAATAAGGTCTCGCTTTTGAACATGTACCCAATTGCATAGTTTAGAGGAAGCTTTCAAAAATCTGTCTAGCCTTCTCAAAAAGAAAGACAAAAAGAAGAAGAAAAAAGGAGTGAAAAGTCTCAAAAGGACTTTTGACCTGTGTAGAAAGAGAGCAGAAAACACGCTGACGCATTTCCTGGAATGCCCAAGGTCCTTGAGCTCCCTATTGTCAAACGGCCGCAGTGTAAACTCGAAGGTGTCAGCTGTGTCAAATCAACTCAAAATAATCGATGACAAACAGAAAGAGACATTCATTACTGTACTTTCTTTCCCTAGAGAATATAACATCACCTTGAACTCCTGAAAGAAAATGAATGTCAAGGCTCTGATATGTTTTGTGTCCATTCTATCAAAAAGCAGATTGCAAACAGTCTGAGAAAGCAGCTTCTGAAAAATCCAGACAACTACCCCCATGAAAGCCGGGGCCGGCAGGTGAGGTGACTTGGGCGTGCAAGCATAGATCATGGTCTCCTGCTGCCCAGGGCCCCTTCTCATTAGCATCAGCATCTGATGGATGTGAGCCCCATCTAGTTCCTGGGCCCTGGGTCACTGCCTTCTAATCCTGTCCTTGACCTCCTTCCCAAATATGGTATCAGCCATGGTCCAAGCTCCATGTTCTCCATGTGGTTACACACAGATGCACCAGGCCAAGAGTCCTTGAAAAACTTAGACACTAATCACAGAAGACACAGTTCTCAAGAAGGGAATGGCAGTGTTATTTCTACCAGCAGCCATGGCTGAGGCCAAGGAGTTGGAAGGAAGAGGAAGGGGAAGGTAGGCTCCCGAGAGGATGTGGGCTCTGAGGTGGGTCTGGAGATTGTTCATGAGCACAGAGGAAAGGGAATGTCCCACGCTCAGGTGCAGGGTGACTGGGTGTTGAGCGGGCTGAACTCACTGACTGGCGCACTATCCAGAAAAGGCTTTGTGCTTCTCTCATACACGAGCTGTGGGATCCCCACTCCTGGTCCTTGGATGGGGCACATGGCACATGCCATTACTTCCCAGTCATTAAATATTAGGAGTCTTTAGTTTTCTTTCTTTCTTTTTTTTTTTTTTGAGATAGAGTTTCGCTCTTGTTGCCCAGGTTGAAGTACAATGGCACCATCTCAGCTCACTGCAACCTCTGCCTCCTGGGTACAAGCGATTCTCCTGCCTCAGCCTCCCAAGTGGCTGGGATTACAGGCATACACCACCATACCCAGCTAATTTTGGATTTTTAGTAGAGACAGGGTTTCACCATATTGACCAGGCTGGTCTCGAACTCCTGACCTCAAGTGATCCACCAACCTTGACCTCCCAAAATGCTGGGAATACAGGTGCCTTTAGTTTTCATATGGTAAAATTTCCACTCCAGTTTAGACCTAAATTTCAGTCTCACGAGTGGTTCACATCATCTGGGAGTTTTGCCCAGAGGTGGCCGTGTCATTGGTGGTTGGGGCACACTGATTTGGCAGTCAGGTGGCCATACACAGGGGCTCTTTCAGAAGCCCCTCTGGGATTTTTGGAGAAACCTTCAAAAGTGTCTATTCCACCTGATCCCCCGTCCAGGAAATGCACTGTCAGCAGACTCCTCTACCCAGCAGGGTGCTGCAGCCTGGGACCCTCCTTCTAGCAGGCGGTCCTCTTGGGCAGGGTCTGTCAAGAGGCCTCCACACTGGCCATCTTCTGCAGTCTGCACTTGACCAAGAGATGCCTCACAACCTCACCCCAACAAGGTATCAGAATAGGCCACCCGCTGCACCCCCAACACATCCCCTGCTGCATGAGCCAGCCTCCCTCTTAAGCATTCTTGAGGTGAGACGGAGGAACCAATGTCTAATTCCGTGCATCCCTCTCTCTGGGGCACTGCCTTAGACTCCCACACACACTCTGCCACAGTGCCCCTGCTCTGGAGGACCCGAGAGGAGCCTAAGGATTCTGTAGTTGAGCAAGCTCTCTGGTGTATTGTGAAAGACTAGTCTCTTCTTGATGCCGTTCCCACACTGTATGGTTATGTTCTCTTGCTGTCTCTTCCCACCCTCCCCTCTTGCATTCAGCTTGAACAGAATTGGAAAGAAAGAACATCCTGACTCCACATCTTATAGGAAAAAAGAGAGAAAACGCTCAGCTCACACTCACACCTTCAGATTCCCTGGCTGATTCCTGCTCCACACAACCAATTTTCCTTGGGGAGGGTATTCAGGATAAGGCTCATGGAACCTTCTTTTCTCTGCTCCATTTGTGACGGGCTCCCCTCTGTAGAATGTTGGAGTTTTTATTGTCTGTTGTTTTCAGCTCCAGGGCTTCAGCTGAAATTCTGAAACACAAGACTTCCACTCAAAGTGTGTTTTCTCTAGGATTACATCAGTTGTTAACCACATAGAGAAGATGTCTTAACCCACACCCCAGTTCAGTCCTTGTGAACCATTTTCTTTTCCTAATAATCAGCTCAACTTTCTCCCTCCCTATGGTGGCTGTTTCTATGTTTTTGAGATGGAGTTTCGCTCTTATTGCCCAGGCTGGAGTGTAATGGCGCGATCTCAGCTCACCACAACCTCCACCTCCTGGGTTCAAGTGATTCTCCTGCCTCAGGTGGCTGGGGGTTGTTTGTTTGTTTGCATTTGTCTACCCATTACCTTTCCTTCTTGAGGCAGTGTCTGGATTTTCCTTGGGGGAACTGTACCTGCCTCCGCCTCCATCCATGGGGTTCAGTTGGCGGTTCCAGCCTCCAGGCTTGTCCATGTGATTCAAAGGTGATCAACGGACTCCCTAAATACATAACAGGCCCAGGAGCAGCCATCATGTGGACCCACTTGGTCCAGTCCGAGTGGCTCTCTGGGCTTGCATGAGAGCTCCTGGGGACAGGCCCTATTATGTCGTTGTCAGCACTGGGGCTGGTGGTCGTACTGGCAGCATTTCACCTAGGGCCAGAAGAAAGCCCACAAGGACACAAACAGAGAGGAAAGGGGCGGGCCCAGAGGAGTTTTTCAGTCGCTGAATCAACCTGTGTCTGATCTACCCTCGGGCTTTTCAGAAACGTGAACCAACACATTCAAGCCCCCACCGTTTTTTCTCATGAAGTCAATTTTAGGCCACCTCTGTATTAGTGGAACCTATTTTCCAACTCTCCCATATGCAAATTCTCAGTCATTTTTAACTCATCCTTCACCTTTACCCTTATAACTGAATTCTGTCATTTTTTTTCCTTCGGAATATCCGGGACAGCTGTTCCTTTCTCGCTGTTCTCTATTTCTTCTTCTCTATTTCCGCCATCACACTCCTCCAGTTACGGCCACCGCCCGTGGCTGTAACCACCTCTAAACTGCCCACCTGACTGGAATCCATCCGCAGCACTGTGGGAAGATTGTCTCTTCTGAGATACTTACTTCACATGCTCCAGATCCTTCGCTGGCTTTTTTTTTTTTTTTTTTTTGAGACAGAGTTTTGCTCTTGTCACCCAGGCTGGAGTGCAGTGGTGCGATCTTGGCTTACCACAACCTCTGCCTCCCAGGTTCAAGAGATTCTCCTGCCTCAGCCTCCCGAGTAGCTGAGATTACAGGTACTTGCTACCATGCCCGGTTAAATTTTTGTATTTTTTTTTTTTAGTAGAGATGAGGTTTCGCCAATTTGGGCAGGCTGGTCTCGAACTGCTGACCTCGTGATCTGCCTGCCTCTGCCTCCCAAAGTGCTGGGATTACAGGTGTGAGCCACTACGCCCGGCCACCTTTGCTGGCTTCTCATTGTGATCCCTCAGACTCGCCTCTCTCTGGCTGTTGACTGTTCACGTGGCTGTTCGGCTCTGGCCTCTGCCTCCCTGCTCTCAGTACTGTGGCTCAAACCAGTCACAGCCAGGGTTTCCTAACTGCCGGCTGCTCACCTCGAGGCCGGGCTGCCCCTCGGTTCCCAGCCGATGATGGCCGACTAAAGCCAGGACATCTCTTCCCCACATGGGACTCCTGGAAGACGTGACCTCTGCTCAGGGACCATCGTCCCACCGGCCTGCCCCAGGTTCTCTCACGACTGCAGCCTGAAGCTCTCCTCCCCGTCTCCTTCCCTCTTTCCTCCCGCAGGTCTCACGCCCTCCCCGCCGTCTGAAGGTGCTCCCTGGCCACCCTCAACATTTCTCCTTTTCCTCCACGGGGACTCCCCCCAGTGAGTTCTCGCACATTGCTGTGGGTTGAATTGTTTTCTCCCAAAATTTAGGTCAAAGCTCTAGCCCCCAGTACCTCAACATGTGACCTTGTTTGGAGACAAAATCTTTATAGTGGTAATCAAGTAGAAATGAGTCATTAGGGTGGGCCCTAATCCAATATGACTGATGGCTTTATATTGGTTGGTGCAAAAGTCATTGCAGATTTTGCCATTAAAAGTAACTGGCTCCCCAAAGCTCCCTGAATTCATAACGGTCTCGGGAGCAGCTGTCATGTGGACCCACCTGGTCCAGACCTAGTGGCTCTCTGGGCTTGCATGAGGGTCCCTGGGGACAGGCCCTGTTGTGTTGTTGTCATCACTGGGGCTGGTGGACATCAGTGTGGAGCGTACTGGCAGCATGGCAGCCTCCACCTGGGGTGAGAAGAAAGCCCACAAAGACACAAACAGAGAGGAAAGGGGCGGGCCCGGAGGAAGTTTTCAGTCCCTGAATCAACCTGTGCCTGATCCACCCTCGGGCTTTTCAGAAACATGAACCAACACATTCAAATCCCCACAGGTTGTTTTTTTTTTTTCTTTTTTTCTTTTCTTTTCTTTTCTTTTCTTTTTTTTTTTTTTTTTGTCATAAAGCCAATTTTAGGCTTTAAAAGTAATTGCAAAATCCACAATTACTTTTGCACCAACCTGAGACAAAGGAGAAACTTGGAGACAGATTCACAGAGAGAAGCTGAAGAGAAAAGGCACAGGGAGGAGAGGGCCATCTGCAAGCCAGGGAGGGCAGTCTGCCACAGGGCCTGCCTCACCTCCCCCAGCAGGAAGCAGCCGCACTGACGCCTTGATCCCGGGCATCCAGTCTTCGGAGCTGTGAGGCAATGCATTTCCTGGACCGAGTGCTCTGTTATGGCAGCTGCAGAGACCTAATGCACGTGCCTTCTCTGGAAATCTGCTGCTTGGAGGACCTGAATTGACACAGAGGGTGCCAAGAGTGACCTGACAAGGCAGGTGGGAAGCTGAGGTCTGGAAACCAGCTCAGTCCATGCCTGACAAGGAAGACCACATGCTGAGTGGAAGGTGGAGGGCATGCGTAGTGCCTGGCACCTGGTGGCACCCCCACTGAGTGTCTGACTGACAGGGACTTGAGGAACTGTCTTGGGGCAGGGAAGATCTTTGCCTTTGTGATGACACCAACATTTGAAAGACGTGCAGGGGCCAGCGGAGTTGGTTGGCTTTTATTCAGCTGTAACGATGACCTGCAGATGGGCAATTAGAGAATGGGTGTGAGAGCCAGGAGGCATCTTGGGTAGATTGCTAAGAGCTTCTGCAGTGGAACAGAAGACACATCTTAGGGCTTGATGGCTAGGGTTGCAGAGCTCCGGAGATGTTTAGGAGATGTTTATGTGCTCAGTCAAGTCAGGGGATATGCTAAGGTGGATGTCTTGGTTGGGAAAACCCAGAGAATCTTAAAACATAGGATTGGGACGTCTGGGTGGATGGCCCTGAGCAGCTGAGCTCTGCAGTTTCAAAGCTCGCAGTCTTTGCTGCCCTCCCTAGTAAGAGCTGGCATGCTGCCCGTGGGAACTCACTACAGAGGTCTCTCCCTGCAAAGCAAGGAGTGCTGGTCACAGAGGAGCTGCCCCACCTGCTTTGACTACTGAGTTGATAACAGCAAAAGTTATCTTGAAATGATGCAGCCCGGATGAGCCACAGAGGACCCTCAGGCAGGAGCTGGCTGATGAAGATCTGTGGGCACAGGTTTGCCTTTCTTGTCAGCACAGCATCACCCAGCGCCGAGAGACACTGACTTACCCCTGACCAGAGGGCTCTCCTCACAGCTACAGAGGTATAAGGCAGCCCCATGACCATGGAATCCATTGGCTACGTTACATCCCACATTACCCAATGACAGCGGCCCCCCAGAGCTTTGGAACAGCCTGCTTCAGGCACTGTCACAGAGCAGCTTGGAGACAACAGCCAGCAAGGACACAGTGTGTGCATTCAATCAGAGCCCTCCTTACACCGGTGTGTCCTGGGTAGGGGGAGTACCTGGGTTGGGGAGCGAGCAAGGGGTGGAAGCAGGCATGGACCCACTCACATCACTCCTTATGGCCAACTGAAGGAGATCCTGCCTCCTGCCCCTGCAGCTCTGGGATCTGGAGGATGGGAGGGCCAAGCCCCTCTGCCACAGCGGTGGCTCCTGTCTTGATGCTGCGGAGTGCTTGTGTCCGGGGACCAGCTGTGAGAATTGGAGCCACCGTCTTGGTGAGGGCATGGCCCTGCCAGCAGGAGAAGAGCTGCTGTTGCATGATGGGACAGGGAAGAATACACACAGAAGTCAGGCAGCCCCTCTGCTGTCTCAAACAACTGCAGCTAGAAATATGCAGCAGCCCTGGCCTGAGAAGGGACGATAGCTGAGGGTCCACACCGCCCACACCACCAGTTGTGCCCCGTGATGGGTTGAAGTGTGTCCCCCAACAAGATGTATTCGTGTCCTGACACCTGAGGATGTGATCTGACTCAGAACAGAGTCTTTACAGATGGAATGAAGTTGAGATGAGGCCTCAAGGATGAGCCCTGATCTAAGATGACTGGTGTCCTCATAAGAGGAGGAGAGACAAAGCCATAGACAGAAGACAGAAGAGGCTGGAGTGATGCTGCCACCAAAGGAGGATCCTCCCACAGAGGCATCCGAGGGTGCCCGGCCCTGCTCACACCTTGGTTGCAGGTTTCTGGCCTCCAGGATTGCGAGGGAGTCACTGCTGCTTTAAGCCACCCAGCTTATGGGGCTTTGTTTTTGTTGTTGTTGTTGTTGTTGTTTAATACATCATGACTTTTGCAAAGCCAATCCATGTGATTTTTTTAACATGCTAGAAAAAAAAGTCATATGGTCATAAAAATACATGCAGAAAATGCATATGACAAAATTCAATATCCATTTCTGGTAAAATCTCTCAGTAAAGTAGGTCTGAAAGGGGATGTTCTCATCCTAATAAAATGCATCAGGCCAGGCTTGTGGGGCTTTGCTATGGCCATCACAGCAAACTGGTGCAGCCACTAAGACCTGCGGAAGTGGCAGCTCCATGGGGGATGGTGGGCTCAGGTGGTCCCCAAGGTCAATATGTGGTGGGCAGTGGTTGTCCCATTATCCTCTCTCTTCTGGGTTTCCCTTCTGAACCAGGCTCTCGAGCACTGGGAGTGGTGTCCACACACACATGCAGGAGGGGTTCTGTGTGACCATGGAGGGCACCGGTCATGGGGACCCAGGTGACAGATGGCTCCCACTGCAACCATCTTGCCAAGACCACGCATCCCCTGGGCTGTCCCCAGGCACTGAACAAGCACAGCTGGGCACTCAGACCAGGCCACTTTTGCCAAGCACAGGCATCCTGTATTGCTGGACCTTGGCTCGGGGGTGTGCCCATGCCCGGCTAAGACTTTCTTTGGTGGTGCTGCCACCTGAGCTCTTCCACCCAGTACCCTCTCTCCTCTGACAGATACCAGCCTTGCCCGGCTGCTTCCCCTTCATCCTTCACAGACTCCCCCAACCCCAGAACTCTGCCACTGATGCAATGCTGCCTGAAGACCAGAACTGATACGGGGAACGTCGCTGTCCTCACATACGTCACAGAAGCACCCTGCTGTCGGCCTCCCATCAAATACCTCTTAAGCATCATAGACACAGCTCTTCTCTTCTGTCTTCATTTACTCACTCAAGAATACACAAAAATAGCAAACACTCCAGGGCTCAGGACATTAAGAAATGAGCACAACCAGATTAATGAGCTTCTCCCTCCTTCTGAGTTGTCTTGATTAGTTCAGACTTTTAGCCAGACGCCACAATGTAATCAGACAACTTCCAACTGGGGCTGAAACAAGAGTCCTCAGCAACTGTGGGCACAGCCTTCTAGGGTCCTGATTATCTTAGCATAGTGTGTGTTAGTTCGGGAAAGTTAAAGCAAACAAAAAGTGAGTGCTAGCACTCAGTCTGCATTTTAAAAATGATCAAAACTTGTGGAGTGGCAGCCAGCAGCCTTCCCCTAAGACAGGTGAACTTAATTGACACAGAAATGTCCACAGTCAACTTTCTAGTATTATTCTCAGATGAGATGTTACTCTACTTGATAGAAATTGTAGTAAAACGAGATTTCCTTTCCCCTCTCTGATCTTCTAAATCTCACAGAGGAAGACTCTTGTGTGTTTAAGAAGAACATGCTATTTTCTCACTTCCAGCTTGGAAATGACGATGGTAAAAATACCACTTGCAAACCCACGAAAACTCTCTGGGGACTCAAGGGAAGGCCAGGAAACCACAATCATAAATGATAATGCAGAGAAGGACGAAGGGCTTATTATTGTCATCGTGATCGCTGTTATGAGAAACAAATGTTAATGTGGAAAGACACAGGTCTAGAAGATTCCAGGAAGTGAGTGGGGCATGAGCCTGGCCTCCCCAGCTTATTACCTTGTCAGGAATGCATGACATAAGCAGATTCAAGACGCTACAAATGTACAAGACAGCGGCTTAAAATCAGAATCCCAAAGAGGAAGGCGTCTCCCACCTGGACCTGAAGATATGCCAAACAGAGGATTTGAGTTGAGCCTTCACAAAACAGTAGAAATTTGATAGAGAAATAAGAAAGGACTCCATTCCTGAATCCAGGCAGGGACTGAGCTAAGGCCAGCAGAAGAAGAGAAAGCATGCTTTAGGACACGAAGTCCATCAGTTTCAGAGGAGTGAGGTTCCTGTGTGAGGACACTGGAGTGTCAAACCAGAAAAAGAAGTGGAAGGGAATCAGGAGTCCGCTCAAGCTTTGGACTTCATTTTGTAGGAAATAATGGGATCAAAGTAGAATGTGACATTTCAGGATGGTCAAATTTTAAAATGTACATTTATTTATTTTTATTTATTTGCTTGTTTACTTATTTGTGTATGTGTCTGTTTTATTTTTGTGGAGGTGTGCTCAGATATTAGGCAGGCTTGCCTGATCAGCTCCCAAGGAAGCTCCGTCAGGTGGAGCTGCCCTGTCTACCTAAACCCACGAAAACCTTGAGACCAGGAAGAAACCAGGATCATTTTTTCCCCATATGTTTAGAAAAGGACACAGTAAACATGTTCAGTGTTACGCTAGATGTTCTTGTTTTATGAGACCTACACTTTCATTCCCTCCCAAACCATAATTTTTATTTATTTACAATCTCAATTCACTTTAATTGTATTGGTTTTGTTATGTGGATATGTGTGTACATATGTGTTACATCTATAAGCATTTTCTTATGTGCATATTCAAAATCAAATGCATTAACTGTCTCCTTCTGAGCCTCTTCTTCTTTGGTACACACAACGCCTGATAATACTTTCACTGGCTATGGTGTCATAAGTTATGGTGTCATAACTACTGAAAGCCTGGGAAAGTATAACTAGCGTAACTAGTTAAACTTAAGTGAATTAAGTTTAGTGAAACTAGTTATACTTTCCCACCTTTCGCATTCTCCACCTTGCTTTGATGCTGCCCTTCAGGTTGGAATGCTGTACTTGTGTCCTCCCATCACCCACTCCCTCTTTGCATATCTAAATGTGCCTCATCTTTTAAGGATTAACTCAAAAGGCAACTTCCCCATGAAACTCAACTCTAAACTGAAAGTAATTGTGTCCTCCCCCAAACTCCCGAATCACTAAACACCACCCCTCTGATCATGCTTAAAGTTCTGCCTTGTGTTATAAATGGTCACATCTACACCATTTCATAGCTACATACTAAAAGCTCCCAGTGCCACCATGCACCGTGGCACACACACTATTCTGCCAGGAAAGTCCCATGAGAGCTTGGGCTTTGTCAATTACCTTTACTGCTGTATCTCATTGTCCATGATAGTTTTTGGCACACTAGGGGCTCAAACATGTTTTTGATTGTGTGAATAAACAATTTAATGAAAGAATAAAAGAGGATTGGTATACATTTAATTCAGCTTTACAGTCCTCCCAGGAAACAATAGAGTGATTTTATTTTTTTACTTGAGATTCAATAAATCAATAATTTTTGAATGCATAAATTCTTTAATAGAAATATACTTATGCAAAATTAAAGCCAAAAGTTTAATTTAGAATTTTCCAATTAATTTCTTGCTTTTCTTTTGTGACCTTTGGATGGTAGGTTTGGTCAATAATAAAAAAAGTCCTGAATACCTCAGAATGGAAAATATTCTCTCTAATCCATTGGCAACAGACTGTTCTGTGAATTTGTTAGACACAAGTAGAAGTCCATTGATAAACCACCTGAATAAGTCTGATGCCTAATAGTTGTGAGAAATATTGTTATAAAAGGAAGACCTGATTTAGCAAAATATTCTATTTTGAAAACTAGAAAACCTCCTTTTTCTAACATATAAGCTTATTCTAACATAAAAGGTAGACTATATCGGGGGAACCCACCCCCAATATTTCAACATAGGTTCTTTCTATTTTCCCTAAGTGTTGGCCGGTCTGAGAAATAAAGAGAAAGAGTACAAAGAGAGGAATTTTACAGCTGGGCAGCCAGGGGCGACATCACATATCAGTAGGACCGTGATGCCCACCTGAGCCATAAAACCAACAGGTTTTTATTAAGAACTTCAAAAGGGGAGGGTGTGTATGAACAGGGAGTAGGTCATAAAGGTCACATGCTTCAAAGGGCAAAAAGGAGAACAAAGATCACATGCTTCTGAGGCCAGTAAAGATCACAAGGCAAAGGGCAAAGCAAGATCACAAGGCAAAGGGCAAAATCAAAAACTCCTGATAAGGGTCTATGTTCAGCTGTGCACGTATTGTCTTGATAAACATCTTAAACAACAGAAAACAGGGTTCAAGAGCAGAGAACTGGTCTGGCCTCAAATTTATCAGGGAGTGTTTTTTTCCCCACCCCAATAAGCCTGAGGGTACTGCAGGAGATCAGGGTGTATTTCAGTCCTTATCTCAACCGTATAAGACAGACATTCCCAGAGAGGCCATTTATGGACCTCCCCCTAGGAATGCAATTCTTTTCCTAGGGTCTTAATATTAATATTCCTTGCTAGGAAAATAATTTAGTGATATCTGTCCTACTTGCATGTCCATTTATAGGCTCTCTCCAAGAAGAAAAATGTGGCTTTTTTTTGCCCAACCCCACAGGCAGTCAGTCCTTACGGTTGTCTTCCCTTGTTCCCTAAAAATCACTGTTATTCTGTTCAATTTCAAGGTGCACTGATTTCATATTATTCAAACACACATGTTTTACAATCAATTTGTACAGTTAACACAATCAGCACAGTGGTCCTGAGGTGATGTACATCCTCAGCTTACAAAGATAACAGGATTAAGAGATTAAAATAAAGACAAGCATAAGAAATTATGAAAATATTATTAGGGAAGTGATATATGTCCAGGAAATTTTCACAATTTATGTTCCTGTGTTGCGGCTGCAGCTGGTCCTTCCGTTTGGGGTCCCTGACTTCCCGCAACAAGATTGGTACTTCTTACCCTAATGTTTCCCAATCTGGCCTGATCATAAAAATTACCAAAAAAAAGAAAAAAAAAAAAGAGTGTGTGAAAAGTACAGATTCAGCAAATCAAATTCAGCAATATAGAAAAAGAATTATACACCATGACTGAGTGTAATTCCAGGTATACAAGGCTGATTCAACATTCAAAAATCAAGAAATATATGTAATCACATCAAAAAGATAAAGCAGAAAACTCTCATAATTATATGGACACAGAAAAAAGCATCTGACAAAATCTAACACCCATTTACAATGAAAAAAAATGAGAAAACTAATAGAGGAAAACTTTCTTAATTGGATAAAGAGCATTTACAAAACAATCTATAGCTGAGATCATACTTAATGGCAAATGACTGAACAATTACCCCTATGATCAAGAGAAGGGCAAGACCTTTGCTCTCACCACACTTATTCAACATAGGATTGGAAGTTCTAGCCAATATAATAATTAAAGGAAAAGAAATAAAAAACATACACATTTAAAGGGAAAAAAAACTAAGTTGTCCCTATTTGCAGATAAAAATTGTTTATATAGAAAATGCAAATGAATCTATGAATTGTTAGAGAGAAATTATCAGTGAGTTCAGCAGGGTTGTAAAATGCAAGATGAACCCACAAAAATCAGGTGCATCTCTACATACTAACAACAAATATGTAGAAACCATATTTTACAATGCTATTTTCTCCAAACAAAATTAAATTCTTAGGTATAAACTTCACAAAAATATACAGGATCTGTATGCTGAAATTATGCTAATAAAAGAAATCAAAGAAGGCATAAATAAACAAAAGCACAAATTATGGTGTGGATTGAAAGACAAAATAGTAAACATGTCAGTTCTCTCCAAATCGACCTATAGTTTTAATGCCATTTTTGTCAATTTCCCTTAAAAGATTTTTTGCAGACACTAGACAAGCTAATTCTAAAATTTATATGGAAATGCAAAGGCAAACTTTGCAAACAAAAATGAAGTAGGAGGAATCATTCTGCCAGATTTCAGGGCATGCTGTATAGTTGCAGTAATCAAGACAGTGTGGGGGGTGGCAGGGGCCAGACACATGGATCCATTAAACAGAATAGAGACCCCAGAAATAGATACACACAAATACATCCAACTGATTTTGACAACCAACTGATTTTGACAAAAGAAGAGAAAGCAATCCAATTTCTATGATTTGCACGTCCCCACCAAGACTCATGTTAAAATTCAATTGCCATTTTAACAGTATTAAGAGGCATGGCCTTTAAAAGGTAATTAGGTCATGAGAGCGTTGCCCTCAAGAAGGAATTACTACATTTACCTCAGGAATGAGTTCGTTATCATGGGAGGGGTTCCTAATAAAAAGGATGAACTCGGCCCACCTTCTTCTCTGTCTCTGTACTCTCCTGTCCTTCTGCTTAAGAGAATGCAGCAAGAAGGCCCTTGCCAGATGCTGGCAACATGCTCTTGGACTTCCTAGCCCACTAAAAGTTTATTTGCTAGGCAAATAAACTTCTTTTCTTTATAAATTCCTGAGTCTGTGGTATTCCGTTAGAGCAGCAGAAAACATAGTAAGTCAATAGAAGAAGGATAAAAACCAGGAGAAGAAGGGTAGTCTTTTCAGTAATGGATACTGTAACAATTAAATATTATAGGCAAAAAAAAAAAAAAAAAAAAAAATTAAACCTAAACTTCACACCTTATACAAAATGTAACTTAAAATTGATAAGCTTTAAATATAAAATAAAAAACTATAAAACTTTGAAAAAATATGAGAAAATCTCCAGAACCTAGGACTAAAAAAAAGAGTTACTCGCCTAACACCAAAAGCATGCATTCTAAAAGAAAATTTTAATAAACTGAACCCGATTACCAAAACTCTTGCTCTGTGAAAGACTTCATTAAGAGGATTACAAGACATGCTACAGACTGGTGAAAATATTTATAAACTGCATATCTGACAAAGAACTACTATCTAGAACATGAAGACCTCTCAAGCCTTAACAGTAAAAAGAAATAAACAATGCAATCAGACCATTGGAAAAAGATATTTCACTAAACAGATATTTTACAGAAGAGAAAATGCAGACGGCAAACATGCACTTGAAAAGATGGTCAATATTACTAGCCATTCAGGAAATGCAAATTAAAACCAAAATGAGGTATCACTAGACACCTATCAGAATGGCTAAAAATTAAGAAATAGAAAAAATACCAAATGTTGGCAAGGAGGCAGAGAAACTAGATAACTCATATATACATTGCTGGTGGGAATGAAAAATGCCACAGCCATTCCAGAAATCAGATTGACAGTTTCTCAAAACGGTAAACATGCAACAAACATATGACCTAGCAACAGCGTTGTGCAATTATCTTGGATAAATGGCAACTTATGTTCATCCATAGCCCTAACTTGGAAACACTGGAGATATCCTTCTCAAGGTGAATAATTAAACAGACTATGGTACATCTACACCATGGAATATTGCTTAGTAATAAAAAGGAATTAATAGGGTTTGGCTGTGTCCCCACCGAAAGCTCATCTTGAATTGTAGTTCCCATAATGCCCACATGTGGTGGGATGGATGTGGTGAGGTAATTGAATCATAGGGACAGTTTTTCCCTGATAGTAAGTTCTCACAAGATCTGATGGTTTTATAAGAGGCTTCCCTCTTCCCTCGGCTCTCATTCTTCTCTCTCTGCCTGCCATGTGAAGAAGGACATGTTTGCTACCCTTTATACCATGACTGTAAGCTTTCTGAGGCCTCCCAAGCCATGTGGAACTGTAAATCGATTAAACCTCTCTCCTTTATAAATTGTCCAGTCTTGGATATGTCTTCATAGCAAAGTAAGAACAAACTAATGTAGGAATGAGCTATTAATACATGCAATGACTTGGGTGAACCTCCAGAGAATTATGCTAAGTGAAATAAGCCAATCCCAAAAAGTTACATAGGGTATTATTACATCATAGCACATTCTTGAAATGATGAAATAACAGAGATAGGAGACGGGTTAGCAATTGGCAAGATTAGGGACAGAGGAGGGAGAGAAAGGTGAAAGTGGCTATAAAAAAGTCCCAGGAGAGAGCCTTGCGGTAATAGAACAATTCTGTATCTTGGCTGTGGTGTTGGATACACAGATCTCAAAATGTTATAAAATTGCACACAACCAAATGCACACACACACACATATGGTGTGCATATGAAACTGGTGAAATCTGGAAAAGGGCAGTGTGTTGCACCAAGGTCAGTTTCCTGGTTGTGATACTGTACTGTAGTTATATAAGATGTTACCACTGGAGAAACAGGTAAAGGGAATAAAAGATCACTCTATACTTTCTTGCAACTGAATGTGAATTTACAATTATCTCCAAGATAAAACTGTAATAAACACAAATTCACTGGCCCCTTCCCTGGAAGTCAAATTTAATAGGTCTGGACGGGAGGGAGACCAGTACTCTGTATAGTTAACAAGCATTCTGGGGGATTCTGATGGCAAGGCAAGTCCCCAGAGCATTGCTGGAGGCTCTCCTAGTTCTTCACTTTAGACTTTCTGGCAGGGCTGTTAAACTTGACCAGGATGCTGAATCTATGGGTTATGACATAAGAATTCTTCACAAGGTCATTTTTACCTCATAAACAAGCATATCAACTTCATTCTCATAAAAGGAAAGGGTTGGCACTATGTCGAATAGCCCAGACCCAGTAAAGGAGAAAAGCAGTCTTTTATTTAACTGAAAGGCTTTTTCACATTAGAACCTTAGAAACAACACTATTGCACAGACTTATTGCTGTGGTATATTATGGTATATGGCAAAAAGTTTCAGTATATTTTCTTGAGTTCTATTCCAGGCTGAAAGTTACCAATCACCGCTCATCTACTGGTACCCTGGACTTTTGGAGGAAAGTCTGTCTTTGGAAACACCACATGAGATTTATATTTCAGGAACTATGCTTTCACTTATCCACTAAAATCCATACTATGTAGAAACTGTTAGGATATTCAAGACGTCTGCACACTATAGGTCATTAGGTTCAGCACCCTTGCAGAACAGGTTAAGTCTTTTGGTGGAAGCACAAGCTAATGAGGCAAGGTCATGGACAGATTCCCCACAGGGCTGAAAGAGCTTTCCTCAGCAGCACAGCACAGCCTGGACTCCTGACCCAGCTCACATGGCTCAAGAGCAGCCTTATAGCTTAACCATTTGTGTGTTGTCTCTCCTCTTCCCTGGGATGGGAGCCCCTTGAAGGCAGGGACTGCTGGGGTTCCTCTCTCCATCCCAGTACTCAGCATCCCAGGTAGATGCTCAATGTTGCTTTTAAATGAGTACAAACGAATACACCAGTTGGAGTACGTGTGGAATAGCGATTCTGAGTATATGCTCAGAGAGCCACTCATAAGGGGAAAAGTGACTTACTCTTTATCCATGCAATGAGCAGAAGCATATTTGTCAGTGTGACCTCATTTACTGTCCCTACAGCAGAAATACTCCTAAGACTCTCCCACAACAAAACATATTCAGGTTTGTGTCTCAAAAAAAACATATTTTGGGACAATAATATTCTGTTCATTATAGTAGCATGAAAACAGTCATACACATATGCTTAAATGTTGATTATTTCATTTTTCACATATGTTTTCAAGCAATCTTAAATAGGCCTTTAAGTCAACATGGTCTCAAAGTTTGATTTCAAATTGTATGATAGGAATTTGAAGAGGAAAACGACAATGGATATGGCATTTTACAACCTCATCTGCAACAGTTATGGGTCTAAATTCAACACCGAGTCCCTCTCCATTTGTATATTGTAATGGGTGTACCTACATCTGAAAAAGGCAGCAAGAAAAAGAAGTTAAAGTCTATTAATTACTAATGCATAGGTTTTTAATGTAGGATATGGGTTTTCAGGATCTTACATTCAAAAAGCACATTCCCTCAATACTTCAAATTCTCTAAACTTCTTACATTAAAATTTTATTCTATGAAAAGATACCTTATTTTTAGTGCCTGAGTTCTCAAAATATTTTTAAAATTCATACAAATTTCTAAAGAAAGGTGTTAAAGAAAAACTGTTTTCTCTGTGCAAGAATAAAATTGTAGGCATGTTTCTTTTCAACTTTTCACTCTTGCTTTTTATATTTGTCTTTTGCATTTTTGCCAACAAAGGAGAAGTTCTTTCTGAAACTGCTTGCCTTTCTACTACAACTAGGTTAGCCCCACGGTGTCACTTTTTAAAGTATCAACTGACCGGTGCTGAGTGCTAGTAAGTTGTGCAGTATGGCTTTGACACTACTTCTTCTGCAAAATTAAGCTAATTCTTTAAAAATTAAATATCAAGTGGTTCATAATAGGGTACAATTATTAAAACAAGCAGTTTGTTGATTATTTCTTCCTGCTTCCAGGAAGAATCAAAGTATTCCAAATAGAAAGCTCTAATTCTCATGCCCCTTATGTAAAAAGCTCCTGCAGCCAGTAAAGGGTTACTGACCCAGAACAAATACATTAATAAGCTTTAGTAATTATATTTGGGTCATTTTATTTTAAACCATGAAATCAAAAGCTCTGTTCACATTAGTGCATGAATTGCTGTAACTAGCCACTGGGACTTCCTTGGTACACAAGCCATCTGTGAATGTGCTCAGAATTTTTTCATTCTAGACACAAAAGTTTCATCTGTCTCCTTTTTAACGTACTAGTCATCTTGTTCCCTCTCCAGGGCCATACCCCAACAAAACCTCTCAACATTCCTTTTACAGATAATTGGGAGATTTCATTCGGATGAACAAAAAGGAAAGAAGCTTCTGATGCGTTGGCATCCACTGTCTTTCAATTAAACCATTCAGCGAGAGGCCAAGCAAGCCTTGCCCCATCCTGTGCAGTCAGGAATGGCCGAGGCATCATCGGGAACCGTGAGCGCTGGGCCACGGATGCTGGAGATGACATCATTTCACTGTGTTCGCATGATCATTGAAGGCCTGTGTTACACACACCGGATGAAGTCACCAGAATGCTAGGGAATAGAGAAAGCCGGGGGTAAGAATAAAGAAACCTTTGGCAAAGGCATGGGAGACAGGAAGATTGAAAAGAAGGGCAGGGAGGAGTCTGTATTTATTGTCAGTGGTCTGGCATTCTGGATTTGAAAATAACATCTGCTTCACTCGCTGCCTTCCTTTCACCTACCCACGGGCTCTGGGACCCAGGACCCTCGACTGAGCAGGAACCCGTAGGCGCCATCGCTGGGATATTTGCCAGTTACAGCTCATTTTTCTCCATGTCAGGATACAAAAAAGAGAGAATGAAAGAAGGGAGCATGATACACATATATTTTAAAACTCTTATTTTGTCAAAAAATGTTTACAGTTTTAGCAGCAGCACTTTTTAAAAAAAGAAATGTTATTTTTCTCACAATCTTTATTATAGTCCTGGAAATATGTTCTATAATCCCTCAAAAGGCAAATATTTACTTAACTCAGGTTTTATAAACTGGAAATAGATTGCCTAATAATGAAGAAAATAAGAATATACAAACATATGAATATGAAATATATATGGAATATTCATATCTAATCGGAAGAAGACCAAAAGTGGATTAATAATGAAGAAAATAAGGATGTATACACATACATATATATATGGAAACAAAAAGTAGATTAATTTTGCAAAGAGTATAATTTTACCCTTAAACACTCCAGTGTGTATTATTCAACAACAGGAAAATCTTTTTCCATAACCACAGTGGGGTTCCCCACTTGAGTCACTTTCACCCTGATAGAGTACAGTATCTAATCCGCATCTGTATTCCAATTTTGCTGTTGCCTGATAACGTCATTTGTAACTTCTGTCCCCTCCAGGAGAGGATCCAGCCTAGAGTCAGATATTGCATTTAGCTGTCACGCATCTTCAGTCTCTTTTTATCTAGAACATTTCCTCAGCCTTTTCCTTTTACAACATTGACACTGTTGAAGAATATCGTGCCCCTCCCCTTTTGTTAATAGGTGGGTCCTCACATTGGGCTTGTCTGTTGCTTCATGATCATGATTGGATTCAGGAAGTGGATTCTCAGCTGAAATACTGCAGAGGCAACGGTGCGTCCAGGGAGTCACATCTGGAAGCACTCAGCGCTCCTGTCTTCCTCATCTATGGTGCTAATTTTGATCGCTCAACCAAGGTGTTGTCCAATTTCTCCACCTCATTATTTTTTGAATTGAACAAGCAGATTGTGAGGAGTTATTTTGATGCTCCTCTTCAAAATTTCCTCTTAAATTTGCTATCCATTGATGATTCTTGTCTGATCCCATTTTTATTCTGACACATGCAAAACTCCAGCACTGTCTCCACATTTCCCACATGGCATGCTGCTGTAAGGAAGACCTAGCCCTCCTCCCTGATTTGTTTATTTGTTTACCCACTTATTTATCTACTACTGGATTGCTCTTGTGATCTTGGTGCTCAAATTCGCATAAGGTGCTGAAATAAATTTATAGTATCTTTGTGCTTTAGATTTCTAAAAATAATTAAATGACATATGTGCACATATATACATATCCACATAAAGTGTGTGTGCATAGACCTAAGGTCCACAAAGCAACACAAAAAGAAAATTATATCATGTGACCAACATGCTTTAAAAATTACGAATAAATCACTGGGTCTTATAAATGGCATTCTACCAATTTTGAAAATGGATGTTGGCATAAGCAAAACACATTGAGATGATCACCACCCTAGACAATCTCTAGTCTGCACAAAATACAAAGAACTGCGGTAAAATGAAATGGCAACTAGTCCATCTTCCACTGTGGCCCATGGAGGCTGCTTCTGGGAAAGACATTAAAATCTCCATAATTATTATTTAACATGTATTCGGCACCATAAATGTATATAGAGAAGTGTGATAAATAAAGCTCTGCCCAATCATTAACAGTGTCTGCCCTGAGGAGCTGAGAGCCTTGAAAGATGGCATTCATACACCTAATTGGGCAGTCCTGCACCCTGGGGAGAAATTTCTTCTTGAAAGGATATATTGCTTTTATGATACATTTAGGAGGCTATAGATGAATTATATAAATTACTCCTTTTATAAATTACTCTTTAACACGAGTATTGAAATAGCATAAATTAAAAAGAAATTTACCAACACAGCCTAGTGAGAAAGGTAATCTGTGTTATAAAGTAACCCTCAGAGGTTTAAAACTGCCCAACTGAACCCCTTGCCCTGCTTCTGTGCCCCCGAGGGCAGGCTGAGTTAACAAACACTGTTGATTTATGCATCCAGCTGCAGAGAGGCCAAACCTCTGCTTTCCCCTGCGCTCAATGTTAACAAACAGGGATGGAGTGGTGAGCTGAAAACCAGGAACTGGAAGCACACCAGTGACTAAGTTAACTTAGGTGAATGTGTGAACCTTCCTGAGCCTGTCTCTGAAGCATGACCAATAGCCCCAGGCCCCTCCCTGTATCAAAACTTGCTTTATGTGAATAGCTCAAGTCTGCCTTTTCTATATAATTTGAAAAGCATGCATACTTAATCAAGCTTTGGGAATTTCATTCAGAACATCGTCCCAAAACTTTAGCAACATTTAGCTTTTACCCTATATACTTTAATATAAGGAACAGAACCGCTTAATTAATACTAAGAACCACTTAATAATAATTTCTTTCCGTACTACCTATTTTCAGTAAAACAAACAAAATAAAAAACAGAAAAGCTGTCATATAAACTTCCTATTTCTCTCACTTTTTAACATACTTAAGATGAAGCGAGACATTCGGGAGATGCCTAATAACACTCGATTTGGGGTATCCTCCAAGTCGTGCAGCCTTAGAGGGTCACCTTTACCTTTAATATTTGCACGATGCCTCCGTTGGGAAATTTTTCACTTCTCACAACCCTCTCCTTGGCCTATCCTCTCTCTCTCAAACCTGACATCCTCCTCATTCCAAACTTTTAACGACTTGGAATTTTGTTTGGGGAAAGAAGAAGAGCTGAACGTCTCTGCTTTGCCTTAAAGCAGGAATTTGGAGTTTGTAGGTGTTTACCCTTTTAACAGTGAAGCAGTAGCAAGCACCACAAATCTACAGTAGGGAAGCCAGCCTCCTTCAATTTGTTTTCTTTAAAGGAAAGGGAAGTGATAAAAAGACATATTATCCCAGTCTGTGGTAAATACACAGGGACATGGGCTTTCACGTTTCTGGACTTCTCATTCTCTCTTTTTCTAACTTTATCCTTGGATATGGGACATGCTATTGAATCTCCTAAGAAAGTGTGTCAGAAGAAAACTGAGAGAGGGTCATGGAGGTACCCCTAGCCCTAACCAAGCTAAAAGAACAGTTTTCTTTTGTCTTCTAAATCTTTCTCACTTTCAAAAAGAAGGATTAAAAACTCTCTTTTCACTTGGTTGTCCACCAAGAAAACTTTTTCTCCTATAAAACAAATAAACTTCCTAGTACTTTTTCCATTATACCTATTGGTTTTATATTTTTGATCATATGTATCGTGTACATACGTATCATATATGTCATGTAAAACATGACGCTTTGAAATATATACATTGTGGAGTGACTAAATCTACTTAATTAACATCCATTACCTCACATAATTATGACTTTTGTGATAAGAACATTTTACATCTACTCTCTTAGCATTATTCAAGAATACAATATATTACTATTAACTATAGTCACCATGTTGTATAGAGCTCCTGAACTGATTACTTCTGCGTAACTAAGCTTTTGTACCCTTTGACCAACATCTCCGTGACATCCCCTACAAATCACCCCAGCCTCTGGTAACCAGCATTGTATTCTCTGCTTCTATAAATTCAACTTTTTCAGATTTCACATATGAATGAGATCATATGGCATTTACCTTTCTACGCTTGGCTTATTTCACTTAACATAATATCCATCAGGTTCATTTACGTTGTCACAGATGACAAATTTTCCTTCTCTTTCAAGGCTGAATAGTATTTCCTTGTGCATATATAAGAAAATAGGTTTTCCTATATTTAAGCAAAAATATATGTAAGAATCTATGAATACATGTAAGAAAATGTAGCACATTTTCTTCATCCATTTCTCTATTGATGGACACTTAGGTTGATTCCATATCTTGGCTATTGTGACTAGTGCTGCAACGAACATGGGAGTGCAGACATCTCTTCCACATACTGATTTCATTTCCTTTGGCTCTACACCCAGTAGTATCATTGCTGGATCACAGGTGGTTCTGTTTTCCATAATGGCTGTGCTAATTTGCATTCCCACCAACAATGTACAATGTACAAGGGTTCCCTTTTCTCCATATTCTCACCAACACTTGTTATCTTTTGTCTTCTTGATAATAGCCATCCTAACAGGTATAAAGTGATATCTCATTGAGTTTTTAAAATTTGCGATTCCCTGATGATTAGTGATATTGAGCACTTTTTCATATACCTGTTAGCCATTTGCATGTCCTTTTTGGAGAAATGTCTGTTCAGGTCCTTTGCTCATGTTTGTGTTGGGCTACATTTTTCTGTCTTTTGAGTTGAGTTCCTTATATGTTTTGGATCTTAACGCTTTGTCAGATGTAGAGTTTAAAAATATTTTCTCCCATCCCGTGGGCTGTCTCTTTGGTCTGTTAATTGTTTCCCTTGCTATGCAGAAGACTTTTTGGTTTGATATAATTCCACTTGTCTATTTTTGCTTTTGTTGCCTGTGTTTTGGGGGGTCATATCCCAAAGAGTGTTGCCCAGACTAATGTCAGGGAGTGTCTCCCCCATGTTTTCTTCTGGTAGCATCATAGTTTTACGTCTTACATTTAAGGTTTTCATACATTTTGGGTTGCTTATTGCATATGGTATGTGATAAGGGTCTCATTTCATTCTTCTGTTATGGATATCCATTTTTCTCAACACCATTTATTGAAGAGACTGCCCTTTTCTCATTGCATGTTCTTGGCTCCTTTGTTGAAAACCAGTTGGTTATAAATATGTGTTCATTTCTTAGTTCTCTATTTTGTTTCATTGCTCTGTTTTTCATTTTGTTTGTTTTACCAATATCATGCTTTTATATACTATAGCTTTGTAGTATATTTTTCAAGACGGTGGTGTGGTACCTACAGCTTTGTTCTTATTGTTCAGGATGGCTTTGACTATTCAGGGTCTTTTGTAGTTTCATACAAATTTTAGGAGTGTTTTTTCTATTTTTGTGAAGCCTATTTGCTTAGAATATCCCTTCTCATCAAGCAGCGTCATTAAGTGCTTAGTGGATACTATTAGAAAAATCTTTCAATTACGAAAATTACAATGTATATGTGGATGTTTAAAAAGCATAATTTATGTACATTTATAGAACAAAATCCAAAAAGAAATAATGTAAATAACAGTTGTTTTTACCTTCTCCCACACAGAAACTCAACCCCTTAGGAAATACTAGCATAGAGCAACTTTTCTTGGAATCTACAGCTCTTCAATAATTTTAAAAGAAACAAAATATATATCAGAAATACAAAATATGATAACTGGGAACTTTATAGGCTATAGTTTTTAGTCCTTAAGTAATAAAATATTATAGTGAGCATAAGAATGAAAATAAATATCTCAATGAAAATTTTCAAGCCAATATTCAAAATATATCACTTATGACTATTTTATATCTAAATGGCCATATTTCAAATTTTTTTTATTAAAACGTTAAGTTGGACCTGCATTTCTAGCAGACAAGATACTGTGGTGACCCTGCTTCTTTATTGAGACAACTAAAACGCTGGAAGAGAGATAGATGAGAGATAGACAGTAATACTGCACCATATTTTTGAGTTGGCACAGAAGAAGGAATCCCAGAGGTCCAAATGAAAATGAAAGCGGGAACCTGGGAAATAAGTAAGAACTGCCGGAACAAAAGCTGCCTTTTGTCTGGGGATTTCATCCAAACCTTGGAGGTCTTGAGCTTCCACTTTGAAGTGAAACCAGAGATAAAACCTAGGCCTGCCCAATGTGAGGAATCTCACAGGATGCATTCCCATATGAAGCTGGGATCCAGAATGAATAAAGCCACTGTTCAAAAGGGAATTGATGGCCCCAGGTTTGGCACTGTTTGTATGCGGGGAATATGTGTAGCCCAAAGTCTGGTAGAGCACCAGGCAACTAGCAGAAGCAGATCAGAATCGTCCCCAGCTAACGGTACCCAGGAATAAAAATATTCCTGCATGGAATCCCAAAGAAAATGAGTAGTTGACAATTAAACAAGCGTAAAACACAGAAGGAAACAAACATAGCATGCACGAAAGCCAGCCATAACAGCAGACAGAAGGAAGTCCATAAGGGTTACAAAACAGCAATGATCAGGATATACATGTATTACATTTCATATGTTTAAGCAAAGAAAAGCCTAGAAATAGTAGAAAGCAGAACGAGTTTACTTAGAAATATGAAAATTTGAAAAAGAATGACATCAAAATTTTATCTTCTACGAATGATATGAAAATAAGCTAATGAATTAAACATCAGATTGGAGAAAGCTAAGGAAAAAATTAGCGCATTGGCAAACAGAGCTGAAGAAGTCATCCAGAATGCAGCTCAGATGAAAAAGAGAGAAGTACGGTGGAGAGATTGTGCCACTGAAAGAAAGCGGAACATTTTAACATTTGTCTAACTGGAGTTCCAGAAGGATAAAATAAATATAAAGGATAAGAGTCAATGTTCAAAAGACAGTGTTAATGGCTGGACATTTTCCAGAATTGCTGAAATGTACTACTTCTTACAGCCAAGGAGCCCAATGTCAATCAATATTCATGTCAATCAACATAAATAAAAAACCACAGCTGTGAAACTGCAGAACAGTGAAGAACCAAGGAGGAAAGACAGATCACCAGGAAGAAACAGCATGATGACTTCTCAACAGTAAAAAAGAATCCATAAGGCAATGTAATTAATATCTTCAAAGTCCTGATGAAAAATAATAGTCAATCCAGACTTCCATATCTTTCAAGAATGATGGCAAAATAAAGATATATTCAGACAAGTCAAAACTGAGTTTGGTCCAGAAGTCTCTCACTAAAGAAAATTCTCAAGGATTTGTGTGAGGCAAAAGGAAAGCGACTTCAGTTGGGATGTCTGAGAAGCAAAACAGAATGGTCAGAACTAGAATCTAAAACACTAGCAGTCATAGAGTTGTTCTGAACATTAAATGTGAAGAGCTGAAGTGTCATATATATATGTGTGTGTGTGTGTGTGTGTGTGTGTGTGTGTGTGTTAGTATGAGGAAGAGAAAGGAACTCCTTAAACCTGACAAAAACCCCCTACAAAACCAAAAGCAATGAATCAATAGCCAAATTCCTGTTATTCCTATTCAAATCTGAAACCTTCCCCATCTCAGTGCACCAGTTGGCAACTTCAGCCTTCCTTTGTTCAGTAATTCTTATCTCCTCTCTGCCTCTTGCATCTGACATTCTAACTGTCAGGAAATCTCATTAACTGTGTATTCAGAAAATATCAAGATCTGGGCCCCTCCAGACCGCCACGTTCAGAGCCATGACCATGTCTCACTTAGAAGGTTGGAGCTTCCTGGATGGCTTCTCTGTATCTGTGTTTGGTGTCCTTTTTCTACCTGATCACCTCATTTAAAATTTGCAACATCTCCCCAGACCTGAGTCACCTTTCTCTGCACTATTTCCCCTGTGACAACCATCACCTTCTAGAACGCTATATAATATACTTATTTGTCGTGCTAATTGGTTATTTTCTCTCTTCACACCTACCTCTGTGAAATGTAAGTTCTATGAAGTACGAGATTTGTGCTGGCTTTTGTTTTGCTGGTTGTTTACTGGCTATATGCTGAGCCATGTCTGACTATATGTTGAATGAATGAAAAGTTACAAATATTTTTCATAAGATCAGGACCAAAATAAACAAATGTAGTAAAGTACACCAACAAAATGTTACAACGTAAAACTGGAATAAAATAAACCAAATTGTCATTATTTTTAGAAAATATGATCATCTATAAAGAAATCTTAAGTAGCCAACAGATAAAATATTACAATTACAGTAATAAGAGAATTTGGCAAAATTATGAATACAAAATCAATATACAGAGGTATAATTGCATTTCTATTCTACAAGTTATTTAAATAATTAAAAAGAAGACACCATTTAAATAGAAAAGAAACATACATGACTTTAGAATGAACCTAGAATATTTTAAGCATTCTATTAAAATAATATTTCACCAAAAATGTGTAAGACTTTTAAAAGCAGATATTAAAGAAGATCTAAATAAAATGAGATTACATCAAATTTTTAAATTTGAACATATATCAATTCTACAGAAATTATTCTATAAGTTCAATCTATTTCCAATACAGTTCTCAGCTGTTTTTCACAAATATCTAAACATAAAAATGTTTAGAAACATTTAGCTATGCCTAAAATTTAGAAGAAAAAATAAATGACCAAGGATTGCCAAACCCTCTTGAAGAACAAGGTAGAAGTAATTGCCCTACTAGATATCAAAGCTTGTTATAAAGTAATGGTAATAAGGCTATAAATATTTAAGCAAGTAATAGTAATCAAAGTGTATTGTAAAGTGGTAGTAATTAAAATAGTGTGACATTAAGACCAAGGTGAACATACAGGGAGTCCAGAAAGAGATCCACATATGTGCAGCTGATGTATGACACCGTGTGTGTGGCAGATGAGTGGGGAAAGAATGAAGTCTACAGTAAGTGGTATTTATAAGGAAAATAACGGCATTTCTATTAACCTCTTCAGAAAAAAAAGTCAGAAAATCCTATGACCTCTAAGTGAAATGATTTCTTAAGTAAGAGCCCAAAAAACAGAATGGATAATTATACAAGATGGATAATTATAACTACATTAAAATGAAAAAGTTTCTATTTCTCAAAAGATACCATAAAGTGAAATGGCAAGCCACACACTGAGAGATGATATTTTTCACCACTTAAAATGGATGAAGGATTAGTATAGAAAGTATGTGTGCATGTGTGTGTGTATACACAGATTTAGTTTACTAATCACAAGAAAAAGACAACTCAATGGAAAAATTGGCCCCCAAAAGGGCTTAAATGACAGAAAACAACAAAAAAAGACAGAAATAGACACATGAAAGGCCCACAAATTTCTGAAATGAGGCTCAACAGCATGGCACAAACTTATATTTCATGGGTTTCTGTTTGATTCCATGCCTTTCCTTAGAAATCCAAGATAACGTACTGATCTCTCCACATATCCACAAACTAAATACAAATGGAAATAATCTGTTGAGTCCACTGTTACCTTTTTGTATTTTTTGTAGCCTTTACTAAAACAAAGCTTTGTATGACCTGAGAACAGTATTTATCAGAAAAATGAAAATTAAACCCACAATTTAAAATCTACTTCACTATTACCAAATTAGCAAAAAATGTAAGTCTGGTGATATCCAATGGTGGTAAGGAAGTACAGCAATGAGAACAAATACATGCCAGTGGCAGAGGAAACTGGTGCAAATGCACTGGTATTCCCTTACAAAGCTGAACACCAGCATATCTATAACTAAGCAAACCCCCAGAGAAAATATTGCTCATGTATACCAGGACGTGCATGAGGATGTTTAAAGTAGCACTGTTCATAGTAACAAAAAGAAGTAATGATTTGGAGTACCTATCCATAGTAGCACTGGCAAATCAATTGCAAAATATCTTTTCAGTGAAATGCTAAAGAGCAGTGACAATAAATTAACTAATAAATTAACTAGAGCATTGTGGTTCATTCTGTATATGTAGATTATTATACCATTAAAAAACAAAGGAATGATTAATGTAAAACTCAGGGAAATGGATAACTCTATAGAGAATGCAGTCAGAGAGGGATGTAAAGGGATCAGTAAAATAATGGTCTATTTTATATGTTGAATGCTAACTTAGCACAAGGAATTTTTTAACTCTACATAATTTACTTATGGCCACATTTTGTTTCTCACAGCAGTGTGGAATCAGCTTATTTTCCCAGGAGTTTCTGTTTGATTCCATGCCTTTCCTTAGAAACCTGAGATAACATATCTCTGCACACATCCACAAATTAAATACAAAGACGGCTTTTTGTAATTTTTGTGTAGCATTTACTAAAGCAAAGCTTTACGTGACACGAGAATAAATGTTGGATTCCAATTGTAAAAACCGTATCAGAAGCAAAATAGGCAACTAGAGATGAACATGGTGCATGAGCAGTTTTCCAAGGAAAATGTCAGTCTTATCGTTGTAATTATAAGAAGCCGGTGCTACTGTGTAAATCTGATTTATGTAAACTGGACTTCAGTTAAAATTCCAGTTCTGCAAATTCAGGACACTAATTCTCAAATGCCAATATAAAAAAGTTAAAAAGATAAAAACATGAACACACAACGTGGGCAAGCATGTATAAAATACATAAAATGAAGATACATATTGATGTTTACTTTATGCAAGAATGCTGCTCCTATATGTGCTCTATAAAGTAATTAAATCACCTGGGCATGATGGAGGGTGCCTGTGATCCCAGCTACTCGGGAGGTTGAGGCAGGAGAATTGCTTGAACCCGGGAGGCGGAGGTTTCAGTAAGCCGAGATCGCACCACTGCACTCCAGCCTGGGCGACAGAGTAAGAGTCCATCTCAAAAAAACAGAAAAAAAAGAAAAAAAAAATACAGGCCACAATTAACAAGTCTACATTTTTAACCAACTACAACAATTCTGTTTCACCATTAATTAATAAAAGTTACAAGTAATTTTAGCATTCACAAGCAGTCTCTAAAGGAACTCAGGAATTTTACAAGTCACATAAAATGGCACTAATATTAATTCTACCAAATATTTTACTTGCAAATCAACTTACTCATGTTCTCCTAGAGCAAGTGGCATAATGCAGTTGCAAATTGTATTACAAATAGATTTTCTCCAAATGATCACTTTCAATTCCATGCCCCCAACTAAATAATCTTGAGATGTTTGCATTCGATTATTTCGAAAATAATAATTATAACAATTATAACATTTCCTGAGGGACGAGCAATCCAGCAAATTAGATCCAGTGAAATATAAATTTGTCACCGTTATCTTTTAATATTGGTGAACTAGATAAGGGGAAACAAAAGCTATTACTCAACAAGTAAATAAATAAGCCCAGAAGTCTTGTTAACCCTCAACTGTGATCACAGCCATGTGTCTGGGGCCATTGTCCAAGGCTCCTTGTTATTCTAAAGCAAAGAATTCATGAGGTTTGTAGTAAATAGGATCTGACGCTGAATAAAACAACCTTATTTTCAACTTCAACCTAGCACTATAGTCCTTCCTAAATATGCTTTCGTGTTCACTAAACTTTGTTATCCTTTCTCAGACTGAAATGACTCAAGAGGCAGAGGGAAATGGTGTGATTTTCTAAACTGTGAAATCAAAGCAAAGTCTTTGTCATCTCAGGAGGTGGTGCTTCTGATATCTCTTCTCCATGCCTGTGCCAAGGTAAATGGGCCAGTAAGTATGTTATGCAGCCACAAACCAAACAAACTAATCCAAATTTCTGGAACATACCAAATCTAGATTATTTTGATATTATCTCATAGAACCATGGGTCAGCATCACCTGACTGATGAAGGTAACGGGTATTCTGAATGTCAGGCACCCCAGAAGCAATCCAATGTGGGGCAGCAAATTAGCAGGCATGCCAGGAGAAAGTCACCCTCCTACCGTAATACAGACAGGGAGGGAGGGGTATTTAAGCTGCACTGAGGCCAGCAGGGCACGGGATGGTTCTGTCGTGCGGGAGGACTTCCTTGGCTATTGCATGACAAGCCACGAGCTGGCAGCAGAACAAAGCATCATCATCTCTCCAGGAAAGCAACAATGGTATTGCATAAGAAGGGTCCCGTTTCTGGGGCCACCAGCATCCCAGGCAAAGGTGCCTGGTAAACTCAGGAGGAGCATGAAAAAGGCAGGATGAGCTCTGGAAAACAGACCATCAGTGGCAAGCCTGTGGCTCATGTGTAAGTATCAGCAAGGCTTGCCAGCCATGTTTTTACCTGCAAGAAAGTGACCATCATCAACAGCACCACAGCTTGACATCAAGACAAGGTGGCTGAAGGTGGGCTCAGTGAAACTGTTGAAAATGTGATTGGGAGGTAGTACTGCTTATTCCCTGGAACTCTCAGGAACACGTAAAGTACACTTTGTAGTGGAGTGCTTATAAACTAGCTTCTAAAAAAGCAATCAGTGGGACTTTATACATTAGTAAGCTTGGTCTTAAAAAAAGGGGGGAATGTAAACTCTACTTTTGATTTATAGTAGGTGTGTTTAGGCTACGTGGGGAAAACAAAACTCACCTTACAGGCTGGAGGCAAGGGTCATATAAGACATGTTGAAGGCATTGGGTGTCTCCTAGGCTTTCAAAGATAGGTTGCCAATTTCAATCCTCACCCATTTCTCCCTTTCTGAAATTATACATTTTCATAATTTTCAGGAAAGGAGGAATTAAGTATTCCTGTTTTATTCTAAAACATACTTTGATTACGGCCTCAGTAAGCTACCTGGTAAAATGCTCTCTAAAACTCAAGGATACTTGAAGCACCTTGAGAAGAAGCTAAAATATTGTCTTTTAATACCATCAGTACTTACCTGCATTCATCATTTTATTAGTTGTCTATAGGAACACTTTTATGCTAATCATGTTAACACTTTGAATGGCATGTAAGAAGCAATATTTTCCATGAATTCAAATGAATTCTTATACATCAGCATAAGACCACACCTCAGAGGGAAGTCATCTTGTGAAAAGTGAGACATTGGTTGACAAGTGAATAGAATTTGCAGTGTGGCTAATGTTGGACTGTTTTTCAGCAAGGGAAGAGAAAGAATAGAGATGCCCTTAAAATAAACCATATGGGTCTCAAACTATTCATGCCATGGATCAGGTCAGTCATATTTCAATCTCCTCCCTCGAGCTTATCTCAGTGCAACTTAAGGAAGAAATGGAAAGCCCATTTCCACCGGAATGCATGTCTTATGGAGGGGCAGGGGAGAAGGCAATTTCATAACAGTTTCAAACTAAAGTAGTACCCCAGAGCCAGTGATGTATTCTGGCCCAGACTTGACAGGTTATTTTACCTGGCTATGCCTCATTGTTCCTCATGATATAGTAAGCATATTTTCACACACTCTATTTTTATTTCTCACCAAATGTGTCAAGATTTGGTTTCTACTAATTAAATTTTTATATAATTGTAGATATGTATGCAGTTGTAAGAAACAATACAGGGCGATCCAATATACCTTTTGCCCAATTCCCCCAGTGGTAACACCTTGCAGATGTTGACAGTGATACAGTCAAGATATAGAACATTTCCACCACCACAAACATCCCTTATGTTGAACTTTTAAAGCCACACTCACTTCCCTCCCTCTCTCCTCTGTCCTTAGCTCCTGGTAACCACAATTGTGTCTCCCTGTTTCTATAATTTTGTTATTTCAAGAATGTTTTATAAATGGTAGTAGACAATACACATCTTTTTGAGATTGATTTCATTTTCTCAACATAATTTTCTGAAGAGTCATCAAGGTTGTTGCATGTGTCAATACATAACATGCATGTGTCAACAGCTCATTCCTTTTCATTGCTGAGTAGTATTCCATGTTTTGGACATAGCAAGGCTTGTCTAAACATTCACTAATTTAAAAATATCTTATTTGTTTCCCATTTGAGGCTGTTATGAATAAAGCTATAATGAATATTTGTGTACAAATTTTATGTGAACATAAACCTTCACTCTTTTTGGATAACTGTTGGGTCACATGGTGCTTGTATGTTTAGTTATTTAGGAAATTGCCAAACTCTTTTCCAAAGTGGCTGTAACATTTTACATTACCATCAGAAATGTAGCAGTGATCCATTTGTCAGCATCCTTGCAAGTATTGGGTGGTGTCATTATTTTTAATTTCAGCTATTCTGATAGGCACTTAGAGATATCTGATTTTGGTTTTAATTTACATTTCCCTAATAACTAGTGATGTTAAACATATTTTTACATGTGTGTTTGCTATCTGCGTTTCCTCTTCAGTGACATGTCTATTCCTGTCCTTTGCATAGGTCCTAATAGTATTGTTTTATTTTGCTATGGAGTTTTAGTAGTTCTTTATATATTCTTGAGATCAGTCCTTTGTCAGATTCTCAGTCTGAAAATATTTTCTGTAATGTTTCATCTTCTTAATAAGGTCTTTGGAAAAGCAAAAGTTCTTTAGTTTAATGGAGTCAAATTTACCAATTTTGCCCTTTATGGATACTCTGTTTGGTGTCAAGTCTAAGAATACTTTACCTAGCCCTAGAGCATGGAGATTCTCTGTTTTTTTCTAAATACTTCATAATTTTTCATTTTATATTTAAGTCTGTGATCTATTTTGAGTTAATTTTTATATATAGTGTAAGGTTTAGGTCAAGATGCACTTTTTTTGTCCTGTGGATATCCAAACACTCCAGTAAGTTGACAATTTAGATGAAATGGACAAATTCTTTGAGATGCGACTATCAAAACTTCACACAAGGAGGAATAGAAAACCTAAGCAGCACTCTATCTACTAAACAAATTGAATTCATAATTGAAAGCTTTTCAAAAAAGAAATCCCCAGGCCCATATTGCCTCACTGTGAAATTCTCCCAATTTTTAAAGAAGAAATAATACCAATTTTATTTAAGCTCTTCCAGAAAAATTCCAGAGGAACGAATACTTCCCAACCCATTCAATGAAGCCATTACCCTCACATTAAAACCAGACAGGGGAGTGTTGCTCAATGGACATAAAGTTTCAGTTGCATGAGATGAATAAGTTCTAGAGATCTGCTCTACAACAGAGTGTCTGTAAGTTAACAGCACTGTATTGTGCACTTAAGTTTTTAAGTGTTTTTACCACAAAAAAACAACAAAACAAAGGCAGAGGAGGAAGTTTCTGAAAGTGCTGGATATATCTCTTACTTTGATCGTGGTGATGGTTTCACAGTTGTATACATCTATCCAAACTCATCAAATCGTATACATTAAATATGTACAGTTTTGTATATATCAAATATAGATCAATACAAAGCTGTTTAAAAAAGGCATCACAAGAAATGAAAACTACAGACCAATATAACACATAGACATACATGAAAAAATAATTGTTAATTTTAGAAAGTTGAATCCAACAAAGTATCAAAAGCATAATGCATTATGACCACTTTGGATTTAGCCGAGGAATATGAGATTGGTATAACATTTTAAAAAATCAATGAATGTAATTTATACATTAATAAACTGAAAAAAGTATATAATCGTCCCAATCAGTGCAGAAAAAGCAAGCACTTGACAAAATCCAGCAATCATTACTGATGAAGTAAATGTCAGCAAACTAGAAATTGAAGGAAACGTCTTCAACTGGATAAGCAGCATCTACAAAACAAAACAAAAAATCGCAACTATAAACAGCATCATACCTAGGGACGAGAGTTTGAAGATCAGGAGCAAGTCACAGATATTTGCTTCTCACCATTTTTGTTCAACATTGGGTTGCAGGGTCTAATGGATGAAATAAAACTACTGGATTTCAGGACAGTGTGGCATTGGGAACAAGACAGCAAATAGGTTATGGAACAAGACAGAAATGGAACGAAATCCACACATGTATGTTCAATTGATTTTCAGCAAATGTGCAGAGTGTATTAGTCAGGGTTCTCTGGAGGGACTGAAATAATAGGATAGATATATACACAAAGGGAAGTTTATTAAGGAGTATTGACTCACACAATTACGAGGTGAGGTCCACAATAGGCCATGTCTGCAAGCTGAGGAGCAAGGAAGCCAGCCCAAGTCCCAAAACCTCAAAAGTAGGGAAGCCAACAGTGCAGCCTTCAGTCTGTGGTCAAAGGTCCAAGAGTCCCAAAGCTGAAGAACTTGGAGTCCGATGTTCCAAGGCAGAAAGCATCCAGCACAGGAGAAAGATAGAGGCCAGAAGATTAAGCCAGCCTAGTCCTTCCACGTTCTTCTCCCTGCTTTGCATTCTGGCCACACTGGCAGCTGATTAGACTGTGCCTCCCCAGATTCAGGGTGAATCTGCCTTTCCCAGTCCACTGACTCAAATGTTAATCTCCTTTGGCAACACCCTCACAGACACACCCAGGAACAATTCTTTGCATCCTTCAATCCAATCAAGTTGACATTCAGGATTAACCATCACACAGAGTAATACTAGGTTTATTAAATTAGTTAGAAAATATTCCTTCTTCATCATTTTCTAGAAGAGTCTGTGTAGAACTCTTCTCCAGTGGAACCAACTGAGCTTGCAGACCTCATTTTGGGGGGAGTTTTTCAATCATGTATTCAATTGTATTAATAATTACAGTGCTATTCAGAGTATCCATTTCATATTGGGTGAGTTGTGACAGTGTGTGTGTTATTTCAAGGATTTGGTTTGCCTCATCTAAGTTTTAAAATTTGTGTGTAAAGCTGTTCATAGTGCTCTATTATTATCCTGTTGATTTCTGCAGGGTTGGCAGTGATATCCCCAGTTTTATTTCAGATATAAGCAATTCGTGTCTTCTTTCTTTTTCCCTTTGTTAGATTTACTAGATGTCTGTCAATTATATTGATATTTATGAAGACCAGCTTTTTTTCATTGATTTTCTATGTTAGTTCTGTTTTCAATATCATTGATTTATGCTGTTAACATTAGTATTTATTTTCTATTGATTGCATTGGGGATTTTTTCTTTTTGTTTTCAATTGTTGGGATAGGATATTAGATGACTGAATTGCTGTGAATTTTTCTGTCAACAATGCTTTGGCTGAGAGAAGAAAAATGTTCTATTTTTATTTTATTAAGTTTGATATATTTTTAAATTTTTCCTCAAGATTCTCTCTTTGACCTGTAGATTTTTTAGAAATGTGTTACTCAGGTTCCAAGTGTTTGCAAAGGTTATTGTTATTTTTCCTGATAAAATTTCTAGTTTGATTCCACTGTGTTACTTTTCAGTTTCAGATCTGACATGGAAAGAGATTGCAATTCATCACTGCTATCTACAAAAAAACAAAAAACAAAAACACTGAAAATCAGTGAATTTTCTTGAACACGTCAGAAAACTGAGTTCACAGGGCAAAGTATACTGTCCCAGAACTTGAAGGAACAGACAGATCCAGAGAGTTCCATCCAGGATCTGCTGACATGGAACAAAAGCTGCTTTTGTTCTAAACTAGTAGGAACATCTCAATTGTAATTTTGTTGGGAGGCCAAGGTGGGTGGATCATCTGAGGTCAGAAGTTCAAGACCAGCCTGGCCAACATGGTAAAACTCTGTCTCTACTAAAAATATAAAAATTAGCTGGGCATGGTGGCATGTGCCTGTAATCCCAGCTACTTGGGAGGCTGAGGCAGGATAATTGTTTGAATCTGGGAGGCGGAGCCAGGACTGTGAACCAAGTGAGCCAAGACTGTGCCACTGCACTCCAGGCTGGGCAACAGAGCGAGACTCTGTCTCAAAAAAAAAAAAATGTAATTTTGATGAGCTCCTCGAGGCTGTGTATGGAGGGGCCTGAGAAAGAGAAAGTCAGGAGAGTGTGGTCCTAGGGGAGGGCCACACTTTCACATTTAGCCTTCCGGAGCCTCACCACGTCTCACCGTGAGTCCTGAAGGTTCCCTCCTGGCTCTAGCACTGGGAGGGGAAATGTAACCACTGCAAAATACACACAGAGCATTCTCTACAACAAAGGCCTGCCACGCAGAGCATTCTCTACAACAAAGACCTGCTCTCCAGGGTAAAAGTCTACCTGAGCTTCATCAACCTTGGGAAAGAGCATCTCCCACACACGCCTCCCAACCCACGAGTCTCCCTGTATTACCTGGAGGCGGGGACACGTCTGCTAGAGACCTAGATGGAATTATGAGATGACAGCACACTTCCCCTCCCACCTACTCCACCTGCATTCCAACAGAGCTCTGGCAACGACAGTGAATCGGGAAGAGTTCTCAGGGAAACCCAAAGACAACAGGAGAGATGAAAATGCAAATATCTGAAGCCTCCCAAATACGTTCTCTTAGCTTTAGCCATGTTGCCCCTAAGCAACTTGAACATCCTTTGCTCTCGTCTATCTGGCTAGCTCTTCATGATTATTCAGGACACATTTGATTTCAAGACACACATGTGAATATAAGCCTTTCTGAACTGTGCCACAAAACTGTATGAATCCCTGATCTCCAAGAGGGGCCAAGGGCCTCCCTGTGTGCTCCCTCAGCATCTAGTACCTACCCCCGACTTCCTTTTTCATGCTCTCAATTGCCATTACTTGGCCTTTTTTGTCTCTAACCGTAAGTTCACTAAAACAAGGGACTCTCATGGTTCTCTTGTATTGTTAGTTCTTCCCACTCACAGTTCCTGGCACATAAAATGACTTTGGTAAAATAGATTGCATTCAGTGGAACATAATGCAATCTATTCTATTGCATTTCTCAATTCAATTCTGTGTATGACAATTTATTTCAATTAGGATTGGAATAGAAACACATAGATATAAAGAGAGAAAAAATAGTTTCCACAAAGGAAAAGGGGGGCTCTTATCAGAAAAGAAAAAGAGGAGAGGATTGCAAATAGACCAGCCAGTAACGGTTCACTACAATTGGCTTCATCGCCTTAAACCCCAACTCAATTCTTAACAGCCTTATGATATTTAATGTTGATGGGATAAAGAGGGATTTGAAAACACATGGTATTGAAACAAGTTCTTTCATGATTATGGGGCTCAGGAGGTTTAGAAACATCTTTCATTTTTCCTAAGAAATGCTCTCTGACATAAGACTTTTCAAAATGTATCACTACAAATGTATAAAGACATTCATTCACTTAATAAATTTTATATGTGCCAGAAACAGAAATCTTACCTAGAACTTTTGATGTATCAGTATTATACATCACCCAACACACACGCTTAGAGTCTTAAGTCATTTCCTAGGTAATCTAGTCCAACCTGCACCTAATGTAGGAATCACTCCCATCTTCTCTCTGACGTTGAACTGATCCTCTGTTTGAATTCTCTCAGTGTTGGGAAGCTCATTGCTTTGCAGAAAACCTAAACCTAAAACAAAACCATTCCATTGTTGAACTATAATTATTAGAGATATCCTTCTTATGATAAACCTAAATTTGCTTTCTTATTATCACTATCTATTGCTGTGTATTTTGCTTTCTGCAGTATTATACAACAAATCCGTTTCAGCTCCCACATGGTGACATTTTGAGTGTTTGAAGGCAGTTACCTTGTGCTCTCATCGTCCTCTGTCTTTTAGGCTAAATATTCTCACATCTTATTAGTACGAAATGATATAAAAAACTTATGACTGATGATTAGAAAAGAAGTCTGATTCACCATACAAATTTTAAAAATACATTAGGACTTAAAAGGTTAGCATTTGTGATTTTTATTATTCATGAGGCATTTTGAAAGTCATGACATGCACTGATTTATAATTTCTAGAGGATGATTTTATGTAAGCCTAGTTGTGAAAGCATATCCTCTGACTAATAAGTGCCTGTAGCCCCTGGCCGTCACGTACATGGAAGAACAAATGTATACATCATGTTGTATTTGTGAATTTGAAGATTATGATGTTTCAGGAACTAGCCCTTGAAACTGTTACTGTATATATCTATTCTACATATAGTAAATGCATTGTAGTTTAATTTTGCCTGAGTAAAAGATTGGTTATTGCTCATATTCCCAGTGCTTGTATTGGTTCACACATCACATCAACCCCAGAAAAGTAATTACCCTTCCTTAGGCCAAGAAAACTTGATAAATTGTAAAAGCCTTCCAGTGGAAGTCTTCCCATCACCTAGTTGCAGTAATAAATCAACTAGGCAATCCCATCTAAGAGTCACTTCATTATAGAGTCTGTACTGAGAAAATGACTTTCTATATTAGCATTGCTTACTTAGGATGTAATGGATATTATAGTCATATGAAAAACGTGATCTTAAAGTAATATTGCCTCCATTGATATGTAATTGGCATTTAAAAAATAATAATTTTGTACAACATATTTAGATCTTTTTTACTTCAGTATGTATTTGTTTCTAGTCTCTGTGATTACAAAGCTTGGCATCTATAGGGGTGCAGGAGATTTTTCCTGCATGAGGAAGATTCTGTGACACCACCCCTTCTGCCTCTGCTTGGTCTTTGGTCTTTGCCTGCTGCTGGTCCCTGCCCTGAACGCCAAGCTTCCTGCCCTCTCTGTTTGCTTCATGTGTTCCTGCAAACATTTCAGTTGGTTTCTCCTGAATGCCTTTCTGTTGATTTTCAAACAAAACCAGCAATCGTTATTGTGTCTCAAAGCCCCTGCATGATCTAACTCTACCTGATCTCTAAGGTAACTCTCTCAGTAGAGTACCGTAGAGGAGAAATGCCCATCTCATTGCATCATTTCAGCGAATAACTAATATTGACATGACTTATCACTAGTGAGTGAACTTTTATCACTTGGTTAAGGTGGTTCCACACTGCTAATTTCCTTTTGCATTATCTCCTCTTTGGAGTGAGTCACTAAGTGCAATCGACACTCAAGGAAAGCGAAATCAAGCTCAACCTCCGGGAGGGGAGAATATTATTTATAATTCTTCTATGAGAAATATTTGTTCCTTCTCACTAATTTTTATTTAATCATTTATTGATATCAGTATGGGCTCATAGATACTTATTTTGTTCTTTGGGTAAAACCGGGTCTTTGTAAAAACTTTTGCTGCACAAATTCTGTCTGTTTTGCCCAGTGGAAGCTATTTGAAAGTGTTTTTTCCCATTTTGTTTGGGTTATATGCCCTTTCTTGCAAGTCTTTGTCAGCTACATGCCTTGTAAATACATGATCCCTGCCAATGGCTTGTCTTTTTACAATTTTAATGATGCATTTGGTCAACAAAAGTTCTTGATTTCAAATTAAGCCCAACTTATCAAAGTACTTGATAAAATTCAACAACTACTTAAGTTTTTTTTGTTTTTGAGTCAGCAAACTAGGAACAGAAGGAAACTTCTGTAATCTAATAAAGGTTATCTACAAAAAACCCAACAGCTTTCATAATACTTGTATTAGTCAGTTTGCGCACTGCTGATAGAGACATGCCCAAGTCCAGGTAATTTACGAAGGAAAGAGGTTTAATGGTGAACTCACAGTTCCACGTGGCTGCGGAAGCCCCACAATCATGGCAGAAAGCAAGGAGAAGCAAGTCACATCTTACATGGACGGCAGCAGGGAAAGAGAGAGCTTGTGCAGGCAAACTCCCATTCTTAAAGCCATCAGATGTCATGAGACTGATTCATTCTCATGAGAACAGCACAGGAAAGACCCGCCCCCATGATTCAATTATCTCCCACCAGGTCCCTCCCACAACACATAAAATTCAAGATGAGATTTGGGCGGGGACACAGCCAAACAATCTCATTCCACCCCAGCCCTGCCCAAATACCATATCCTCATCTTTCAAAACCAATCATGCCTTCCCAACAGTCCCCAAAAGTCTTAACTCATTTCAGCATTAACTCAAAAGTCCACAGTCCAAAGTCTCATCTGAGACAAAGCAAGTCCCTTCTGTCTATGAGCCTGTAAAAAAAAGTTAACTACTTCCTAAATACAATGGGGGTACAGGCACTGGGTAAATACAGCCATTCCAAATGGGAGAAATTGCCCAAAACAAAGGGGCTACAAGCCCTGTGCAAGTCCAAAATCCAGCAGGACAATCAAATCATAAAGCTCCAAAATCATCTCCTTTGACTGTGTCTAACATCCAGGTCAGGCTGATGCAAGAGGTATGTTCTCACAGCCTTGAGAAGCTCTACCCCTGTGGCTTTGCAGGGTATAGCCCCTCCTGGCTGCTTTCATGGCTGGTGTTGAGTGTCTGTAGCTTTTCCAAGAGCATGGTGCAAGCTATTGGTGGATCTACCATTCTGGAATCTGGAGGATGGTGGCCCTCTTCTCACAGCTCCACTAGGCAGTGCCCCAATCAGGACTCTGGGTGGGGGCTCCAACCCCACATTTCCCTTCCACCCTACCCTGATAGAGGTTATCCATGAGGTCCCTGTCCCTACAGCAAACTTATACATGTAGAAAGTTAAAAGCATCTATGAACAATTTAATAAAAATGACATGAATAGAATATGGTTGAATAAAAGGCCAATTATACAAAAATATGTATATTTCTATATAGTAACCATAAACATGTGGAAAGTAAAATTTTAAATACCATTTATAATAGCATTAAAAATTAAATAATTTGAATAAAAATGTCCATGACATCTACACTAAATCCTCAAAAACACAGCTAAGAGAAAGGAAAGATTATCTAAATAAGAGAAAAAGACATACCACATTCATGGATTGAATAAATCAATGTTGTTTAAAGACTACAAAGATTCAGTTAGGTGGGAAGAATAAAATCTGGAGACCTAATATACAGCATGGTGACTATAGTTAATAATACTGTACTACATACTTGAAATTTGCTAAGAGACTTGATCTTAAGTGTTCTTACCACACAATCGAAAAGTTGTAACTATATAAGGTTATATAGATATAGCTATATACAAATATATGATTAGCTTAATTATGATAACAATTTCACAATGTATACCTATATCAAAACACTATGTTGCACGCCTTAAATATATATAGTATTTGTCAAGTCTACCTCAATACAGCTGGTAAAAAAAAAAAATTAAACATGTCCAAGTGGATGGCCGGGTTAATACACCCACATATGTGATCAGTTATATCAGACACATGACATACAAACTATGGTAAATAAATAATTGTAGTGCAAAGGAAGTAATAAAAAATAAATATAAATCTTTGGATATTTGAACCCAAAGATTCAATGCAATCCTAATCAGAATTCCACAATATTTATTTTATAGAAATTGACAAGCTGATTTTAAAATTTATATATTAATTGGAAGGAACTAGGATAGCCATGCCAATGCTTACAAAGAATAAAGCTGGAGACATACAGCCCTTATAATAATACAGTGCTATGTTAGGGTGAAGCTGGATAAATAGACCAATGTAATAGACAAAACAGAGTCAAAAACAGTCTCAAATTTATACATCACAAGATTTATGAAACAGGCTCTACTGCAATTCATTACAGAAGAGATGATCTTTTCAATAAGTAGAAATCCATTAATTCAATATAAAATAAAATGGTGATCCCCCTACTTTACACCATACAAAAAATTAATTTAGGGCTGGGAGCAGTGACTCACCCTGTATTCTCAGCAGTTTGGGAGGCCAAGGTGGGAAGATCACTTGAACTCAGGAATTCAAGACCAGCCTGGGTAACATAGTAAGCCTCCCATCTACAAACATTTAAAAAATAAAATAATTAGCCAGGTGTGGTGGTCTGTACCTGTAGTCCTAGCTACTTGGGGGCTAAGGTGGGAGCATTGCTTGAGCCTAGGAGGTTGAGGCTGCAGTGAGCTATGATTGTGCAAATGTACTATAGTCTGGGTAACAGAGTGAGACTCTGTCTCAAAAAAACAGTAATAATTTGAGAGAAATCAGGGACCTAAATATAAAATCTTGAAACAAGGTTTCTAAAGGAAAAGAAAACAGAATATCATTATGATCTTGGGAAATAAAAAGATTTCTCAAATAATACCCCAAAAGCACCAACTAGGATTTTTTTTTTTTTTTTCTTTTTTTTTGAGACGGAGTCTCGCTCTGTTGCCCAGGCTGGAGTGCAGTGGCCGGATCTCAGCTCACTGCAAGCTCTGCCTCCCGGGTTTACGCCATTCTCCTGCCTCAGCCTCCTGAGTAGCTGGGAATACAGGCACCCACCACCACGCCCAGCTAGTTTTTTGCATTTTTTTTTTTTAGTAGAGATGGGTTTTCACCGTGTTAGCCAGGAGGGTCTCGATCTCCTGATCTCATGATCCACCCGTCTCGGCCTCCCAAAGTGCTGGGATTACAGGCTTGAGCCACCGCGCCCGGCCCCAACTAGGATATTAAAATGGTTTTTTTCCGAAAAATTTTCTCAAGAAACATTTTTTCAATTTTCAAATACTTTCTTAAATTTCTTCAGTTTTATATCATGTGCTAATTTTGGCAATCTTTTTCCATTTGCTTAACTCTCAACCTTTTCCTTAGAATTGTAAAATAAGGAGATTTGATGAAATATTAACTAACTTCCCTTCACCTCCAGTATACTATCACTCTAATATATTAAAAAGACTGCTTTTTTTCTTCTCCAGTCATTTAATTTCTTAAAATACAAATTATAAAAAATTTAAATTACCCTTTCTGGTGTAGAATCCTTCATGATTTTAATTACTGAAAGTCCCTCTGCACACTATAGGCACACTGTCAAACACCAGCATATTTCCTACCTTCTAGGTGATATGGTTTGAATGTGTGTCCCCGCCCAGATCTCAGGTCGAATTGGAATCCCCAGTGTTGGAGGAAGGGCCTGGTGGGAGGTGACTGGATCTTGGGGGAGGGTTTCCCCCTTGCTGTTCTCATGATAGTGAGTGAGATCTCGCAAGATCTGGTTGTTCAAAAATGTGTAGCACCTTCCCCTTCGCTCTCTCTTCCTCCTGCTCAAGCAATGTAGCACATGCCTGCTTCCCCTTCACCTTCCATGATTGTTGTTTCCTGAAGTCTCGCCAGCCATGCTTCCTGTACAGCCTGAGGAACAGTGAGTCAATTAAACCTCTTTTCTTTATATATTACCCAGTCTCAGGTAGTTTGTTATAGCAATGCGAGAAGGGACTAATACACCAGGCAAAGGACCACCTTCATGAGCTCCATGTGAGATGTTTCTAATATGAAGACATCTATATAGCTACTGAAATTGCCAACTGCACCTGAACAATGAAACGTAAGAGTCCTGTCTAAGATACATGTAGTACACAGCCCAATTATAGAATAGGCCAGAGCTACGGGCATCACCATATGAAGAGTTAAAGCGCTTTACCTAAATTTTTCCTTCCTTTTTGTTAGCAAACGGAATTGATTCAGGATTGCTGGAAAACAATACTTCAAAGACTTGTAAGGTGACTACACAAAAACACATCCTAAAAATTGTATGTATTTGCATAATATACATATATTCTTAGCTGCTTATACCTTTATAAAACTGTCTGTGGAAAACAGAAATGAAAAAGGAATAGAAATTTATTTTACTTTGTTCCTTGGTATTTGAATATCAGTAGTCAACTAGGCACTGTACAGAATGATTCTGAGAGTATGTGATCTCTGGTATAATGTGAACACTAATGCCATGTATAGATAAATGACAAATCTCTGAAGGCTTTGAATTTTTATAGCTTTTTTTTCAACAAGGGTATGTACATGTGTTGAAGGAAGCTGAAAGTGTAATGGTTTTAAAAAAGATATTGGAGGAATAGTCATTTTTAGACAAAATTTTAAAATAGCATCCATCAATTAGATCTGATCATAAAAGTAGTAAGTGTTCTATGATGACAATTTAAACAATACAGAAGAGGGGAGAATTAATCATCATGCTAACCCTTCAGGGATAATAACTAATAACATAGTGTAGTGCATTTCCTTCAAGTCTTTTTTCTTTACAAATGAATTCAAGTGAAAAGATAAAAATTATTATAACATAAAATTATAAATTTGGTTGGTAAAAAACAGGTGTAAGTCTCTAGGAAAGCAAAAAAAAAAAAAAAAAAAAGAGGGAAGGCAATCTGTAAGATTCCATTCAGGAATGAACTGAACAACATTACAAACATAGTGAGACTCCCGACTCCCATCTACAAAAATCTTAAAACAAAAATAATAATTAGCCAAGTGTAGTAGCCTGTACCTGTAGTCCTAGCTACTTGGGAGGCTAAGCTGGGAGGATTGCTTGAGCCTACGAGGTTGAGGCTCCAGTGAGCTATGATTGTGCCACTGCACTATAGTCTGGGTAACAGAGTGAGACTCTGTCTCAAAAACATAACAGGGTGAAAGGCACTTCTTACATGGTGGTGGCAAAAGAGAAGAAGCTTGTTCAGGGAAACTCCCATTTTTGAAACCATCAGATCTGGTGAGACCCATTCACTATCACAAAAACAACATAGGAAAGACTCACCCTAATAATTCAATCGTCTCCCACCAGGTCCCTCCCACAACATGTGGGAATTATGGGAGCCACAAGATGAGATTTGGTTGGGGACACAGAGCCAAATCATATCACCATGTATTGGCAACTTGGCACATCTGCACTGTCTGCCAGTGTCTCTGTAACCCATTCAGCTTTTCTCTGCTCCTTCAAAATGCCATCCCCTGCTCTGAGTCTCTGGCCACATGAGACCATGGACCACCTGCTTAGAGGCTCCTCAATGTCTTACTTTCTGAGACATGAGTACACCTAACTCTCCCGCTTCACTGGGGCTCCCCAGTTACTCCACTCTCTGTTCTTAGGCCTTGCCCACCACATGTTTGTCAAAACCATCTGGACTCATTGGAAGGTCAAGTTCAAGTTTTACCAACCCCTCACACCCACCTCAAAAGGGTCACCTGGAAACAAGAAGTCCACAGTCCCCAAATGATCTAATACCTCCATGTGTCCCAGGTTTCTCCCAATACCAACATTCTGTTCGAGAACCCCAACACAACTATCCCAGGTCAATTTTTACAATTCTCATAGCCCCAGGTTCCATAAGCATCCGTGCACTATTGCATTTTTGAATAAACAAAAAGGGTGAGGACACCGTTTTTCCTACTTCAGTAAACATTTCAGATGCAGCCTTCTCACTGAAGGAGCCCAACAGGCACAACTCTGTCTGATCACATTGCTGCATCCTCTTCTGAGCTCATACTTCTTTCTCCTTGATCATTTTGACCTTTTATGATGACAGCCCCATTGCTGCCTATAATATAATCATTAACGTAACGGTCAGCTAATAGACCCCAGTAAATGCTCTGTTAAATGGAATCCATTTATCCACTTCATTCAGTGTTTTAAGAGATTTTTTATGGCAGCACCTGATAGGAATACCCAATCAGGGTATTTACCTATCAACAATTTTAACTTATATCCACCCTACTCTCATTTCTACTGGCTAAACTTCTGTTCTTTTGAGAATGCGCCTGGTATCTTCCATGGATTCCTCCTGTCGGAGGAAAGCTCCCCAAGTTCAAGTGTCAGGTCCTATCTTCCACTGTTGGCCATCTTTGTGAGTTTGAAACAGCTGGGAAGTAGAGCATTAAAGCAAGCTGGCTATGCTGAAATACAAAGCCTTTGGGCCCAGGCCTCAGCTGGGCCTGTAAGAGCAGATGATCCAAAAAAGTTTTCTTCACAAAATGTTAACTGTAATACATTGACAGCACTTTGCATGACCACAGGTGACACAGGGAGGGTGTCTGCATACTAAAGATATGCACTTCGCATGACTACAGGTGACACAGGGAGGGCATCTGCAGACTGAAGATATGTACTTTATCAGAACCTCTGAATTCTATCAAGAGATGTGGCCAGAGTGGAGTAACCTCATTTTGGCTTGAGGCCTGGATGGCCATCCCAATAACACCATGAGCATATGAACTAGAGTGGGAAGTGTTGTCAGACACACTTAATTTCCCCTACGATAACGGTTGGCTTATTGTGGCACCAGGCCAGACACGTGGGCCCTCAGAGAGTTGTAGGCTGTGCAGCATTTGATGACACCAATACATTTGTCTTTGTGGATTGAAGCTATGACTCTCTCAATAAATTTTCCTTTCCTCTCCCTCAGCTTCATGAGAAGAGTGTTTGACAGGCCATGTTTTGAGATGTGTACCATCTGGCTGTGAGAAACTATAGTTGCCAACATCAGGGAAACAGGCCTCTCTCCTTAGGAATGCTTGATCATCCAACTAAGCACACGAAGATGAAGTGAGTAGATGAAAAGGTTTATGAGTTCTTCAGAGGGTTTGTGCTTATGTGTTTCAATTCCACTCTATTACAACAATGGTTTGACATGATTTATACCATTACACAAATAATAGCAAGGTTTTTAAAAATAAACATAAACCAGAGTAAAGAAAAAACACAAGTAGGAACAAAACCAAGTGAAGCCAATGTATTCATTCCTTGTGTTTCTATGCAGTCATTATAAGATGGTAGATTTCACTGGGAATGGTGGAACATGCCTGTAATCCCAGCTACTCAGAGGCTGAGGCAGGAAAATCGCTTGAACCTGGGAGGCAAATGTTGGAGTGAGCCGAGATCATGCCCCTGCACTCCAGCCTGGGCAACAGAGTGAGATTCCATCTCAAAAAGAAAGAAGATGGTAGAAGATGTGACTCTGAGTAACCTAGCAGACAAGAGAACAAAGAAATAGTTGCTTGAAATAAATACAGCTTTTGTTCTAATACTAGGATGATAAAGAGATTTAAATTTTGCACCCTCATTAAAAAGACACTTAGAATTTATTGAACCATGTCCCAAAAAATCTCTATAATAAATGCAAAAATAGTTTGCTAGTATTTCTTTTGAGATCAATTAATTTATACAAAGGACATGACACCAAAGCACCATTTGATAGGAACAAGTCAACTATGAACTAAAACAATGCAGTCTAAATACTCACCTGCTGGTTTGGTTCAAGAATAAAATTTAGACTAGCTAGAAGAATAAGAGCCTATAATCCACTCAGCTCGAACAAATACCAGGTAATACCATCACCAAATTAAATCCTTTTAACATAAAGTCCTCAGAGCAGGAACACACACAGGATGATGTCACAGGCTTAATGGAGCACTCTTCCAACAGAAAAGCAGTTTCACATGCGGCTCACTCTCCCATAGATGAACTTCTAAGCATTCGGGAAGTTAACCAAGTAGAATGAGAAAGAATGAAAGAGGAAAGATGTCTGAATCATCAAAGACAGAACAATAGGACTATTTAACTCAATCGTTCATCTTTTAAGTTTATTAAAAGTAATCATCTGTGAACGTTATTGGGCACAGACCTTCATAGAAAGACATTGGGAGATAAATACGTGTTCCCCCATTATAGACAGTGGAGGAGGCTGCTACAGTGGAATCTTTCTTAACCAATTTCCATTTAACCAACTCACCAGAAACCAAATTGAATACTCTAGAAATTACTTCAAAGCTGAGTCACTAAAAATAGTTGCTTTAAAATAAGGTAAGGAAAAGGCAAGTATGAAATATTAGGGGAGGAAAAACTCAATTTCTTTAAGGCATTAGAAATATCTTTAACTTCTAACTCCTCTTTTAAGAAACTCAAAGTGGAAAGTGTTGATAATGCATTGTGATTGTGGTTTATGGGGGGAAAAAAAGTGTAACTCTAATCAGTGGCTCCTAGGCCATGTATCTGAACATAGTCTCTTCATTTGAGTTGCTCTCCGACGCTCTTTTTATAATTCCCCATTCGAAAGCCCTCCATAGATATCCTTCTCCATGCTTTCCACCTGCATCTTAAAGAATATGTTTCTCCAAAAAGGGAAATTATTCCAGACACCCAGGTAATCTTCCTGCCTGATAGGGCTGGCTTCTTGAGTGTGGAATCAATGCAGTGGCACAGGCCCCTATACTTGACTGAATGCTCTGCTACCTTGTCTTGAGCTAATCTTATCTGAACTTGAATTCTGCAAGTGAAGGAGAACAGAGCTGGGCGTCTGCACCACGTGGTGGGAAGCACGCAGGTGGCCACGGCCTAGCAGAGGCCTGCGCATGCGCAGGGTCAAGCACACGGCTCTGTGAATGCGCATGCACAGACAGCAGAACCGCCAACCCCTGGAGATGCCTGGGTATTGCCGGCCCTCGATGGGGCGGAGGAGCTGTGACCTGCACCCAGGCTGGTGGCAGAGATGGTAGCCATAGCAGCTGCCACAGCCACAGGAGAGGAGAGGTGATGTGCGCTAGGGCAGAGCCAGGACAGGTGGAGCAGGGGTGGTTGCCGTCACTCCCTGGAGCCCATCCTTGCAAAGCCTCTGCCACTGGCTTTCCAGCCTGAGCTCCACGACGGGAACTACCAGCGCGCAGCCAGCGAGACCTGTAGATTATTACAGAGTAAAAGTGCATGCATGGGCATCACCATGAAGCTTGAAAACTCTAAAGAGTTTTGAATCTCTGGTTTTGAAAGTTAGCACAACATTGCAAAACAAATATCTACAGATATGCAACACGAATAATCTTTCTTAGAAATTAAATTTGAATATGTTTACATCTGATGGAAAAGAACCCTGCTTTCCTATAGAGCTTCAGATAAACCAGTTATGAATAAAGAAGACAAATGTTTTCTTCTTTATAATCGAAGCTACAGCAATACCATGCAGAAACAGGCATTTTAAATTATATCCAAGTCATGAAGGCACTATCAGTTTCTCAAACAACTGCCACCAATTACAAAAAATGTCAGAAGAATGACATTAAAATTGTCATTTTATAAATTTACACTTAAATTCAGATTTGCAAAAACCCGATCTGTATGAAGAGTTAAATCTTTTTAGAAAAATTGTTTAAAGATAATCATCAACTCTATGCTAAAATTTGTATTTTGGGATGATTTATCAAAAAATTTATCTCAATGGAGTCAAAGCTTACTAAATATTCTTAACAGCTACTGTAATAATTGCATCAGCAGAAAGATCCTTCTCAAAATTAAAATAAAAAATTATCTGTGATCTTGCATTTTCCAAGAGCAAATGATAACATTCTCAATCATATGTAATGAAAATGAGGTTACTAAAAGTATAAATTTCAATGATCTAATAAATAAGGTTCCAGAAAATAGAGCAGGAAAAATCATATGATCAATCCAAACAGCACATTAACGAAGTATTGTTACTTATCATGCTATGTAAAACTATGAAACGAAAGTATTTTTTTCACAATTTGTAAGTTCATGCTGTTACTCATGTATCACTGTTATTATTACGTTTATAAGTAATAAAATATTTTAAACAGAAAAATGTATATTTTAGTACCTATAATAGTACTTTCCTTCCGCTTTTTGAACAACAGGCAGGCCCTGTATTTTCATTTTTTTATTGGACCCCACAGTTTACATAGCTGGACCTACCAGAGAAATTTGCTTTTTTTTTCAGATGGAGTCTCACTCTGTCACCCAGGCTGGAGTGTGATGGTGTGATCTCAGCTCAGTGCAACCTCCGCCTCCTGGGTTCAAGCAATTCTTCTACCTCAGCCTCCGGAGTAGCTGGGATTACAGGCGCCTATCACCACACCCGGCTAATTTTTGTATTTTTAGTAGAGATGCGGTCTCACCATGTTGACCAAGAAATTTGTTTTTTGAATTTCTTAATCTTAGTTGAGCTCTTCTGACCCCAATTTATCCCCCCAAAAACAAAGTATCTCAATGAAATGGTATACCAGGTTCATTAGGAAGGAATTTTGACGCTTCGAATACCTCTCCAGAAAGGGAGGTAAGTCTGGCCTCTACCTCTGTCCTCCCACTTCTCCACTGATCTCTGCCTGCCCGTGGTCACCAGTAGAACACTTCAGACCCCCCTTCCAGGGTTTTCTCTACACCCTCGCTTTAGACCTTTAGGCCCATCCCAGCCCACCTCTCCCAGGCCTGCTGCCACCGATAGAAGCTCCTCTAGCCCGGGAGCCAGAGTCCCGAAACCAGCCTGGTGCACGTGGTGGTGGGCGGGGGAAGGGGGTCTGTAACCCCTTTGGCTGTACCCAGAGCCACTCTCCATAAACCTAGCTCAGAAGTCTGTTCTTCTGGGAAAACATTTTAATTTGTTGCATTTAAAAAATAAACTTCCTGTGGCACCCACCTGCCCTCGTGCTAATAAGCCTGTCTCTGTACTCACACATGGAGGTAGTCCAGGCTGCTTACCTCCGAGGGCTCAGCTCCTGCCAGCCCATAAGCCCACAGTGAGCTCTGGTCCATCTCCCTAAAAGGCTCACAGTCTTTTCCAGAACACAAGAAACAAATCTCAGAATCCTTTACTGCCTCCACACTCCTATTATTTCCTCATTATCTAGGGATTGAAGCGGCTCTGGATATGTCATTTCTAAGCTTAACGCAGAACTTCACCCAATTTTCATCTTAAACTCTTCAAACAGCTTTATCTTGTATAAAAATGATATGAAAGATGTCAAGATTACTTGCTGATTCAGGAGATCATTTACCAAAAGTGAACTTCTGTAATGTTTCTGTCTATGATTTAAAAAAAAAAAAAGAAAGAAAGAAAGAAAAAAACTCTTTTTTTTTTCCTTCTGAGCAAAGGCTAATGACACTGCAAAAGCAGTTCGTGGTCAGAAGGGGATGATTGTAATACCAGCGGTTTCCTTCTTGCAGATGGGGCCTCTGCTTGACTTTGAGTCTTGTCTCATGCTCAGTGGTCTCAAAGGAGGTAGATCAGAAGGCTACACGGCATCCTGCCCATTGCATGAGAAGCAGTAGCTGAACTTGACCCAATGCTAGGGAAGACACATGCATTGTTTTCACTGGTTCATGGGTAGCCACAAAGGCAAAAGCATATTTCAAAGTTGAGGTCCATCTTAAATAATAACTGTCTCTCTGACAACCCCTTTACACTCCCAAATTCAGGAAAGAGATCAAGTACATTGACACAGGTCAAACATCTGTCTGCACTGTGCACACAGTAAGTGCTTAATTAATATGCATTCCCTTCCTTTTTTGTTATAATCTGCATCAAATCTATTTGACACAGATTTGATATATTCTTACCAGAAAGGAATTCAACTTCCTTTCTTGTGGTTTCCATAATCAAATTTTGAAGAAAGAAAGAATATATATAAATCTTCTAGCTGTTATTATTACTACTGTCCTCATCATCATTTTCATGTTAATCCTGTATCCTAAAACACTTCTCAATGAGAAATGGAGCTTTTCCCTCAGAATTCCCTTTCCTTTTAATAATGCCTGGGTAGAGCTTTTAATCAATACTAAAAATGAAACCTCAGCTTTCTGCAGGCCTTGATATCACAGGAGTCATTGACAAATTCACCACATTCCTGGTGATTGTTCCCTTCCCCAGCATTATTCAGAAATGCCAATTATAATAGTTTCCTCTGAAATTCTGCTGTCTGTGAGAAACTTGCAAATATCTTAGTTTCCTTGGCAATGCCTATGGATTTCTCTACATCACACAGGGAGATTAAATAAGGCCTCCAGAGAGTGTGTGCTACCTCTAGCTTTTGGTCAGCCATGAAGACATTCTCCAGGGACCCCATTAAAAGAGGCAGTGTGCTAAAGCACAGAGCTCAGCTGCCTGATATCAAGTGGCAGTCTACTTAGCCTATCTAGCACTTGCCCTGTAATCTGAATTCTGTCCTACAAGGGACAGCATTCCTGCGACAGCCTCATCTCTATCGCTCCCCTGTGACTCCCAGAAGTGGCTCTGTTTGCCCTCAGAATCTCTTTGAACCAATTTAAAGGATGACATCATGACTCTTCCCTTTGTCTCTCCAAGTAACCAGTTTCAAAGCTGCTTATTTCTTTTTCCATTCGACATGAAAGGAAAAACAAGTGCTATTTAAAATACCTGTTGAACAGGTAATAAAACCTGTGACTCATGAAATCCAACCACAGTTTCCCAAGGCCTCCTGAAGTCTGAACAGTTAGACGCAGTAAAACAGCTTGACTGTCTTGAACCACCCTTGATTGTTCTTTAATAGAGCAAGACACTCCTCAAACTCCCTGATTACATTATACAGAAAGATTGTATTAAGTGCATCCTATATTTTTGGATACCTGGTAACCTCTAAAACAGTGGCACCTTTGATGACATGTAAAGAACTTGTATCTTGCATGTTCTCACACAGCATTCTAAGTAATTACAAAATGCTCATCACAGGGCAAGTGGAGGGATGAAGATGGCTGACCCTGATCACTGTGGCTTTGGGAGTCCAGCTCACCTTTCTAGCCCTTAATTCTTCTGACCATTCTCATAAGTGTGGTAAATCATCACAACAGAGCTCCAGGCCATGAGCATTCTTATTTTTTGCCACTATGTTGCTGTGATCAGGGAGGAGTAAGCATGCTACAATTTCAAAAACTAGACCTACGTCAAGTAACTAGACCTACATAAACTAGACCTATGTAAAGAACATCTGGCTGGTCTAGTGGCTCACACTTAGCATCACAGCACTTTGGGAAGCTGAGCTCAGCAGGAGGATAGCTTGAGGCCAGAAGTGCAAGACCAGCCTGGGCAATATAGTAAGACTCCCCCTCCCCCATCTTTGCAAAAAAAATTAGAAAATAGCTATTAGCTGGACATGGTGGTGCATATCTGTAGTCCCTATATTGGGATGCTGAGGTGGGAGGATCTCCTGAGCCCAGGAGATCAAGGCTGCAGTAAGCTGTTATTGCACCATCGACCTCTGGCCTGAGCAACACAGTGAGACCCTGTCTCAAAAAGCAAAAGAAAGAAGGAAAGAGAGAGAGAGAGACAGAGAAGGAAGGAAGGAAGGAAGAAAGGAAGGAAGGAAGGGAGGAGAGGGAGGGAGGGAGGGAGGGAGGGAGGAAGGAAGGAAGGAGAAAAAATAAAGAGTCTAGACTTTGAGGACAATTCCTATTGGTTCCTTCGTGCCTTTAGTATGGATCTCTGAAGGACCTGGGTTATTTCTCTTAGTCTGGAATCATTTTTCTTGGCTCCCAAAAAATATTAAGTTCACTCTTTCCTAGTTTGATCTATGCTCCTTTAGATGCCCAAGAAATCTACTCTCACTCTCATTTTAAACTGATCTCTTCTGGTTTCTGCTTGTTGAAATCACACGGCATCTGGCATGTGCACGGTAATAACTTTGGAATGAGCGAGGCCATAATGTCCATCAACTAGCAGGACACACAAAGAGACGTTATGTGACCCATCTACCATGAGGATAAAAATGCTCATTTTCATGCCAGAAACAGAGACTGATAGTGATAACTCCAAATGATGCAAGCTGTCAGAGAACGGGAAAATCGAAGGGAGCTGAAGAATTCTAGAATGGTTTTATTAAAGTATAGATTTAAGAGAATTAGATCACATTTGGATGAGTGAAAATGAGATAAGGGAAACCAAGGAAAGAGAAATTTAAACACTACAGAGAAGCAACAAGAGTTTGAAAACTAGTTCCGCAGCTCACTTGGTATCTACCTTTGGGAACCTAACTTCTGTTATCCTTGTTTCCATTGTCTCTTGAACAAAAACAATAATGCTTCTATTATGGGGAGTTTCAAGTAGTTAATAAGATTATATTGGTCTAGTCTCATATTGCTATCAAGAAATGCCTGAGACTGTGTAATTTATAAAGACAAGGGGTTTCATTGGCTCATGGCTCCTCAGGCTGTATGGGAAGCATGGCGGCTTCTACTCCTGGGGGGCCTCGGGGAGTTTTTCCTCATGGCACAATGTAAAGTGGGAGCAGGCGTCTGTCAGGCCTCTGAGCCCAAGCCAAGCCATCGCATCCCCTGTGACTTGCACGTATACGCCCAGATGGCCTGAAGTCACTGAAGAATCACAGAAGAAGTGCAAATGCCCTGCCTTGACTTCACTGATGACATTCCACCACAAAAGAAGTGAAAACGGCCGGCCCTTGCCTTAAGCGATGATATTATCTTGTGAAATTCCTTTTCCTGGCTCATCCTGGCTCAAAAAGCTCCCCCACTGAGCACCTTGTGACCCTCACTCCTGCCTGCCAGAGAACAACCCCCCTTTGACTGTAATTTTCCTTTACCTACCGAAATCCTATAAAACGGCCCCACCCTTATCTCCCTTCGCTGACTCTCTTTTCGGACTCAGCCCGCCTGCACTCAGGTGATTAAAAAGCTTTATTGCTCACACTAAAGCCTGTTTGGTGGTCTCTTCACACGGACGCGCATGACAGTGTCTTACATGGCAAAAGCAGAACCAAGAGGGAGGGGGAGGAGCTAAATGCTTTTAAACAATGAGATCTCATGAGAATTCAGTCATTCTACCAAGACTGAGGGTGTTAATCCATCAGAAACTGAAACCGGGTCCCCGGTCCAATCACCTCCCACCAGGCCCCACCTCCAACATTAGGGATTACAGTTCCACCTGAGATTTGGTGGGGACACAGACCCAAACCGTATCACAGATGATTTAGGGACAATTTAGCACAATGTCTGATCCCAATAATCCATCAGTAGTCATTATGATTGTTGCCACTGCTATTGTTTTTATTAACAGGTGTAGTGTCATTTAGACAAAGAACACGACCATCCTGATGGTTTAAAGTTGCAAATGGACCACAGAAGGAAATAAAATCAGTGAGGTAACCTGAATGTGAAGGCACTTGAACATGATTTTGAATACACAAAATTGATTCTGTAAGCAAGGATTCATTATATATTCCTGAGAAAGAAGTAAATACTGTTTTTACCTTGTTTTTCAAAAAAGAAGTGAACTTTATGGCACCAAATGAAGGGAAAACCTCGTACATTATCTGAATACCTGCTACGTGTCTGCTGCTTTGACACACATTATCATATTTATTTTCCCATGAGACAGGAGCTAGAATAGGAACTAAAATTAGATCCAAACATGTATGAATCCAAACCCAATTTCTTTTTAACTGACAATGATGCTGCCTCCCCGCCTGAAGGTTACTTAGATTGAAACTTGTACCAATTGATGTGGTAACAAGCTAGAAAAAGGATCAGCAAACGGCAGCCCACAGGCCAAATCCAGTTTGTAAATAAAAGGTTATTGGAACACGCCCCTGTTCCACATTGGCCATGGCAGCCTCTGTGCATCATCAATGACCTGAAATGCACATATGCATATCTTCGTATTACAGTTAGGTTTCTGTGTCTATTCCCCTGTTAGAGTGTAAGCTCCTTGAGGGTGGGACTGTGCCATATTCACCTTTTCCCACCTGTACTACTAAGCACTACTTGTTACACTACACACTTAATACATACTAAAAGTAGATATTACCTACATACGTAATACATTGTTTTAAAAAAATACAGGAATAGCCTCTGAGATTAAATAGCCTGGGTATATTTTGATTTCAGATAATAAATAATATAAAGTCATATTTATATTAACATAAAGATGTTTACATTCTTATTTCCTATTTTATTTGAAGTAAAACTAACAAAATTTTAAATCGAACCTCTTGGTACATTTGGTCTTGCCTAGAATTTTTTGCAGTATCTTAACAGTGGAAGACATACATTTAAAATCACCCATTGTACACTGGGCCAGGTATCTTGCTGTTCTTACTAAACAACAATAAAGATAAGGGCAAAGCCATAAGTCATGATGAAGATTTCCTCTGCGAAGCTGTAACAACCGCACCCCCGTGATGGCAACCTATTCTTGGTTAGTATGCAAAGCCAGACATCCTTTATTTACAATGTTATCAACACAAGTGAAAAATACATTGACAAGTTTCACATTTAGTTGTATAACTCCCTCATTTTCCATAGTGTTTAACACTGTACTAATTGTATTTAACAGTTTTATTCCATCTGAGAATTCTAAACTTTCATTTAATTTTTATGATTTTGCTGTTTATAACTTCTGAAAACCAAACATGACATATTTGTTCATATTCTTACACACTGGCCAAAGACTTCAGATGAAATGTTTATAAACTGCAAAACATTTGGAAAACGCTTTTTTTTTTTTTTTTTTTTTTTTTTTTAGTAAAACTATCACTGAGTGCCCAGAGAAGTCAAATTTTACAGATTACTTAGCAAGAAAATCTCCTAGTCTCTTCTAATTCTTCTGGTAAGGCCATGAAAATATATTCTTTATTCTTGGGGGAAAAAAAAAAAAAGACCATAGCCCTTTTGGATTAGGAAATCACTTTTCTTGATTTTTCTTGGAGGAAGATGTAAGAAGGTATTTAAAGGCTTGGAAAAAGATCATAATTTCAAAGAAAAAGACCATAACTTCAAGGATTGTTGGAAAATATAGGTCTGTTTGCATAAAGGCCCAGTGAACTCACTGGGAGCCCCTGCCTCCTCCTGTGAGGTTCAGCCTTGTCAGAATACCTCTGCTGATGTAACCTTGCAGAAAGGATTCCGGAGATCCCCGAGGAAGAAAGCGGCCCTTGGGGAAGAGGTGGAGAACGCTGACTTGCGCTAGGGTCTGGCATAGGGGTCAGACCCATCCTGCAGGAAGCTGCCACTGTTCACCGTGGGGCTGAGGCTGAGACACCTCCCTGATGTGGACATCCTGAAATCTTGACCATGCCTTCAGGAGACCATTGCAAATCTAACAAAAGTCAGAAGTATTGGAGGCCCAGGCCAATGGAGACGTAGAATGAACCCACTAGACATAACACAACCTACTCCACTTCTTCCTTTCAAACCTGGCACACAGAGAAGCTACTGTTCAAGCTGGGATGTACTCTGTGTCTTGTCACCAGATGTGTCCCTGCAGTGGGCAGTGCAACAACTAGAGTGACCCCGTCATTCCTATTTCAACAGTAGCAGAAACTCCAATTGAAGAAAACTGAACCTCCTGGCGGTGTAAGCAAGACTTTGGGTTTTCTCTGCTCTAGGTGCTAAGTACCCAGTTCCGATTCCTTGGGTTAACCAAGTACCCCAGAGAGAGAGAGATGGATGGATGGATGGAGGAAGAGAGACGGGAGGGAGAACACTAAGGGAAAGAAAGTCTACCTCACAGTAAGTGAGATGGACTCTAGAAATCATTTAATCTGAATGTTAGAGGAAGCGGAATTATTTCCATTGTCTTAGTCTGTTTCAATATAAATTGATTTCTCACAGTTCTGGAGGCTGGCAAGTCCAAGGTTAGGGTCCTGGGAGGTCCATTGTCTGCTGAGGGCTGCTCTTTGCTTTCCAGATGGCACCTCATTGCTGCATCCTCACATGGTGGAGAGGCAAATCCTAAGTTTTTATATGGTAGAAGGTGAAGGAGCAAGAAGGGGCAAACTCACTCCTTCAAGCCCTTGAATAAGGGCCCTAATACCATTCATGAGGGCTTTACTCTCATGATTTAATCACCTCCTAAGGGCCCTGCTTCTTAATACTACCACATTGGTGATTAAGTTTCAGCATATAAATTTTGTGGGACAAATTCATACCAGACCGTAAACACACAGGGTAAGGTATATCTTCTCTAAAAGTTAGCACCTAAAAATCTGTAATAAAAACAATCCAGTAGGTTTTGACACAGAGCCAGGAATTTTAGCAATGATGCCCTACAAGGTTCCATTTTGGTATCACCAAGAATTTCTCTCTGCTCAGTGGAATACTCTATCCACCCCTCAGGCTGATGACTGATACCTCAATCTATACCATGAGGTCTATATTCCTCTAGCAATCATCATTTTTCTGTAATTAGCACTTTGTGATTTATAAACTTGCAAATTATTTATAACCTCACTTCATCTCCATAAAAACCCAATGGGAACATATTATTTATCCCCTCATGCAGATGAATAAGCTAAGTTCACCGGTGGGGGAGTCTGGACTCAAACTCACCTCATCTATATGATACAGCACGGACATGCTGGAAGGCCTGACAAATGGGAAAATAATAATCCATACACACCATAACTTCATGCATTTAGACTATGAGTTTAAAAAGCAGGCCTTTTTAAAGTGACAAAAGAAAGAGTAGGCATCTGTGGATAGGCCACTGGCAGACAACAAATGGGAAAAGATCGCAGATCGGAAAGGCTGGACGCAGTAGCAGCAACACAGTGCTCCAGCAAGGGCTTCCAAACTGAACCTGATTGACAGCAAGGCAGGCTGCTTTCCATTCAGCATGGGATCGTTTTTCCCTTTTTGACAGCTCAGTGACCAATAGCTTAAATAGAAGGAATGAATGAATGAATGAATGAATAAAGGTGGAACAATTAGCGAACCTCAGACATCCATGGAGGACTAAGAGGCTTCCTTCATTTCAACTAATATCTCCATCTTGATCTGTCAGCATTAAGAAAAGAGAAAGATTATCCATTCAAAGGCAGCTGCCATCCAATTAACACTTGATTCCAAGTAATAAATCATTCACTGATTTTATTGACAACCTGTAGGACATTATCTTTCCAGTGGCACTTGGCATGACCTTTACCTCCCAATGGCTTAAAAGAGGTTGAAGTACTGCAATTCTGAGGCCCCCACAATCCCCGCACATGACACATCCCACTAATGCAAGGGAGTGCTGAGCCCAGGATGGAAAGGGCACGCTTCGCTTGAACAACAATTACTGTTGATTAAGTATCATCCAACAGCTCGTGGATACACCATCTATTTTTAACATGCATATTTGAAATCCAGTTGAACTGGATTTCCTTTCTCAAGGGTTCATTATTGCTACCTTTTTTTTCCAGAGAAAAATCAAATGTTCTATAATGCATTTTGTGTAGAACACTGTTCTAACACCACAGAAAATTCCGTTAAATGTCAAAAGAATTTAAAGCCTTGTTGAAAATCACAGGCTCAGGATGTTACGAGTATTTAGATCTTTGGAAACTTTAATAACCAATGAGTGTGAAAATCTTTTAGAAGCTCCTATTTGGCTGTAGAATACGATATGATCACCAGTTTATTAAAAGAAACCAGTCATTATGCATGTGAAACAAGGGAGCAATTTGGAATGTTTTTACTGCGGTATCACATAAGCATTTATTCTCATACACTCTCTTGTATTTCAAGAATATTAGCATTTCTTCGCATTCATTCATTCACTCTACTAAACAGAAATGTCTATAGGGATGTGAAATAATTTGCTATCCTGCTTTTTTCTGTGAGTACTGAAAGAAAAACAAGGTATTGTAAAAGATAAATGGAGGCCAAATTTTAATGTAGAGGTGGATGATTGAGAAGACATCGGAAGACTTTCAACGCAGGCTCAACGCACATATGAGCTCACACACACGTAAGTGCATCCCTACACAGAGATACATGCATGACACACACACGTGTGTCATGCATGTGCACACACACCACGTAGAGTTATCTAACATTAAAGAACAGAAACCTAGGAGAACATTTTTCCTTCCAGTTAAACATTTAATTATTTCAGAAACATTCCTATCCCTAACAAGTATTCATGTTTTCTTCCAGGAATATTCTAAGCCTCACTAACTACTGCCTTTCCTAGTCCTGCAATAGTAATAGTCTGGATGTGTGGAGCCTGATGGTGCAGACAGTAAAACAGTCAACTAAGAGCTATTGTGGAGACTAGATAATCTCAAAAGTAGTAAGACCAACAAGCTGGGAAAGAATATAATCTGGGGGAAAGACTTTTGAACTTCATGCAAAAGATGCTACAAAAACATAGAGATGGTAACATAACCCCGAACCTGATAGCCACACTAACTGATTTAACTAAAAACTATGTTATGTACCAAATATCATGTATTCGCCAGGCCCCTACTTGGCGTTTAGGACAGAGGAATGAGCACGCACAGTCTTACTCTTGCAGAGCTCACATTGAAGTGAAATAAACCACTAAACACAACACAAAGAATAACCCTAACGAAACCCTAGCCAACAATCATAAATATTCAATAGATCTGCTTTTTATCTTATGTTATATATGTAAATTCAACAGTATAATTAATCTGAGAAAGCTGTATAAAGGTGGTAAATTTCCAATCAAATTTTGAAGAAGAAAAGAGATAGGATTTGGTAGGCAAAGTCAGGGTAGCTAAGTCCAGAAAAGTCTCCAAAAATGCAATATGAGAGAAGCAAGACAGTTCGAGTGGTATGCAAAAGGTAACTACATAAAGCTGATTTCTTGAGTTAAATACATAATCAAAAATTTAAGAGGAGATGTAAGAGGAATGAAAGCTCAGTTCACAAGAAGACCACTTGCTTAATGTATCCCAAATCTCTGTCCTCACTTCTGGAATAATTATTGATGTATTTGACAATAAGGTACAGAGAAAGGACATGGGCTTTAAAATTCATTTAGTAAATACGACCTTGAAGAGATCACGTCACCTCTCCTTCCCACATATGAAACACAGACAAAACTTTTCTAATTGATGAGATACCTTTGCTAATTAAATAAAACCTGGAAAGGGCCTAGCATAACGTGTGATGCCCACAAGACACTAAACAAATGTTAGTTTATTTAGTTCCTCAGGGTGCGTTCCCCCTGCAGTTTGGTACAGGAGATTCTTACAGTCTGATACTATTAACTTATCATAAAGCACTAGAACATAATGACATTCGACGAGAGGAGTTTTATGTTCAGGATTCACACCACCCTAATATAAGAAACACAGATTATCCTCCCCCCACTCCCAGGAGCCATGCAGGACTCTTGCTTTTTGCAGCAACCAGTAGCTTCATTGCCCCTTCAACACCATGCCTTCCCCTACTGTGTCCCTGGAGGGAAGAGAAGTAGAGGGGTGCAGTTTCTAAGCCAAGCTCACCCCAGGCAGAAGCTGGGGTTCATCGTACTTACGTGAAAGTCTAAAGGCGGACAATGTGGTCTCCTCTCCCCTCCTCCCCAGGATGGAGCACCGTGTTTGCTTTGCAGCCGTGTAGGACTTTTAACGAGCCATTTGCTGTCCAGGTGCAACCTCTTGAGCTCAGGTGCAACCTCTTGAGCTCAGGTGCAACCTCTTGAGCTCAGGTGCAACTTCTTGAGCTCAGGTGTTTGATCGCTCCACAAATGGGGGTGTCCTTCCATGAGGAAAGAAAGCTGCTTGTCTCAGTAAACGACACATCACCACCATAGCCATGCGTTAGAAACTGCAGTGTGAGAAGCGAGGTCTTCAAAATAGGAGAGAATAATTTATGGACAGGAATGACAAGATAATGAAATAATTCAGATCGACTCTGCTTTTCCTTGTACTTATGAATATCATATGCAGTATTTTCATGTACTAAAAACCCCAGAACATAGAGCTAAAACTAAAATACAAGTCCATTTCATTAGGGCATATTAAATCCAATTCAATAGACATTTATTAGATAAAGCATTATTGAGCATCTATTATACATTTCTATTCAACCTGTTTATTACTAATATATTCCCTGATTTAATACTTCTTTTGCCTTATATGTTAAGTGTTCACACTATTGAACTCTTCTTAATTTGCCTTCTTTCCCAGTCAGAAGTAAGAGGTTTTTATGAATTGAGTGTTTCTCCACAATGAAGTTGGATTTAGCTACTTCACTGATATTTGCTTCATCAAATATGCAGGCAATCAACCACACCCTTTCTCGAAAGGTTAACATCTGTTGTCAGTAGAGATGCTTCTCCCAAATCTCTACTGACCGAATTCCTGCCCATTTATTCCAGATGGTTTTTGGTCACAGACTAACGCGGTAGAAAATTTAGTGAGATGCACTTTTCACTTCCACCCATCCATCCGTGCATTCATTTGAGCAATATTGATTGAATGCCGATTCATAGGACAGACTCCCTACTGGGGACTGGGTCTGACCTGCACAGAGTTGAAAGCTGCGTTTCTGGAAGGGTGCACGGTGTTGTAGACAGGGGGATTTCATGAGGTTTTAGGTAAGTCTGGCAGCCCCACACGGGGAGGATAGATGAAGTGGAGTTGTAGAGAATGTGTCAGCCTGTGTGTTCACATGGAGGTTTTTATCACAGCCTCCAGAACTTGCGAAAGTTGCTTAAATCCTTCAGATCCTTTGTTGCCTTGTGGATAATAATAGCACCTTCATAGCATTGATGTGAAAAGGCATAAAATAACGCAAATGAAGCACACAGTACCAGTCATGTAAGTGCTCAGTAAATGTTAGCTACTACTCTTCTGTCTAGATTTTTCAGCTGGGGATTTGATATTTTTTAAGACCCGGTAGTGGAATGACAACTGTCTGGCTTCCATCAGCTGCCACTGTTCATAGTAAGCACACACAGGGTTCTTCTCTGCTACAGCACCGATTAAAAATAGATTTTAATTCCCCACAGGACAAAACGAAATCTGTGCACCTGTGCTTCCCATTTCTCTAGGTAAACCCTGTCAGCTTCCTGACAATATGCTCATCAAACAAGTTCTAGTTCCTACCTAGGCTCACAGTGTCTGCAAAGATGAAAGGAATCCAGGAATCATTCCCCCTGGAGGAGAGAACCTTGCTCATTAGACAGGAGTTATGAATTAACTTTTACTACAATTGTCATAAACCTACTTTATTAGTTCTAAGAAATCAGTTGCAATTAAAACTATAAAAAGTCTCCAAAGAACCAGAAAAGAGCCTGCCTGGTATCAAAGCTTTGCCCAGTGGAAACTCTTTGGGGAGCTGGGGGGCATGGGGAGCACTGGCTCACCCCAATGGGCATTGCAGCCCCACCTCATCCTTGGACATTGGGCTCTTTATTCTAAAACTAGAATGTCCTTGGCACTCCTGGGCATTTTATGTCCTGTGCTTATATCTCTCTCCTGTGAATTCTGGGTGTGTTTTCTTAATTTACAGAGACCATTTAAAAACTCTTAACATGTAATGATTTTGTCAGCCTCCACCTAATGATTAGTGGAGTGGGGAAATAGTTCAACGATATTTCTATGGTTCATTAGGAACCAAATATTCCAGACTCTCAGATTAGATTCCAAATGCCCTAAGAAGGAATCAAGTCATTTTCAGCCTTCCACTGCACAGACATATGCATATTACCTGCGAATGAATATACAGTAATAAATGAATGAACCAAAGAATGTGTGGCATATTTGTGCTCCGGCGCTGAGAAACTGGCAGTCAGGATTGGGAGATGGGTCTTGGCCATAGTGCACTGTGGCGTCCACTGCTCTCCAGGCAAAATATGACCTCAGGCGGATTCCCATGCAGGCTCTGAATGTCAGGCGCCCTGAAGAGCGAGTCTGGGGAGCTGGAGGGAAGCAGACGAGGCACGAGGGTCCAGTCATGTGGCCCTAGATTGCAGGCTGCATGCGGGAATAGACGAGAAAGGCTGAACCTTCAAGACCAGAAAGGCTCCCTCTTCCCTCCCGTGGCCTGTTTGCTTCACGGCCCCACCACACAGCACAAATGTAGCTATCCCCCAAAATTCCCTTCTCCTCCTCCTCCTCCTTCTCCATTCTCTCAGAAATCCCTTCTACTCCTACATATTCAACTTTCAACATGATGTCACAATGAACAACACAAGTCCTGGTGCCAGACTGCTCTGCGGCTCTCACCTGTGTCACCATAGGCAAGTAATCTGAAATCTCTGCCTCCATTTCCTCGCCTTGAAAATAGGAGTAATAATAGTACCTCCTTACACGAGATTGTTGCAAGTAGAAAGGAGTCGGTACACACGTGGTGCTAAGAATATTGCCCGCATTAGTATTGGACATTTAAAAATTACGACTGTTGTTTCTGAGAGCAGACGAGTCTCAAATTCTCATCTATAAATCCCACCTTCTCATCTATAAATTCGCATCTATAAATCCCACACTTCTGCTCCTGCCAGAGCCCTGAAGAGCAGTCCAATGTGACCTACTCTGACGCCCTTCTCTGCTCCCCGAGTTCCTCCCACACATCCATGTACTGTAGAAATCAGCAGTTTTTTACATTCCATGAAAATAAGCTGCTCATCCCCGCCCCTCCTGGCAGAGGCAGGAACCAGAAACCATGCCCCCACAGAAATCAGCATAAACACTTTGTTTCTTAACCCCTTCCCAGGGCTGATGTCTCCTCTCCTCAGGGGGAACAGGGGGAGAGTGCATGTGTGTTTGTGTGTGTGCATGTTTGTGTGCGTTTGTGTGCAAGTGTGTTTATGTGTTTGTGCATTTGTGTGTGATTTACGTGTGTGTGCATGTGTGTTTGTGTGCGGGGGGAGCAGGGGTGCACGTGTATTTGTGTGTGTGCATGAGTATGTGCATTTGTGTGCGTGTGTGTGCGTTTGTGTGTGTGCATGTATGTTTATGTGTGCATTTTTGTGTGCATGTGTATTTATGTGTGTGTGCATGCACCTATTTGTACATGTGCGTTTGTGTTTGTGTGCATGTGTGTTTACGTGTGTGCGTCAGTGTGTCTGTGTGTGTGTGTGCATGTACTGTGTGTGTTCTCCCTCTCTTCACCAAGCAGCAAAGCAAATTCTTTGAGTTCCTCCTGGTCCTTGAGCTGTCCCAGGAGTCCCAAGTCCCCTTAATACCATGACTCTTCCTAACATCATGAGCTCCTTATGAAGAATTCTGGGATTATGGTAAAAAAAAAAAAAAATTCCTCATTTTGTGGAACAGTGTATCTCCTTCTAGCACTCTGGGGCTAGTTACAATTTCCCCCTCCTAGATACCAGCATAACATAGCTACGTTGTGACAGGACTGGCTCATGTGGCACAAAGTTACCAACTGATACAGAGCTCTCCCCAGGCTCCGAACCGCCCCATGTGTTGCTGGCTCTGTCTGCAATACCTGTTTCCCTCCTCATATCCCGGTCAAATTCCATTTGTTCTACCATCTTCCCTCCTTTGGTTGTAAGGCTATTCCAGAGCTTCTCTAGAGAAAACTCTACTGCTCTCTGGACCACAACATACTGCTGCCCAGGTTGTTCACTGCGCAATTCTGGCCGGTGTCATTACTATAGCCATTCACACTGGAATCTACGTGTACAAAACGGTCTGGGTGTGGCTATTCATCAGCATCAGCCTCTGTGGCCCGATGCTCTTTCTTTTGTCCCTCCTCAGCAAAGTGCACTCCTGTTTTTCTGTTAACTTCTTTCCTGCTTGCCTCGCCCTTGATGAACTTGGTGCCTCTAAGGAGCAGGGGGCATGCGTTCCATGGGTCCAGGCCAACACCTAGCCAGGTTCCAAGCAGAAGAGGCTCCTGGTAAATGCTGTAGAAATGAGCGAGCTGAGTATTTTAATTCCAGTGGATATTAATTCTCCACTTGCTTCTCAACCATATTGCTAACCGGATGCAGACGAAAATAAGGTGTGCGATAAAAAGAAAAAAAGAAAGAAAGAAAGTCTCCTAACCATGGTGCATGACCCTCATGAAACGCTCGGTTCCCGTGGGGCTTAGCCCCCTGCGTGGAAGCAGCGCAGTGTCCAAGGTAGAGCAGGCAGATCAACCACCTGCCAAAGAGAAGACTTGCTGTGCTTTGGGAGAAGGTGCTGGCGTTGCTGCCCTTTACCCTGGAAAAGGTCAAAGACGTCTCTCGGTGGAGGCCGTGTTAAGAATGAACACGCTGGACTTTTGTTTGCAAAGGAGAAGCTGCCGCGCAGCCGGAGCCAGGCCCCAGGTGCCCCTGGTGCCGCAGGTACCCCTACTCTCCGCCCCGGCGGGGGGTTAGCGAGTGCCCCGCCCAACTGAGACACAGGGTACCCTTAAATATCAGCCCTCATATTCGCAATACACTTCAGGTTAACCACATGAAGATAAATCCAGGTTCTCCTCAATGCTTCCAAATGACAACTGCTCACGCGTGACAGCGGAAGGCGCCAGGCAGCCCCAGAAAGCCTGCAGCCACCGCCAAGAAGATCCTTCGTGCCAGGCCTGCGCGCCAGCCATTCTCTTGTTCTGAACATATTTTGGTTCACATTCCTTCTGAAAACAAGATCCCTGCCTCCTGGCTTCGTCCTTCTCTGGGATTCTCGCAGGTGCTGCTGTTCAGAGGCCTAGAGGGAGGAGAGTGCTGTGAGCAGCGCCAAGCCCAGGGACACCGCGCCCACTCAGGTGTCTACCTTCCAAGGAGGATGACTCCACTTTTCCAAGCCCACCCCAGAGAATTCGTTTCCATTGTAAAGGGAAAGGGGCGGACGGCTTCAGCATGTTTACTACAGTCGAAAACATGGAGGCAAGGAGAGGAGGGGGACAGGCTTCTGTGGAGGGGAAAAGAAACAGCATTCTGAGATTCTTATTTGCAGAAAGTCTTGCTAACAAACCAAAAGTCAGAGTTTTAAAATCACTCATGGAAATACCTCCCAGGGTGTCGTCTCTGATTAAGGATGTGTGAGGGTTATTGAGTTTTGAATTAGATGCACTTTAATAAAACAGTAGAATGTTCTTAACTGATTGCACCTGTATTGATTGTGTTAAAGAGGTCTACCCTTGGGTCCGGGTCAATGACTTTACATAAACTTGCTAGTGACTCAGAGATTTTTGTAAGCTATCCAATTTGTTAGATTTCCGTAAACTAAGGAACTTCGGAGCATGCCTCTTGCTGATGAATAGAGTTGTTTTTGTTGTTGTTTTTAACTTTTTGCCTGTGTTATATTTTGCTTAATCTCCATGGCTACATACTCAAATGAGTCACTTTTGTAAAATTGCATTAACAGCAGAAATGTATTACAACCGTTTCTAAATTGTAAGAAGTCTTTCATGCAAATGTAAAATAGTTAAATAGCATCACCTAGGTAAACTAGCCACATGTCCATCTAAATAAAATGGAATGTACAGTTCATAATTAACATGTACAGTATGTGTTCAGTTGATATGCATTCAACAGTATACTTCAAAATACTAGTTTTATTGTTTCTGATGACCTCTAGAAAGCCAATATACTCAAGTATACTCATGGACAACCTCCTGTTAGTATCTTAAACCTCACGTTTGCAAGAAAATGTATTAAGCTGAAGTTTGCAAAGTTTTAGCAGCATCTTCGAAGTTTTTTTCTAAATTATAGAGATGTTCCTTTAACAAGCCTTTTTAGGTTTTACAAACAAAGCAAAACCAATGCCTCAAAATTAGAATTCATTAATTCTCTCATTCAACAATCTTTTAGACCCTGCTAGACTCTGGCACCATTCTAGGAACTGGTGAAGGAGGCAGACTCCCTGCCTTCATGGAGCTACAAGGTAGTGCAGATGGCGACAATAATTATTAAGCAAATAAAAATGCTGCCAGAATTTGGGCAAGATGGAGGACCTCCGTGAGGCTGGGCTATGGAACGATGGAGAAGAGGATGTGAATTACGGGGTGGTCGTGGTAAGGGAGATTAGAGCACGTAAGAGATTAGCAGGAATATGACTGAAGAGAGGGAGAAGAAAATGGGAACATCCAGCGGCCGGGGTTCTTGGTAGAAAAATCAGCAAGTGCAAAGATATCAGACGTGGCCATGAGCTTGGTATGTTTAGAAAACAATGTGGCTGGGGAGGAGCAGCATGAAGGAGCCTGAGCGAGGATGAGCAGAGCTGATTTGGGAACCTGATCATGAAGAACTGTGAAGGACATGGTAAAAACCTGTGATTTTAAGGGTGATGGGAAGCTACTTAACAATCTAAACATGAGAGTAATGTGTTCTGATTTACAGTTTAAAATCACGCCATCTGCTGTATGGAGATGGACTTGGGTGGAGATCACAGAAACAGTGAGACCAGGTGTGGGCTCAGCAAGCACTGCACATGACCTGCCCAGCCAATGCATCTCAGCAAGGAAGTTTATAATGATTTTCCTGGAAGGCCAGATAGCTATCTCAGAAACTATTTACTTGCCCTTTTTCAGATAAGAGTTGCAGAAAGGATGTAATCAGAAGTTGCTCTGGATTTCTGAGAACTTCGCTGGCAAGGAAGACAGGCATGTGGCATGAATCCTATTTGCCTTCCTTGTGCCTCCTGGCTTGGTCAGAAGAGTCCAGTGATGACCAGAGAGACACAGGGATCAGGGGCAATTAGCTGACTGTAGGATGGCAGAGCAGGAAGTTGACAGAAGCCTGGGTCTCTGATAACCATAAGACTCTCCACACCAGTCTGGAATGTGCCACCTCTGGAATTATTCTGTGTGAAGGACCAACTTCACACAGAATAATTTAAGCCACTGGTTTATTGGGGTTGATAGTAGGTAAATTTAATGCCACCTAAGTCAAGAGTTTATAGCAATGGTTCAGAGGAGACACAAAGATACTGGGTTTGGGTGTGGTGTGGAAGGTGGGACTTAGTGGGCTTCAAAGTGGATTTTGGGAGTGTGAGTATTTTCTGATCTCAGTCTGCTGGGGGAATGGGAACTGTGAGAGGAAGAGAGGGATCAAGGATGGCTACCAAGATTTGGGCCTGAGTGACTGCTTGGATTTTAAGTGTGGGTTTTAAAACCAGCTCTCAGTGCATTATTACAGATAGGCAGATTTATGATGAAAACATGAGGAATTTTCCTATATATTATTTCTATTTTTTCGAGAAAAGATGTGAAGTCCTCCGCTGAGACTGAGAATGACAGACAGAGGGGCTATTGGGCACTTAAGGAGAGGAAGCAGTATGGAATGGACATTCGGAAGATAAGGTGAGTTGAGCTAAGAGGTGTGATAGTATTGCCAGGCAGTGCTGAAGATTCACTTAGCATTCATGATAAGAAATTTAAAGTGAGACACTCCTCCCACTACCAACAGCACAATTAGATAATTTTTCCCAGGCCACGTTCAACTGGCCTGGTATGGGCACACAGCTAATAGAGTTGGATTTAATTAAAACTGGGTTTATTTAGAGAGTGCAATGGAGAAATAGAGGGATGAGGGCACTGAGGAGGTATTCAAGGGAGTCGCAATAGTAATGGTCCATGAAATCGAAGCTGGGTGAGGAGGGGAACAGGAGACACAGGGAGGGAGGGACGTTGAAAGCTGGGGAGAAAAAAATGAATTGGAGGCCTGGGTTTAGACGAAGTCTTATTGGTGCTGAAGTATCAGCAAAGGGAGCTGGAAAGATAAAAGGTTGGGTTCAAGAATGGGATGCTTTAATTAAATGTTGTAGGCAGTGTGGTTATTGGTCATACAAATTACAAGGAAATGGTCGTGAAAGTAGACAGCCGAAGTGGGAGGAGAAGAGCTTCTACAGGAGATGAGGGAATGAAGGAACAGATATTGGGGCTCACTGACCCTTTACCTGGATGGCAAACTCACCAAGAATGGGGGTCAGAGTATTGGTGCAGAGAAAGACAGGGATGTGGCAGCGAAACTCTGGCACTGCCTGGAGAACAACAGATAACGTCAACACAGAGAGGCCACACTGGGAATAATCTGGGGGCATGTGCTTCCAAGATGCTGGGGGGCTTATCTTTTGCTTTGCTTGTTTATTTTATGGAAGAAAGACACATAAGGGTCCAGAAAGAGCAAGGATGATGCCACGCCACCTCCAGTTCCTGTGGAATGTACAGTGTGTTATGTGGGAAGTAACTATCAGTTGAGAGGCTGGCAGAAAACCGTGTCTTTGGGAGGTGCTCAGATCTTTGTCAGGGTAGAGAGGTGATGCAGCCTGACAACAAAACTCCTCACAAAGCAAACCACGATTGGTATAAATGCAGTTAAAAAGGAAGAAAGGCAAACTAAGAATACACGTGTGCAAAAATACACACATGCAAACACACTAATACATGCATAAACACACACATGCATCCTCACATGTCTGCACACATGCACACATATGCAGACATGCATGTGCATGTACACTCACACATATATGTACATACATGCCTGTCCATACACATGCATGCTTGTGCACATGCATGCACACACATGCAGGCACGCTCACCCACCCATACATGCACACACATGCACATGCATGCACACACATGCAGGCTCACCCACATACACATAGATGCACACACACACATTCTTCCCCTTTCTGGTGTATATTCATCATTCAAACCTCACCAAGTCCCCCTTGATGACTTCTTGGTACCCTACGTGCTATTTCTGTTGAGTATTACAAGATTATGTCATTTGTTCTCATCTGACTTGACTTAAAGACAGGGGCTGCCTTTGATCTTTGTGTCCCCAACACTCAGTAAATAGTAGGTGCTGGATAAATACATATGGAGTAAAAAAAGAAGGACTAACTGAATGCCCTGAGACATATCACAGAAGTCAGAGACAATATTTTGTTTCATGAACCCAGGCACAGCCTAGAAATGTAGTTTTCTCTCATTCTAAGAAGGGCTCACTGCGTTTGCCTTCTCGGCCATACAGCAGGGCTGTCTGGGAGAAGCCATGGACACAGCTGCAGTGGGTTTGTGGTTGTGACAGAGGCTCATTCCTGGTCCGGCCCTTCCCAAGTCAGGAGTGACCATGCGACTACCTACCCATCTCCTGACGAGGCCCTGACACAGTGCAGGACAAGGGTAGACATTTGTTGATACATTGAGTAGTTTATGGCCTCCACCCTATGCCTGCCTCAAAGAATCAAAGACTGAAAAATATGTATATTTCAACAAATCCACTTGCTCACACGTTTCCAGTATGTTCTTGAATAGGTTCTTCAAAACCAAACAAAAAAGCACCTAATTGTGTCATTCAAGCTAAAGAGCACAGATATAGTGTCACTGATCCAAGCCCTGTTCATGTATAATTGCCTCTCAAAAATGCATTTCTAATCACTGTCACCTTCTACTGTACCTATGCAAACACGAGTGTTCTGTGAGCTGAAAGCAAACAAAGGCCACACATACAGAGCTGAGCAATTCCCCCACAGGAGGCAAGCATCCTGGGATCTTGGTCTCTGAAGGCTGCAGCTCAGTAGATTGTCAAAAGGCACTTTTCTCCCAACATCAATATCCCTCCAATCAAGAAACCCAGTAAAAAGTGAAGGACACAATTTAGGTAAGTCACAAAGAATTAAGAAAAAATAATTACAGGTGAATAAGACAGTAGAGAGAGTTTCATTTCATAGTTCTCCCTTTGCCTTCACAAGGAAACAACAGAAAGCATGGATATGTCTCTATGCAGGCTCATGTCACGCTCCAAAACCACATGCAGACGGCAACAGGAACCCCACAGCTGTGAACCTGCTGATGAAAGCCAGTTGCACTGGTTGTTGGGATTCTTGTGCCAACTGCACATTTGGGAACTAATGTGAGAAGAGTGTGCAGAACAGCTAAGATTCAGCGTTGGCTTAGCACTTACAAGTGGGGGTCCTGGGAGCTGTTACAGCCCAAGACCACCTTCTTGACTTGTCCTGCCTCAGCTGGAGGCCAACAGAACATCTCAGTAGGAGAGCAGGATGACGTGGGTCCAAAGTTTGGCAATACTGTGAACACACAAAAGTGTTTTTAGGGAAGCAGGAAAAGAAAGAAGAGAGACTCGTCTGTCTGAAGGAATGATGGCGTCCTTCCATTGTGAACAGTTGTTGCTGGCTGTGACTTGGTACTATTGACAGTCAGGCTGAGAAAATACAAGATCCTTCTTACATCTAAATTTTGGGTCCTGAGATCAGATGCAAAAACTGTTTGGGGAATCATGACTGATCCTTGCCAAAATCTTTATTGGTTCATGTTGAGGTGAGAAAAATAATGACAATGTAGAGAGTTTTCTATAAAGCTAAATATAGTCATGAGCATTATCTTATTTTTCCAAATTTAACTTTCTTCCCTCTTTTTTCACGTGAAATGTTAAATGTCTTATGAAATTCTAATGACATATATGAGGTAATAGTTGTATCTATTTGGTTTCATTTATAATGTCCTTGTTGGCAAAATACAGGTTTGGCAACCCTGTCAGACTTCACTGTCTTTGGAAGATTATACTAGTCTGGGAAACCGAAAAGTCCAGAGCCCATTCTCCTAGAGGGGCAGTAAAACAGCTGCTCCAGAGGGCAGTCTTTACTCTCTTTCATCAGCAGAAATTATTGCAGCATCCAAACAAAACCCAACAGCCTGGACGGCAGCTGTGATGAGCTCTGGCTCTGCTGTTTGGGTGAGCCTGTGCCCTGGGGCCCCCGCTCTACCTCCCATCTTGGAGATAACTCATAAACCGGAAGAACTCAAAGGGCTTCTTGAAACATGCCGCAGGGTATACAACAAGCTTTGCCATCAGAGTAGGGAACCAGGGTCCCTCATCAGAATGAAAACCTAAAGGTTTAACCTCTTTATCCTTCCTTGAATGTAAGTTATTCCAAGATACATTTCCAAGAACAGAACATGGGAGAAACACTCTGATTATTATTCCCTGAAGCAGGGCATTATGAGGGATTCACAATGCATGTTATCTCAGAAAATTGGTTCCTAGACACTCCCTCTCTCTGGGAGTCTCTTTGTAGGTGTCCTTTCTCTTCTGTCTTTCAGAACATCTTGCCCTTCACCCATTGGAGCTCTTTTTTTTTTTTCTGTTATTTTTTAACCCTCCTGACCCACGGCAACTTCTTTCTTCAATCGGGATCATTCATTGTAGAGAAACTTACAGAGAGACCACATAATATGAGAATTCACAGATTGAGCAGACCAGGATTCCATTTCTAACTACAAACTCTTCGATCTTAGAGTTTCTGGAGTTTTTAATTTTGGCTATGCCTGATGATCTCTAATGTCTCTTCCAGCTCTAAACATCAGATCTAGGATGGATTGAAGGTTGTTAAATTAACCTTCAATGTTAAATTAATCTCAGTGGTTAAATTAATGAATTATCAATTCATTAATTTATTTGATAAGTGGTGAGAATGTGTAGTGTCATGTTTATTGAATGGAATTTGGACCCAGTCAACTGGGCTTGAATTCTGGCTCTATTAAGGGAGGAGACCACCCCTCATGTTGTCTTATGGCCAATTTCTGCCTCCAAAGAAAGAAGAAGTAAAAACTAAAAGGCAGAAATGAAATCCACAGGCAGACAGCCCAGCGCCACACCCTGGACCTGGTTAAAGATCGACCCCGACCTAACCAGTTATGTTATCTATAGATTCCAGACATTGTATGGAAAAGCATTGTGAAAATCCCTGTCCTGCTCTGTTCCATTCTGATTACTGGTGCATGCCGCCCCTAGTCACGCACCCCCTGCTTGCTCAATCGATCACAACCCTCTCACGTGGACCCCCTTAGCATTGTAAGCCCTTAAAAGGGACAGGAATTGCTCACTCGGGGAGCTTGGTTGTTGGAGACATGAGTCTTGCCGAAGCTCCTGGCCAAATAAAGCCCTTCCTTCTTTAACTCGGTGTCTGAGGGGTCTTGTCTGCGGCTTGTCCTGCTACACTATCACTTATTATCTGTGTGAGCTTGAGCAAATCACTTGAACTCTCTGAGCCTCAGTTTCTTATCTGTGTAGTAAGGAAAATAATAAATCAATGATGACTGATTGCCCAGGTTTAAATGACATAATTGACTAGCACAGCGCTGGGATACAGAAAGCACTACATAAGGAATTCTTCTTGTTAAAATGATTCACCATATTCTGTACTATATATTTGAAATAGTAAGACCAAGACACCATTTTCAAGGAACTCATATGACAGCAAGTAAGGAAATATGTAAGCAATTAAAAATAATGCCCCCTTTGCTTGAGCACTTGTCTGGTTGCAAATCCATTCATTCATTTTTGTTTTTGTTTTTTATTCATTTGTTTGTTCACTCTTTCAGTCAGTCATTTTTATCAGTCAAATACTCACTGATTAATGATTTGTTTTCTCAACATGTGTGAATCCAAAAGCAAGCACTGCTTCCTGTGCACACACGGCTGGCTTTCTCTTCAATTCTATCGTCTTCATATACCTTCTCTAAGACCATTCTCCCTGACTTTGTAGGTTTTTTTTTTTTTTTTTTTTTGGACTTGTATGCCAAAATTTTTAATGCTGCTTTTATTTTTAATTGCTTACACATTTCCTTACTTGCTATGAGTTCTTTGAAAATGATGTCTTGGTCTTACCATTTCAAATGCGTAGTACAGAATATGGTGTATCATTTTAACAGGAAGAATTCCTCATATAGTGCTTTCTATATCCCAGCACTGTGCTAGTCAATTATGTCATTTAAACCTGGGCAATTACCCATCATTGATTTATTATTTTCCCTACTACACAGATAAGACACCGAGACTCAGAGAATTCAAGTGGTCTGCTCAAGTTCACACAGATAATAAGTGATAGAGCCAAAATTCAAGCCCAGTTGACTGGGTCCAAATTCCATCCAATAAATGTGACACTATACATTCTCACCATTTATCGAATAAATAAATGTATTGGTAATACCCATTGGCCTCACAGGAATGTGGGAAGGCATGATATGTAATAATTTCATCCCATTTATAATATACTCAAAGGGCAGAAATTTCCTAATGATCTCCAGATTCTGAAATTCTATTTGATGCAGAATTTTAATAGTTTATATCTGTTTATTGTATCTCATATTACACTAATTACATAACTCTTTGGGACCATTCCATGATAAACTTCTCCATTGAAATAAACATATTTCTTATCTCCTGAGTCCTGCTCTAATTCTCCTTCCAAATAAGCCTATTAAGTTTAATTTGTAAATACATTTACTTGAATAGTTCAGGTTTTCGTCAGAGCAAAAAAATAAAACTGCAATTAGGTGGAAAATGCATGATTTTTGAAATGAGAAATAAATCTCAAGGTGTAGTCTTGAATGACAATATTTCCATGAGTAAATGGACAAATAAAAAATGTGCTTTCCACCTTTATTATTCACTGAATATTGACTAAATAAATGCTGAACTGTGGGCTGTTCACAGATTAATTTGCCAGTTCAATGTGCAAACTCCTCTGAGGTTTCCACAAGCTGGACTCAGTCCTCGGTTAATTTCATTACAGCTTGAAGAGACTAGATAAAAAGGAAGATGAATGATATTTGAAATTAGTATTTCCTCCTCCAGGGCTAATCTACAAATCAGATATTATCAATTTCTTATCCTGTTCCCAAATCAAATCAATTCAGAGATTCTATCCTGGCTGCATTTGAAATAGAAATCCCCAGTGACCCGAGACTCACAGCTGTGGTTTAGCTGCTCCTTCCCAAACTTAGAAACAGATTCATTAATTTGGACTTAGATTTCAGCCTTGGCTCCCATTGAAGGGGAGGGGTGGAGCGAGAGCTTGGCAACTTCCTGAAGACCTGGAGGAGTTAGATCTAAATACATCAGTGCTTCCTTTTATAAGATACAATAGGAACTTGTGAGGATTCCTTCTTTATTGGTCATTTAATTTTCCTCTTTTTAAAGGCATTCTTTGGTAATGTGGCCCCTTAACATCTTAAATATCTTGCACGCTGTTACAAAGACACCATTCAGGGCTTTGCGGGCAGAGCACTGTGGTGTTACAAACACAGGAACTGGGACGCTTCGGAGTGTTCCCAAGGCAGGCCTCCACCGTTACAGACAGTTGGCAGAGGGCAGCCGGGCTCTGAGAATAGAAGTCAACATGAATAAATCGGAAACAAAGGGCCGGGGGAGGCTGGACCCATCTTCACTGGGGATAGAAAGCTATCATCCACAAAACCACCTAGTCCTGTTCTCGTTCATTCCTTCTTTCTCTTATCTTCCCATCGACATTTCTGAATAAGCCACAGCGTTGTACACTGTAGAAATTCTGTAAAACACAGAAATGCGACTTTGTCAGGGAACCTGGTATGTACCTTGGCGGGTTATCCACCACATTTGCTACTTTTACTGGCAAAGTAACCTAGGATAGAAATACGTGTTTTATCAAATGAAAAGCCGAGTTTAACTTTTGGACGACATACCCTTGAGACCCCGAAAGTTCTGTCATTCAACGGCAGTAATATTGTGACAGTAATATCACATTGGCTCGCCTACCCCTTCCCTCCTCGCACATAAAAAGTTAGGAAGGCTAAATGAGAGGCCATGATTTAAAAATCAAGAAGTTTTAAAAATTATTGACTTCATGTAATTATCAGTAAGTGGACCCAAAAGTCCGCAACGATCAATTAACCACTGATTCGCTGATGGGAATTTAAACCATCCACCAAGAGAATAAAACAAAATCTTCTTTCCCGTTATCTAAAACCAAGACAGGAGTCCTTTGATATTACATTATTGTTACTCTGTATGGTATATTATTTCCAAATAATACAATTACTACACAGCATTGTTACAGTAACTAAGACAGGCGATTCCATCACGCCTGTTCACAAGTAAAGAATCACTAGCATCTTTTTCACAGGATAAAAGGAAACTGCAGAAACCCGGGTTCTCCAAGGGGCATACTCAATGAAAAGCCATTTCTTTTAAGAGTCCCATTTAATCCAGGTCATTGAAAAGCAGTGGGCATTAGAATTTTAGAATTTCAGCTGGGCACAGTGGCTCACATCTATAATCCCAGCACTTTGGGGGACCGAGGTGGATGGATTGCTTGAGGTCAGGAGTTCAAGACAGACCAGCCTGGCCAACATGATGAAACCCCTTTTCTACTAAAAATACAAAAACTAGCTGGGTGCAGTGGTGCAGGCCTGCAATCCCAGCTACTTGGGAGGCTGAGGCAGGAGAATCGCTTGAACCTGAAAGGTGGAGGTTGCAGTGAACCTAGATCGTGCCACTGCACTCTAGCCTGGGAAACAAGAGTGAACTCCAACTCAAAAAAAAAAAAAAAAGAAAGAAAGAAAGAAAGAAAAAATGAAATTTAGAATTTCACTTAAACCCAATAACCATGGCAGAGAATCTGACTTACGAGAAATATTAACGAAGCCTAGAAAACTAGCCTTAAAATTCCCAAATTTCCATTTGCTCATTCAAAACAAGTCTCAGATAAGCAAAGTGGAGAATTTCTCCTCACTCAGCTACCAGTGCCCACATGTCTTTCTAAGCCTGTGCTTAGCTTGCAGTTTTTATAAGATTCTTCCCTGAGGCTGTGTGAAAGCTGGAGGTCCCATACAAAGACGTAGGCAGCTTCCCTTGAAGACCATCTCTCAGATCTCACTGGCATTCCAGCTCATCGTTCCTCCTAGAGATGATTGAGCATTTGTTCTGGCTCACTGACTCCATCAAGTCCTGGAACTTCTGACTGAGATGGTTTTCAGCTTTTCTGACCTCTGCAGGGTACTCTTGCCACCTCCATTCAAATGCTCCTCACCTGTGGAGTGCTCTCACCTGGACAGTGCAGGATGCGATGGGCCAAAAGATGCAGCAGAAAGAGTCCTGCTCCCCTCCACTTGCTCTCTGTGACCTCAGGAAAGAGCACTAATCTCTCTGATTCTCAGCTTCTCATCTTTACAACGGATGTAACAGGCTCCACTACCTGTATCACAGGGTCATGTCGAGGCTTAAAGAAGACCTTTAAGGTCTCTAAGAAGCTCATGCTTAGGAACTTCGCAGAGCCCTTTGCACAGAAAAATGGTTGCAGTCGCTATGATTTGGAGACTCATGAGACTTGGGGAAAAAAAAGGAAAAATGATGATTGAGCTGAAAGATGAATGTAGATGAAAATGCACAATTGCAAAAAGGCTTGTCATAGACCAGTCACTCTGCTCTGCAAAAGCTATGAAAGTTTGTTCTCACTCATTATTGTGGCGATTCATGTTCCAAGATGATGCCTTCAACCCATCTGGAACAAGGTGGAGGTGAAATAATGAAATGCTAGGCGCTGAGAAGGCACATGAACAATCTGGAAAGTAAGGCCACTTTCAGGTCTGCACCCCCTGCTAGGTGTGCTTTGTATGCATTTTCATCAGCGCGAAAAAGACAGGCAGCCCAAACCAGAGGTCAGGTAAGTTACCAGAGGTGATGAAGGCAGGTCTGAGAATTGCAGACGGCACTGCAGGGATTCAGCCCCTGTCCTCCAGATACTTGCAATTCAAGGAGGACGGCAGTGGCTGAGACGGACAGCTAATGACAGACATGCAGCATTGAGTCACCAGGAGGCTGGCCAGGAATGTGCAGGGTGGGAAGGCTCAGGGTCAGGGTAGTTTAGGTTAAGGGTGAGTTTATCACTGAAAGCACGGCTGAAGGGTTGGATGTTCAGACTGGGTGAAAGTGGGAGAAAGAGCATACTCTGGCATTTGCTGTGAACCCAAGAGGACCCTGCAAATTGGGTATGATTCTCAACATTGAGAGTGTCCAGTAAAGGAGAAGGTGTAGGTCGAGGTAGAACAATTCTCCATCACTTCTGAGGAACTGTAGGAGCCCCAACTGTCAAAGGAACTGAGAATAAGATTGGGTGGTGATGGGCTGCACGGGTGCCACCAACCCTGCCCTCTCCACTATGCTGGGGTCCACGAGTGATAAAAAAAAATTCACTGGGGCAAGCTGGGCCATTTCAAAGGACTCTACAGAAATGAGTAGGAAATGAAACTCGCCTTGGGACTTCAAGCACAATGAATGACACCATCACCTAAACCATCCATTAAGCTTTCCATTAAAATGCTCTGATTTGGAACCCATATCTAAGAGTGGGCTATCTGTGGCTAGTTTTAGTGGGTCGGTGTGAGCAGGATGTTTTGGACTCTGTCCCCAGGTGCTGCAGATGGTCTGGGCATCTCTGCATCCCCAGAAGCTCTGGGTCAGGAGACCCCACTGATGTTTGTACAAATCTCCCAAGGCCAATTCCCACTCTGGGGTCTACATCCTCTGGCCTGGGTAGATGGCAGAACCAAAGGAGGGCATGTTGGCTGCTGGAAGTTACTACACTTTCGGCAGCAGCAGAAAGTGGACTTCCTGGACTCATGAGCCAGCTACAGCCCTCAACCCTCAACCATCACGGGAGAAGGCTGAGGGCCGTACCTGGCTTATGAGTGATGGGGACCCAAGTATCCGCCAGAAAGGGGGGCACCATAGCGGCAACCTTCTTGGCTGGACCTTGGCTTGATGGCAGTAAATATCCATTAGTTCTCTGATTAGCCAGTGTTTAATGAAGATTTTGAAGGCAATATGAAAGAATAATTCTAGGAATTCCTAATGGGTCAATTAAACTTCTGTATGAAAGTGAAAAATACCTGGTTTAGGATAACTGCATTACTGCTGAACGTACACATCTAACTTCACCACTTACTGCTGAAGATAGGAGTTTTAAACTGCTAGAATTCATTTGTGTAATCTGGTAATAAAGTGAGGACTAAAACATGTTTTTGTTTTTATTCTTTTAGGAGAAAAAGCATACAGATGTATTTGATCATAGTTTGATGAGACATAGGAGCCTTCAGAACGAAGAACCAAAAACACAGGAGAAGCTGCAAGTGTTTATGCTTAGGTTCGACACGGGGTGGACAGCTGTGTGGAGACATGTTTGGACAAGGAGGATGTGATCTAATGCTGATAGGCCGAGAGGGGACTCCGCAGGGCCTGTCTGTCCGGATTCTTCCTGGCCTCTCCCAGCAGCGTTCCTTCCTTCTGGGTATGTGGCAGGATCCTCTCTGGAATTACAGTCTTACCACCTACAGTCAAACACAGTAGGTCAGATAATTTCTTTCTTTCAATTTTTAATTTTCGATTCCGGGGGTACATGTGCTTATTTGTTAGATGGGAATTGCTCGTGAAATGAGGAGGACTGGGCTTCCAATGTACCCGTCACCCAAATGTTGAACACTGTACCCAATAGGTAATTTTTCCACTCTTACTCCTCTCCCATCCTCCCCGCTTTTGGAGTTCCCAGTGTCTATTATCTCCATTTATGTCCACATGTATCCATTTTTTCTCTGACTCTTACAGATGAGACCATGCAATATTTGATATGCTTCTGATAGGATAGTGGCCTCCAGCTCCAAACATGTTGCTGCAAAGGCCATGATTTCATTCTTTTTTACGGATGCATAGTATTCCATGCTGTATACCTCACATTTTCTTCTAGTCCATCATTGGTGGACACCCAGGTTAGTTTGATGACTTTGCTATTGTGCTTAGAGCTGCAATAAATACACAAACACAGGTGCCTTTTTAAATATAATGCTTTATTTTCCTTTGGGTAGATACCCAGTAGTGGGATTTCTGGGTTGAATGGTAGTTCTATTTTTGGTTCTTTGAGAAATCCCCATACTGTTTTCCATAGAGGTGGAACTAATTTACATTCCCACCAACAGTATATAAGCATAAAGCATGTTTACTATACTAATATATGACTGTGCCAGATTAACTCTTTATAGTGGGAATGAGAAACACATTGACAAATGCCAACCCTTGTCCTCTTGGAGACAGAGAAGCTGGCAGCCAATTCCATAGGATAAATGCTTTCAGAGATACAAGCAAGGAGCTGTCAGGCCACAGGAGATGGAGAAAGGAACTGCTGGGGAAACCTGAAAAGGGTAACATGGTAACATAAGACACAACCTCTGAAGTGGATTGGAAAGGATGGCTATGAACTTGGCCAGTGGTGGAAATTATCTGACATGCCTCGGGCCAGGACCAGGCAAGATGGTTCTTCAAAAGGCCACCTTCCAACTCCAAGAGCTGTGGCATTTTTGTACCAGTGCTATCTTAGTCATTCATCATTTCTTGCGGGGAAACTTGGGTTCCTGCAACAGTTTTTTGCTACCTTGTTCCTGACTGGTTTCAAACTATGTAATAGAGAGAGATTGACATTTGCACCTCCTGCCAAAATCAAGGAGGTAAATATTAATCTGAGAGGAGGGTGTAAATTATCCCTGATTTTCACTCCTAGAAGTAGGCAGGAAACAAGAGTGTTCCTGAAAAACACTTTCTCCACCATGCAATTAAGGTGTTTTGGATTTTTTTTTTAGCAGAAATATGAAGAGGAAATTTTCCAAGCATGACATGCACATTCAAAGGAAAGGAGAAAGGAAAAGGAGCCTTGGTGGTAGAATGCAGGATTTGACCCAAGCAAAGGCTCCTTTTTTATTAGAAATGGACTAACGACAACACATGAAAGACATGGGAATTTTCTCCAAGGAAAAGTTTCAGTGTTTTCAGAAAATATAGCAATCCACGAGGCACCACGCGCATTACCGCCTCAGAGGACAAGGGTCACCATATTTTCAAACACGCAGAGTGGGTGCCCATGGAGGGCAGCCAGCCAGGCCGCAGGTCACTTTCCTCACACATGCCTGTTGGGGATTGAGGAAAGCTTCCATTCCCAACGACAGTAAGAATCTGCAGGAATGACCACACATGGCCCAGGTGCTGGTGAAATGTTTCTCTACTAATTGGGCCCCTTCCTCCCTCCCTCTTCTTTTTCTTTTCTTGTTTTATTTTCTTTCTCTTCCTTTTCCTTCCTTCCCTTCCCCCTCCCCTCCTTCCTCCCCCTCCCCTTCTCCTCTTCCCTTCCCTCTCTGCTCCCCCTCCTCTCCCCTACCCTCCCCCTCCCCTCCCCCATCCCTTCCCCCATCCCTGTCCCCTCTCCCTCCTCTTTTCCCCTCCCCCTCCCCTCCCCTCCCCTTCCTTTCCCTTCATTTCGGTTATATGTACCTGGTCGTGAAGCAAGAGTCATTCTGCAAACCTTTTACCCCGATGCAAGTTTCAGCATCTCCAAGCACTGATGCCAACCACAGATGGCAAAAGTTGGGCAATGACAGTGGCAGTGAGGGTGGGGGTATCTGATTGAGCACCTGGAATAGTCCCCGCCTCTCTGGATCAAGCCCCAGGTGCCCTATAATAAGGTGACTCCACCTGTCCTTACTTCCCTAGGGTCCTTTGCATTGCGGCCCCTTTGTCTTGCTCTTCTTCTCTCAGCCCAGTCCACTTAAATTTTAATTTTGTTCAGACCACATTGTGGCTCCCAGCTCTTCTTCCATTCATGGGCACCACACATCAGGGTGCACCTGTACTCACCCTCGGTTGTGGCCATGTTTTCTCCTCAAGGGCCAGGCCCTGACTTCATAAACTCCAGTCCTTGCTCCTTGAAAGGAGGCCAGAACCCAGGATGCTAAAACTCTGTGTTTAACTCTGCGTGTGAAAGGATGGCAAGTATGGCACGGGATAACATCCTGTCCGAGCTGCTCTCCGTGCCTCCCAGGGTCCCCACTGTCTGGTTCCACGGGAATCCATGCATGGTTTGAGTACACTCAGCGTCCTAGGTGTGCTCCTAGGCCTTCTACAAGATTGTCACCACTGTTGTCTTCGTCCTACTTCTCATCACTCGCTATGTGCCTGCTATTCGGACGCTGAGCTAAGCACATTGCATATGCACTTGTATTTCATTTTAACTATGGTTTTGCTAGCAGGCATTATTACTCCCAATTTACAGAACAGGCAAGAGGATGCTCAAGAGGAAAGGGACGAGCCTGCCTACTTACCAGTCCAGCAAGGGCAGACTTTGAGGGACAAGGACTTTGCCTCCTGGCCACAGCTCAAATCCGAACCCCAACCATCGTCCCCAAGACCTCACCCCATTGATGGCGTGTGCCCTTTCTTCCTCAGCATTTTCCCTCCCTATGCCTCATTCCTCTCTGGCCACAAATCCACTGCATTCTCCTGTTGAATGTAAACTTGAAAGAAGTTAGTAACCGATTTCAAGGATTAGGGAGCAGAGGAGTCCGTAACAGGGAAGCAACAGTGCCATGCGCTACAGAGGAGTGGATCTTCACGATTAAGCACAAACCATTGTCTCCAAATTTGGCAACAATTGATCCTTCTAGACATCAGTGAAGTGAATCCTGGACTTACACACCTGTATTTCCTTGACAGAAGAAAAACCACAGAAGTTGGGATCAAGTGTTGGCTCTGCATTGACAGTCTCCTCAGGGATGTGTCCTGCTTCCTTCAGAGAGGATTCTTCCCAGACATAATGTTGAGGTTACTTTGTAGACAGGAAAATCTCTCAAGACCACAAGTTAGGCCTTGGAGTGAGGAAGTAGTTACTGAACAGCGCAAGGTAGGGGAGGAAATTCTTTGGATCTTACAACTCCCTTTTTTTTTTTCAACTTCTTTGAAAAGTAGCAGAAAACTCGTGCCCCCACATTCTTACCACCTGTTTGCTTCCTTCTCAGCCTTTTACCAAAATGACTGTCTCAAAATTCACTACTGACCCTGGAATGACCAAATCCTGCCTCACTTGCTCAGCTTCATCCTCTTCCACTTCTCTGTAGCGCATGACACTGTGGCTTCCCTGTTCCAGACTCCTCGGCTCCCTCACCCCCAAAATCAGTTACCAAGCTGTGTCAAGTTCCTGTTCATGACTTTTACTGCATTAAGCTCCAAGTTTCTTTCCCACAATTCCACTGTCTCTATTATAGGCACTCATCGCCTTTTACCAGGATTATCCCAACAATTTTCCTTTGTGTCTCTACAGCTCCATCGATGTCCTCCATGAGTCGCAGCACTGACAGAATTCCTTCCCTGCTCATGTCTCCAGAATCTCCCCTTTCCTTCTTAATGCCCAACTGCCTTACCTTTATAAAGCTCCACATCCTAAGCTAAAATTTAGAGCATCCTCCCTTCCTCTCCACCCCAACCCCAGAGCTCAGGCAAGAGAGACCCCAGACAAAGCCCATCTGGACGTCTCACTGCCCAAAGTCCCAGTTTACACCCTTCCTCAATAGGTCGTTTGTGCAACGCTGTTTATTCCAGCCACACTCATTAAGAGCATGACGAGACATCTCAAGTCTAAAAACATCTTGAAATATATGAGTGGGGTGAGCCACTCATTCATCCAACAATCTCTATTCAAACATAACAAAATGAAGAAATGCCCCTTGAAATTTAGAAAGGAGCAAATTTAGGTCAAATTAAACACTTCATTTGCAAACCTGATGGTCTAAGAGAGAGAAATATTGTATTTTTGTAAAAGAGTCATGTAAAATTTGCACAAATCCATGATATAACTTCCTCATGAAGGAATGAGTCTGATGAACCCCTAATATCCATGCTGCCCACTTGGCCTGGCCACGTCCTACCCTTCTCCCGGACCCTTGTTCTAAGTGGTCACAGGACTAAGAGTCCAGTACACACAGGTCACCGCCTAATGACACACTTGTCTCAAAATGCTTGGATATCATGGATATGATGGATATCATGGATATGATCTCCATGCATGTTGGATATCATGGATGTTCACATCATGATGTTCATTCTATGACCTCAGCTAGATTATAGATTCCCAGAGTTCAGGACCACATCTGTTTTATTTTCCTGTATTTCCTACAAATTGTACTATCCATCCAAGCATTTTAAAATAAGTAACTGTAGTTAATCTCAAAAAATTGATACTGATGTCATCTTAAGCAACTATATTCTTTTACATTTCAAAATCTCTTGGTACTTCTTCTACTGCAGAAAACTTGGATACATGGATTATTGATTTGACCAACTACAGTATTTCTCAGTGTGTGGGGTGTGTGTGTGTGTGTGTGTGTGTGTGCATGTGTGGGGTGGGGTATGTGTGTGTGTGGTGTGTGTGTGTGGTGTGTGTGGTGTGTGTGTGTGTGTGTGTGTGTGTGCATGTGTGGGGTGGGGTGTGTGTGTGTTTTAAACTCTAATTCTCCAAGAACTGATCCATTTAGAATGGTGTATTAGCAGTGCAAGCCAAGCACATACAGAGACACATAAAATAATGCTAAAAATTTCCTATCGCAACCAAGAGAAGCCTGTGATAATGATTTTTTAATATTAAGATTGCAGGACTATGTGTAAAATTAAATTTGAAAATATTATTTCCCCTAAAATTGAGCCTAATTCTTTAGTAAGCATGGTCATTCACTTACTTGTTCTGTATTACACGTTTCCTACAGCCTACCTCATTATTTGTAAGTACTTAGAAGCCCATGGGAGCTGTTATTTCTTTCAAGGGTCACAGGAGTTTTGTATATGGTGTGTTGCAACAATACTCATAAGAAATACACACTCCATGACATACCTAAAACTTAGGAATGTTAAGAAAAATCAAAAAAGTCTAGAGGAACTCTTGCCCATTTTCTAGAAAATTTCCAACTACTCATCTCAAACATAAGCACCCATGTTCACCAGCTGAATCTTCACCGTTGTTTCCCTAATGCCCACATTAGTTTGCATTCAATTATAAATGGCAGGTTTAAGAGATTGTAAAAATTTTGGCTCAGCCACAAACCATTGTCTCCAAATTGGTCAATGATTGATCCTTTTAGACATCAGCAAAGCGAATCCTGGACTCACACACCCGTATTTACTTGACAGAAGAGAAACCACAGAAGTTGGGAACAAGTGTTGGCTCTGCATTGACAGTCTCCCTAGGGACATGTCCCACTTCTTTCAGAGAGGATTCTTTTTCTGAGATTATGTTGAGGTGACTTTGTAGACAGGAAAATCTCTCAAGACCACACGTTAGGCCATGGAGTGAGGAAGTGGCTACTGAACAGCACAAGGCAGGTAACAGAATCGTGACTTCAATTTGGTTCTGGTCAGCCAAGGCTGGAAACAACCAATAATTCTCAGTCTTAAACCAACAGCACCATTTTTTTATCTCCACATTTATACTTAAAGTTCCAATTGCTCATTATATATCTGGAGTCTATACCAGCCTCAGTTTTGGTATTTGATTTTTTCTTTCTTTGAAAAAATAAAACTTGAACCTGAAAGGAGAAATATTCCAAAAGACCTAGGTACTTGAAAAATACACTTGAAGTATAATCTATTCCTAACTACTTAGCTATACCTACAGTGAGGCAATTTTTTAATCCTCATCTTTTCTTCCCTCCCTTCTTTCTATGCTTTGAAGAACTAAGCTTTACAGAAGATTTGATTGATTCAAGGAACCAAATGCAGAAGATACTCTCCCTGCAAAGCCATCTGCTAAGCAGTCAGATTCCCCCAGGCATCTGCTTGTAGCAAACACAACATAACACCTCCAGGCAAATTGCATGACCTAGATGCCAGTAGACGCTGTTCTTGAACCATTCTGTGTGGTGAGGATTTTAATCTTGGCAACCATAAACATGGCTTCTGATTTATTTCAATATAAGACAATTTTCCTTTTGGTCTGATATGAAGGCTTGCGTTCTTTCGACAAATTCACATTCTCCTTCTGGAAAGCTATACCACTCCCCATTGTATGGTCGCCTTTCTTTGCTCTTTGCTGGTACTCACTACAAAATATCTTCAAAGGCACTTGAGGAATTTCTTTGACTTAGTACAGAAATATCTCCCCATAATATATAAAAAAGAAAAAAAGACCCCAGTTTTGAAACAGCCCATGTTCATCTTTAACTAAAATTCGAGCTTAGAAAAATGTAGCTATAAGCAACACGAAGCCTGTACTGAGGCAAATGTTATTTTGCAGAGAGTCAGTCATCTGGCTGTTCTGTATTAATGAATGCCTTCTGTATGTTTCCTGAGATGAAGCTATGATTCACCCAGCAGATGCACACTGAAGTGGTGTGAAGGTCAGAAAACGACAAGGAAAAACATCCCAAACTTCTCCTTATTTCTGCCCCTCCTACCCTTCTCAACCAGGTAGAGCAAAATAACTCCTTGCATTTTCTGCCGAAACCTGTTCCATTTGAAAAGCTTGCCAGCCGGGATGTTTAAAACGTTGCTGAGTGATTAAACATAAATCCTTAAATGGAGAGAGTTGGTTTTTATTAAATATCCTAGAGCAACACTGTCTGCCCACATTTGTGCCCATGTCTGGCTGCAGGCTGATAAACGTGGTGGCTTTAAGATATTACTTATTAGCATGCCTGTATATTTCCACCTCACGCAGTCACCCAAGGGTGATTGCTATCTGTTAATTGAATTCTGTGCCAGCAACTGTGTCTTTTGTGTGCTTGCCATTATAATTTCAAGGATTGTAACTTCGTTTCCTATTTATAAATAATAATAAAAATATAAAGTGACATATTTATACATTCTTGTGTGTACATGTATGTATGTGTTTATATGTGTATTTATGTGCGTGTGTTTATATGGGTGTTTATCTGTGTGTGTGTTTATATATAGTCACTTAAAGTCACTGCATATTACAGAAAAGATACAATTTAATAAGCCATGCCAAACATTTCTATATAGAAACACACGCATCCAACCACTTGACAGTTTTCTGCTATGGAGCATGGCTGGTGAATCTACAAAATAGAAGCAGGCATTTTTATTTTTTGCACAATAATCAAAACTGACATGATGGGCTGAATACTCAGTGAAGAGTTATGAAACTGTTCATTTATAAACCTGTCTTTTTCCATAGCTTATAAGAATCCGCCACAGTGATTTGGTGAGCCCTCCTTGGTTTCAGAACGTCTGTATCAGAATCAGGTGTCGTATGTAATGAAGCTCCGGGGAAAGACCTGGCCCCAGGTCAGGATGGTGTCCTGTCCCCTGCAGCGAGCAGAAGGAGGGGAGGCTGGGGCCAGAGAACGCCTCCCATACAGGCAAGGGTTTTGTATTAATAGTGCCGACAGGACCCCCATGTCCTCTCATAGAAAGTGGATCATTTGCTCCAATGTTCTAAGACTCAGACAATTCCCTAAAGCATGGTGAAAATTTTAAGTCCCCCTGTAGCTAAGTCATACATCTGATAAAATCTGCTCGGTGAGTCATTGGTAAGGAAAAAGCTACTGACTTCCTGAGACAACTAATGCAGGAAAAGTTTCCCAGACATCATTGCTAACAGCCCAAATGGCTTTCACCCAGAGCACACAGCGCCTACTTCCCAGCTCACGGAAGACAGAAAGAATGGTTTCTATGGTTTAGATACTGCAGGGATTTGTGGGTGAAACGTGGTTATTCTAACCACCCACCACCTTTAGTAGCGGCTTATGCACTCATGGCTCCTCATTCTAGATGAAACTTTCCCTCTTAGAGGCCCCAAGGACTGTGGTAAGGCACGACAGACTCCCGTGTTAAATACATCACGAGTGTAGCGTGTTCATGGGATTTCTGGTATCTCAGAATAGCTGGACTAAAATCACCATGTATCATTACTTCTAAACTGAACGAACAATGATTAATCAAATGAATGGGCACAATTTTCTTAGGAATCTAATTAGATCTGAGATGGTGTCTAATTTTTTAGGAATTGCTACTCCAATCGCTTGGGTATGCATTCGTCTAGACCACCCTTGATAGCCCAGGTCCTGACAGCCACAGCAGCATAGACAAAGCCTTGTTTTTCTCAGGCCCACCAGGCCAAGCATTCTCTCTCCTCAACTCTGAGGATCCCTGGGATGTCAAATAGACCTGTGACTATACAGAGCTGTTCATCCCTCCCAAAGTGAAGGATCCTAGACACAGAATGACTCACGGTATACATGTTCTTTCCCTATAATGTAAAACAAATATTCCTTTCCATTATGGTAGGTGATGTTTTAGGCAATGGGGCAAATACAATCTATTTTTTTTCCACTCAATTTAATTAAAAGTCATATTCTACTTCATAATGCCCTGACTTTCAAACTACAGAAAAGGCAAAAATTAGAAGACCCTTTGCTGCCTAAAAATAAAAAGAAAGCGAGCTTACAGTCAAGCATACAAGAGTGTTTGGGAGAGAGGGTGAGATAGGAGTGATGAAGAAACAGGAAGACAAGTATACCAAAAAAAAAAAAAAAAGCATGCATAATGTTTTTTATTTAAAAAGTACTAATGATATTGAAAGAAGAAGACTACAACATGCCTGGTGTTGAAAGGATGGCACAGAATTCATGAAGAGATGATATCAAGGATTTATCCTGAAAAATATTTAGGGTTTTAAAATTGATAAACAGTATAGGCCAGACCATCCAGGCTCTAAACCAACAAGAAGACAGACAAGGGAGCAAAGAGCAGGTGCATTTTGAGTGCGCCAAGCTGCTGGTTTGACTGCAGCATACACATAGGAAGAGAGAGTGAGCACATCTTGAAATGGAGGAAGGGCCATGGGGCAGCGACCTCACCGAGGAGGGGCTGAGGGGACTAACCCAATAAGAGACAGGGAGCCCCTAACAGCTATTAGGCAACAGAAGGCTATGACAACAAAAGTGCTTTAAGAATAGTGGTCTATAATCCCAGCACTTTGGGGGGTTGAGGTGGGAGGATCTCCTGAGGTCAGCAGTTCAAGATCAGCCTGGCCAACACGGTGAAATTCTATCTCTATCAAAAATACAAAAATCAGCTGGGCGTTGTGGTGGGTGCCTGTAATCCCAGGTACTCAGGAGGCTGAGGCGGAAGAATTGCTTGAACCCAGGAAGCAGAGGTTGCAGTGAGGCAAGATCAGGCCATTGCATTCCAGCCTGGATGACAGAGTGAGACTGTCTCAAAAAGAAAAAAAATAAAATAAAATAAAATAAAATAATAAAAAGAATAGTAGTCAGTAGTCTACAAATTGTGAAGGATAGGTTGGAGTTGAGACAGAGGGAAGACAGAATTACAAGCATGGACCATCAGAACAGAAACAGGGCTATGCCTGTTCACTATGGCCACAGTAATGCTAGGGAGCAAACAGCCACAGCATTCCAGCAGCCAACAACATCACCTTCAGATCTGCTGGCTGGCTGGGGTTTGCCTGATCCAGGCTTCCACGTGGCTTACATCACTCTCCTAGGATCAGTGGGTTAGCCCTGGTGTGCTTTTCTTCTGGTGACATATTTCTCCTTTTTTTTTTTTTTTTTTTTTTTTGAGGCGGAGTATTGCTCTGTCGCCCAGGCTGGAATGCAGTGGCACTATCTCGCTTCACTGCAAGCTCCATCTCCCGGGTTCACGCCATTCTCCTGCCTCAGCCTACTGAGTAGCTGGGATTACAGGCACTCGCTATCACGCCTGGTTAATTTTTTTTATTTTCAGCAGAGACAGGGTTTCACCGTGTTAGTCAGGATGGTCTCGATCTCCTGACCTCGTGATCCACCCGCCTCAGCCTCCGAAAGTGCTGGGATTACAGGTGTGAGCCACGGTGCCTGGCCTTTCCTAATTCTTAAACAATACAGAGACCCAGATGAGGTGCCAGAGGTCATCAATGTGACTCAAGTTTATTGCTGTTCATTGTGTTTGAGTTTCAGCACAACTGGAATATTCAAATCAAAAACACAGGAGAGTTAAAGTTAAATGTTAGTTTGTTATTATAAATATAATGTCAAATATGCTTAACAATGCATGAAATTTTCTCATAGAAAATATCAACTATGAATAGGTAAGTCTACCCTAGAAGACAGACTGTGACAAAAAGAAAAAGCACAGGGAGGAGGGGAAGATTTACCATTTTTAAAGTAGGACACTTACCTCCTCTTCTCCCACAACAGAGCGTAACTAGAACCACCATCTGGGGGACATTTGCTAGGTAGATGTTTTACATATATCATCTCACTCACATAGCTAGCTTTTCTGATAAACTACTAATGATGTTTATGACTCCCCTGAGCAAAATATCCCTCAAGAAAGAGGGATATTTCTTGGCCACCGATACATTTATACTTTCCCTCACTGCCTCTTCATGCCTTTCTTTTCCACATATCTTTTCTAGAGTTGGCTTAGAATAGGCGCTGCCATTTTCACTACTTTCTGTGGTTTCTACTTTTTAATTTTTGTTATTATCATAGTTTAGCCAAAAGACTTAGAGAATATTAGAATGTTAGAACTTAAAAGAACTCAGGAGCTCTTGTTCTGTTAATAAGAGAACAAGGTTAACAGAGGCGGAGTGAGTTGTGCGAACTGTGGATGAGAACCCCAGTTTCCTGGGGTCTGGGTCTAGCACCCGACACATGAGCTTTTTCTCTCACCACAGTGATTCCACTGGCCCCCAGATCACCACCTGTCCAGGCCCCATCTGATTCTGACTCAGGGATGGACTTCCTAAAGCTGATGTCATTCTGTGGCAGGGCTAAGCATGTCAATAGATCCAAAACAAAAGTAGGCATTTCTCAAAGAATGAACGATATAAACCCTACTTGCCAAAATACAGGATTGGAAATGAGCTGCAAACCAAGGCATTGGGCTTAGCTTCCTGGGACTGTTGCTGGCTTTGGGGAACTCAGTGAGGCCAAACCAAACCTAGACTCAACACTGAAATGGCACAAAACACAGTGCACAGCCCATAAAGTCACGACAATTAACTTCTCTACTGCCAAAGGCTCCACTGCCCAGTGGAAAATGGGAGCTGTCCCTGCAGGAAGGTAAGCAAAACAAAGGCTGCTTACCGAAAAATCTGTCATCATCGATATTAGGGTCCAGCAGAATGAACTAATCATATCTATTCCAAATAGGAGCATTATTTTTTAACATTCAAAAGTTAAATGTGATTTTTTAGACTTTAATATTTATGTGTTATTTACTGAATATAAAATATAGCAGTGAACATTAAGATATCATCTGAATTCAGTGATTAAGTAGAAGTTTCCATGAAAATAAATATCCAAGTATTTTCTACATATTTACATAATGAGCTATTTAAATACAAGGGATTCTAACATATGTAAACAATTGCAAATAGCATATGTGTGGAAATCCAAAGCAACAATGTCCACTGTTACTTGTAATATGCAATTCATGATTTCACCAGAGTATATTTCTAAGCTTTTATGCAGTAAATAACTATATACTATACTCATAAGCATAATACATTTTTCAAAGCAATTTGAAATCAGTAACGTGAAGGAGTAAAAATGTAGTATGACAGTGTTGAAAAGTTATTGCATCAATTATAAAATTTTTTTCTTGAATTATATAGTACATAACACCCAGAGGAATATATTTTAAAATTATCAAGAGCAATTCTATTATAACAAAGCCAATAGGAAGTGATTTTACACTTTTTAAGCAAATTCTGACAATCAGATAATGCATACTTTTTGTTAGGAAACTTTCCAAATCATATTTCTTTTTTCTTTTTTCTTTTTTTTTTTTTTTTTGAGACGGAGTCTCGCTCTGTCACCCAGGCTGGAGTGCAGTGGCGTGGTCTCGGCTCACTGCAAGCTCCGCCTCCTGGGTTCAAGCCATTCTCCTGCCTCAGCCTCCCGAGTAGCTGGGACTACCCGCGCCTGCCACCTCGCCCGGCTAGTTTTTCTGTATTTTTTAGTAGAGACGGGGTTTCACCGTGTTAGCCAGAATGGTCTCGATCTCCTGGCCTCGTGATCTGCCCGTCTCGGCCTCCCAAAGTGCTGGGATTACAGGCTTGAGCCACCGCGCCCGGCCCCAAATCATATTTCAATTATCCATAGCGGTGATGTGTCTTTAACTAACCAATAAAAATGTGTACTCTCAAAATACTTATTAAAATCAAGTTTGCACAACCAGCTCAGTGGTGCAGCTTAAACGGAATTAGTTCATCTTTCTGTATATTTCAACTTTGTTCCATCCTTCCTTTTTCTTTAGTTTTTTTTCTAAAAGTGAAGATGGGAGCATAAAGAGGCAAAGATAGTGAGAGTGAGTGCTTTCTGCTTTTGATAAGCAGTCAGGCTTTACCCAACAAGGAGAGAAACAGAATAAACTACACTTTGTTTCTGCCTCGTGCTAATTACTGCTCTAGGAAAACCACTTTTCAAACCACAAATAGCTGAGATCAGTTAGCTCCCAGCTACTGGATAACACTGCCACTGTTGTCAGTGGCAGGGATGCCAGCAAACTTGGGCAGAGGGAAATAGTTGATCTGTGCGTACATTGCTTCCCTTCCTCCTTTTTTGATTGAAGATGACCTTAAATGGCCAAACTCCTGTACAGAATGCTGCATAATGGCTTATTCCATCTACTGAGCCACCATAATACAACATTCCAAATGCCAAAAGAAAATTAAAATGATAACTGACCTTGACATTTTTCATTACTTCCCAACACTCTTCTTATTCAAGGATCTGAGTATTTGAAAATTGATTTTCCTATTAAAAAAAAAAAAAAAAAAACTTTTGTGACTTTAAATTAATCAAAAGCAGCGGGGCTTCATCTATTACATAGTCCTGAGCATTTCACATGGTGCAAATGTCACACTAGGGGTTAGGGAAGAAGGTGCCTTACTTTGTATGAGAAGTGTGAGCCCCTAGAAACAGTGGCATCAGACAGGACAGAGGACCTGGTCAATCAGAATTTTAGAGTGTGCTCCACTTAAAAGATGGCAGATCTATAAAATCCAATGATTTAAAACTAGACACGGGCTGGGCGCAGTGGCTTACGTCTGAAATCCCAGCACCTTGGGAGGCTGAGGCAGGTGGATCACGAGGTCAAGAGATGGAGACCATCTTGGTCAACAAGGTGAAACCTTGCCTCTACTAAAAACACAAAAATTAGCTGGGCATGGTGGCATGCACCTGTAGTCCCAGCTACTCGGGAGGCTGAGGCAGGAGAATTGCTTGAACCCGGGAGGCAGAGGTTGCAGTGAGCCAAGATTGCACCACTGCACTCCGGCCTGGCAACAGAGAGAGACTCCATCTCAAAAAAAAGAAACTAGATATATGTGTGTATGTATGTACATATATATGTAATATATATAAATACAAACACATATACTCATCTAGATATATAGAGATACATACGCACGCAAGAATATGAATGTAAATATGAATCTGAGTGGGAGGGGTCCTATGTGCTGTTTACAGCTCTCAATTTTAAGAACATTCTGAGACTACAATTACCTCACCTGTGTAAATTGACGAGTGTCTTTCTTTTTTTTTTTTTTTTTTTTGAGACAAGGTCTTGCTCTGTCGCCCAGGCTGGAGTGCAGTAGTGCAATCTTAGCTCACTGCAACCTGCACCTCCCAGGTTCAAGGGATCCTTCCACCTCAGCCTCCCAAGTACCTGGGATCACAGGTGCACACCACCAGACCCGGGTACTTTTTGTAGATATGAGGTTTTGCCACATTGCCCAGGCTGGTCTCAAACTCCTGGACTCAAGCAATCTGCCCACCTCAGCCTCCCAAAGCTCTGACTTACAGGCATGAAGCACCACACCCGGCTGAAGAGTGTCTTTTCTATAGAGTCCTGTGAGGGTTACCTGAGGGGAAGATAACATAATTAACAGGGTCTATTCTCTCTTAACGGACTTTAACATCTCAGCCATTTAACTGACTGAAACAGACGAAAGTAGACATTTTCCTGGACACACAATGTTTTTTGTTCTGTAAATTAAAATGACAATGGCACATCATTTTCCATTAAATTTTTTAGAAAATGTAAATTAGCAATCAAAGACGAAATACAAAAGTAGCACACAAAAGGCATCAAAAACTTTTCAAGAGACTTAAAAAAAAATGTGAAAACGAAAACAAGTTGCTGCAAGAGTCACTTCTTCCAGCAGACACAATATTTTCACAGCAATCTCTTTCCATAGGAAGCTACGAGCTTTTGACAGGCTCGTTTGCACCAGTCTGTATCCAAGTAAGTCATTTGTCACATCTGAGTGCATGGATTTTGTTCTGGGCCCATAAACCCCGGGCAAGGTTCGCTTTCTTTTTCATTGAAGTTCTTCCCCACTGGATTTTTTCCTTTCCTTGCAAAGTAATTTTACACTGCTGCTGGTGTTGGCAACAATATATTAAAAGTCAAATTTATGTCAACATCCGTAGATTGACTATCAGATGTTGCTATTAACACTGACATCAAAATCATTAAGAAATTTCCATCATGTAAATTAATTATCAGAATTGTATTGGCATGAATACATAATGGCATTATTCATGCAAATAATTAAAAACATGCCTCCTGAAAACAAATTATAATAATGGAATAAAATGTCATTATTGCAGCTTCTTGACAATCCATTAGGCTTGGTTTTAGGCATGTAAGATTTCCAGATTATCATAAAGAAGGAGAACTAAATGAGGTCATGTTATCAATGTCGTTGATGCCACAGTGCAGACTCCCTGAGAATAAGATCACTGTGGGAAGGGTCGCTGCGAGGCCCAGGCTGCCCTTTTTGGGCCACCCCTTTATTCTACATGATCTCCACAATTATTGTTGAAAAGAAGATAGGTTATTTTCTTGTTGCCAATTTCAAGTCTCGAAGGACCTCTCACATAAAAAGGTTGCAGTGATTAAAACACTGGTGTTATTAGAGAACACAGCAGAAAAAAAACAATTAACCTGAGTTCACACAGGTTGCATCTTGCCACTCCTCAAAAATGTAATTACTACCCGTCAGTCAGCGCAGAAGAGAGTTTGATTATGGAGCTCACGGACGTCTGCAAACTTCCTCAGTAAGAGCTAGACATGGCAACGACAAAATTTAGCTTCCTTTGGGGGATAAAACACCTAACCCTGTTGAATGAACATGGCTAGCAACTTAGAGCACTTAGTTCAGTGGTAGCTCCCAGTAATGCATCATGTTGAAAACGGGCTAAATGAGCATGAAACAATGAAATCAACAGCACATAGAGTAAGGACAGCCTATTTGTACCTCTCTGTCTTTCAGTCACTTTCTTTCTGAATCTGTCTACAGTGGAACTATGGAATCCCATTCAAATCCCATTCAAATCCACTTACAATAAAATTGGGGTTCTAATTCAGAGAAAACAAGTAAAAATTCATAAACATGATTTGCAGCTAAATCGTACAAAAATAGAAGATAGGCCCATTGAAAATATATGTTATCTATATCATCAGAATAAGTTGCAGTGGTTGACGGAAAAAAAGGAAGTTGTATCAGTTCCCTAGAAAGTTGCTTTTCTAGAAAATAGAGAACTAATGCTTGATGGAGTTTGCTTAGCCAAGCATCAATGTTTTTGTCAGTGCTTGGAAATCCATGCCCTGTTGTTGTTCCTCTGTCAGTAGAAAGATCAAACCTGCACCCTTAACTTCACGCTGAATTAATAAGACAATGCATTAAGCATCTCATTGATAATACCTGGTGTGTTGCAAGTATTGTTTTTGTAAAGCCCTCATTTGTGCATAACTCACATAAAGTATTCCAATTTAAAAATACCATGCTTGATCTGGTGCAGTGGCTCACACCTGTAATCCCAGTACTTGGGAAGTTGAGGCAGGAGGATGGCTTGCACCCAGGAGTTTGAAACCAGCCTTGGCAACATGGAAAAACCCAGTCTCTACAAAAGATACAAAAATTAGCTGGGTGTGGTGGCATGCACCTGTAGTCCCAGCTGCTCAGGAGGCTGAGGTGGGAGGACTAATTGAGCCTCAGAGATGGAGGCTGCAGTGAACCAAGATAGCACCACTGCACTCCAGCCTGGGTGACAGAGCAAGAACCCATCTTAAAAAATCAAATGAATAGAAATAAATAAATAAAAATAAAAATAGCATGCTTTACAAAACAAAACTAAAATTTATTTAAATTAATGCCTTTCATAGTTTGTTCTTCAGAAGGATCATCTATGAACCATAACTGGGATTTGTCATGTAAATCAAATGGGAATCAACAAAAGACTGAGTTTTTCATTAGGAAGGGAAGACACAGACCAAGCCTGTTGGTGATGATACGGAAATGTTGGCAAGGCTCTCAAGACGGGCAGTCTCTTAAAGTTAAAAATATTATTTACCAAATGCATAATAAAGAAATACAGATTACATCTTGTTTACAACTGGAAAAATCTATTCTAACAACACAGTCATAAGAGTTTATTCCTGTAACTCTGGAAACCTTGGAAAAGTCGGAGCATTAATGATGATGATTAACGCTAGGAATTAGAATGTCTTCCCCAAGAAGTTACTTTCCACCAAAAATTATTACGCATTAAAATTTCCCTGAAAAAAATATTTTCTCTGAAATATAAAGCCTTCTTTTACTTCTGACAGTACTAACTGTACTCTGTTTTAAGAAAATCAGTTTTAATAGAATCTACAAACATGTATATGTATATATGCATTTGTCTTCCCATTTAGCAGGCATTATTTTTAAGTTTGAGCAAAAATAGTAAATGCCTTATTACTATTTTATGATTCTGCATAACCCTAAATCCCAGTAACAGTCACCAGCCCTTTGCAACATTCCAGTTCGCAAGGCTGAAGACCAGATTCTCATGGTAATGGAAAGGTAACTTTTCCTCCTTCTGCTCCCGACATCGTCTACTCTCTGTCTGCAAAGTCAGAAAGACAATGCGGGTGATGATTGTGAGCAATGAACAGGCTTTGTCCAATTCACTCCTAAGAAGATGGAGGTCAGGGTCCAATGCGTAACACGCCTGTTACATGTGAGGCATGAGCACCACACAAGAGAATGGACAAACAGGCTGACAGAACAGGGCCAACAGGGACAGAGTAGATTCCTCCCTATGTACGCCACACATCAGGAGTCCAGGAGAGCGAAGCACCCAAGGTCAGGGCCCCACTCTAACACTGGCCATAAGGCAGAGATAAGAGGATGCCTGGCCCTGAGCCAGATCAGCTGAGAGGTCCACACAAGACTAGCAAGAGCAGGAGCAAGCCCAGGCCCCATGTAGTGGGCCAGGCAGGAAGACAGCAGGGAGCTGGCCCCATCAACCTGGGGGGCAGCCAGGCCTGCTCTGCAGGGCCCTCACGGGGTAGAAGAGACCTGGGACAGGCGTCCAACTCAGGCCAAAAGGAGCAGGCAGTATCTTGGCCATCCAGAGAAAGAGAAAATAAATGCAGACCAGAGGAGAGTCTTGGGCTTCTAAAGCTTCCACAGCAGGTCAAGGCCAAATCCATCCACTGTAAAATCTGCTGGGCAGCAGAGGCCTGGAGTGCTGGTGGCCTGCTTGCCTCTAATTAGCTGGGGCGGAGGAGCATCAAAGTCTGCAAACAGCAGATTGCTCCTGCCCACACTGAGAATGGAGCGAGAGCAGGAGCAAGAGCTGATAAGTTTGGGTTTGTGTGACTCACTGTACAGGCCAGCCAATTAATCCTTGGCCATTTGCCTGAAAACTGGATGGCGTCCACCTATGAACAGCGGTTCTGTTAATTGGCACGTTGTCTCAGAGTGATGCTCCCCCAGGGCTCAGTGCCCCAAGAAAGTAGAACACGCACTTATCCATACCAGCCAGCCATTTTCTCTCCATAAACACATGACTCCTTTTAAAAATACTCGAGTCAATATTTACAGTGCTTCCTGATTGAATGCACTCCAAGACAGGCTTCTTTCAAACAGACCAAAACTGAAGCTTACTCCCTCCTGACTTTCTCTTCTCCTTCCTCCAAGAAGACAGTTAACCCTGGATGGAACACACGCAGATACTTCTTAACAACACCAAAGCCCTTGGGTAAAAATACATTTTTTTTTTTTTTTTTTTTTTTTGAGACGGAGTCTCGCTCTGTCCGCCCAGGCTGGAGTGCAGTGGCCGGATCTCAGCTCACTGCAAGCTCCGCCTCCCGGGTTTACGCCATTCTCCTGCCTCAGCCTCCCAAGTAGCTGAGACTACAGCCGCCCGCCACCTCGCCCGGTAGTTTTTTGTATTTTTTAGTAGAGACAGGGTTTCACCGGGTTAGCCAGGATGGTCTCGATCTCCTGACCTCGTGATCCGCCCATCTCGGCCTCCCAAAGTGCTGGGATTACAGGCTTGAGCCACCGCACCCGGCCAAAAATATAGTTTTGATAAATTACAATTTGATGGTAGCCACCTAAGTTCCCACCAGAATTAATCAATATTACATTTAGTCTTATTTGCTTTTAGACTCTTTTTCCTGTGTCTGCGCTTCAAAAAATAAATTAGTAATATATTCATATAGCCCCTACTTCAATAAAAAGACAATTACAGGTAAAGGCCACTTCTCTCTTTCACTACCCAAGTCCCAGTCCTTTGTATTGTCCAGAGAAAAGCACTATATGCCCCCCTTTTCTTTTTTCTTTTTTTTTCTTTCTTTTTTTTTTTTTTAAGACAGAGTTTCGCTCTTGTCATCCAGGCTAGAGTGCAATGGCGTGATCTCGGCTCACTGCAACTTTCGCCTCCCAGAGTTCAAGTGATTCTCCTGTGTCAGCCTCCCAAGTAGCTGGGATTGCAGAAGCCCACCACCATACCCAGCTAATTTTTGTATTTTTAGCGGAGACAGGCTTTCACTTCATTGGCCGGGCTGGTCTCGAACTCCTGACGTCAGGTGATCCAACCACCTCAGCCTCCCAAAGTGCTGGGATTACAGGCATGAGCCACCATGCCCAACCACTATGTGCCTTAATAACAGATCTCTCCAGATGATTCTTAAACCCTTAAGTCAAATGCAACTCCAGATTTATTCATACCACAATCAAACTGCTATGAACTTCTCGTCTTGCCCCCGTCTTCCTCAACCCTGTACCTCCTCCTAAAACTGTCATTCTCACCTGTCTTATTGACCACATGAGCCCTTTGGTTCTTTTTACAAGAGAGTATGACTCTGTGTTACAAAACCCCAGTTAAAATGATCTATATCATTTCTCTACATTACGCTTGCTTTAGTGAAATGATCTTTCAATGCTTCTTTAAGTCAATATGAACTTCCATCCTCCCCTCAAAAAGAAAAGCACTAGTTGCTAAAATGTTGTATGTGATGAAATATCCACGCCCTTTATTGGTCTACTGTGGTGTGGGAGACCCTGGGTAGAACTGTCACCAGTAAAAACAAAGGGCCAAGAGTGGCATGGAGAAAAGGAAAGGCAGAGACAGCTGGGAACTGGTTTATACTCATCACACCATCATTATGAAATATTCATAGATTTTCGAGGTAAGAAAAGGAAGACACTCACTTTTCAGATATGATGTCAAAGATATCTGTGCCACCAAAATCTTTCCCCTGCTAACCTATGGTGCAGGTGGTGGCCAGCCTGAAATCCTCATCATCAGCCATTCAAAGGCAGGTCTGAATGGGAACAGGCACACAGATGCTATCATCTGTGAAGATGGTAATTATCTTATTAAGTAACTGCAGAGTCTGACTCTAAGAGGGTGGACATGAGGCTGGGTGTGTGGAGCTGGAGAAAGAAAGGCAGCTCATCCAGGGCAGGTGCCTGGCAGGGAGGTCCGCTCTCAGGAGCCCCTCAGCAGGGACTTGGGGGTGGGGCAACTGTGCAGGCCCTCAGTGTTGGCCTGAGAGGGTGAAGGACAGCAGAAGGCACCTGAATTAAAGAGTGAGGCTCATTCTCCCTTAACCCTGTGGAACACGGACAGAGCAGGACAGTAAGCAACAGGGCACAGCAGGTGCCTGTGGGTCAGGGAGCTGCCAGTTCTCCCCAAGCCTCCCAGACAAGAAATAACCACGGCTGCTTAGTGGCCCCACTGGCAACCAGCACGGGACCTGCAGAACTTGCCTCCAGAGCGGAGCTGGTGATAGAAAATCAACCACCTTCTTTTCTCCTTTTGACAGTAAACTTTTCATCATCGGATACTCTATTGCTCTCAGTCAAGAATCTTCCGCTTGCAAGGCAAGAGAAACTCATTTCAGATTCCCTTAAGATAGAAGAGGAATTTGTTAGAAATGATCTGAAATATTTCTTGGGATCTAAGAGCTTACTACTTTTCTGTCTGTCTCTGTCTCTCTTCCTACCTCTTTCTGTGTGTGTGTGTGTGTGTGTGTGTGGGTGTATGTGTATATGCACCTATGCTAACTCTGCAACCACAGGCATATATATATATGGGTGTGTGGCTAAGTGTGGGTGTGTGGGTGAGTGTGCGCTGAGGGGTGAGTGTGGGTCTGTGTGGGTGTATGTGAGTGTATTTGTGTGGGTTCATGGGGGTGTATGTGGGTGTTGGGGATGAATGTGGTTGTGTTTGTGTGGGTTAATGGGGGTGTGTGAGGGTATCTATGGGTGTGTGGGAGGTGAGTGTGGGTGTGTTTGTGTGGGGATGTGGGGTGCATGCATACATATGGTGCATGTGGGTGAGTGTGGATGAGTGTGGATGAGTGTGGGTGTGTGTGGATGTGTGTGGGTGTGTGGGTGAGTGTGGATGTGGATGTGTGTAGGTGTGTGTGAATGAGTGTGGATGTGTGTGGGTGTGTTTGTGTGGGGATGTGGGGTGTATGTTTGCATGTGGGTGAGTGTGGATGTGTGTGGGTGTGTGGGTGAGTGTGAGTGCGTTTGTGGGGGGATGTGGGGTGCATGCATGCATGTGGTGCATATGGGTGTGTGTGAATGTGTGTGGATGTGTGTGGGTGCATGTGGATGTGAGTGGGTGCGTGTGGGTGAGTGTGGATGTGTGTGGGTACGTGTGGGTGAGTGTGGGTGTGTTTGTGTGGGGATCTGTGGGTGCAGGCATGCATATGGGGGTGTGTGCATGCACAGGTGTGCCTGTGTAGGGGGTGGGTGTGGCTGCATGGAAGAGGTAGAGGGGCCACCAGGTCAGTTCTCTGGGAAGACTGGACTGGAGCTCCAAGGTAGAGTAAACTCTAGAGCACTTACTGCCTCTACAAAATACCCAGACCCTGACAGGAACCTAATAAAAATTAATTCAGTGGTGAAAATAATGTTTCAGTTCAGGTATTACACCATTGAGCAATTTGATGGCTGCGTGTAATCTTATATTTTGTCATTACCCACCCAAATACCTCCCAAGAATCTCTATGCCAAAAGCATAAAGTCCAAGTTCCCAAGCCAGCTCCACGATCCAACTCAACTACCACGTGCCTAACCTCCTCTCCCATCACTCCCCAAACGGGGTCCCTCTGTCTAGCCAGGCTGGTCTGATTGTCCCAGACACATCTCAGTGCCAACTCGTTGCCGATGCTCTTCACAACTCCCCCCAGGAAATGCCTTCTGACCACCCCTGTGAATTCTACTTCTCCAAAATTCTGCTCAATCCCACCCTCCTCTGTGAACCCCCTTCTCATCTAGAGAGTGGTAACAGCAATGCCTGCTTCACAGATTCCATGGGGATCATCAGCTTCAGATCCACAAGGTACTTTGCACAGTACGGGGCATTTAGTAATCGCTCAGTGCTAACTGCCGTTGACATCATTCTGTTTTTATTCTCTAATCATAGTATGTATTATGATTCTCTCACTGCTCCATTCCCTACACATTTCTCCACTTCCAAGTCAGTCTCAGAGCGTGGACCAGCTTGTATTCCACTGGGTGCTGCCTGCCACGGTTGCTGAGCTGTTTGACACCTACGTGTTGCACCTTGGGCAAGTCTGTGTTCTCCTGAAGAGCGGGATCCCACACCGTGCCTCTCGCTTCCTGACACAGCGCCAGTCAGAGCAGGTGGTCAAAGGACACTTATTAATTAAGAGAATGAGTAAAGAAAACAAGACTGAATAAACGCTTTTAGGAAACCAGACTTTGCATATTTTATATGAAGAAAACACTAAATGGTAAATAAGAGAAATTCCTAATGGTAGAAGGAGAGGACATATAAATAGCAATGTAAGCAGAGAACATTGCAATTTATTCTCGTGCCGCATCTTTTATTCAAAATGTTACCAGACATTTGCTGTAAAGAGTCCGTTGTACCAAGGGCAGATGACTCAATGCAATATTTGAGTCACATTTGATGATGGACGTGAGACTCTCCCGAGATGTCTTTTTACCCGGCTGAGACGACCCAGCAAATGATCAGTAGACAAGAAACCAGTGGTGCGGGAAATTCACAGTAGAAAACAAGCCTCAGAGTTTAACCAGACAACATGATCAATGCGGAAGGGAGGAGAGCTTCTTGTAGCTCAATGTCCCAGCAACGTGAAGCAGTGATGACCTGGGATTCCAGGGAGCGGGCTCAGCAAGGCTCGTTCAGTCTCCCAGGGCTCCCTGGATGACTGCCTTATTTCTGGGGCACCAGAGGATTGGAATTGATTTAAGTTGTGCTGCTATTGTTCTGCAAGGAACCTGAGGGGCAAATTCATTCTGGATAAATCCCCACACAGGCAGCATCTACACATGTCACCAACAAAAGACGTATTTATTGTGTTCACCTGGGAAACTATTAAAGTTTGAAGTATTTGTATTCGTCTTGTAAAAGACTGGTCTCGTTATTTGGTTCTGAATTCCCTACCACTGATTGCAAGAAAGCAGTAAGAAGAGATTAGTTTTCTAACCACCAATGCCCCTCCCCTTTCCCACTTCTCTAGAAATATTAGTCAACTAAACTACCATCAGCAGGAAAACAGAGAAGAGAAGGAACCTTCCAGAATATTTGTACTCAGCAGAGTGAGATTTATGCATGAGATGCAAATTACTGTGTGTTATTTACACATCTGAGGAGAAACAAATCTTGAATGTAAATGTTTAGAGGGCATATTATTTTTAAATATGAAAGTAGTAAAAATTATTAGAGCATTTGCAACTCCCACTCTGTTAAAGAGACATTTAAATGAGTTTTTAAAGGAACTTTTATCAGAATTACAGAAACTATACTAAACAAAGCATCAGAAAAATAAAAAGCATAAAATATCTAGCTGTTCCTGCTTCTACGAATCCTTTAGTTAGCTGTGTTTTCAAGTGACTGTAGGTTCAGTCCTCTCCCTATAAACACTTTATTATTTATTGAACATCAAACATGAAACGTTCACCCATTTATTTTCAAGCCCTCCATTATTTCTGTTGGAATTCAAACAATTGGGCATTTTATTATTTAACTACCTTGGTCTGATATTTCTTATAGAGTTAACTTTTTAATTAAAAGGTGAAACAAGTTGAGAAAATGGAGCTCTACAGGCCTAATTCTCTGAATCAGTAGTAGTTTATTTGGGACATAATGCTAAAAAGCAAACTATGTGTGGGGCAAAGCAGAGTTTATCCACAGACAATAGGATAGTTGTTAATCCATGGACAGGACTTCTGTGCCAGTCTCTAAGTGTTTTACATATATTATTTCATTTCATTCTCACAACAATCACATCAAGTAGGTACCATTATTCTAGTTGTTGCACAGATGAGGAAACTGAAAGTCTGGAAATGAGTAGGATTTGCAAGATTGCACAGCTGGTTAGTGGTGGAACCAGGGTCTGGTACAAACACTACGCTATGCTAAAGAGAGCACCTACATCTGAGATTTAAAGAATATATCCAAAAGCCTGTCATGGCACCAGGGAAAGATCCACTGGTGCATTCTTACAAATTACTCATGAAGCACAAATGGCAGGCACTATGTTGAGCACATGAGGCACGTCTACCTCATTAAATCTTCCCAGCTGCCTGGTGAAGCCGAGCTGATTTAGGACGTGAGAATCTTGAGCCTGTTCAAGGTCACAGAGTTCGAAATTGGTGGAGTAACCTTCTCACACCAAGCCCATGTTTTTAACTGTGATTCTTTCCCAAGTTCTTTTCTTTTGAATCAAAACAAAGAGTCCTAATTTATTGATGAGTGAACAATTCGCAGAAGAGGGATGAACTCACATCCACAAAAAACAGCAATGTGAATACAGCCTGCCTCACTCATAGAGGCACCTCTCTTCTTCAAAGATGGGCTTTTTATTGCTCCTATTGAACAGTGGTATTGAGGTATTGAGTTTATTGATCGACAATAAACTATATCCATGTTAAGTTTCTGCTCTGAAAAGTTTTGACTTATGTATACTCCCAGGAAGCCATCACGGTCACCAAGAGAGTGGATGGATCTGCCAGCTAGGCAGGCTTCGAGGATGTCTGACTTGAGCACTTGCCTGGGAGCCCACACTCAGACAGGCACCATGCTTGAGTGAATGCTCTGCACTGGCATCTTGAAATTCTCCATAAGTTTTTATTACAGGACTTGCATTCTCATTTTGCGCTGGTTCCCACAAATTGTGTAGCCAGCTCTGCCATTATCCCCAAATGTGGCTTCATGTGCTCCTTTTTTATTGTGGCAAAATATACGTACCATACAATTTACCATTGTCACCATTCTTGGGGTGTGCAGTCCAGTGGCATTAAGTGCATTCACGTTGTTGAGAAACCATCGCCACCATCCACCACAGGACTTTAGTTTCCCAAACTGAAAGTGTGTGCCCATTAAAGGAAACCTCATTACCCTCTCCCACAGCCCCTGGTAACTACCATTCTATTTTCTGTCTCTATGAATTTGACTCCTCTGGATACCTCATAGAAGTGGAATCATACTGCTATGGTCTGAATGCTTGTGTCCTCCCCAAAAATTAATATGTAGAAACCCAATTCCCAGTGTGAAAGTATTAAAGACGGGGTGTTTGGGAAGTACTGAAGTCATGAGGACTCCACCCTCATGAACACACTTAGGGCCCTGATAAAAGAGGCAAAAGGGAGGTTGTCCCCCTCTTTCACCATGGGGGGATGCAGCAAGAAGGCACCGTCTTTGGGGCCAGGTGTGGTGGCTCATGCCTGTAATCCCAGCACTCTGGGAGGCGGAGGTGGCTGGATGGCTTGAGCTCAGGAGTTTGAGGCCAGCCTGAGCAATATGGCGAGACTCCATCTCCACAAAAATTAGCCAGGCATTGTGGCACCTGCCTGTGGTCCCAGCTTGGGAGGCTGAGAAGGGAGGATTGCTTGAGCCTAGAAGGTCAAGGCTGCAAGTGAGCTGTGTTCATGCCACTGCACTCCAGCCTGGGTGACAGAGCGAGACTCTGTCTTGCCTGCTGCAAAAAAAAAAAAAAAAAAAAAAAAAAAAAGGCACCATCCTTGAGGCAGAGACAGAGCCTGCCTGAACCAGACACTGAATCTACTCACACCTTGATCTTGGACTTCCCAGCTTCCAGAACTGTGTGCAATAAGTTCCCGTTGTTTACAAATTGCCCAGTGTAAGATATTTTGTTATAGCAGCCTAAACCAACGAAGGCACATGCAATATTGTCTCTTTGTGTCTGTCTTCTTTTACTTAGCATAATGTCTTCAAGATTCATCCAGGTTGTCACATGTGTCAGAATGTCCTTCCTTTGTAAGGCTGAACAACATCCATTGTCTGTATATACCACATCTTGTTTATCCATCCATCATGGATGTGGCATCGCCTTTTACAATCTCTTCCTCTTACTCCTCCTTCTCCCCTTCCTATTCCCACTCCTGTCTCCAAGCAACTAAACTGCTTTCTTTCAGATTAGTTTGCATTTTCTAGAATGTTATATAAATGGAATCATGTTTTTCTTTGGTTGACTTCTGCTCAGAATAATTATTTGACCCCAGGATTACATGGGGTAGCTGATGCCTGTAATCCCAACACTTGGGGAGGCCAAGCTGGGCAGATCACTTGAGGTCAGGAGTTCAAGACCAGCCCGGCCAACATGGTGGAACCTCATCTCCACTAAAACACAAAAATTAGCCAGGCGTGGTGGGCCCTCTAATCCCAGCTACTCCAGGAGGCTGAGGCAGGAGAATTGCTTAAACCCAGGCGGGTGGAGGTTGCAGTGAGCCAAGATTGCACCACTGCACTACAGCCTGGGTGACAAAGTAAAATTCTATCTCAAAAAAAAAAAAAAAAAAAAAAAGAAGAAGAAGAATTATTTGAAATCCATGTTGTAGCATGTATCATTAGTTCATTTCTTATTGCTGATATTCTCTTGTAGAGATGTACCACAATTTGATTTCTGGTTTTGTATTATTATAAATAAACCTATGAACATTTTTATACATCTTCATACAAATATAAAATTTTATTTCTTTTAAAGAAATACCCACAAGTCAAAGGTGTGGGTCATATAAATATGTGTTTAACTTGTTTTTTTTTTTTTTTTTTTTTTTTGGAGACAGTCTTGCTCTGTCGCCCAGGCTGGAGTGCAGTGGTGCAATCTCCGCCTCCTGGGTTCACGCCATTCTCCTGCCTCAGCCTCTCCAGTACCTGGGACTACAGGCACCCACCACCACGCCTGGCTAATTTTTTTTTTTTTTTGTATTGTTTTAATAGAGACAGGGTTTCACCATGTTAACCCGGGTAGTCTTGATCTCCTGACCTCGTGATCCACCCATCTCAGCCTCCCAAAGTGCTGGGATTACAGGCATGAACCACTACACCTGGCTATGTGTTTAACTTTTTAAGAAACTGCAAAATTTTTTCCAATGTTGTTGCACTGTTTCACATTACCTCCAGCTGACTGGAGAGCTCTAGTTCCTCCACATACTTGCCAACTCTTGATAACATGTTTTTAATTTTAGCCATTTTCACTAGATGTAGAGTGAAAGTGTTTAGCTTATTACGGATTTAATTTTTCTCTAACCACTAATGCCACTGAGTATCTTTTATGTGCTTACTTGCTATCTCTGTATTTTCTTTGACAAAGTATCTATTCAGATATTTTTTCCATTTTTAAATTGGATTATTTGTCTTCTTCTTATTGAGTTTTGGGAGTCCTTAATATATTGTAGGTATGAACCATTTTTCAGATATATGGTTTCCTACCCCCCATCTGTGGCCCATGCATTCATTCTCTTTATAGTGTCGTTTGAAAATCAATTATGGGGCTCACCTAAATTATTTCTACCTCGCAGGGATCTCTGTCCTTTGCTGCCTGATGCCCACTGATTTGAAACCTACATATACATATGTACATACACTTTGCCTGGTTTTATTGTTTGTTTCAGACAAGAGGGTAAATCCAGTCCCTGTTACCTCATCTTAACTGGAAGCTAAAGCTTGATTAACTTTAAAAAGTATAATATTGAGATTACTAAGGTATAAATTTATTTAAACATACTGCTATTTTTAGTAGAGTTTTGATATTCTGTATTTTTTTTACTCAAAAGGTACTTGGAGAATAATTATTACCTTGTGGGACTCTGAAATATGTCTTTGGAGTTAAAAAATAAAAGGGGTTTTCACTTTATAAGACAAAAATATAAAAATGAATGTAATTTCTATGAGGAATTTCCCTCACCCTGAAAAGATTGGGAAATTTCAGAATAAAAAGGATTGGTTGCCAAGATGCAAGGAACCCTGAAAGCGGCCAGACACTAAGCAGGTAATAGCTTGGTGTGAATTAGTTTATAGGAGATCTTAAAAAGTCATTTAGCAAGAAATGAATAAAAATATCTTCATATTTCAGAGGTGACAAACAGGTGACCTTAGAAAAACTCCTGTCCTCAGGCACCTTTTGATTGTAACCCACACAGGACTTTTAAAATTTTGAAATAGTTGTCAGTGGTTATACATTGAGAGATATCACAAAAATTCAAATTTCCCCTTTTCTTGAAAACCCAGGCAACGTGGCCTCCCATTCCCTTGTGGCAACAAACCCAGCAAGAAGTGTTCCTCTTGGTCCCAGTTCCCGGGTCCTTCCGAGGCCAGGTGAAATCAACCTGTATCTTCATGTGTCCGGTAATGTGTTCCTTCAATCTGCCCCCCTGTTCCCATCACCTGCGGGTCATTTGCACTTCAGAGCCCTGGTTTAGAGTCTCATATTTATTTAACAGGCGAGAAGCAAGGAGCACTGGGTTTCATGAGGGGGTCCTGGGTTGAGGGGGAAGAGAGGAGCTCCAAACGGCAGGAAGTGCGGTGCGACCATCTCGCCTAGGGCCCGCCTGCACTACCGGTCTGAGGGTATGCAGAGGAAGCTTCCCAGGAGCACATTAATAACAGAGCAGAGCCCCTGACACTTTGTAGCCAATGTTATCTTTAGAAGCAGAAAAAAAAACACAGATACAAGATTCTTGAAGATTTCTTCTAGGTTTGTGATTGTTTTGTAACTGGCTTTTCCTGTTGTCCTCAACTTTCTGTCTTCCTCTGTTAAGAAATGGAGGGGCTGGATCACCTGATTTGTCTTTGTAAATGGGTAAATAATCTCAGGGATTGCCTGGAAGTTAGGAAGACAGATAGATGGAGATATGATACACAGATAGACATGAAATGTATCTGAGACACAAGTGCCAGGCTTGATGAATACAAAGGGTCCACTAGACTCACCATTATATAATACTTTACCATGTTTGTTAACTTGTATGTTTTAAATGAGAATCTTATACCTTTTACTTTGCATATCAATCTACTACCAAAAGAAAGAATGTACAGAGGTTACTGTATCAACTTCTATTTCCTTTACTCCAAAGAACTAGCCATATCCCTTTTGGCTATTATGTTCAAGGAGGCAGTTCTGGCTCAGTTCTAGATCTTGCACAGATCTCACACCTGGAGCTCAGCTCTTAGTTTGTACTTTGGTGCTTGCCCTTGCGAGATGTTCCCTTCCCTCCGTCCCTCTCCTCCGGCAGCATCCCTTGTCCAGCTCCCCACTGGCACAGATGTCTGAGGTTAACAACCTGGTGGGTGCCTTCTTCCATCCGTTTTCCCCACCTGTATATCGTCCGTGTATCTGCATAGATGATCACATATACAAATAGGGTGTTGGGCTTAGTTTCTGTAAGGGTGCCTTAGGGAAATTTGTTGTTGAAATGCAACAAATTTCAACAAACTATTATGTAGCTTAAGAGAACAGAAATGTATTCTCTCACAATTAAGAAGGCCAGACGTCTGAAATCAAGGTTTTGGCAGAGCTCTGAGGAAAGTTTGTTCCCATGCCTCTCTTTTAGATTCTGACACTGGCCAGCAACCCTGGGCAGTCTTTGCAGATGCATTACTCCAACCTCTGCCTCCATCTTCATCTTCTCATGGCCTTCTCTCTCTGTATATCTGTGTCCCAAGCCGCCTCCTCCTTTCAGTTAAGAAGACACTAGTAATTGGATTTATGCCCCACCCAAAATTCAGGTTGATCTCATTTTGAGATCCTTAAGTATATCCGCAAAGATCCCATTTCCAAATCAGGTCACATTCACAGATACTGGGGCTTAGGACTTGAACATATCTCTGGGGACCATAATTCAACCCACTACCGTTCCCTATTGTGTGTTAGTAAGCTTCTCCCAGTCTTAATTTTCTCACTTAACAGTTCATAGTGTGATTCCCTGCCAGTTATTGGGTAACTGTGTAATATTCCATTATATAAGTGTACCATATTTCATTTAACCATTTGTGTATTAATAGGTACCTACTTTGGGTTTGATCTTAGTAGGTATGAATAGTACTGCAAGAAACACTCTTATAAACTTAGTGTTAGAGTCTGATATTTTATTTCTGTAAAATAGGTTCCTAAAATTGGCATTGCTATGTCAAGGACATATACAAGTAGTTTAAATGTTAATAGAAGGTTCCAAATTGCTTTCCAAGAAGGATGAAACAATTCACATTTCCACTAAAAACTTGTGAGAGTGCAGTTTTCTCATACCTTGGCCAGCTTTTTTTTTTTTTTCCACAGTGATAGGTATGTTGTAAAATCCATTACTTTGAATTTCTCTGAGACAGAGGTTGAACATCTTTTCCATATGTTCATAGGCTGTGTGGACTTGCTGATCTGTATTTATTGATATTTTTTGCATATTTTCTGTTAGTTTGCTTACCCTATTGTTATCAATGTGCAAATATACACTGTTTGTAAAGTTTAACTCTTTCTCTCCCTTTTAACTGAATCATTTAACTCCCCTGGAGTACAATGTTTTTCCTCAATCTTTTGTCAGCTGACTATGTGTGTGATAACTTTGCCTGATGAAAAGTATTTCATTTTAAAATACTCTTGTTAAATTAAGAATAGTATTTTTAATTAGAAATGTTTATCACTTCTTTTACAGCTCTTGGATTTACTGCCTTGCTTATAAAGACCCTGCTACCTTAAACCTATCATATCACCACTCTAATTTTGTTTTACAATAAATTTTTGCCTTTAAATAATCAATCCATTTAGTACTTTTCATGTCATGTCAGATAAAATCCAAGCAAATTTTATTTTAGCAGAGAGCTAGTTGTACCAGCACCTTTACTACAAGGTGTATCCCTTTCTCACTGAATTTAAGTACTCCTTTGTCAAGCTTCTATTCCTAGGATTTCAATTTTTTTTCACTTAAATGTCAATCTTTCCCTATACCAGTACCATATTGTTTTGATTTCAGTGGCTTTAGAGTATGTTTCAATGTCTGGTAAGCCTAGCACCTTTCACCATACTCCTTATTGATAATTTCATTCTTCTACTTTGAGATCATTATTTTGAGGGGAAAAAAATTAATTGGAATTGCATAAACGAATATGTTACCTTTGAGAGAACTGACATTTTTATGATACTTAATTTTATATTAAAAAGAATATACCTTTCCATTTGTTGAGATCTTATTTAATGTCCTTCTATAGATTTCTAGAATTTCCTGAGAAAGTTCCTGTATCTTTCTGATTAAATGAATTTCTGAGTATTTAATTGCTGCTATTTTTTAATGGAATAATGTTTTTTCTTATTCTCATTTCTAGTTAGTTATTACTAGCAAGAGGAAACTATTGATTTCTACATGTGCCATATCTAATTGCTTTACCAAATTATTTTATTAATTATAATAATTTCTTTTTAACTGCAGTATTTTTTGATTTTGTAGATAGGTACGTCATTAGCAAAAAGGATAATTTTATCTCTTCTTTCCAAGTATCTTAATGATTATTTTCTTTTCTTACCTTTAAAAATATCAAATAATGGTAATTACAGTAAATATCCCTGTCTGGTTCCTAGTTTTAGTAGAAATGAGTTTAGCATTTCACCATTTAGAATAACATTTGTGGTGTCTTTTTTACAAGTTATTTATTGCAAATTTAAATTATTTCCCTTTATCCTGATTTGCTTAGATATCTTATTTGGAATATCTGCTAAATTTTATCAAATGTCTTTAAAATTTATTGATATTATCATATATTTTCTTCTTAAATGGGGCGATACACTGAATTAAGTGGAGACATCCTAATAGTGAATCACTTTACAGTCCTAAAATTATGTATTTAAAAATAAGTAATTTGGGGGACTCATGGCTGGATATTAGTTGCAATTCTTAATTTAGACTTTTACATTTATAGTTAAAACAGGAATGGTTCCACGGTTTGGGCGTTGACACTCTCTTTATCAACCCTTGGCATCATCTAAGTCACTTCTAGGTGAGTTCCTGAGCTGCTGGCGTTGGCCTCTTGGTTTCTGTTAGGGTCCTGCTGCCCCGGGACGGCCCATGCATGGCTGCAGAGGGGCTGCCCTTCCCCTGTGCCTTCGGACACCAGCGCAGCTGCGCAGCCCTCAGCCCTGCAGTCTCTGCCGTGCTATGTTGATACACGCGGACAAGTCCTTGGGCTCCGATGGCATCACGATTGTGAATGTGCTGGGAAGACAAGTGGCTTCAAAACCATGTCGCTGAAATACACACCAAGGACAACCAAACAGAACCCAATCCAGAAGAGAAGGACAAACATTGTGAATATGGAATGTGTTCTCTAAACAAACTCCAGGGAGTGCTGGAAATCCGTATACTGACTCTGTCAACACAGTGCTTCCCATTTTAGAGATTAAAAGGAGAAAGGAAAGACGTTTGAAGTTCTCGAAGCTCACTGTGTTCCATTGTGTCTGGTGGCAGCGGTGAGAACCTAACGGGATCGCTGTGAATGGAGCTCTCCGTCAGGCCTTCCTCAGCACACCCTCAGATCCCTCTCGCGGCTGGTAAGAAGCAATTCAGCTATCAACAAAATTCCAAAATACCTTTTGTACCCAGGAGTTGGGAACACGTTGACCACACCAAAGCCCACAGAGACTCTGTCCCAACGCCCCTTTCCAGTTCGCTGGTCGCCAGTGATCAGCCTTGACCCTGGTGCATGGGCTGCTTGCTTTATTGAAGGGACCAGGGTATGTGGCTGTAGTGCAAGCATGCCAGGCCCTCTCTCTCTGAAAAGGAGCTTTCTCCCGGCACCGGAATGTGGAAGACAAACATCGCCCATCTTTCCCAGCTAATGAGGATTCCTGGAATGTGTGAGCTACGGCCACTCACTGCCAACCACTATGTTTGGGGAAGTCCCCCACAATTAAATGAATTCTAAGATCATCTAGAAGCAGAATTATGACAGTGCCTTCAAAGACAGCAAGAGAATCACGGCATAAAACAAGGCTCAGTAAATGGATGTGGCATTTCGTTTTCAAACTGTAAGAAAATTACTGATGAAGATCTAGCTACCTAAAATTCTAATTGGTTAAAAGTGACAAAAAGTAGTCCACAGATGACAATGTCATTTTGTCAGACTGGTTGTTTTGACATCATAAAACTCCTTTGAAGGTGAAGACTGCCACAATGTATGGAAATAAATTGCTATGGGACCCCCAAGTGGGTCTGGTTAAAGTGGCCTCTAGAAACAAGAATGCATTCCCCGTGTGGCCCTCGGTGCTCTACAGAACTCCTACTCTCCCTCATAATTTACTCCTTCCTGGTGACTAAAAAGAAGCAAATGTGCAATGCACTCCGGTTGGCCCCATCTCAGGTGTGTTCCTTCAGGACCTGACATGTGACCCACACTACTCAGAGGCCTTACTGCCCAGCTATGCCTTGGGCCCCACGGAACCTAAGACGGCTGGGGCACACCTGCCATCAGGAGGGGAGGATGTGGCAGGGTGCCTGTGCACTCCTGTTCCCCAGGTATTCCAGTGTCCTCACCAGCTGGGTGGTGGCAAGTACTCACAATTGCTTAGTCCTCAGTGAGAGCCAGTAACAGGCACATTACTAGAGCATCCAAACAATGGAAATTTGTGCAGCGTCTTCTCAGAAATGGGCTGAACTATGCCCTGAGAAATAAAATAAGCCCACACCTTATGGAGCCAGGATTATGTTTCCAGTCAGACGTGTAGGGGCCAGGGGGACGGTGTCTGGAAGGTGCTCTGATGCTGTTGCAAGGTGTAGGAATTCCACCTCGACAGGCCTCACTAGAAGCTGAGTTCCAAATTACCTTACATACTTCCCCATAACAGAAGCTGTGAAATAAACATCCTTTCTAAATGGATTATACCTCCATACTGTTTAAACACAGAGAAAACTAGTTTGCTTTAGTATTTTTTAATGAAAAATAACATTCATTATTTTTTCATTACTATAGCAATGCATGTTTGAGAAAATAAAGACAAGCATTTTTTCAAAAAAAAAAAATTAAAAGTCTTCTAGGCCGGGCGCGGTGGCTCACGCCTGTAATCCCAGCACTTTGGGAGGCCGAGACGGGCGGATCACAAGGTCAGGAGATCGAGACCATGGTGAAACCCCATCTCTACTAAAAATACAAAAAACTAGCCGGGCGAGGTGGCGGGCGCCTGTAGTCCCAGCTACTCAGGAGGCTGAGGCAGGAGAATGGCGTGAACCCGGGAGGCGGAGCTTGCAGTGAGCCGAGATCGCGCCACTGCACTCCAGCCTGGGCGACAGAGCGAGACTCCGTCTCAAAAAAAAAAAAAAAGAAAAAAAGAAAAAAAAGGCTTCTATTATCTCACTGCATGGAGATAGCTACTGTGAATGTTTTGTGCGCCTTTATTTCTGGACCCCTCTCTGCGCCTACATAAATTCTTCGATTTTTTTTTTAATTGACTCAGATTGCCACATACTTTTGTAACTCTCTTTCTTCATTTAATAATATATCCCAAACCAATTTTCATGTCATAAAAAATTATTCAAGAATATCATTTTAACAATTTATTTTACTATTATTTAGTGACAATTAGTTCATTTCAATCTTTTCCTATTACAATCTTGAGTTTAGTTTTTAATTTCAATAAGTTGCTGGTTATTTTTCATAAGTGCCTTTCGGGGTTCTGTTTGTTCAGTGTATTTACTGGGTAACTAGCAGGAGTGAGGCTCTAGGGATATGAGGATGAACAAGGCAGACACGGCCCACCCTCATGCAATGCAGTCTAAAGAAAGAGGCGCAGGTGAGAAAAACATTTAAAAAGTTAACCCCAGGCCAGGCACGGTGGCCCATGCCTGTAATCCCAGCACCTTGGCTAAGGCGTGTGGATCACTTGAGGTCAGAAGTTCGAGACCAGCCTGGCCAACATGGTGAAACCCTGTCTCTACTAAAAATGCAAAAATTAGCTGGGCATGGTGGTGGGTGCCTGTAATTCCAGCTGCTCGGGAGGCTGAGGCAGGAGAATCACTTGAGCCTGGGAAGTGGAGATTGCAGTGAGCCGAGATCACGCCACTACACTCCAGCCTGAGGGACAGAGTGAAAGGCCCCGTGTCAAAAAAAAAAAAAAAAAGTTAACCCCAAACTAAGGATAAAAGTATAAATGTTCACCATTGTCTTAGAGGAAAAGAAGAGCAGGCACTAGGTGAGAATCATGATATTTGACCTGAAGCCGCAAGAAAGCAAGGGAGCAAATGAGGAGGGCAGAACGCCCGTGCAGAAGCAGGTACTAGAAGGCAGGAAGACGTTAAGGAGAGAAGAGCCCAAGGCCAGGGGTCCTGAAGCACAGGAGAGATGGGAGTCAGGGGGTGCAGCCAGGTCTGGGTTCAGCGGGCAAGTCCCAAACAGCTTCACATGAGACAGCGGCCACCTGACTCAGGGCTTGAAACATTGCTTTGGTGCCCATGTTGGGGTTGGGGTGAAGAAGCCAAAATACACTCTTCTGGCACCTTGACTATTGAAGTCAAAGGCACTCAAAACGTAGTAGATGCAAGAAAGATTACTTTGACCTTCATGCTGTTCCTTAAAAGCAGAAGATGAAATTCCCATGTGAAAGACGCCCTCGCTGTGCTAGAAAGAGGCAACAACCTTATCCTCACGGACAAGAAGTCATAACTGAGAGGACCTTGTTAGCATCATTCTTATCTGTTAAGCCTCCCTGCACAATAGTTGCTTTCTTAAAAGTTGCTACTCTTTGTTCAATTCAGTATAAAAGTAATGACTCTAACGACTTCTTTGGGTCTTCATTTCCTTTTTTTTTTTTTTGAGACAGTCTGGTTTTTTCACCCAGGCTGGAATGCAGAGGCATCATGATCTCAGCTCACTGCAGCCTCAACCTCCCAGGCTCAAGAGACCCTCCCACCTCAGCTTCCCAAGTACCTGGGACTATAGGCACACATCACCATGCCCTGCTAATTTTTTTGTATTTTTAGGAGAGACAGGGTTTCACCATGTTGGCCAGGCTGGTCTCAAACTCCTGACCTCAAATGATCTGCCTGCCTCCACCTCTCAAAGTGCTGGGATTACAGGTGTGAACCACTGTGCCCAAACTTGCATTAGGCTTTTCTCCTGTTAAACCACCATCTGTCAACTTTATTCGTGGACTCAGCAATGACCCTAAGAGAATGGAGGTGAAGCTTTTCCATTTCTACAAAGGCAAGGACAGCACACGGAAGAATTACAAAGGTGGCTACCATCATCTACAGAAAGGTAGTGTTGTGATCTTTGCAAAACATTCAGATAATACACAATTTTTTAAAATCTATGCTTCTATTATCTGAAGACAATCTCTGTTTTTTTCTGTGTGTGTGTGTGTGTGTGTGTGTGTGTGTGTGTGTGTGTGTGTGTGTGTGTATTTTTGTTTTTGAGATGGAGTCTCGCTCACTGGAGTACACTGGTGCAATCTCAGCTCACTGCCACCTTCACCTCCTTGGTTCAAGCAATTCCCCTGCCTCAGCCTCCTGAGTAGCTGGGATTACAGGTACATGCCACCATGCCGCACTAATTTTTTTGTATTTTTAGTACAGACAGGATTTCACCATCTTGGCCAGACTGGTCTCGAACTCCTGACCTCAGGCAATCCACCTGCCTCGGCCTCCCAAAGTGCTGGAATTACAGGCGTGAGCCACTGCGCCCGGCCAACAATCTCTGTTTTATAGATGTCTAGAGTTTGTTGGTGCCTATGTCTACACAGAAATATAAGTAGCTTGTTATTTTTATAATACAGTGAGATCATATATATTACCACATACCCTGTTTTCTCCTGACTGTATCCCTGGGATTTTCTATATGGATAAATTTAAAAGTAGTAAACTTAGAAATTTTCAGGTTGATAACTTTAATAATTTAATGCTTGCTAATAAAAATATGGATATAAAAGTTTACTGAGGCAGACCACAGTGATTAGCAGTTCTCTTTTCATATAAACAGCGTAGCAATGTACACAGAATACAGACTGTGCGAACATCTTATCACAGTTCAAGGAATTAGTACTGAGTTAGCACCCCTGTGTAAGCACTACTGTACTTAGATCAGGAAATCGAAATCAAAAGTTACCAGGTTCCAGATACTGCTTTGGCCCTTTCTCCATCAATATCTCCTCTCACCCCTGCAAAGATAGCTACTCTCCTGATTTCCAATACTTTAATTTTGACTGTTTTTGAATTTTATGAAATTATTCAGTCATTTTTATTACGGAACATGCATTCTTTTGCTGGGCTTCTCTCACCAAATTTTATGATTTTGAGATTTTCTATGTTATTGCATGTACCTATATGTTTATTGCAATATATATTCTATTGCACAGATAAATCTTTTCACATATCAATGACTATTTGCTCAGCACAAATTTGAAGAAGGAGAATTGATAGGCCAAATAGAGAAACATTTGCTAGATATATGTAGTTACTCTCCCGAAAGGATGCACTAATTTACTCTTCCACCAACAATGCAGGAGTGCGTCTAATACTCACCCATGGCCTACAGTGAGTATGAACTTTATTTTTGCACCTGTGCCAATCAGAGAGACAACTAAAACATGTATTATTTTATAACTCCTCTTAGAACCATATTTTGTTAGTAATTTGCACAAATGCATAAAACATTTATAAAACTTTTACAGCCTTTTCTCCTTAACAATATATTAACATTTTCTTTGTCTCTAAATCCACAACTATGCCATCATTTTAAATTAATGCATCATAATCTATACTATAGATATGCCAAAACTTACTTCCCGAGAGGTCACTCTATAAAAGACGTTGCTTTTTTTAGTGAATTCCTTGTGTCATAATCTCTCTTAATCCTCATGAAAATCCCATGAATTACAGTCTCTGAATATATGCATTTTAACAACAAGGAAATTGAGGCACAGAAAGATTGGAGAATAACTCGCCTAAGATTAAACAGCTAGTGAGATTTGGAAACAAAATTTGAATCTAGACAGGTCTGGTTTTAGCAGCCATAATTTTAATACCCTCAAAACACTGACTCTCTTCACTAATTATCACACTTTTCTCTCCTTCAGAACAAAAGATGTGGTTTATTCCCACTGCATTTTCATAGCCTCTTGTAGATTGTAAATGCCCGATAAATGCAGCTCCCTTTATATTTCATTTCACTAATAAAATGCAACAAATGAGTAGAAACAAAAGTGAATCACTGTTGGATTTGAAAATGTAGTGTTTTTGTTTCTGACAAAATGATAACTGTGGTTTTCTACTGACAGATACATGAAATCACTGTTATTTTATGTCTTAAGTTTTATACTATGAATTTTTATTGGTCCAAAGAACAGAAAATCTAATATATTTCTAGATTTCAGTTTCTACACAAGACAAACTTCTTCAACTCAGCCAAGGAGAGTCATTTGTTTCATTAGTGAATGGTGGATTTGGTTTCATGGCTGCTCCCCACCCTGAAACACTTGTTATGGAGTTGCCAGGGCTACCCAGTAATGTGGAAGAGTTTATGCATTGTCCAGATAATTTGACAATAATTCTTGACAGTTTGTCCAGAATTAGCAGATAACTGGATTACTCCTCATTACATTTGTAGCTCTGGAAATTGACATAGGATAAAAGGTAATAGAAGAGATTATTGTATTCGGGTTATTAAAAATTCCAGATACACGGAAAGGTGTATGTAAAAACCACCAACACAATTTAACTGTTAACTGTGGGTTAAAAACAGTGTGTGCAGCCAACCTCTTTCAACACAGTAGTCACCTAAATTGCTGTTTTTAAAAGCCAGTGCCTGTCCCTGCTAAGCCCAATAGCCGCCACATGATTAATGTGCTGGTGTCTTATTAACTGCTCTGTTCCAGAAGCTGATCAGTTCACGGCCACCCTTTCTGCAGAGACCTTTTTGTAAAAACCGAGTTGAAATCATGCTGTTCTGACTGCAGGCTACTGCACCCCCCACCAAAACATCATAAAGAGCAAAGAATTACTGTTTCCAGTAATCCAGGCCATAAATCAACCTGCTCTGAGCATAGGAAAAAAAAAAAAAAATCACGAGCACTTCCTGCATTCATATTCCAAAGCCTAGCGGTATCCCAGCAGGTTCTGGAACACGCCACGCCCCGTGTGTGTGGTGTTTGTGTGTGTGTGATTGTAAGCAGACGTGGCAGGAAGGGGGAGGCTCGGGGAGGGGGAGGGCAAAAGAAATCCCAGCACCCATTAACATCATTCCAAACGCTTTGATCTTATCACGACCTTCCTTGCTGTAACAATATTTTAAGATTGTTAAAAATCGCCACCTTATCTGTCTGGGGGTATCACCCACTGCTTAACTTATCTGGGCACATTTGTTTGAAAAAAATGCAGGATGGCATGACCTTGGTTCTTAGCACCTGACTTTAACATCTAATCAGTTGTGTGTCTCAGTGAAGCCATCCAGACATGTCACACAGGCGCCTCTGGCACCCAGCAATTCTAATGATGTTTACTTCATTCACCGCTTTTGCGAGAGCTTCCAGCAGCAGCACTCAACCACCCCACCCTTCCAATCTGGGCTCCAGGGTCCTTCCAGGCCTACAGCGTATTTTTAAATCTTGGATGCCCTTTCCATTGAAAATAATTTGGATGCCTTGAGGTGAGTCGTAAAAAGTTTTCTGAGATTACATAGAGACTTCCGAAGAGAAGCCTCAATTTGGATCAAGAAAAACATGAACCCTCAGAGCTGTCTCAGTTTTCACAAAACACAAACCCTTCCCCTCCAGCAACATCAAGTCTTAAGGTCGTACAATGCAATGTGGGGAACACACACCCCACACTGTAGTTAATTTTAAAAAGGTTTCTTAGAAAGGTCCCAAATATTTCATGGCCCCAGATCGAAGTAAAGTCTGAACATCTAGAAATGAGAGAAACAGATGTCAGAATTATTAGAGTACCATATATTTAAAGTGACATAAAAGGAGTCGATTTTTTTCTCAGTGACTTTGGAATCAAATTTGCTTCGTTGAGAAAGCAATAGAGTTTCCTGCCAGCCTGGCGGGCTCAACCTGGAACCTGGAAATCAAGCTGTTTTCTTTCTGGTTCTGACACTGTCACCGGGAATAAACGTTCTACCATCGTGACGTGGCTGACTCCCAAATCTCAACCCAGGGCAGGAAGGAGCCCTGGTTACTCTCTTTTCTCCTCACTACGATTATAGCATTCATTGACATGGCCTGCTACAAACCATAGTGAATTCTTTTGGACTAATTCTGGAGAATGATTTTCTGCAAAAGAAGCAGCGATGTTCCTCCACGCTTAAGAGACCAACCAAGATCCTGTGTGCCTTTCTTGCCTCCTTGTCCCCTAATAAAGCTGGAGTGGTAGGGAGGGGCCACACTGGTATCTAGGCCCCAGATGCTCTTATGGCGAAACAATAATCCCGGTCGAGGGCGCTGTGAGGACATCCCTGCAACTTATTTTAATTGACCTGCTTGTCCCCTCCCCAGCTCACACAGCCCCCAGATGTCCGAGGTAGGGTATCCATGAGACGAGGCAGGTCTGTGCTCGGGGGACCTGCTGTGCTGCATTGGTACCAGGAAGGTGTGGGCTTCCTGGAAGGGAGTCTCCTAACCCCTGCCCTGGTGAGACGGGGCTTCACCCATGGAGAGACTGGAGGTCCCTGCAGCCAAGCGCAGCAGGGAAGAGTGTCCCCAGCACATGAGGAAGACCGTGGCACCCAGGGAAGCTCAGTGACAGCCCCGGCACCCACAGGTGGCTTAGTCCATCCCTGTCCATGCTCCGTCTGCTGTGCAGGCAGCTCTGAAACCCTTCAGCAAGTTCTCATTGGCCCCCAGCTGGGTGCCCCTGCATGGTTCACAAACCAGGCTCCACCCAACTGGCCTTCACTAAAGCACACTAAAAATCCACCTGCGAGAGCAGCTTTGGAAAATTATTATTTTAATTGACAAATAATAATTATATGTATTCACAGGGTTCAATGTGATGTTTTGGTCCAGTATACAATGTCGAGTGATTAAATCAAACTTATTAACATATCCACCACCTCTCTTATTGTCTGTGGCGGGACATTTGAAATGTACTCCCTGAGCAATTTAGAAACATACAATATGTCATTATTAACGATGGTCAGGAGGCCGGGCCATGGATCTCAAGAGCTCTGAGCCTGAGAATCCACCTCTGGGGGAGGAGGGCCTGAGGAGAGAGGCTTACACTGAACAGCATCTTGACTTTATGGAGGCTTCCTAGAGTTTCTTAAACATTGAGGGAGGCCTTGCCACTCTTCCAAGTCAAACCCTTGCACTTAGAGTCCAGGTTTGTGTCTCTCTCCAACAAGAGGCCTGTGACGCTCGCCCTGCTTGCTCTGTGGAATGTTACTTTGCAAGCGTGTTTACACAACTGTCATTTGAGGTTTGTTTTTAGCTGGAATTGTCCTCCCTCCTGGATTCCTCTCACATCGCCCCGACCCTTATCTCCTGGTAAACTAAAGCCACCCCTGAATGAGGAGGCAGAGCCCGAGCTGGGTGGGAAAACGGTTCACACAGTGACATTTTAGTCAGTGAAGAATTTGTAATAGGTTTAAGAGGCTGGTCTTCAAAAATCCTCACATGTACCACAAGGCCCCAGATTTGAGGAGGAAAATAATGCTGCAGCCCCCAGCCACCCGTTCCCCAGCCACCTCTCCCCTCAGAGTCCCACACCGGGGCAAGTTCTTCTGGCAGCTGCGTGGCTGCGTGGCTGTGTGGCCGTGTGGCTGAGTGGCTGCATGGCTGCGTGGCTGTGAGGGCCCAGTATGGAGCTCCAGGCTAAATAAAGCTGCAGGGACAGAGATAAACAAATACTCCCAACTCAAATGCCTGCACACAATATCCTTTATCTGGGCAGAGATAGCACACCCAGGAGAGTGGCCAAGCGCCCCCCACAGACTGACCCACAGGTCCTAACAGGCACCAGGCTCGCTCCTTCAGAGGAGGGAGATATAGAATTAATTGGGACATATTATCAAAGGGATAAGGCCCCTCAGAATAGATGTCAAACCCCAAGGATACCAATGTCAGACTCCAGAAGGACAGCGTCACTGGCCAATGGGAATAAACCCCAGCCCGTCCTCCCACAGACGCGGAATCAGATCCCATGGAGCCCACCTGCTTCACATGCTAACGTGATGATGAATGCATCCAAATATCGGCTCCAAATCCTTGAGGACTATATTTGCAACGCCATGTAAACCGCTTCAGGGAGCAAACTGTCCTGCTGTGACTTTATATTAATCTCTGGCTTCTGGCTGGTCACAGGGTGTCACATGTACTATAATTAGATTTTGGAAGTGTGTACAGGGAGGAGGAAATGGTGTAATTAAGGTAACCTATCAGATGCCTGACTGCATCCTTCAGAAAGGAGCCTGAAACGCCCGCCCGCCCAGGTTTCACACTGCCTTCAAGGGCAGAGGCACCAGGCACAGGAACTGTAGGCACTCCACAGCCACCACCACAGAGCTCCTCTTTAAAGGCACTATTTTCCACACCAGAATCAATCCGGTGAGGTTGTTAACTCATGGTGCATATCCGGACAACTTAAGGGGAAAGCCGGGCAGGGCACTTAGAAACTTTTGACTTTGCGTTTGGGCTACAAAATCCCGTCTTCAGGATGGGGAGCTATAAGGGAGTTTATGGGGGTACGGGGGTCTCACTTAAATAACCAATCCAACAGTGGCACAGGGGCTGTAGAAGCTGAACTGGCCAAGGTGAACTATGGCAAAGCAAAACTCTGCACCTTTCTGCATCTTCCACTCAAGGATTGGTGCTTCACACCAGGCGACTACCTCTTAACGTCCACTTCTAAGAGCAAGAAGAGAAGGAACTGAGTCTGGCAACAGAAAGTCTAACTCAAGCTGTCCAAGTCCAACACCTGGGTCTTGAGCTCTGCCCACCTAGGACTTGAGTGATCAGGCCTCAGTGGTCAAAGGAAGCATGTGGGTTTGAATCCCAGTTCCTCCTCACCTGGACTGGGTTAAGTTACTCAACCTCCCTGTTGTAGGCCACCCACCCTGCCTCCCTTTCTTCACCTCCCTGACTACCTCCCCTTCCCACTTCTCCTGGTGTTGGCTAGAGGATCACTTTGGCCACTGGGATGATGAGGAGTGACATGGCTGAGATCTGGGGAGCACCTGCTCACTGCCATGTGCTCCCCTGGTAACCCTCTCACCACATTTGGAGGAGCTGGGGCCACCAGGCTGGAGGAAGCAGGAAAAGGCCCAGTGATCCTGTCATCCACCGAGCTCTACATCCCTGCAAGAGGCCATTCTGGCCTGACCTTGAAGCCTGAATCAGCTCAGCCTCATCCCGGAGGGCTGCCCAGGGGGCCACAGCCTCTAGGGCAAAATCAACAGAGGTTGTTTGAAGCCACTGAATGTTGGGAAGGTGGTTATACAGCAATCGATGACTGACATAGGTCCTAAGCCTCCATTTCCTCATTTCCAGAATGAGGACGATGAATGTCATCCCCTGAAGGGCAGTGACCAGGACAAGGGAGGTGGTACCCCAGCCCTGAGCCTGGGCAAACCCCAGCCCCTGCCAGCCCCATCACAGAGGTGCACTGTCTCCAGCACAGTTTAAAAATGCAGGTGTCAGGCTGGGCACAGTGGCTTATGTCTGTAATCGCAGCATTTTGGGAGGCCAAGGTGGGTGGATCACAAGGTCAGGAGTTCGAGACCAGCCTGACCAACATGGCAAAACCCCGACTCTACTAAAAATACAAAAATAAGCTGGGTGTGGTGGCACGTGCCTTTAATCCCAGCTACTTTGGAGGCTGAGGCAGGAGAATCGCTTGAACCCAGGAGGCAGAGGTTGCAGTGAGCCAAGATCATACCACTGCACTCCAGCCTGGGCAACAAGAGCGAAACTCCATCTTTAAAAAAAAAAAAAAAAAAAAAAAAAATGCAGGTGTCAAAGACACTTTTCCAAATTTCTAGGAGGTTTTAAAAACAACAGTTGGGCATGTAAGAAATGCAAGCTCTACCCTTTTTTTTTTTTTTAAGGTCAGAGCAAATAAAAGAATGACAGTGAGAACTTCTTGCATCATTTCTCCCATCCTTTCATCTCCAGTGACAGTGAAATGATGGAGCAGCACTTACGGCACATCTTTTGGGCAGGTTTTGTAGCCCCCAAAGCTGAAAACAGGTGAGAGTCCCAGGTTACTGGCTGGTGCCAGGTGCCCCAAAAGCTTACATATCCTCCTCACACCACACCACCCCCAAGAACGAGGCCTCAGCAGCTCCCAGCCCTGCACAGGTTGGAGACACCAAAAGTTTCTCCTTCCTCCTGGTCTTCAGACAAAGCCTGCACAGAGCGGGAAAGGAGGTGACAGGGATCACCAACAGAAAATGCCTCTGGGCTAATTAACAAGCACCACGGAAGGGGCACCAGAAGGCATTTGCCATATTTAGTCTCCAAAAATCAAGGAAAAGGAGGAAGTTGCTTTCTGAAAAAGGCGCCACAGTTTAGTGGTTCATTTCTGCACTTACACATGGAGCTCCTGAGCACGTGAGGAGTTTCCCACTCCACCACTTCCCATCTCCTGGAAGCCCTCCTTGCTTTATTCTGCCAATAAGAGTTCAATTACACACAAGTGTGTAGGGAGTGGAACGTAGAAGAGAGGGAGGACAAGGAACCAGGGCATGGCAGAGGGGTTCCGCCGTGCACCCAGCACACCCCAGGTGGCCCCGCAAGGTGCTATGGCCCTCTGAGCCCAGGAGTGGAGAGGAGCCGGGTTGGAATGCAGCCTTCCTGACTCCAGCATCAGGATTCTTCCCACTCCTCCATGCCAGCCAGGGAAAGGAAGCTCAGAGTGTCCTGATTCAGGGTTGGGAGAAACACAGCACACCCAGGAGCACGCGCCGGGGCAAAGGCTCCAATCCTTGCAGAGACAGAGAATCTGGATTAAATACAAATGACCCAGTTCAATCCCTGGCATTCGCTGAGAATTTAGGAAACAAATCTAAAACAGGACAAAGAACCGATATAATTGCCACGATGAAGCTGGGGCTGCGGGGATTACCTCTGTGGAATTAAGGGAAGCTGATAAGGTTCTCCTCCTCCATAAGGATTACCACCAGAGCGATTGGTAAGGTCTGTTATTTTACAGAAAAACGGGTTTGGAACACGTTCTTCAGATTGTTGGGCTAAATCTCCTGGGCATGTGACTGGAGCTTCTGTTGGAATGACATTTTTATTCATTCAAGAAGCATTTATTAAACACTGGCTAAGAATAGCTCACAATCCCAAGGAAACAGGAGAAAGCTCAGGAGTAAGCCCTCGGCGAGCTTCCCGATGTCGGGCAGATGACACGCGTGGAGGGAGGGGGCACAACAGGAGGTGAGTGCCCACATGTGAGCACTGAAGAGAATAGCCAAGGGGCAGTCTCTGCCAGCCCAAGCTGAGGACCTCGTGAAGGAGGCAGGCCTAGAGATCGCTGGAACAGAGGGGCTCTCTCAGGGTCAGGAGATTCCAGGATGGAGCTGTCCTGCTCAGTGGGCCAGGTGCCAGTAGCGGAACCTCGAGTGTCAGCTCGGTCACTGGGATTAAAGGGGGACACACTGGGGCCCCTAAAGGCTTCTGTGGAATTTCCCAGAGAAAGTCCCAGGTATCTGCGAAGGTGATGTTGGAATCAATCTCACTGTTAAAGGAAAAAGAATCAGGTTTGTTGACTACAAAAATAATTGCCAGCAGGACTCAGTGGTTCATACCTGTAATCCCAGCGCTTTGAGAGGCTAAGGTGGAAGGATCGCTTGAGCCTAGGAGTTCAAGGCCAACCTGGGCAACATAGCAAAACTCCATCTCTATGCAAAAAAAAAAAAAAATACAAAAATTAGCCTGGCATGGTGGGATGTACCTGCAGCCCCAGCTACCTGAAAGGTTGAGGTGGGAGGATCACCTCAGTCCAGGGAGGTTGAGGCTGCAGTGAGCCATGCATGAATGCATACTGTACTCCAGCCTGGGAGACAGAGCAAGACCCTGTCTCGAGAGAGAGAGAGAGAGAGAGAGAGAGAGAGAGAGAGAGAGAGAGAGAGAGAGAGAGAGAGAGAGAGAGAGAGAATATCACCATTTACGTTACATTGCCTCGACTCAGAATAAAAGTTTTGGTTTTTTTTAAGCCCCACGCATTTTCTTGTCAGAGTCCAAGTGAATTGGAATTAGGCTGGCCAAATTCAGTAAATAACAACAGAGGATGCCCAGTTAAATTTGAACTTCAGATAAGTAGGGAATAATTTTTTAGTAGAAGGATGTCCCAAACATTGCCAGGGTGTTTGTTCTTTCTCTGGAAACCCTACTTCCAAGCAGGAGGCAGGAGCTAGACATCAGCAAGAATTCCAGGATTGGTGGGACTTGCATTGCGTTGAACAAGAGAGCAGCATGAGGAAGCCCACAGTGCTGCGGGCTCAGCTGCAGCGGGCCTAACACGAATTCCCCATTCTTTTGAAATGCGTCATATTCAAAGTCTCCAGAAGTTTTCTGTTTGAAGGAATTGAATACATTTTTGGAGTAGAGAGTTTTTCTGTAATGGGAAGAAACAATTATCTAATAAATACGCTTAACAATGTTTGTGGATTTTATTTACATTAAATATCTATATACTGCATTTTCTTAAAGGGACTCAGCAGGAAAGAAAGTGGTTTGAACAGTAAGACTGCAAAGTCCTGAAAGAGGTTACTTGAAACAACTGGGAAATCCTGAAAGCACCTGTCTGGAAGCTTTGGTTGAGACCAGGCCCAGAAGGACAAACGGATAGCATGTTCCTCTCCTGCTCTGTCATTCTGCAGGGAAACTGAAGCTGGGTGTTTTTTGACCCAGAATCTGCGGGTTAGAGTTGAATTTTACATACCACTTCAGGATACAGCATTGAGATGGAAGACTTAGGATTGGAGAATTAATTTTCTCTTCCTCCTGAGTAAAGCAGCTCTTCCTAAAGCTGAGAATCTTTGCAGAATGAATAAACGAAACGGCAGCAGTCCAGTAAGCACTGCGTGACCCTAATCATTCTGACCATTTTGTACCACGTTTTACAGTGGCCTAAATTAAATAGGAGAGAATCCATGTGACATGGTGCTCCTGAGAACAAAGCTAAAGTATGCCAATCAAACCATGTGCCCTGGGGGAAAAACTTGGGGCACTCTCTTCTAGCAGTTACTAAAAAATAGGACAACATTTGAATTCTGGACAGAGAACCGTTTCTTACATGAAGTTGATACAGTAAGAAGTAACCAGCTACAGAGAAATCACAAGCTCTGGATTAGACAAGAACATTTGTTTATTAAAATGTAATTTAAGTAATCAGAACCTTGTGAACGTTTCAAACTGGAAATCCTGCAAAATCTAAGTTTTCTCATGAAATATTTTCTAGTAAACACTGCCATTGCCCAGTCACACCTATAAAGTGAGTATGTACCTGCGTGTGATCCCATAAGAGCACTTTTAAAGTAGCAAAACTACTATAATATGAATAGCAATGTGATAATTTCCTTTTCAAACACAGATTTTATGAGAAGCGCTTGATCCCAAAATACCTGTATGAGACCAGTTCAGTCTTTCCTACATAGCATCAATACTTCATTGGTTTATAAATCTAAGGTGCATACAATTCTTAAGTCTTCTTTTCGAAAACTGCTAACTGTTAAAGCATGTCCATTAAAACTAACGAAAAATTATCTTTATAAAATATGGATGAACCTATGTCTAAACAAAGATATCCATAAAGATAGCACAAAAAATGAGCCAAGACTCAAATGAATAAAAATTTCACTGACTATCCAAGTGCAAAGCATTGTGTCTCTCAGCATTACAATATTATTAACAAATAGCCTTCCCGCAGTTGTATGTACAGTGGTATAATTAGAATAAAATTGAAGTATTCTTTGAAACAGAAGGCTTAGAAACATGGGTGAAGAACGTCAGTGGATTTCCTAAACTGATAATCTGCGAAGAACTCTTCCAAAAACATTAATAAATGTGTCACAAAATAAATGCCATGGTCAAACAAGTTTAGGAAAAACTCTGTGTTGTCCAAAATGCACTTTTCATATTAAAGGCACTGAGAAGTTCTGCAACAAAGAATCATGTTTAATTGTACTTAATCCACCATTTCCAAAATTTGAAATGAGAAAATATAATACCCACCCCATCGCTAGCATACCTTTTATCAACCAAATTTCTTAGGAAATTCTAATTTGAGAAACAATAGATTGTTTAAAGAGATCTGGTACTTGCCTTTCTTACCCAAACTTTCAAAAGGAAAGGAAGGGCTACTGAAAAAATAATTTGAGGTTTTATTGACTCATGCAGTCAGTCAAATGTTTTCTGTCCTTTTTTTTTTTCAGGAATTGGGTATATTCCAGCCTCCTGGTCTCCCAGCCTTGGGGAGTGACCTTCCGTTTCCAGGGGAAATCCGGGTGCCCAGAACTTCCAGCAGGGGGCTCTGTCCGCTAGTGCTGACTGTGAAGGGCTCAAAGCTGGTTCAAGGTTAAGATGGCTCAACAAGTGACGAGCCAGAAATGTCATCTGGCCACTAGGACGCCGCATTATGAAAGTGTGATCATGGTTCAAGAATGTTGCCATGAGAAAAATCAGTGCACGGAATTATTATTATTAGCTTTTATTGTGTGTGCATTTTCAAATATAGTAAGACAGCCCAAAAGGGAAAAAGCAGAACAAGCCAAAAAGTATTTTTAAAAAATAATTAACCAATTATAGGGCTCATGTTGAAAATATTAAAGGAACTTAAAAGTTTCCCTACATGGTTGACAACTCAAGTATGCCCACTTTCTATCAAAAATAATGCAGAAAATAAAAAATGTGAAAGTTGAAAATAAATGGAAATAAACTACTTCCATTGAAATGAGGGACAAATATAACTCTTCAGAAATAATGTCTGCAAATGAGAGAAGCACAGTGTTTTCAGGAAGGTGTATTTTGATGATGTTCACACCTATAATCTGGATTATTGTTTCTCAAATGCTTTCTCCCATATACCCCACATCCACCTTCTCCAGAAGGGATCAAACCAAAACAACAATGTGCTGTAAAAGATTTGTAAATTAAATTGACAAAGAATGGAAAACACTTGATTTAAGGTGAAAGCCCCACCACTTTAGTCAGAAGAGTTGGAAAGATGACAAATAAAGAGGCCAAGCAAGAAGATCAAAGGTGCAAAACAGACTTAACGGACACACACAGCTTTCTGCCCTTCCTTTAGTTGCCAGGGATGATGGCTTCTTGAAGGCATACGTAGTATTCCCACTGGGAGGGAAATGTGCAGTGTGACAGGTGCAAGTGGCTAGTAAATTATGGCATTTGCAGGAGAGAGGAACACTTTATTCCCTCCCAAGTCTTAGAAGAGTGTATACATAACACACATAAATACACACACACACACCCCTCATGAGTAAGACAATCAAACTTTGGCCATTCTCTTGTTGAAACGCCATAACTATCTCTATAAATAACCCCAAAGAGAAAAACAAATAGACCACACTCTGATTTTCACGTACTCATGTGTTGGTTCTGAGAACATGATTACTTTTATCCTATGTTTTGATCTTACTAAGGATCGATGTGATATAAAGGTGTTATTTCCACATAGCCAGCACTTTCATGTACTTTTCATTTTCCCTGGGAAACCTACTATTGGAACGTGTACATGATGTACACTGTAAAGTTTTGGCAGGAGGCAGAATTGCGGGGGGATACAGTGTGATGTAAGTAAATGATATCAAGCATTTGTGCTTAGCTTGGGTCTCTGTCTTTTCATTGGAAATGTGACTTCAGGGAAGAGAAGCTGAAGAATGTCCATTCCTCTGGGCATACCTCATGCAAGCAACGCTCTGCAGTCCATGTGGTGACTATTTCTAGCAGCTAATGATGAGGATCGGGTGGAATAACAGAGCCCTGACTAAAGGGGAGAGGCAGAGCCCCAAGACACATTCACAGCTACTTGCCACTCACCCATCCCACAGCTGACCAAGACCCGCCTGGAGGGCTTTGAGACAAAATGTAATTCTCTGGAGTTTATGTCACAGAATTAGTGGAAACTAACAGCTAAAAGCAAACAATTGCTCCATAGAATCAGACCAGCATGGAATTTTCAGAGTGTCCTCAATATCAGCCAGCAACAGAATTTTGTTAGCAAATACCTCACAACTGACTCTGAGAGAATAAAGCCCTGATAAGTAGGATTTGCCAATTTCCATGGTGTAAATGCTCCCCACATGGCCAACTGCAAGCCACCAATGTGAGGTCACTGGATGCAGAGCTGGGAAGAAAAATGTTCCAATGACACTTGGGAGTAGGTCTATGCACAACACGGGGCACAAACAGAGGCTCCAGAGGCCCAGAGAAGGTGAGTTAAGGCAGATCTAAATTTCCAAGCAGGCTTCCAGGTTCCAAGTCCAGCGCACTTTGTTAAAACACAAAAATCATTTGGTTTAGGAAGCCTGAGCCCTACGCTGGAATGGCCTCTCTTTGTTACCTATTAGGATTCATTTCAGACAGATATCTAAAAGGCATTTTGATGTTTGTGAAACTCCACAAGCAAAACTGCCTTTCATTTAAAAATTAGTTTTAGCTATTTTACATACCACTTTTCTACAGCAAACCATACACTCTCATTCCGTCGTTTCTACAAGGATTTTTCTGAGAGCACTCCAGAGGAATATTGAAAACACACCCAGCACTCAGCACTGTACATTCTCTTGGCAGAATCTGGATGACGTATATTCAGTAAATCTTCAAGTCATTTTTTTTTTTTTTTTTGCCTCTTTCACCCCATTCTACCAGAGTTGCTTAATTTTAACTTCACCTTCCCCCCCCCCCAATTCGTTCTCACAGCATCATTATCTCTGAATCAGAACCTTTCTACAGTAAAAGACAGGGAGGCACTGTGCTGAGGACTAGATGGGGTCGGGGGAGGGCAGAAGAACAGCAGGAGCCTCCAGAAGCTGTCCTTAACCCCTGGCCTGTGTTCCCAAAACCTATGCTTGGGTCTAAGCCACCTCCATCTGTTTCCATGGGCTTCTATCCTGTTGTCTCTTAGTGCCATGTAAAAATGAAATTTCTTCTTATGCCCATAAGTTATAAATCTCTTATGTGGCCATATGAACTTCAAAGCATTTAAATTTCTTATGGATCTTATGTGATTAAATGTGTGGCATCCTGAATATTGAATATGAGGGTAAAGAAAGTGGTACTGTTGGGAAAGACATTTATAATGGCTCTAAGATATAATATCAAACACTCGGTTTGGACCAGTAAGATCTTGGTATGTTTCTTTTTTTAAGTTTTAACCAAGGGTCACCAATGACATGAAAATTTATAATAAACCACTTCCAAATGATGAATATCTTAGATGAGCAAAGCTGAAAGAATTTCAAATTCCAAATTCATCTTTTTACTATTCATGCTGTTTCTCAGTTTATTTTATGACTTCAAACAGAGGAGTGAATGGAAATAATTCGGTTATTTTTATCTCTGTGCCTCTGAGGCTGTCCTGTTCTCTCAAACACATTTTGTGCTTCAAAAAAATCTCAAGAGTTGCAAATATTCCAAAGGTGCCAAAGTGACACATTTCTTTTTCAATTTGTACGGTAAAGATATGGTCCAATTTGGTGAATATTAACATTGTCATTTAGAATAAAATGTAATTGCTATAAGAGCTAAGAAAATTTTGCATGATCAGTGTGCTATACTCAATAAATGCAAGAAAACGAGAAATTAGTCATCAAAAAGGGCAAAATGAACTCCATAAAAACACAAAATGAAGCATAGAACAATCTAAGCATGAAGGAATTAGTGAAAATGATAAATCAAGGATATTTTCAAAGGAAATGAAACAAATCAAGAACTAAAAACCTAGACACACTTAAAGAGGAAAGAGGAACATTAAAATTAGATAATTAGATGAGTGTATTTGGGAAACACCATTGTTTCCATTATTTATTTTAACTAAAATGTGAGACAACAGTAAAAATACAAATGTGATTATTCCGGGCGACCAATTGTCACAAATGAAACATGGTACAAGGGAATCAAACTATCACAACTTAGCTACAGCATCTGCCAAGAGCCTGAAAAAATATTAAGGAAAACAATACAAAGGAAACAGCAAGAAACAAATGCTTGCTGCGTCGCCTCACTTCAGAGCAACCCACAATGGAAAAGTCACTACCTTTGGGAAGCAAGAAATGCTCAAGATGAAATCAAGCTGGAAATGGACTTTCCTGACACTGTTCCTTTCAGTATTTACACAGAAATAAATAAATCCAACACACGGAGCTTTGCCCACATGCCTCTTCTCTCCATCTTTTTTAAGTACATAAAGCAAAGAGTACATCTTTAAGGATTCATTATGAGATGAACAGATCTTCAAGGGAGTATCACTGACCACAGGTGTGGAAAACAAGCTGCAGGCTGGCCGAAGTGGCTTCCTTTTTGTTAAACATTTCTGAATGCCTGACAGTTTTATGTAAATGCAATTTGTTAAAAAATGATTCTGCAGGAAAAAAAAAAAAACAGGTTGTCAACTAATGGCTGATGAGGTTTTATTATAATTATCTAACATTACATGACCAGAAAATCTTGAAAATTCAAATAAATGGAAAACAGAATTAAGATATAATCACTAATAACATACACCCGACGTGTATGTGGAAGTGGATGCTCTTGAGGGGTAGTTTCAATAGTCACAGGGACTGCCGTAGAGCCCTGGTATGACTTCGGAGGACAGTGGGGCATGCCCCACGTCACACCAGGCAAATCAGCAGAGGCAGAAAGATCTGCACACATTCTGGGGTGAAGGTAAACATGTGTGACCTCAGAATAATGCCTACATAGTGTTCTTTCAACCCAGTGCTCTGGGGAGTGACAGAAATGGCAGAGGGCTGTGGCTTCGGCTTTCTGTGCTGCTGCTGGAATGGAGTATACAGATGCGGTGGCGTGTGTGGCCACACTACAGGGATCTGGATCTCCTGGTCGGTGTGGTCCTGTACACGGTGTTTTCTGATGTTGTCACGGTGATGATGTATTGTTACAGCAGGTGGTTAGTCAGACATGAGCAGGGCAGGAGAGGGCACCCCCCGCCCCCACCAGGAATGTCAGGCAGCCATCAGGTGATGGTCAGGCTGTTGCTAACTGTCCCTCTAAAATAATAATTTGTCACAGCCAGCGCCAAGGAAAGGCAGTCTTCCAATAGAGAGAAACACCTGAAAATGATCAGCGGCTTCCTGATAAGATCTCAGAAGTTGGCCGAGTGGACTTAAGCATGTGCACTAAGAGGCAAAGTGGTAGAGTTTAACTGGTATATGACCTTTCTCTAGGAACACTTGACTGGTAAGGGAAAAAATGCCTCAAGTGCACATGAGCATAACTCCAGGAAACACAGCTGCGCATGCTCCTCTCCCAGGCGCTGGCCGGTCACTGCACATGCGCACAGCACCCCAAGGGAGGAATCAGGAGAGCAGGGACGCAAGACCCCGGAAGCATGCCAACCTAGAAAACCCCAATTCAAAGGTCAAACAGGGCACTTGATCTCTCAAGTCCCTGGCTGGACCCCCTTCCGCGTGTCCTTTACTTTCGTTCCTGCTCTAAAATGTTGTAATAAACTTTCACTCCTGCTCTAAAACTTGCCTTGGTCTCTCACTCTGCCCTATGACCCTCTGTGGAATTCTTTCTTCTGAGGAGGCAAAAATTGAGGTTGCTACAGATCCCTATGGATTCCTCACGGCTAACAGTGTCATGAACCCAACAGCCTCCAAACCAGCTTCTCTGACTCAACACTGCTCCCTTCCATCCCTTCCCATTCTACCAACACAGATATTCCTGAAACAGCAACTCTGACCATGCTACCTTCTCATGCCAACACCTCTGAGGGCTCCAGATGTAAATATAAGCATAAAGGTATCCTACTAGCTGCCTCAATCCACCATTCCAGGCTCACCACCTCCCAGACCCACTGTGCTGCACCCACCCCAGCGTCTTGGAAGCTCTGCGGCCAAGCCATGCACACCCAGCCTTGTGCCTGGCCCATTGTGTCTCCTTGGGAAGCACTCCTCCACCTTCCCTACAGACCATCTTATATCTTATGCCTTCCATAGGTTCCTTCTAAATGCCACCTCCTCAATCCGCTGTCTCATGTAGAATTAATTCTCACACTTTTTACTTATACAGAAATGTTCTACAGACTTTAGAAGACATCCTATTGTACTAAAGTTTACAATATATTAGATTTGTATTCCAGTTATTACATGTTTGTTTCCAGTTAGACTGGGGTCTTTGGAGGTTAGGGACAAGTTCTTATTTCTCTCTGTGCCTAGCGGCTTATGCACAGTAAGGACTCAGGCAGTATTTATTATTATAGTTAAATAAATGGAACTTTGCAGATTTACAAGTGTCTCAAATGTTTTTCCAGTTTGCAGACTTGACTTAAAAACACAGATGTAACCCTTAGAATCACTCCGTGTGTTAGTAGCCATGCCATTAAATGACAGACTTAGATAAGTATATTTTTTTGGAGTCTTGAACACCCAACTTCCTTTCTGTAAGCAAGATAATACATCAACAAGACTAGCTTTAGAAAAACTTTTATTTGCAAAATTCATAGCTCAGCCATCGTTATTGTGCTCATTTTTTACATGAGAAAACATTAGCACATAAAAGCTAGACTAATTTACCGGCCTTCCTTGGTGAATTAATGACAGAGCCACAGCTAGGAGCCAAGATTTACTGAACTCCTACGTTAATCTTAGTCCATGGAACCACCCATCCTGTGGGCCAGTCAAGCTAGACTTAGGAAGAATAGGATTAAAGTAGAACTCCCTCTCTTACTGGCCACAGAGAACAGGGTATAGTTTGAATCAACTTTCCTACAGGGGTCATGAATCGACCATAACTTCTTCCTGCTCTGTATAATTTCTCGCTGATTTGAACCAATCACATGGCAACTACCTATGCACAATCTTTGGGGATGAAATGTTGAAGTCAATGGATGTTGTTTTAAACTTATCAAGGGTTAACCTCTTTTGCAAAACTCTACCTTTGCCTCAATGCATAAGGAGCTTTCCTAAGCACTAGATTCCTTTAAAATTATATGTTATGGGGAAAAAATAAAACTTGCCAAGTTATGTATTGAATGTGACAACCTTCAGTGCATTCGGATGGTTCTAAGAAATGTTTTCTTTTCGGTTTATTCTTTTTTTTTTCTTTTTTTCTTTTTTTCTTTTTTTTTTTTTTTTTGAGATGGAGTCTCTCTCTTTTACTCAGGCTGGAGTGTAGTGGCGTGATCTTGGCTCACTGCAACCTCCGCCTCCCAGGTGCAAGTGACTCTCCTGCCTCAGCCTCCTGAGTAGCTGGGACTACAGGTGCCCGCCACAATGCCCAGCTAATTTCTGTATTTTTTAGTAGAGACAGGGTTTCGCCATGTTGGCCAGGCTGGTCTTGAACTCCTGACCTGACCTCAGGCGATCCAACCGCCTCAGCCTCCCAAAGTGCTGGAATTACAGGCGTGAGCTACCATGCCCGGCTGAAATGTTTTCTAAATTACATTTGGATTTTCTGCATGCTAAGGGAAACAATTTGCATGTCATCAACAGATACATGAAAATTCCAAGTTGGGTTAGAAACACTTCATAAACATAAACATTTGGCATGCCCATTTTTATGCCTAAGTATCAAAGGAAGAGTAGCTTACTCATGGTTTTGTATTTAAGATGTCAGCTGGGTCAAACCAATGATGGATGATCAGAGGGGTGCTTTCATTAAAGAGAATGAAAGGAATGTCAGGCAGACTTTAAAATGCATAAATAACCAAATGAGAAAAAAATGGGAAAACATGTGGAAGAATAGCCTAGCCAATGTGGAATCAGTTATCTTTTAACATTACACAGAAAAGCAGTGCCAATGAAACACATACACACAGGTGTGAATACACACACACCCCCTAGTGTCAAGTCAGTCCCTCCTCATGAAAGTCCATAACTATGTGACTTAGGGCCAGTCACAAACTCTGAGCCTGGCTTCTCATTTATAAAGTGAGAATAGTGATATCTTCTTCGTAGGACTACTGTGAATATGAAAATAAATAAGTACATGAAAATATATTATACCTATGTAAAGCTTGTTCTGTGATAGGAAATAAGAAACAAGAGCAAAATAAATGTCATAAAGTCCAGAATGGGCCAGGTGCAGTGGCTCACACCTGTAATCCCAGCACTTTGGGAGGCCGAGGCAGGTGAATTACTTGAGGCCAGGAGGTCGAGACCAGCCCGGTCAATATGGTAAAACTCGGTCTCTACTCAAAATACAAAAATTAGCCCGGCATGCTGGGTGTGCCTGTAGTCCCAGCTAATGGGGAAGTCGAGGCAGGAAAATTGCTTGAATCTGGGGGGCAGGGGCTGCAGTGAGCTGAGATCATGCCACTGCACTCCAGCCTGGGCAACAGTGCAAGACTCTGTCTCAAGAAAGAACAAAAAAGTCCAAAATGTAAAACACTAATGAGATTCAGGTAAATGTAAAGCTGTAAATGATCCATCATGTGATGCTTGTAAATATGATCCCTTCTTTTTCTGAGTTTTAAGTTAGGACTCCATTTATAGAAGGAAGACTAGACCATTTCTGTTTGCACACAAAATCTGCGTCTTAAGGCAGGGTAAGTCATTGGGTACCGTCTTCACCTGACAAGCTCCCTTGGGCCCAGCCCAGTTCAGAACTTCCTGTCCTAGGGTCGCCTCTCTCCCTACCTGCCTCTGCCCCAGGGATGGCCTTTACCACCAAGCAATTGTGGGAAAGACCAAGCCCTCCCTCTCTCTCGGGACTCTACTCAAAGGAAAAACTTCTGACATCGTTTTAGATTTTGTTGTTCTCAGTGACCATTCTCAGTTCCATCTCACTTTTCTACTTTCTTCTGATTTTCTTCTGTTTTCATATTTTTATTATTTGATGAACTTGTGCCATCATTTCTTTTGCGATCTCTACACATCTCACACTTTCCTTTTGCAGGACTGCTTTTCTTCTCTTCTTTCTACAACTTTGTTCTCTTTCTCTTCTTTCTCCCTCTCTTTACCTTCTCCCAGGGCTGATACAGGGCCACTGCCAAGGGCCCAAAATACTTTCAGGAGCCTTCAAAATATTTTTATTTCTTTCAAAAACAGAAGAAAAAAATGAACGTTGGGGTCAAAAGAAATGTTTCAATAAACAATACTGATATATTAATCTTCATACCAACAGAGTCATAAAATAATTACATAATTGTGAATATAATGTTTTTATGGAAGAAGTGGCCCGCATAGTCTCCAGAGCCCACAGAGTCATCATGCATCCTTGCCTTCTCCCTCTACTGAAGCTTATCAACACTTTTACTTTTCTCTGCTTTACTTTTACAGTAAAATTCACTTCATCATTTTTTCCCATGTTTTTCCCAACAACGAACTCAAAAGCTCACTTTTCTGTGTTCCCATAACACCTTGAGTATAAATACCCATTACAGCAATCATTATATTAATATAAATCATCCTTTCATGAGCCCTGGTGGACTGTGAACCCTTGTCATGGCTGAACCTATCTTACTTACCTTTATAGAGGATTCATCAATGTTTTATATACAAACCAATGAGCAAAGGCATCAGTACATAACCAATGACTCATACTTCAAGCACTGCTCTCACTCACTGAAAGGTACACACACCACCCACCGACCAAGCCTTGTAATGAGCAGGGAAGCCCACGGGGGAGAGGAAGGTGTGTCTCCACTGGTGTAGAAGTGTGGGGGCAGGTGAAGTTGTCAGCAATGCCACACTGGCGTAAGACGGCTATGATCGAAAGGAACTGCTGCTGCGGCAGCCAAGGCAACTGGAGTTGAGGACATTTTTGGTGAGTTAAGTCTGCTTATCCTTTGTGTCCTGTTTGCCAGTGGAAACTTCCTCTCAAGGAGCTAACTTCCTAGGAATGAATATGCATTTTTCTGCGTAACAAACCAACCCATTATTCAAATTCATTGAGAGGCAGCAGAAATACCAGGGGGAAGGTCCAGTCACTGTCCACCCTGCAGCCACGAGGTCTTAGTGCCTTAGTGGACAGGCAACTGTGAATCAGATGGAGGGAGGGAGCAAGACTGAAAGTAAGAGAGAAAAAGGCCTGGGTCTATGGAGTTCACACTTCCAACACCAGCGTCATGTATAGAGTCCTGTTTTTCAAAGCTCACATTTCTTCATTTTTCATTATTGTGGCCTGACACAGTTTCAAAGTACCACACGTACTTCTGAACTGGATAATGCACAGGGAAAGGGTGTGTGCTATTACTACTGAAAGGAATCCAAAATGAGGATTTTGAGCCCTTAAACATAAGCAAGTGTTTTGATAGGTGAGTAATTCAAAACCTCCCACTGAAAAAACTAGAATTCCCTAAATAGGGACCCATGTGAATGTGTGTCTGCTGGAGAAAACAGTTGCGACTTTAAAAATTCAACTTGGGGAAAAAAGAAAGTGCTATTTTCCCTCTAGAACTTTTAGTAGCTTCTTTTGTTGCTGTAAAATTATACTCATTAACCAAGCCCCTGGGAGAACTGCCGTGGTGGAGCGGCAGTTGGAAATAATGCTGCAGAATGAGATGAAAATTCATCCAAGGGTTTGCACAATTTCAGGGCCTCAAAAAATTGAGATATTAAGCAACGAGCCCAGCAGAATCGTGCACCTTGCAGTGAAACTGCTCCGGACCCTGATTCCTGCACTTACAGAGAATCGAAGTGACTACCTGCTCCACAATTGCCCCTCAGCTTCCTCCAACAGCACAACCCCACCTCAAAACACAAAGACAGTCTGACTATCCTGGCAAGGCTTAAAAGTCCAAATAAGAAAAAGTGGAAATAGATGAAAAGCCTGTTCTTACTATTCTACCAGAAAACAGAAAGTGGAACTTGTTGACGGTCTTTATTCTTTTATTTACCAAATTGTGTCAAACTGCATCCGGCCCTGTAAGCCCCTGAACTGAAGAAAAGGAACATGCAAGATGGTAGGTAATAGCTCATCCCTAGAAGGCTCACACGGGAAAACCCATGGAAGGTGAAAGTGTAACATGGAGGCAATGAAGGCTAGACTCCCCATCCACAGTCCGTGGACAGACAAAGCAATTTTGCTCCTCCACGAGCACTTTCCTCCCCAGCTCCTCCTCAGGGAGCCAGCATCTCACTCCAGTGCTTCTCACTTCTTACCTAGTGTTCCAGTACATCTGATAAATTAGAGCTGGGAAAGACTGGTTTGACTGGTTTGACTATTTGGGGTTCACCCAGTAACCCACATGCTTAGGCCCTTTCAAGTTTCTGCAGACGCTGCTTTCCAGCACAGATGAGGATTTCAGAGTGACTGCGCTGCTTGAATGTAAATGCAAGTTAACACAGTGCCCCAGTGTGTCTATTAACTGGGCTAAAGATTTACATTTTGAGGTTGAACTTTCCCTCTCTATTAAACCATTAATTTCATAGGCTGGGCAAGGAGAAAACTGCCAGGCACACAGACAAGGTGACCTCCGTGCTGCCCACAGTAAAAGACTACCTCCAATAACTAGTATTTTATTCTAGCTTGAAACTTCTTTACAGATATGTTTTCAAAACTCGGCAAAGTCACTATTATGACCAGCCTAGAAATAAAAACCCACTTGGGCTGCTTCATTACATCTTACAGTAAATACTGTTTTGCTTAGCTCTGAACAAGAACTCTTCCCTGAGTTTTCCCAGGTAATAATGCACTAGGTTTAAAGGATAATCATGAAAAAAAAGAATGTTTAAGGCTTTCCATAAATAAACCTCAAAAATATCGTATAAAGAAAAGCTGTCGCCTGTTACAAAGGCCTAGCACTTTTGCCAACCTTTTCAGAATAATGATACAGAAATTGGGGGCCACACTTTTCACACTTACAAAGAAATAAAACTGGTATACGAGTAATCACCGACACAAGGTGCCTTGCACCCCAAAAATGATCCAGCTTCATCTGTGTTTCCTGGTCTCTCGCAGATCACTCCTGGCATGAAGCCCTATGCTGAAAAACACCTAATAAATATTCACTGATGATGGCAACTTATATCTGCCCTGAGACTGGGACAATACCCTGGCCTGTCTGATGTCACTGGCATCACGCCACCCAAATCACAAATGCAAGCAGCAGGTGGGCGCTGGAGCAATAAAGGAGTGTGTGTGGTCACAGGAGGGACACTGCGGGGCCGGGCCCTTCCCTGCCCGAAACCACCACAGCCTGCCAGCCGCAAACGGGGATGGAAGGAAGGTTCCTTCGGAGCTTCCACCAGGGGATTCGGCACTTCAGCCTGCCTGGAGAATTTCATTAGAATCTCAGAAGCTGAGAAATTATTTCAACGCAACAGTTCACAATGCAAAGATGCACACTTATCATCTTTTACATTTAAAAAATATTTTGTTTTGGGGGTGTGTGAAAGGAATTTCCCTAAGTACATATAATCTCTGATTTTTAAAAATTTCAAATATGGAAAAGTACCAAATAACTTGTATTCAGCAGTTCTGATAAGAACCTAATATCTTATTTTTTATAAGCAGATTATTTTGTTAGAGAATACTATAATAACTCACTTTCCCCTTAGAAATTCTCCCTGCTTAGAGATGTTAGTTAAGCTCCATTAGCACAAAAGGTGGCCTGTCTTTTTTCTCTAAAGATAAAAACATCCTGCTCATAGTTTTAAACTCTTGACAACACAACAACAAAAGCCCTAAACTTCTCTCTGCAGCGTCATCCTAATGAAATCTAACTGGAAAACGATAAAGCGACAGAAATCCCAGGCTTTGAGATATTTTTAATTGCCAATTTTCCTCTTGCACTGAGGCATTAATCCTTGAAAAATAGAAAGTAGACTTGCCAATAACCCAGCAGAGAAGGGGCATGGGAGTAAGAGAAGGAAGGAAGCACATAATGGTGGGAGAACTCCCCCTCTCCCCGCAGAAGCCTCTATTGAACCCACCCCGTCCCCACCCTGCCTGCCCTCCCAGGCCTCCCTGCCTGGTAACTGGAAGTCAGCCCAGAGCAGCATTGGTATTCAAATTAGTCTGCCAATCTCTGCCTGGCACAGCTCTTGGTGGCCTGTCAGTACATGGCTGGAAGACAAGGTACGCAGATCTTAGATCTGGGGAGATCCAGCCAGATTTCAAACCCACCCAGGATACGTGTCATCAACCCATCCATGGGATGTCTTGAGGCGGAAAGTGTTTTCTTCTCCATCGTCTTTATTTTTATTAAAACAAAACAAACACACAAAAAACCCCAAGAAGACAATGCATCTCCAACAGAGATTTAAAAAGACAGAGGAAGGGGGCTATGCAGAGTCAAGCGAGGCATTCAGCACTAAACATCGGTTTCCATGGGAACGAGAGCTGCTTTGTGAAGCTCCGGCAACTTCCCACTCGCTCTCCCCCATAGAACCGGGACCACAGTCTCTGGCATTGTGTTTGTGTGGCCAACTTTTCTTTTTTCTCATTCACTCCCCCTTCCTCTGCCTATCCCCAGCAACAATCCCCATCACCACACAAGCAAAAAGGAGAGGAGTGCTCAGAGGTCTGGCTGGATTCAATCACAAAGCACAAAAGGACCCGGCAACGGGGAGCCCTCATGCTGCCCAAAGGACCCTGCCATCCTTTGGTCTGCTCTCATTTTTCATCCCCTCTTCAAGCAGCTCATGAGGACTATTGCTTAACTCTTTTCTTGCACAACACACAATCATTGTGTATCAGTTTTAAATTACATTTTTACATGCATAAAATGCTCTGGGCACATTGGATTTTTTTATTATTTTATTTTGTTTTACTCTATTTTTGATGGAGTCCCCCTCTGTCGCCCAGGCTGGAGTGCAGTGACCCGATCTAGGCTCACTGCAACCTCCGCTTTCTGGGTTCCAGCAATTCTTCTGTCTCAGCCTCTGGAGTAGCTAGAACTACAGGTGCATGCCAAGACACCCGGCTAATTTTTTTTTTTTTTTTTTTTTTTTTTTTTTTTTTTAGTAGAGACGGGGTTTTACCATATTGGTCAGGCTGGTCTCAAACTCCTGACCTCAGGTGATCCACCCGCCTCAGCCTCCCAAAGTGCTAGGATTAACAGGCGTGAGCCACTGTGCCTGGCCAGACTTTTTTTTAATAGTAATAACCTAAATAGAAAATAGTGCTGAGAGGAGCATGATTTTAAAGCAAACTTAGTAAATCGTCAAAATGTTGATGTATTCTGTTGGGGTACATGTGCACATGTGTATACACTAGAGGGAGGGTGACAGAGAGGAACTTTTAGAAGGTCATTCCTGCCTACCTTTGATGAAGGGATGTAGGTCAGTGTTCAAACACTGGGAGGTCAGGTGAAAACCCGAAGTTCATCTTCTCTATTTAACTAAATCCCTTTAATTTGGTGGTGTTTTTTTTTTCTAATTTATTTTTACTTTTAAATTTAAAAAGGGAAATATTTATGAATCTATTACTCAGAAGCTGTCATGCAAAACATTTTAACACATAAATCCTCATCATTTTGCTAAGTGTCAGAACTTTTTTTTAATGAAAGAAAAGGTGTTTTTTTTAACACTGTTCATAAATCACCACTAAAATATTTAGTGCTACGAGTTTTTGAGGTTTCAAAGGCACTCCTTTCTTTAAAAGGTTTACAGAATGCTTCAAAATCTACCCAGGCAAAAACCCCCTTGTCATTCTCAGGCAAGCTTTCAGATTCAAAGACGTTTGCATTTTGTTTGTAAGTATTTATTTAGGACATCTGCAATTCATTTTCTTTTGCAAGATGAAAATGTCAATTTTCATCATTTAAATTCAAACTTGTAAAAAAATGTTCAGCCTATTTATGTGTAACTGAGCTGCAATCTTACATAAGGTAATAATCTTACCTTACTATTTTGAAAGGTTTCTTTGAATATACGGCATGAAAGGAGTTATTAAAGGTTGAGAGCCGGCCGGGTGCGGTGGCTCAAGCCTGTAATCCCAGCACTTTGGAAGGCCGAGACGGGCGGATCACGAGGTCAGGAGATCCAGACCATCCTGGCTAACACTGTGAAACCCCGTCTCTACTAAAAAATACAAAAAACTAGCCGGGCGAGGTGGTGGGCGCCTGTAGTCCCAGCTACTGGGGAGGCTGAGGCAGGAGAATGGCGTAAACCCGGGAGGCGGAGCTTGCAGTGAGCTGAGATCCGGCCACTGCACTCCAGCCTGGGCGACAGAGCGAGACTCCGTCTCAAAAAAAGATTGAGAGCCATTTAGAGCTTTGGTGAATAAGAAATATGATTTGTCCATAAAAGCCAGAAATCATTTTTAAATCCATCTTTTCCCTCATTCACCTTCCTCATGAATATAATGTCTTTTTATCACAAAGATGTTAGGACACTGGCAATCGGTGTTGATTCTTTTACATCCGCACAACTCACCTATTCTGTCCTCTCCCACAGAATTGTTCAGGATCCACTGAAAACATTATTTCTCAAAATTACTGAGCTTGCTCCTTTACTTCCTGGATCACTTTTACATACTCTCCTCCCTTTCCTCCTCTCCCCCACTCCCCTCCCTTCCCATCCTTCCCAGAAAGAGGCATTGAGTCAGGATGCCCTGAAGACCAGAGCAGATCAGTAACTAGCAATAATTGACAGTAACTAGTAAAGGGGTCCCACTCCAGTCCCCAGGAGAGGGTTCTTGGACCTCCCACAAGAAAGAATTTGGGATGAGTCCATACAGGAAAGTGAAAGCAAGTTTATTAGGAAAGTAAAGGAATTAAAGACTGGCTACTCCATAGGCAGAGCAGCAGCATGGGCGGCTCAACTGATTGTACTTCTTGACTATATACTTCTTGATTATATGCTAAACAAGGGATGGATTATTCATGAGTTTTCCAGGAAAGGGCTGGACAATTCCCAGAACTGAGGATTCCTCCCCTTTTTAGGCCATATAGGGTAACTTCCTGACATGGCTATGGCATTAGTAAACTGTCATGGCGCTGGAGGGAGTGTCTTTTAGTGTGCTAATGCATTATAATTAGTGTATAATGAGCAGTGAGAACGACCAGCTGTCACTTTCATCACCATCTTGGTTTTGGTGGGTTTTAGCCGGCTTCTTTACCACATGCTGTTTCATCAGCAGGGTCTTTGTGACCTGTACCCTGTGCTGATCCTGTGACTAAGAATGTCTCATCCTGTGACTAAGAATGTCGTAATCTCTTGGGAATGCAGCCCGGTAGGTGTCAGCCTGATTTTACCCAGCCCCCGTTCAAGATGGAGTCGCTCTGGTTCAACCACCTTTGACACCCCTGCCTTGAAACATGGGTAGGTCTCTTGAAGTCCCAAAAAGGTTTTCACTGGGCTCTACTGCATCTTCTATTTACCTTCTCCAGTCACACACCATAAAAATCATCCCTGAGAAACACCATAGCTACCAGGGAGTCTCACACTCTCAGGTCCTGGCATTGGAAGGCAGCTGGAGGTCAGCAGAGCCATTCTTCTTTCCTTCCCCTGAGGATAAAATCTTGAGTGCATGGCCTGAAGTCACACTGCTTGCTCCCTCTCTTTTTCCCTCAGCCTCTGTGGCCTCACTCCCACTCCCACCAGTGTGCAAAACCATGTTCCTGAAGGTCTTCATTCTGTTCCCCCATTACCCATCAGAAGCACTTTGCTTTTGTGTTTCCATGATGCTGACATTTTCTGTTGCTTCCCCTATCTCTTTCCCTGATCCTGTTCCCTTTCCTGAGTCCTCATCTCCTTCCTTCTTTCTTCTGTATTTGCCCTCTGGCCTCACCTTTGCTCATTTAATTTCAACTCCAAGTCCACATCAGTTAACAAATCTCATCTTTCCTTAAACTTCCTCAGCTTCCCTTCCATACATGCCAATTGCAGCTTCTCCAGGTGAGACATTCCTCACCCACACCTGGGTTATTAAAAATGCCTCCCAACAGGTGAATTCTAAATTCAACATTTCAATGGCTTCTAAACCGGAGGCTGACCTAGAGAATGCAAGAATGTATGGTCTTTAAGAATAGGGACTATCTCTGGTGGGTTCATGGTCTTGCTGGCTTCAAGAGTGAAGCTGCATAAAAAAAAAAAAAAAAAAAAAAAAAAAAAAAAAAAAAAAAAAAAAAAAAAAAAAGAATAGGGACTATCTTACTCAGCTTGAATTTTTAGTCATGCCCAACACATCACAGATCCACAAGAAACCTAGGGAAATCCTAGGTTTAGTGGACTCTAAAAGGTATACACGCATTCATTCAAAAATACTCATCATGTCACTACTAACCAATAGAGACACAGTAGCAAAATACATCAAATGGAGACTGCATTTTTTGAAACTCCCAGTCAAGTGGAAGCAAATATATTAAACCAATAATCATTAAAGTAATTAATTATAATAAAATACAAGGTAAAAGCACAAGGTGCAGTGGAAATGAGTAACAGTTGTGGGAAGCACAAAAGCCACCTCTGAGGGGCCTGGATGGGACCTGAAGAGTCCCGAGGGTGAGTGGGCTGGGTGGGCTATGGTAGCAGCCTCGTGGATGGGGGCTGGAAAGCACCTGGTGAACTGAGGTTTGGAAAACCCACTGTGAAGCTGAGGGATGATGATAAAGCAAGGCTGTGATGCAAGGGGAGAGGCCTCGGTCTTTTGGGGAAAGTCGGACTTCACCTAGAACAGAGGGACTCCATGACACACAGTGCGTGACGTTAACTTCCAAGCTTGTTCCTGTGGATTTAGGGTGCGTCACACCACTTCTCTATATTTGTTGCCAAAACCTTAATATCTTCACAATAAATACAGTGAAACTTAAGATGACTGGTTGGAATGCAAAGGCTTTGACATTGTTTGGCTCTGTGTCCCCACCCAAATCTCATCTTGAATTGTAATCAGGGGAGAGGCCTGGTGAGAAGTGATTGGGTCGTGGGGGTGGACTTCCTCCTTGCTCTTCTCATGATAGTAAGTTCTCATTAGACCCAATGGTTTAAAAGTGTGTGACACTTTCCCCCTCACACTCTTTCTCTCTCTCTCCTGTCACCATGGAAAGAAGGTGCCTGCTTCCCCTTTGTCTCCCACCACGATTGTAAGTTTCCTGAGGCCTCCCTAGCCATGCTTCTGTGCAGCCTGTGGAACTGTGAGTCAATTCAACCTCTTTTCTTCATAAATTATCCAGTCTCAGGTAGTTCTTTAAGCAGTGTAAGAATGGACTGACACAGGCTTGAAATAAGAAAATGTTTTACTTTCCTGTACCAGTAACAGGGCAAGTTAACATTGCTATCTAAGACAATCACAGAGGCCAGGCAAGAAGGGAGCAGCCTTGCACCTGAGCCCCGGGTGATGATGCACACAGAGTTCGTGGTGACAAGTCCGTCTGTCTGCGCACACGTTCAGATCTGACAGCGTCAGGCGTGTCGTGGACAGGACCGCCCCAGCCCTGTGAGAATCATTTCCTCTTGGGCCTTGGGGAAACAATCCTTTCAAGAAGCAGCTTCTTGAAGCTTGGAAAAAACATCTAATCAGTAAGGCAGTATGGCAGCAAGACTTCTTGAATAGGTGGCCCCCAAAGCTTTCTGACAATACATTAGCTCTCTGGGGATGCACCTGAGAACCCCTTTGGAAGACAGCACCATTTGACATCCACATTTTGTGACCATGACCTCAAAAACAGGTACACTCTTAACAAATTTAGAAAAAAATAAAACAGCCCTGGTTTACACCTAACTCCTGCACCTACCACCCATAAGTTAATAAACAGGAGATGGCAATATTTTACTCTGACCTCTCACTGAAACAATTTGAGATTATTTTGTTTTTATCAACATCAAATGCACAGCTGCTGCAATCCTGTATTACTCAACTATCAAATGCAACTTTCACCAAATGGTCACACCAGCAAAAGCTTCCCCTACTTCTAATGTCCCTCTGTGGGTTGATTGGGTTGATTGCCCCATAGATAGGTTCTTCGTCATTTAATCAACCAGAATTAGCATACGGGTAGGCATTCACATTCATGCTTACTAAAAATAATGTGACCAAAAAGGTTTTGGGATCAGGCTAGCTTCCAGATTACCAAGTTAAATAAGTGTGTACCATTACTTTAAATTTGCAAGTACTTTAATGTTTTAAGTGATTTGTTTTATGTGACCGCCAGAGCCGGCGCCAGAGGAAAAGGCAAGTAGGCAAGATAAAAAGGAAACTTTATTACGTAGCCAATGTATAGAAAGAGGAGACGAGGTTCACCGGTCTCCGGCGGCGGAGGCCGAGGAAATCGCTTCAGCATTCTCGGGCGAAGTTCCTAGGTCCGCATATGAGGAGGGGCCAAGGAAGTTCGCGGCGGGCGCGTGCCTGCCGGGAGAGGCTTTTCTGGGAGTGGGAGGGCAATAGGCGGGACACGGACGTGTTGGGGGGGCGTTCCCTAGGTGCGGCCAGGTGAGTCTCGGTCTCTTCGGATTGACGTCACCTGGCGCATGCCCGGTTGATCTGCACCTTCCCGGGTGCTGGCTACATTTTCGCGTGCGCGGGAAAAGTTGGTGATGAAGAACCTGGAAGTACGCCATCTTAGTCACCTTTGTTCTTTGTTTCCCTCTCCCTCCGTCCAGACATTACGAATGTTTCCTATGTATTTATCTGGTTCACTAATCATTCATTCAGCTTGTCTGCGTGGCCTGTATCCTGAGAAGTTTTGTGAAGTTCAGTGTTATTATGCCATCTTAATTTAATCAGGATGATGTTTTCAAAGTTATCAATGTGCAGATTTGTTAGAATATAGGTTTGTCCACTATCGCAGAAACCACGAATGACAGTAGCTTTAAAAAGATGCAAGTTTATTTCTCTCTCTTAAAATAGTGAGATGAGAGGAACACCCGGCTGGAAGGGCAGCTCCCTCCTCCTTGTTGCTCTGTCTTCCATAAGGTTGTGAAAGGAAAATAAATCTTGGGACCCCAAAATCACTAAGTTAAGGAGAAAAGTCAACCTCGGAACTGCTTAGGGCAACCTGCCTCCCATTCTATTCAAAGTCATCCCTCTGCTCACTGAGATAAATGCATATCTGATTGCTTCCTTTGGAGAGGCTCATCAGAAACTCAAAACAATGCAGCCATTTGTCTCTCATCTACCTACAACCTGGAAGCCCCCTCCCTACCTCTAGTTGTCCTATCTTTCCAGACCCAATCAACATACATCTTAACATATTGATGTCTCAGGTCTCCCTAAATGTATAAAACCAAACTGTGCCCTGACCACCTTGGGCACATGTCACCAGAACCTCCTGAGGCTGTCACAGGCACACATCCTTAACTTTGGTGAAATAAACTTCCTAAATAGACTGAGACCTCTCTCACATACGTGGGGTTCACAAGGTGCTGTGCTCTCCACCAAAGTTGGCTTATCCCACATTGGTATCCTGGACAGCAGAAGGGAAGAGGAGGTACCGCCTGGAAGCTCCACGCATCCTTCTCTGTACACCTCATTGGCCAGGACATAGCCTTTTGGCCAAAATAAGCTGCAATGGAATCTTGGAAACAGGGTCTGGCTAGGCAGCAGCATGTCTAGGTAGAAATTCTAACACGAATGCAAGATAAGAAATGTCGACAAAACGAGTTAGACTCCATAAAATATTTGAAGAGATTTACTCTGAGCCAAATATGAGTGACCAATGGCCCATGACACGGCCCTCAGGAGATACTGAAACATGTATCCAAGGGTCAGGCTATAACTTGGTTTTATACATTTCAGAGACACATAAGATCTCAATCAATACATAAGACCTCAATAAATGTATGTAAAATTGATATTTGTTTTGTCAGGAAAGATGGGAAAACTGGAAGGAAGAAGCAGGTCATAGGTGGATTCAGAGATTTTCTGATTGGCAATTGGTTGAAAGAGTTCATCTAAAGACCTGGCATCAATAGAAGGGAGTATCTGAGTTAAGATAAAGGGTCGAGGAGATCTAGGTTTTATCACACAAATGAAGCCTCCCTGCAGCAGGCTTCAGAGACAATAGATTTTAAATGTCTCTTATCAGACTTAAAAAGTCTTTCTGGAAGTCTTAAGGTTTCTGTTTTAATGTTAATGCTAGTCAGCTATGCCTGAATTCCAAAGAAAGGAAGGGATAATGAGGCATGTCTTACCCCACTTCCCACTGTAGCCTGAATTCATTTTTCAGATTAACTTTGGAATGCCCTTGGCCAAGGGGAGGGCCCATCAGTTGGTTGACGTGCTTTGACTTTTATTTTTGGCTTATAGAAAAACAGATTTAGGGGGTAGAATCAACAATCTGTATAATATTTTTTTCTTTGTAGCTTTACAGCTTTTTACAGTAAAATAAGATTTTGTAGCACAATAACTAAATATTGTTGAATTGTTCAATATTTTGGATATTGAGCTCATGAACCAAAGACTGTTTGGAGAGGAAGTGCTACTGTTTTCTTTTATCTCCTCCTTTAGCCATCAAGAACCAGGACCAGAAGACCCACATCCGTTCCCTTCTCTCCTAGAGTTCGGAGACAGTCCCCCTTTCAACTGGGATGAGATTTGTGCTTCTACTACTTGTAAAAAAATGACATGAGACAAGGAAAAGAAGTCTGCTATGTAGTTATGATCTAGGATATACTGAGAACATCAAGAAGAAAATAAAAGAGTAGAGAGTCAAAGGTAGAAATCTCTAGGCTGTACCCTGAGAGAGGGGGGAACTTCAGATGGGTAAGGATAACACAGAAACCAGGGCCACTCTTGCCACCACCCCCATGCCCTAATGTCCCCCTTGGGGCTCTAGGAAAAGTTTTTCTTTAAGGTTTCTGTGGACTAGATGACCTGCTGGTGCAATATGATTTCAGAGAGAGGTCTTCAAGTCTAGCCCTCTGGGGCTATTAGTGCCTTTGTGTTATGAGCACTGAGCTGAGAGTCAGAGGCTCTGCTATGTGTGCAGCCAAGGCTGGGCAAAATGACCCACAGCAGCATCTGGGATGCACAGGCCATGCAGGGGCAGGAAGCAGCTGGGACACAGGAAGCCAGGCCGGGGCTGAGGAAACCAGCTCTGTCCAAGCCAGGAGAGAGACCAGGGTGAATTTACATTTTTTAAAAATGTCATGGAAAGAAATGCAATTTGAATTTTGTCACTGACTTTCTCCCACTAGTAAAAGAAAGAAAAAGGATTGTTAAGACAAACAAACAAAGCCCTGTTCTGAATACCACAGTTTTGTATAATACATTCCACAAGGTAAATCTGAACTCTTGCCAAAAGTTCGTGAAGAAAAGACAGAAAGCATTCCACCCCTCAGTTCCCAAGATCTTATAATGAAACTATTTCCTTGCCTGACTAAAAACAAACAAACAAAAATCCAGAAGAAGACAAAAGACAAAAATCTTGAAATGAGTACATTAAAAACAATGTAATTTTCACATGTCATCTGGTCCCGGAATTACAGTTACTAAGCACTTCAACATCCTTTAGCATTTCATTCTGTAAAGTTTCCTTACTTCCCAATGTATGCAAATTCCAATTGAAAGTATATAAAAACACCTCTTTTTATCTTTTTCTGCAGCAGAAATCAAATCTTACAGATACAGGTCCCCCTCTATCACTCGCCAGTGTTCCTCTTGTAACTTTATTCTCTCGACTTCTCTGTGAACAGCTCGTCTCAGTTCTCCAGAAAACAAAACCATCTTTTCCTTGATCCTGACATATCCACAAGTGAATAAGTTGATCTTCCTCCTTCTTCTCACAACCAATCTTACTGAATAACTCATCTACTTTGCTTAAGCCTAGCACTTAATTCCAATGACTGCTCAGGCTCCCACGCCCTCTCAATACACATGGGCTAATCCCTGTCATATCGTCCTCATCATTCTGTGTAGAGTTCTTTCAAGATTTTCCTCAATGGTTTTCAACAAACAAATTCAACAGCCCCTTTGAAGACATCCTCCTCCCTAAACTCAGCAGTACTGAATACAACAGACCAATCCTCTTTCCTGGCATTCTGTGCCTTTGGCAGCCCTGACCTATATTCTGAGCTCTCCTCCTTTCTTTCCAGATGCCCCTTCTGTCTCCTTCAGGCAGAGGTTCTGTAAAGATCCATCTTTGATGCCTTCTTGTATCTCTGTATACCCTGTGGCTTCCATGTTTCATCTGCTATCTGTACAAGAGTCTCTCCAAGTCCTGAAGTCCAGGGTATGTCCCCAGGAGGGACACTGTGGTATCATAGACAGGACCATATTCAGTATTACTACTTTTGCTGGATTGCTCCCCAAAGAGATGCAACAAATTAATGTTCTCAGCAGCAGTGCTTGAGGTGCCCTACTGCTCTGCCTATACCCTAAGCTGGTCATGTCAGAGTTCTAGGTTTCAAATTATATCACACTATTACCTTAATCTGCATTCAATCAAAAGGTTGAACATCCTTTCATATATTATTGACCATTTAGGTTACTTTTTTAAAAATTGTGTTTATATAGTTTAAATTTTCATTGGTTTGTTTTGTTGAATTGTTGGAGCTCATCATAAACTCTGGATGCTAATCCTGTGTGGATTCTATGCCTTTGCAAATATCTTCTTTCAGTCTTCGTAGCCCTTTTAGCCATCTCATTGTAAAGAAGTTTTAATTTTCATAATCTTTTAAGGTTTGTCCTTAGTATATCATATTTAAGAGACCACTTTTTACTATAAGATGAGAAATATGTTCTCATTATCTTCTGAAAGTTTTACTGTTTTAATTGATTTTGGTGTACAGAGGGAGGTACAGACATAATCTACCTTTCTAAAATATAGTAACCAGTTTCCATGATGGTTAGTGAATTTATATCCTTTTCTCTACCAATTTTGCGTGCTGTTTTCTGAAATCTTGCAGTCTAATGCTGGGCTCTCCATTCTCTTCCATCCTTCTATGTTTCTGTTCTTTCTACCAACATCACACTGTCCTATGCCTGTTGTTCATACTGGAGTTGTTCCTTGCATAAGCACATCTTCAGCTGGACTTTATCAGAAGGAGTCTTTTGTAACCTTGGATGAAGTTATAAAACCATAACTCTTTTGTGTTGAATTTTATCAGATGCTCCAGGAGTATTACCAGCCTAGGATCACTTTTTAATAATTATTTTGCGTTATGGGCTCCTGGACCACATAGATAATATATATTTCAACCCTATAAGTAGTTTGAGGGCACTGTTATGCTTACAAAACCTTAGAGGAGATTTTTTGTGCAGAACTTAAGACACATAAGTTCCGTAGTGGCCTCCCTCCCTTGTGGGTACATTTTTAATTGAAACTTTCTACTCTTGCTGTAACCACTTGAGGATGCCAGCTTTAACTTCATGGTCTTAGATCTAACTTCTATTTCACTCATAGTTTCTGGAACTTCCTGCTTGATGAGCTCAATTCTGCAATTAAAATATTTTTTATATAATATATATTGTCAAGATTGTCTGGAGATGGACTACTGATGGAGGAGTTTCAGATTATTTAATTCAAAATATTGCAGATATAAAAGTTAAGTGACTTATGCTTAATCTTGAGGCACCCCTCTTCATCCTCATATCTCTAGCTGCCTGATTTGATAATTTCAGCAGAATGACCCGTAAGCACCTCAAAATCAGTTGAACTGCTCCCTCATTTTCCTTCCAAAATAGAGTTCTGTTAATGACATCGCTATCTCCAACCATACACGTTCACTTCAATCTCAATGCATTTATTGTATGTAAATGATGTGTCAAAGAAAGCGAGAAAAGACCATTAAGCATCCCTTTTTTTTTTATTTTTTTTTATTTTTTTTTGAGACGGAGTCTTGCTCTCTCACCCAGGCTGGAGCACAGTGGCCGGATCTCAGCTCACTGCAAGCTCCGCCTCCCAGGTTTACGCCATTCTCTCGCCTCAGCCTCCCGAGTAGCTGGGACTACAGGTGCCTGCCACCACGCCCAGCTAGTTTTTTGTATTTTAGTAGAGACGGGGTTTCACCGTGTTAGCCAGGATGGTCTCGATCTCCTGACCTCGTGATCCGTCTGTCTCGGCCTCCCAACGTGCTGGGATTACAGGCTTGAGCCACCACGCCCGGCGAGCATCCCTTTCTTGACTCCGAAGCCAATAAATTCCAAACTTAGGTTTAATCAACCTCTGAAATGTCCAATTCCACTGCTTCCTTTCCAGCCCCAATGCTCATTGAGTCCCAGTGCTTCTCATCCCAACCCTTGGAAGAGCCTCCACTTCCAGAGGCTTCCCTTCAAGCAACCTCACACTCTGGCCAGATGACTCATCTGGAAGTAGCATTTGGATTCCACCCTTTGCCTCCGCAAATTATCAAACATCTCTGTGGTTTGTGAAATAGAATTCAAGCTCTTCTACCTAGAGTTTAAACCCCTCTGTGATCTGATCCCAACCTACCGTCTGAGGCTAATGCTCCTCTCCATATGGGATCAGCCTCTCCACACAAAATAAATGTTCTCCCTCCATGTTACACTTGGGGAGCAATACAGAGAATGAGTTCTGAAGTAAGGCAGTTTGGGTTCAAATGCTGGCTTCATCGCTGACACATGATTTGGACAAGACAATGATTCCATCTGAGCCTCATTAGGATGTGTTTTCAAGATGTAGCAGATATAATTTGCTGAAGAATTGAGGAAGAGGACTCCAGGTGTATAGCCTGAGCTACAGGAAGGACACAGCACTGAGTACTGTGGAGGGCTGGGAAGTGGGGGCAAGATTAGGAGTTCAGTTTTGAACATAGGAAGTGGAGACATCTGTTGACACACGTCCTTCAAGACCCAGCTTGAACATTGTCTCCTCTGGGTAACTGTCCTTCATCCTGCTTTTACCATGGTGCAATCTCTGCTTTTCTCCAGCCACTACCTTCTTCCTCACAGTAGAGATGGTTTATCTGTCTCCATTCTCCTCCCAGACAACAATCTTGCTTGTAAGAGGATTCAGGTCTGATTTATCTCTCTTCCCCTCCCCAACATTTAAGAAACTATTTTACACACAGTAAAAGTTCAAAAACATTTTTGAAGGAAAGTAAACATGTACATATTTTACTTAATATCATGAATATCATTAAGCACCTCAAACCAGTGAGAAAATTCATTCTCACAAACTTTAATCCAAACAACAGACACAGCCTCCTTACACGGCAGGCTCTGAAACAGCTCTTCTGGAGGAAACTCTTCTAAAGTTGCTTGGCATTTTCCATCATCTCCTTTAAGAATCTGTGATTACGGAACCTTAGTGCTAAATATTCATTAATAGGAACCTCTAGTTTCTCTTCAATTATGTAATAGAGACAACATATTTACTGAGCAAATAAAAATGAGAGTGAATTGCAAAAACAAAAATAAAATACAACATGGACAGGTAGTAGCTCAAGCTTCACATACACATATCTGCAGATATCTAAGATTTGCAACATACGTGATGGGTCCAGGGAAAAATGGGCAGCCCATGCCGAAACCCTTCTGTCTTTCATTTCACTATTGCTGTACCACTTATATATTTCTGCACAAAAATTTATTATTAGTAAAAAATCTAGCATTCCTTGTGGAGAAATAGGAACACTTTTACACTGTTGGTGGGAGTGTAAATTAGTTCAACCATTCTGGAAGACAGTGTGGCGAGTCCTCAAGGATCTAGAACTAGAATTACCATTTGACCCAGGCATCCCAATACTGGATATATACCCAAAGGATTATAAATCATGCTACTATAAAGACACGTGCACATGTATGTTTATTGCAGCACTATTCACAATAGCAAAGACTTGGAACCAACCCAAATGTCCATCAATGATAGACTGGATTAAGAAAATGTGGCACATATACACCATGGAATATTACACAGCCATAAAAAAAGATGAGTTCATGTCCTTTGCAGGGACATGGATGAAGCTGGAAACCATCGTTCTAAGCAAACTACTGCAAGGACAGGAAACCAAACACCCCGCATGTTCTCACTTAAAGGTGGGAATTGAACAATGAGAACACATGGACACAGGGTGGGGAACATCACACACCGGGGCCTGTTGGGGAGTGGGAGGCTCAGGCAGGGATAGCATTAGGAGAAATACCTAATGTAAATGAGGTGATGGATGCAGCAAACCAACAAGGCACATGTACACCTATGCATCAAACCTGCACATTGTGCACATGTACCCTAGAACTTAAAGTATAATAATAATAATAAAGAACCAATTTACAAAAAAAAAATCTGGCATTCCTTTATCAGCTCCTGCGAGTCTGTGGTATTGCCTGAAATCCTCAGTAAAGAGAAAGAGAGTTTTAAACAAAGGAGAATGACCACTTTATTACTGAGTGTCTAAGAGCCATGGTGGGTTAGACGGAGAAGACAGGCTCATGCTTGCTGTGTCTGACCCTGGATAAAGACACGTGCACACGTATGTTTATTGCAGCACTATTCACAATAGCAAAGACTTGGAACCAACCCAAATGTCCATCAATGATAGACTGGATTAAGAAAATGTGGCACATATACACCATGGAATATTATGCAGCCATAAAAAAGGATGAGTTCATGTCCTTTGCAGGGACATGGATGAAGCTGGAAACCATCGTTCTAAGCAAACTACTGCTCATATTCAAGAACTCATCCAATCACTTTTGCCAACAATGGTAATTCCAGAGTGCAGGGAAGGGCAAAGAGTACACCCCTGGCTCCTACCAGAGGTTTTGTTCATTTTTATCTACTTAACTGATCGCTTGATTATTTAAAGTTTTTTAGAAAATAAGAGTCAACTATAGTCCTGCTATAAATCTCAGCCAACTTTTGAATGCCCTGAGGAGATTCTGAAGAATACATGTGTCTCTGGGCCCTACCCCAGACCTACAGAATCCGAATCCCTGGAGGAGCCAGGCACCAGTGTCAAACCAGCTCTGCAGGTGACTGGAGAGCCCCCGGGTAGGGTTCTGAGCCAAGGTGCTACATAGGGCAGGCCCATATTCGAATCCCAGCTCTGTCACTTAATAGCTGGATGACCTGCAACTAAGCCTCTTAGAATCAGTTTCTTCATCTGCACAATGAGGACTACAAAGCCTACCAGGGCTGTCCTGAAGACTAGAAATTATGAACATAAAGGGCCTGGTATTGTACTCGGCAGTCATTGCTCAGTATCGGTAGCTCCATGTCAAGGTCTTCATGACAGCTTTAGTTATCGATCATCTGCAAATCTATTTTTATAGGAGAGCCCTCTATAAACATGGGCTTCCGCCTCCCTCTAGAGCACATGTCATATGTCCCTCTGTCTTAGCCTACATTCTAGTCTATTTGGCCTGCTTTCTTTTGCTCAAGCAGAATAAACCCATTCCCACCGGAAGTCTTCTCAGCAGCTCTCCCGTTCTCACTGTTGACTCCTTCTCCTTATTTTGGTCAGACTCACATGGCCAACGTGGCACTCTATTGCATTACAGACAGCTGGTGTCTCTTGCAATTATGATGGCCTAAGACTTGCATTAAACTGACTTCTATCTTGACTGTTGACCTCTCCCCACTGGAACAGAAGCTCTCCTAGTGCTGGGCGCTTATCTGCCTCTTTCTCTGCTCCATCCCCAATACCTAAACCTGGAGTAGAATAGAAACTTAATGAGCATTTGCTGACTAAATCTGTAAACTCGACAAACCAATACTACTCATCCATAATCAATTTCTATAGTCATTTCTTAGACTTATCCCTTAAATTCTGATTATAAATCAAAAACTCATATTACAAATTCCAGGCATTGGGAATTCCTCCACAAATATAAAGAGAAGTCCAGCCATGTTTATATTCAAGAACTCATCCAATCACTTTTGCCAACAATGATAATTCCAGAGTGCTGGGAAGGGCAAAAGCCACAAAAGCAAGATGTGAAAGGAGAAAGCTCTCCTTAATTTTCTTTTTTCCTTTATAGCTTCCCTGTAACCTTTTTTCCCCATTGCCATCATGCTTTTATAAACGACAGCAATGCTAATGGGTTCGCAAAAGTCACAAGCGGTGCCCCCTGCCATAATGGCAGTGGTTCCTTGCTCGAGGCAGGAACACAGCGTGACCATCAGGATGCCATAGGGGGCCTCTCAGGACCTCACTGGAACCTTCTAGAGGCATGCATCAGGAACCCATGCCTTCCAAGCCCACCGCAGCTGTTTGTTAAGCAGTAGCTCATGGTCATATAGTCAGGATGCTTGGAGAGAACTGAAACCCCTTTGGAAACAGCGGCAGCTCCATATAGCTCTGTAAGAAACTCAAGAGACATACTCTAGGCTTTCCTGCTAGAGTTCAGGGTCCTCTTGAGATTCAACCTGTGCTCCGGCCAGCAGAGCTAGGGATGAGAGAAAAGGAAATGGCCTTCAAAAAGCGATCTCTCTCCCATTTTCCTTAGTTGTTTTTGTGTATTTCTAGTAAATGAGAAAAGCAGTAAAGCGCTTCAGCTTTAGAACCCAATTTGAATGATCACATTCCTAGGGGAGCATTTGGCATCTTGGAAGCATAGGAACCCAGGCCTTGATTTCGGGCTGGTCTTCAGTCCTAGCAATGCCTCTTTAGCAGCGGAAACTTCCAATTCTGTATTGTGTGTAAGCTGCTTTCTACCTATTTTTTTTTTTCACATTTTCATTTCTTATTGGCTTTTTGTCAATTTAATTCTTTACCTACTATTTTTCTCTTATGACACGTCAACGTTTTCTGAATGACTCCTTTTTCTACATTGATTTACTTTTCTGGAAAGACTTCCTGTCTTCCCAACACGCTGCTTACCTATTTTTTCTTCTATATTTTTCTTTTATACTTTTATACTTTGTCCTGGTTTACCATAAAACTGTCTTTTCTTTTATTGGCTTTGTTAGTGTCTGGTTTTAAAGCTTTTCTGAGGCTTTAAAAAGATAAACTTGAATAGAATTCGGTATTTAATTGTATTCTCATAGCAGGTGGGTGTGTGATAAATGTGGATTCAGGGCCTTTCCGCAGAGGTGGTGGGGGGGAAATACCCAAAGTTGGGCCACCCACATTATGTGTTTCATGCAAATAAGTCCTATATGTAGCTTTGTTTCAAACTACTGAGCAAAGTAGCAGGGATTTAAATTCCCCCATGGAAGGTGTCACTTTTCAGGCAGGCATTGGTAGATCACTGGTTGGGGAAGAGCTACCAGATGAAAGAGCAGGGACATGCAGATCACTGGCCTTCGTGGGCATAAATGGCCCTAAGGGGTACAGCTGACCTGATGCATATAGATGACCTGATGCATATAGATGACCTGATGCATATAGCTGATACTGATACATATAGCTGACCCGATGCATATAGTTGACCCTGATACATATAGCTGACCTGATGCATATGTATAGCTGACCCGGGTACATACAGCTGATCCTGATGCATATAGCTGGTCCTGATGCATTTAGCTGCCCTGATACATACAGCTGATCCCGATGCATATAGCTGACCTGATGCATATAGCTGACTTTAATGCATATACTAACCCTGATGCATATACCTGAAGCTGATGCATATAGTTGACTTTGATGCATATAGCCAACCCTGATGCCTATGTCTGACCTGATGCATATAACTGAATTTGATGCATATAGCTGACCCTTATGCCTAGAACTGACCCTGATGCTTATACCTGACCCTGATGCATAGAGCTGACCCTGACACATATAGCAGACCTTGATGCACACAGCTGACTGTAATGCATATAACTGTTTTAATGCATATAACTGGCACATATAGCAGACCTTGAGGCATATAGTTGATCATAATGCATATAGCTGGTCCTAATATATGACTGACCCTAATGTATTCAGCTGGTGCTAATGCATACAGTGGGTCCTAATAATGCATACAGCTGATCCAAATATATACCCAATTCTAAAATCAGACAAAAAAGCCAATCACTGCTAAATAAACAACAACATCGAGGAAAGAATCACAGGGATAAAAAAAAACCCCAATTCTTACCATTGAAGTGCCACTGTAGAAGATTCTGTACTGCCTTGGTATGCAAACAAATGAATAGTTTTTGAATTTTTTCAAATGGAGGATAAATGAGGCAAGTGGTCACCATCTGGAACTTACCAAGGCTTTTTAAAAATGCTTGCCAAACAGAATCATTGTGAGCAACAGAGCCAGATCCGGCCCTTGGACCAGCCAGCCATCCTCCAGTGCCGAATTTAATATGCTGTGGGAAAAACGCTTCCTTCCCAGCAGAGGCAGCTGCCATCAGTCTAAGTGAGTCAACAATGGTGGAAACTGCCAAGTGGGCAACATCGAAGGCCATGTTTCCTCCCAGCCAACAGTGCCCCACTGAGCCTGGACAAAACCAAGGAGACAAGCCCAAAGGGCCCACTTAGTTCCGAAAACATGGCAGCCCCATTCTCAGGAGACCAACCCATCCCTCCCAGCCTAACGGTGTACCCTTCATGACTCCTCACACACCCCCTCACACACCCCCCTCACACCCCCCACACACCCCCACACCCCCCCACACACACCCCCTCACAATGCTGTCAGCCCAAGGGGACACGCTGTGATTCCCGTCTCGGTCTGGAACCACATTAGAGAGTTGATTTTCTCTTAGGAGACAACCCCAGCATGTCAGATCATCATGGCTCACTGTACCAAGTCCCGTTTCCAAAAGCAAAATACCCTCAACTTGCACTTTCCAGAGTTAACAAAAACGGATACATTTGGGCTACAAGGACAACTCATGGAATGTTTCTTAAAAGACATATAATTATGGCAGAATGAAACTATATGGTTACAGAAACTAAGCTCGGCCCTTGAAATTGTAGATAAATTAGGTTTCTGGGAGAATTTTTTACAGGATAAAGGATTTTCAAATGTAGGATGAAGTGAAACATTATTTCTAGGGAAAAGATTTTTAGTTTTGATATTTTATGTTGGTGGTGTTAGAATCATTTAACTGGTGATGGCCTGTGTCCAAATAAAGCAAATTATGCATTTAATTCAATTCAACTCAGCTAACCATTCTTGAGCACCTACTCGGTTTTGGGTTCTGAGGTAGGCAGTTTAGATCTATTATTGAATCTTCACCACAGACAAATGCAGTAGGCACTGGCCTGATTTTGCACAGAAAAAGACAGCAGCTCAGAGAGGTCTATCATTTGCCCAAGGTCACACAGCCATTCTGCAGACCAGCTGGAGTTGCCCTTGGATCTCCCAGAGCCTGTATTGTTCATGCTTTTCACACTGTGGCTCTCAGGCCTTACCCTTCAGTCCAAGAGTTCACAGTGGCTATAAAGAAAGGGCAACCAAAAACTATTTTAAAGTAAACAAATTGATTATAAGTTTAATGGTCAAAATCTATATAAAGAACTATAAAAGCACAAATGAGGGCTGAATTCATATACTTTTAAACCGCAATCTAATCATCACAATTGGAAACCCTCCATCATGTTCCCGGGATGGGTGTCGCTTTGCTCTCCGTTGTCATGATTGGTTGTCTTAGCCCCTTCAGGCTGCTATAGCAAAACAGCACACTCTGGGTGGTTTATAACTACAGACATTTATTTCTCACAGTTCTGGAGGCTGGGAAGTCCAAGTCCAAGTCCAAGGCACCTGCAGTTGCCTGCTGTTCACACATAGACAACTACTTTTCACTCTAGCCTCACAGGGCAGAAGGGGTGAGGGTCTCTCCTGGGCCTGTTTTCTTTCTTTCTCTTTTTATTATTATTATTCTTTTGAGATGGAGTCTTGCTTGCTGTGTAGCCCAGGCTGGAGTGCAGTGGCATGATCTCGGCTCACTGCAACCTCTACCTGCCAGGTCCCGGTTCAAGCAATTCTCCTGCCTCAGTCTCCTGAGTAGCTGGGATTACAGGCATGCGCCACTATGCCCAGCTAATTTTTGTATTTTTTTAAGTAGAGACAGGATTTCACCATGTTGGCCAGGATGGTCTTGAACTCCTGACCTCGTGATCCGCCCGCCTCAGCCTCCCAAAGTGCTGGGATTACAGGTGTGAGCCACCGCGTCCTGGCCTCTTTTCTAAGGTGGCTTCGCTTCATCCTCATGACCTAAGTGGCTCCCAAAGGCCCCACCTTCTAACCATCCCCTTGAGGGGAGGATTTCAACATAGGAATTTTGGAGGGACATAAACATTCAGAAACAGCATTGGTATTTGGTTTTTACTTTGCTGTGTGTTTTGGAAAGGGAAAGGAACATCTCACCCCATGGGCTGGCTGAGGCCACCTGCAAGGCATTTTCAGGCAGCCTCAACTCTCTGTGATCCACGCCTCCATGGGGCCATTTGAGGGCTTTAACGCCACATAAATGTACATAATTCACCAGTGGGAGAGAGGCACCGTCATGAAGCATTGATGGGCCCTTCGCTATAAATGCCATCACATTAACCAGCTGCACAAGACTCGGAGATGCTGCAGTTCTGTTGAAAAACATAAAATAGAGGCACAAAGTTTGTTTTGAAATGATGTTGAGCCTCTTACCAACAAACCATTAATAACATTATTTCTTATTTTTTTAATACCTTACAGGTACAGCTCCCAAAGCAGTCAACTGTCTGGCAATAAAGCGTGATGGGGCGTGTAACAATTATGTAACAGCTGCAGAGACATCATGGATATAATTTAGTACCTTCTACCACCCTAGGATATAATAAAAGTAAGATTTAAGTATGTATCAATAAAGCTGACAGAGCAACACCAGAGCAGGCCTTCTTCAGCATAACACCACGGATCAGCCTCAAAAGGAAACGAGGAGATGCAGAAAAGAGTGGAGAGGAGGAGGAACAGGAGGAGGAAGAAGTAGAGAAGGAAGAGGAAGAGGAGGAGGGAGACGAGGAAGAAACAGAGAGGAAAGGGGAAAAGAGGAGGGGAAGGAGAAAAAGAAAAAGAAAACTCGCTTGCTCTCCTGCAGGCATGATGCAACAGCTAACACCAGCCAGCCTCCTCTGGACTGAATTCAGGCCGGGAATGCGGGGGTTTCCTGGGCCTGCAGCCCACGGGGCACGTTCGACCCACATTCTGCTGTGTGTGTGCACCGTGCGACACGTCACCCTCCCATCTTTGCACATGCCCTTGAATATTTCTGTGCTTCTGATTCATCTGGTCCACAGTTTACACCTCGAGGTAACTCTAATTCTGTCTCTTCGTTTTCCTTCACAAATGAAGGCTCATTTCTCCTTCACTCCATCTCCATTTGAGACCTACTTTAGTTTTTCTTTAATCTTCTCTGCAATAATCAGGCTCCCTTTGCTCAAGCATAGTTCTTTTACCAAGTAACCTGACTTTCTTTGCTCTCAGATTTGTCATGATCGAGGCTTGAAGCAAAATGTTGCAAGGTGGTATTTTAGCTTTCACTGATAGGCTGAGAACCAGTGCGGTCCAGAAACTGCTTCAGTAAATGAACACAAGACAGGCTCAATCTGGCCTACTCTGGTTGATGCTAAGCTTAGAAGAAAGAGGAGAAAGAGAGAGAGGCAGAAACTGAGACAGAAGGACAGAGAGAGGAATGCTCTGTTATTTTGAATGTTTCTACTGATTCTTTATGATCCACCAAGCTTTACTCAAACACCATTTAAGATGATGTAGATACATTACAAGATGCCGAGGAGGACGACGCTCTTCTAGAAGGAGCTTCTCCAAGCCTTTCTCCACTTCAACTAAAGAACGTGTTTCAATGAGTCTGCGATCTCGGTGGCCTCTTATTACTGTCATCTCATTCATATCCAAATCAGGAAACCGGAGAAAGTTCTGAAATGAGGGGCCGGCGTTCTTATTAACACCAGCCATGGCAGGCATTGGAAGGAGCTTAAAAGGAGGTGGAAATCACTGATTTCCGAAGAAGTCAGCTCAGATGAGTTTTGTTACTTCTCTTTAAATGAGATTGCGTGTTACGCTAGGGACTTTTTCCACTTGAGCCAGGTGCCGACAGGATGTGAGGGTGCAGGGCCGAATAAGAGCCCAGCGTTGGCTTTAAAAATGAAGCCGAAGACTGAGGAAAGGGCGCTAGGGCCTATCGAGGAGAAAAACACTTCTTGTTCCTTAAGTAGATCATCTATAGGAAAAGAGGCAGTTTCTTCTACTGGGTGATTTTGAAGGGAGGAAACATCTAAACCTTCCAAAATGTTGCTTGGAATTGATGTGTGCATAGGTGCAATACTACTAAGCCCACTTTTGGGCCATAGCCCTACACTAAAGAGATGCACTGAAAAAAACATTTTAAATAAAAAATCCTGGGAGTGCAATATCCTGTTGACCCAACCTTAAATAGCAAAGCTCTTCAGCCAATACCGTGAGAGGTGCTGCGGTGTGTGTACAGTCGGGGAACTCCCTTGTTACCATTTCCATTCAGTCACTTATAAGCTGGGCATGGGCCAGTTAGGGAGGAATGACTGTGTTCGTTCAAAATTTCAAAATAGCTGCATACAACAGAGCACCTGAAACATGGGGGTGTATGCAGCACACACTTGACATACGCAGGTGAGCTGCTGAGTGCTGTGTGGTGGCCCCACCTACTCGCTCTGTTCTCCTCAAGGGGTTGCTCCAACTAGAGCTGCATTCTGACTTTTGCTAGCCCTGGGCATTTTGCCTTCATGAGTCCTCAAGTAAGTATTAAAAATGATATTTTATGGCTGTATTGGTAGAGACAGGTATATTAATATTACAGTAAAACATTTTCTTTAAGTTAGAAATTCAATTTTTTCCTTCTGATTTTAGAAAGAATGAAAACTTTTTCAGAGCCCCTAAATGTCTTTTGTGGATTCCAGGCACTATGCTTCTTGTGCCCAGTGGCTAAGAAATCAGTGAAGAGGACATGGAGAACCTGAGGGAACAACCCCCTTTCACCTTCTGCCATGACTGTGAGGCCTCCCCAGCCATGTGGTACTCTGAGTCCATTAAACCTCTTTTTCTTTATAAATTACCCAGTCTTGGGTTATGTCTTTATCAACAGTGTGAAAACTGACTAATACAGCTGTGGAGTCTTTATTCTAAGTGCACTGTATCTGATGGGCATTAGGGAACTAGCAGAACTTGGCAAAACTGCCAATCCAAGCTGATTAATACCTCCTCTTCAATGACTAGAAACACCTTATTCCAAAGCTGGGCGAGGTGGCATGCACCTGTAGTCCCAGCTACTCAGGAGACTGAGGCAGGAGAATCGTTTGAACATGGGAGGCGGAGGTTGTAGTGAGCCGAGATCATGCCACCGCACTCCAGTCTGGGAGACAGAGCGAGACTCCGTCTCAAAAAAAAAAAAAAAAAAATTGTGGCTGATTCCAAATAGTAAGTGAGTGACTAATAAAAGCTGAATCTGCTAGAGGTAGTATTCGAGGTTTCTTGCAAAGCAGCCCCTACAGAAATAAAGATCCCCAGTGCTTACTTGCTTATGCCCCTAATTCCTGAGCAGGAATTTGATTTTAGCCTAAGACACGGGTGTACATTATTTATCCTCATTATCCATGTTCATCTGCCAAACCTCGATGCTGATGCTTGTAGTCCTTTCCCCACCTGATTTCAAGGCTCAATTCAATTATCTTCTTCCCTAAAAGCTGCTCCTAATAGCTCCCTGCAGTTCCCATCCCACCTCTGCACGCCAAGTGAAGTTGCTCTCATTTCTCTCCACCAAGCACTTTGTAAATCATCTCTAATAAAATATTTATCTTCAAACATATAAGCATTAATAAAGAGTTGTTGAATAAATAAATAAATGGTGCATTTAACTAGTTATTCATGTGTTTGTTTTCTGCCATCGGCCATGAACCCTTCGAAGACAGTCTTATTCTCAGGTATATCTGTGTATCTACAACATCTAAGTGTGTTTGACACAGTGTAGGTACTAATGTTAGCTGAATGAAAAAAACAAAATTCCAACCCTGCTGAAACTGATGACGGGTCAAAATGGCATTGTTCTTTTCAGCTTTCAAATTCTTGCCAAAGAATGAATGTGAGGTAGAAGTGATTCCCCTTCTGAGAGCAGGAAGTGATCTCCCCTCTGGGAGCAGGAAGTGATCCCCCGTCTGACAGCAGGAAGTGATCCCACCTCTGAGAGCAGGCCCACCTGTGGAAGCTGGCACAGGTATCCATGCTCACTGCCTGGTCATGTAACTGACTTAGCCAAGTTTGTACTGCTTCCAGCAATTCAGGGAGTCTTTGAAGTGAAGGTGAAATACAAAAAATAACAAGGTAGAGATTTTAAAGCACTCAAAGGGAACTCTATCACCTTCTTTAAAATATATATTTGTACATTTTTTCCGGTCACCCTTTAGGTGGGAGCCTTCTATCACTATACAGAGGACAGCAACAAGGATATCTTAATGCAAACGCCATACTTGGCAAAATGCATTTAGAGCCAAGATAAGTTAAGTACCTAGCACAGTGCCCTACACACACAAAAAAGGTGCTTGACTGGATCAATGAATAAATGGCAATTAACAATCCATAAATAATTTGTTACCTTGTCAAAAGAACTGACAAGTAGATTCTTTCCTCAGGCCACTTTAGTATAAACTTAAGTGATTTAATTTATAAAAAATCCAATTTATGCTTACCATAAATAGAAGAATTAATTCTTAAAGCCAGTTGTGGCTGTAGGTGTATCCGTTTAAATTCAATGAACTCAAAATCCTAAATACCCTTCAATGCCATGATGACAAAACGGAAGGATGATAGTTTTGACCAGTTCCCAACCCGAGGGGTGGGTGGGGATGTGAGACAGGCCGCTGTGCAATGGAACAAGGGTCAGCAACAGGTAACGGGGAACGTGTGCTTCGAAATCAAGAGGCAGAAAACGGAAATGGAAAACAGATGGACTATCAGAGGATTCTATTTACCCACAGAGTTCAAAAGGAGTGATATGTCCATCAGGTTCCAAGGAAAGACCTCATTAAGCTACAAACCCTAGAGAAATATGCACGTAAAAACACTTCCTTCTTACTAAGCTAGAGCAGGTCAAACTTCTGTTTACAATCTATAACAAAATCTTGCTTTTTCGGATGAATATTTACCTGATTAGCAAGCAGAGACCGTCCCTGTTCTTTGGACTTCAAACGCGCTTCCACCTTGGAAACTCCAGCCTGTGTGAAACACACCAAGCTCCTCAGTCAGTGCCCAAGGGGCAGGGCCAGTCTTGACAATCACCACCCAGGTGAACTTTATTTTTCAAGCTTTTACTTCAGGGGATGGTGGGAAACTTGTTAAAATCGTCAGTTCCACAATTGCGATCGCTTGCAATTTAAACAGGTCTCCCTTAAATAAATAGTCTTGACTCAAAAAATCTCCCCTTCTCTTTTTCTTGTCATTTGCTCCAATCTCTCATCTTGTGTCCAACGAGATGCGTACTGTCCTGGCATCAGAGCAGAGGCTTCTGACCCCTGTGCCCTCTGGCCCCTGCTGCCCCTCCTCCCCTCCCGGCCACATGCCCTCTGGAACCCTGGATGTTGAACTGTGGCACCTGCAGAGGTTTCATTTGACCTGCCCGGCTGCCGGGTCTTTTTCTCTGGCACCTCATCAAATCTCTCACTTCTGGTCCTGACCCCAGGCAACTCCCCATCCGCCGGGCTTCTCAGTATATTTTTAATCCCCTTGTAGAGAGGAGGATGTTCCAGAACTTCTGGATGTATTTCTTGCACTGTGCTGGGGATGGCAGAATTCACGTGGCTACCACCAACCCCAGAGAGAAAGCTCCTCAAATTTCCTGTCCAGACTAGAAGCTCCATGGTGCCAGGGCCATGCTGAACACAGAGTTTCCCTGAAAGACCATCAGCCTTCTCAGACTTTTCCCCAGAGAGTGAGGTGCAGCCTTCCTGCTGCTGGGTCCCCTCGAAGTATCTCCTCCATCTTCAGCTTCTTCCCTAGCATTTAGTGGATAAGGAGTAAAAGGTGTGAAGATTTCTGGGGCATGCGTATTTCCATCTTCCCCCAGCATTCTCAAATCAGCCAAATTCTACTTTCACATTTCTTCTCTGAGGGGTGGAATTTATAATGTCATCTAGATTTTCTTTTTCCTTTAATGTGTTTGGTATAAATCTTGTGCATAGTGTGCTAAGCTTAGTTCTTGATATTCAAACCCCACCTTCTTTAGTCCCTAAGAATGTATTGTATTATTTCCCCCTTAAAGTCTGGCTCTTGTCCATCAAAATCAGTTTGGTTTTCAGGCTATAGTTTCTGTTACCTGTTTAAGGAATCCATCCAGATATTAAAGTTTCCCGTTTCTTCCAGGCTGTATTTCCATCCCACTGAGACCAGAACCTATCATTGTCACTAGAAACAAGGGGAAAGATGAGGGGTGAAATGGGTGAAAAAAAATGGAGTAGGTTAATATCAAATTGATGTCACAAATATGGAAACTCAAATGAATGGATAATGGTTACCATTTATTGAGCCAATCAGCCCTTATCCAACTCACGTGCTTTTATTCAGACTATTGCTCCATGGGCTAAAAAAATACATATATTGCCCCAAGACAGAGATGTATGATAAATATAATAAACAATTATGGGGATTGTTGGTTAATTTATACATTTACTACATTATAAAATATCTTGCCAAACACACGACAACACTCAATAGATTTAATAGGTTTTAAGAAATATATTGAAGGCAATAATAGATCGTAAGTAATACCTTGAAGGCAAAGATCATGCCCCAGACTTGTAAATATGTCACAGCTCTGTTGCGGGCGAGGTGCCCAGCAGATGTGCCATAGACTCTGCTCTGCTCACAGCTAAGAAAGCATAAGTCTATTCATCGTGCTCTACTTAACAGAGAACCATACAAAGGAAACTGGTGGTAATCAGTTGAGAGGAGATGGTGTTAGGAGAAGGAAGATGTTCCTATTATTCAATATTTAATGGGTATTTTGTGTCAAGAAACTCTGTGGGCAACTGAAGCAATATGCCAAGAAATATCTATGAGAATGAGTTAAGATCACCACACTAGGTAAGGTGACCATGTAGTTTATCATTCAAAGTGGGAAATATTTTTTAAGGGAGCATGGTTAATTATTTATCTCACACACACTGGAGTGTATTGTTACCCTAATGTCAGAAGACCTTAAGACATAGTAGAGTCACGGAACATTCAAGATGCAAAATACTTAGGAAATTATGTAGTTCAGTATTGAGGGGGAAAAGATCTGTTCCCCAGAACAAGAGATGTTATTTCTGAGAAACTGGTTTTTGTTAATACTGAGAGATACCAGGAAAAAAAAAATATATTTGGCAGCCAAACAAATTTGGTGCATGTTCTTGGAGATCCATAATGCATGTTAACCCACTAAAGGAAAATCTTTAATAAGCAAACTTGGCTTAAAATAGCATTCCCCAAAATATCTGCACACTGATTTTCTCCACCATTTTTGTTTGTTTGTTTTGGTAACGCACTTACTGCCATCTTGCAGATAGAAACAGGTACCTAGTTAGTTTTCTCTAGTTTTATGGGGTTAGGAAAGGCCCAAGGAAATTCAGTAATTTTTCCAGAGTCTTTTGTTGTTGTGGTTGTTGTTGAGACGGAGTCTCGCTCTGTTGCCCAGGCTGGAGTGCAGTGGCTCAATCTCGGTTCACTACAACCTCCACCTCTCTGGTTCAAGCAATTCTCCTGCCTCAGCCTCCCGAGCAGCTGGGACTACAGGCGCATGCCACCACGCCCAACTAATTTTTTGTATTTTTCGTAGAGACAGGGTTTCACCATGCTAGCCAGGATGGTCTCAATCTCCTGACCTCGTGATCCGCCTGCCTCGGCCTCCCAGAGTGCTGGCATTACAGGCATGAGCTTCTGCGCCCGGCCCAGGGTCTTTTGTAGTTGCTGGGTAGCAGGGCTAAAATAGAAATGGAGTAATAATAGCAGTAGTAACAATAGCATCACAGTAGCAGTAATGGCAGCAGTGGTAGTAACAGTAGCAGTGATAATGGTTACCATTTATTGAGCGCCTTCCATTCTGTACATTGCAGGGGATCAAAACCCCCTATGTGTTTACCAGTCTCCCCAGCCAGCAGCTAAACTCAAGGAGGGCAGCTTTCACTAATGTATCCTCAATATTTCAGCAGAGCACCTGACGTGGAGTAGGCCCTTCATAAATATTTATTGATTACTGAATGAATAAATGCATATGCACAGTAAATTCTAAGACTAAAAAAGAACTGCCCAAATGTGCCAGAGTGTTCCTTTATTTTTATGAATCAACAAATCTCTTTCTCCTTTTTCTCCCCTGCACTCAAAGGTACAAACATACAGTGCAGTGTATGTTCAGAACAGCTCTGTGTATGTTCAGAACAGCTCTGTGAAACTTCTCCAATTCCAGGAAACAAAATTTTGAATGACAGTTTCTCATGTAAATGAGAAAAGACACATTACAATCATTTTGAAGATTACCTTGAATTACGAACAACACAACATACAGAAGGAAAATTCGAACAGGGCTTTGCTATTCACCAGGGTCACACGCTGAAAAGATCCCCACCGCAGAATTATTCCATTAACAATCATCAGAATAAAAGGTAACAGCAGGTGTTAGCAGGCAAGAAGAAATTGGCCTACAAAATGAGGGGTATTACCTGTAATAATGAAAGTTAAACATTTTAATGAGCCTACTGGGATCCACTTGGTAATCACTGTTTAATAAAAGGAAAAATAAACAAAAGGGAAAATGATATATGTTATCGAACAAGAAAATAAATAATAAATTACTCATATTTGATTTTAGTGCATTCTGTGACTTGGGTGCTTTTTTGATGTCTATTTCAAGGAGGTTAATTTTTCATAGTTAGTCTAAAGGAAAAATTAAGAGGTGACATCATGATGTAGTGGTTATCTACACTCTCATAAGCAAGGGAGCAAGTGCCTTTACCCCCTTCTGCCTCCAGAGAAAAGATCTAATATCAGCAGTGGAAGTAACATTAACAGAGAGGCACATTACATATATGAATGTAGACAAGAATTTTCTCATCATCAGAGCTGGCCAATAATGGGTCAGTTTGCCTTGAATAGTACAGAGTTGGGTTTCTTATCACTGGAATTGATGGGCAGAGCTGGGGCCACCATCTGTCAGGGGTGCTATTGAGGGTTAACTTTCATTTAGACAAGTTTACACTGAACTTGTCCTTTAACTTCTGGGATCCTCCGACTCTTTGTGGGACATGGAAGATTTTTATTTTCCCGCTATTTCAGCCCCAACACAGGACATTTGGTGAGTAGCTAGTCTCATGGGGTTATTGGCCCCAACATTCTTAGCACACAGGTTAACACCAACTTTTTCCCATCTGTTCAAGGCAAGTAGGAAGGCAAGAAGGGCACATGCCATAGACAGTCTCCCCTGTCACCTCATTCTTGGTCTGGTCCTGCCAGGGAATCTCACTGAAAGTGGAAGACAGAGGCTTCAACTGACATCATAAGAAACCTCCGGTGAGTCCTCAAGAACAAGCAAGGACTTTGGGCAAGTTCTAATCCAAGGCTGCACTGAACCCCTTGTCATCATGCACTTCCATCTAAACATAGATAACCCATAGAAGTCAACAAGAAAGAGACAACTGAACAGAAAAGCAGGCTAAACACATTGCAAAAGAGGACATCGAAATGGCTCGTAAGGATACAAAATGTCCTTAGTCACTTAGTCATCAAAGAAATGCAGATTAAAACTACAAGATAAAGCCAGGCGCAGTGCCTCACGCCTGTAATCCCAGCACCTTGGAAGGCTGAGGCAGGTGGATCACCTGAGCTCAAGAATTCAAGAATAGCTTGGGCAACATAGTGAAACCCCATCTCTACCAAAAAAAAAAAAAAAAAAAAAATCGCACACCCACACACACAAATTAGACAGCGTGGTGGGGCACCTGTAGTCTCAGCTATTTGAGGGGCTGATGTGGTGGGACTGCTTGAGCTCAGGAAGTTGAGGCTGCAGTGAGCTGTGATTTCGCCACTGAACTCTAGCCTGGATGATAAAGCAAGACCCCATCTCATACCAAAAGAAAGCAAATAAACAATAACAAAAAAGATACTACTCTATGACCACCAGAGAAGCTAAAATTAAAAAGACTGACTATACCAAGAGTTGACACGGAAGTGGAACAACTGTAATTCTCATAAATTGCTGGTGTGAGTGTATATTTGTCCAACCACTTTGGAAAACTGGCAGTATCTAGTAAGTCTGAACGTATGCATCTCTTGTCACCCAGAAATGACACTCCTCTGTATCTAGACAAATGTGTACTTTTGTACATCCAAAGACCTGTACAAGGTTGTTCACGGCAGCACTATTTATGAGAGCCAAAAATGAGAATACAACTCAAACATATACAAGAGAAAAACAGATTTTGGTATATCCATAAAATGAAATACTTCACAGCAAAAACAGCCTACAGCTACATTCAATAGCATGAATGAGTGTCACCATATGAAGAGAAAGAACATGAACAAAAATAGGACACCCTGCATGATTCCATTTATATTAAGTTCACTCACAGACAAAATTAATCTTCAGTTTTAGAAGTCAGGATAGTAATTACCTTTAGGGTTGTAACAATGATCAAGAGAGGAGCAAGGGAAACTTCAGTGGCACTGGCACTGTTTTCTTTCTAGGATTGGGCTGTGGTGAACAAGATGGATTCACTTTGTGCATTCACTGAGCTGTGTAGTTGTGATCTGTGCACTTTTCTGTACATCGTGCATCAATAAAAGTTTGCTAAAATAGAGTATTAGATTGAGAAGTTCTTATAACCTGTAGTTTATCCAGCTGATTTTTTACTTAGCTCAATATTAAATAATTCTAAAATTCAGATTGACTGCATGTGAATTCTGGGAAAGGAGAGGAAACCACATAATGCTCTGAAATAAACCGGTGTCTTCCAGAACCAAAGGAAAGGCTGGTGGGAGGAATGACATGGCACCCCAGCAGAAGCTGTGAGGATGACGATGGACACCTTGGTCCAGAGCAGACTAATGCTTGACTGACAGATGGTGGGAAACAAATAGTATGGCTTCCAAGAAGTCATTCATTCCACGCAAAATTATTGCCACCCAAACATTCAACCCATGAATGCCCACCCACATACTAATTGCACAAGGTCACAGAGATGAAAGCCTGTTTATTCATTTGCAAGGTATAACCATACAGAATATCTTATTTCTTGAAGTTGCTCTCTTTTGTACAAAGACATCAAATATTCATTGCCATTTTAAATATATTGTGATGGGTTCACTGCCCACTAGACTTATTGCAATACAGAACAGGACAGAAACAAAGTTCCTATCCAAACTTAATTATAGTGTTTTGTGATTTAAACTCAGTTCATAAGTGTTTACAGATAAAGTTTCTCCACTCTTATTGTATCAATTTATTTCCATTACACCTTGTTGCACACCTGTGGCATGTGTTTGATGGAGGCAGGAGTCTGTACAGGATGCTGCCAAACTGGCTTGTCCATTCTAGGGCCAAAATCTTGAAATAACTTTTTCTTTGAGTTCTAATTCAGTAACAAAATGTAGAAAGACTTATTTGTAAAAGATAGCAAAATAACTGGGAAACATTGCACTGACAGATGAAATGATAAGTATGTACATTATTCTGAACAGTGAAGCCCCATTTTATATGCATGCATGTGTAGCTATCTATATGCATATGTGTCTCTCTCTCTACCTACCTAGCTTTCACAGTTCTTGCATAAATGTCAAATCCTCATTCACCAGAGGCTTGATGCAACTTGCAGTGTGGGTGTCCTCAGAGTGATTTCTGACCCAGGCTGGTCTGGGTGTTCCATTTCTTCCTGCCTAGCTCTGCCTCACACTGCTAAGTCCCACTCCATATTCATCTGCCTGGATGGTTTCTTCTTTGTAGTCAGAGAACTGTCAGCCTTCCTGGTCACAGCTGCTCAAAGGTCACATCTTACCCACGCATTTCAGGAGATTTGTTTCCTGGAGTATTTGCCTCTGAAGACTACAGTGCTTTCTCCTCAATTTTGAGCATTTATCGTACTTCCACCCACCAGTGCTGAATTGAATCTAAAGAATTCCATGTTGTATAGAAATCATAACTTCTACAATATTTCCTGTTTCAGTTATCTTTACCTCCCTTTTCATTTTCCCCTAGAATACAGCTACCTAGCATTTTGTTGTTTAACTATTCCCTGGTGACTTTCATTTAGACCAGGTCTCGTGACAAAGGACATTCTTAAGGGAAGGATTAGAATGACATCCTATCTGTTCTCCAGCTTTTTCAGCTTCACCACTTTGGGCATCTCTTCCCATTTCTTCTGAATTTAAGTTCCTTGAGAAGTCTTTCACATCTGACTCATCTGAAATTATCCATACTGTAAATTTTACATATGTTTTCTACAAATATTTCTTTAATACCTTTTTTAAGTGATTACATAAATACTTTAAATATCTTGAGTTTTGCCATTTTAAAAGTCTATTTTAAAAAACACTAGATGAGTTGCTTCGCACTGTCTCTTCTCTGCTATAACCTTCTTCACCTTTGTTAGTTCTGTGTATAAATTAAACACATCTTTAAAACTGACCACTTACCAACAGTCTATGGAAATTATGGTACCATTTTGAGTCACTGAATTTAATGAAAGGGGAGTAATGGTGGATGGCATGGTCACACTACCCTCCCACAAAAAGAATTAGAAAAGATAGACATAATATTAAAAAAACAAACAAAAAAAATACTAAGGCACTGAAAATGACCACACGGCAGGTAGAAACTGGATTGGAGGCCAGCCTTGAAAGATGGAAACATCAACAGTTGAGATTTCAGAGCTTGCTGCTTTTTGCCTGAGGGTACTCCCAACCCACACATTTTGAGCAGCAGAAGCCACACCCTTACTCACTAAAAAGGGCAGAGAACAGAACAGATGGATGGGGGAGCAGCTGCAAGTATGGGAGGGAATCCTGGAAGGGAGAGGGATGCAGAGGGGATAACCTTGACTCCTAAATTCTGTATTCACACTTTGTGCATTCATTGATCACAGATCCCAGTGATCCCCAGGAGAAAACAGCAGCTGGAGGCATAAACAATACAGCAGAGACCTCAGCTTGTGCCCACTGCAGGGGAGATGGAATTTGGAGCTTGAGCCCAGATTGCGAGAACAAAATTCAATACTCTTCAGAGGGACAGGACAGTGTCCATACTCTCTGTATTATTATGTCCCAACTACAATTAAAAATCACTAGACATAGAATAGGAAAATTGACCAGAACTCAAGAGAAAGGGCAGTCAAAAAAATGGTTCCAGATTATAACCTAGATGTTGCAATTAGCAGACAAGATTTTAAAGCAGCTATCAAATAAATACACATTCATGAGCTCAAAGGAAAATATTATCATCATGAAAACAGAAGCAATCTCAGAAGAGAAATAAAAATCGTTAAAGCAAATTCTAGAGCTGAAAAATATAAAATTAAAATCATATGGGCTTGGTTTAATAGCAGATTAGAAATGGTAGAAGATTTATTACACCTGAAGATAGATAGAAATTATTCAACCTAGGGCAGGTTCAGTGGCTCAAGCCTGTAATCCCAGTGTTTTGGGAGGCCAAAGGAGGACAATCACTTGAGCCGGAGTTCAAGACCATCTTGGGCAACACAGAAAGACCCCATCTCTACAAATAGTTAAAGAAGATTTAGCCCACTATGGTGCCTGTAGTCCCACCTTTTCAGGAGGCTGAGCTGGGAGGATCACTTGAGCCCAGGTGTTCAAGGACGCAATGACCCAGGATTGCGCCATTGCACTCCAGCCTGGATGGCAGAGTGAGACGAAGATGAAGATGAAGAAAGAAGAAGAAGAGGAAGAAAGAAGAAAGAAGAGGAATAGGAGAAGAAGGGGAGGAGGAGGAAGAAGAGGAAGAAGACAAAGAGGAAGAAGAAACAGCAGCAGAAAAAGACGAAATTATTCAATTTAAAGAACCAAGAGAAAAATCAGTTGAAGAACATAATCAGAGCCTGAAATATCTGCTGGACAATAACATACATATTTATGTACAATTGGAGTGTCAGAAGGAGAGAAAAGAGTGAGGCAGAAGAAAATAACTGAAGAATAATGACTGAAAATTTCTCAAATTTGGTAAAAGATTTAACCAAAGGGCCCGCTCAGATGGAATAAAACACTTGCAGTCACATAAATGTGAAGATTTTAGGGCTTGTCATGGCCCCCCAAAAATACTTGCGACCTTGCCTTAAACTCAAAATTTCTTTCTCCCTCTGAATGTGAAGTCAGAATTATTTTTGTTTCTCGATTATGATGTTTCTCAGTTATTCATCACACTCATGATTTAAAAACGGATCTATTTCCATAAGTGAAGAGAAGACACAGAGCACGCACGCACTATTTCCTCACAGTGTTATTTTGCTCTTTACTAGTACCTCTATTCGGGTGTGTGTTCCTCTGGCCCAACCCATCAAGACTGCCCGAGGTCGGCCACACTTCACTGTTGTTCTATAAAGTAACCTTCTATGCTTCATTATGCAGCGTTACTCATTTCTTTATCTCAGCAATAGAATATTACACTTTACTATGTTATCCTCCTGCTTAGAGAATAGCTATTTATTTCTTAATAAAACAGTACAGTGTGTTTTCTCCATGATTATTTAAGACTCAGCTGAGACATAAGAACAATGAAATAAAAAATTAAATACTCTCCTCTCAGGATTTAACTAGCTGAACTGGGTGAAATGAGGATTTTCTTTAAAACTTCCATTTATTTCTTCCTAGTATATAGTTTTATATCCTTCAGGACAATGTGCATCATGCATAATGTCATAATATAAAGGAAAACTATTAATATACATTGAAATGAAATCCTTTAAACTACCAAAAGCATTAGAAATTCTGGTAAACAAAAAAAAGGCAGTTCTCTGTAGTTAAAATAAGTAAATATATTAACTAACGTTATTCAATGGAATTCAATAGACATTTATTGAGAACCTACAGTGTGCCAGTGTGATGTTGTTTTAGTTATTATAAGATGGTTTATATAGCTCAGTGTGCTCTGCAGTATAATATGATTTTATATACATGTCTTTTTAGATGTTATTCAAGCAGAGAAATGAAAACACTGGCACAACTAAAAACAACATCTAAAGAAAATAGGCAATAGCCTAGTAATATTTTCACAAAGTAAAACCATGAAGTTTCACTGCCTCTAACACTAGCCATAAGCTATGAATTTGATTCATGAAGCTCTTCACCTACAAGTCAGGAGTAGGCAGTGGAGTTGGCATTGACAAATGAGCTGTCAGCTGCATTTACCATCTTTTTTTTTTTTTTAATTTTTAATTTTCTTCCCAAATTTCAGGGTCACACCCTTATAATTCATGTAATTAAACAACAACAACAAATCTTAGGAAGAAAGTGGGGAATCAAAGCTGTAGTCTTGTTACAAAAGAATGCATCACTCCCTGCAGCAGCGCAGTTAAATGCTGGGGCTGGATTCTGGCTTGCTTTAATAAAAATCTGTTCAATTAAGCAAGGAAAACTTTAGAGAGGGAGAGAGATGTGTAATCTGCCAAAGAGTCTGTGTGAAGGTTTCCTAGGAGCATTCTGAGAGTCCCTGGTGGGACTCACCTTCACCAACGAGAGATGCAATCAGGCGGATCTCCCACACAGGCTAATGTGGTTTATTTGTTTATAAGATATATCGAGCATTGCTAAACCTCAGCATATCGCTTGAACATTCAAATCCAGAGTGTTATTTTTTTTTCCATCAATCTTTAAATACCCCATATTTTAGCCATTCTACCTCTGTATGAGTGACAGCTGGGTGAACAGATAAAAGGAACAGCTAGCTAACTTAGACTTGAGGAATCAGAGGTTTTGAAGAAAAGGAAATCTAAGATGAGAAGAAGAAAATGAGCAGGAATTAGCTACACCAGTAGAGGAAAGAATATTTCAGGCAAAGGGAAAAACATGTATAGAAAGAAAATGAAAGAAATCAGGCCCTATTTGAGATGTAAAAAAATTCAGTTTGCCCAGAGTGTTGTGTCCAGGGACATGGAGATCCGAGCGGAGAGGCTGAAGAGTGAAGGGCAGAGCGGGCTCTCTTGGAAATTTGCTGTCAAGAGGTGCAGGAACAAGTGAATTGTCTCCATCAGGCCAATGCCCTCCTGACCACATTTATATTTGTAAACGACCACTCTGGCTGCATCAGTGAGTATGCAATAAACGGGGCAAGGTTCCACTCAGGGACGAGACATACATTTGGAAGCTATTTCCATAACCTCAGTGAAGCACTAATGGTGGAAAGAATTAAGATAATAGCGATGGAAAGGGAGAAGGATGGACATGTTTGGGGAAGTATTTAGAAGTTAGAAACCACAGACTTGGTATGTGGGGGTGGAAAAGAGAATGAAATCAGAGGCTATGGCCAGGATTCCTGGCAAGGACAAATGGCAAAAAGGAGGCACATTCACTGACTACAGTAGGATGAGGTTTATAGTGGAAGAGAAGGCATTGAGTTTGGGTCTGATTGAATATCAAATACGTATGGGACAGGAAGGCAGAAACACCAGTGGTCAATTGGGTCTGAAAGCCAAGAGTTGTCCTTTTGGACAATGGCAGACTGAAGCCATGGAATCAGACAGACGTCACCCATGGAGTCGGAGGTGAGGGTGGTCCAAGAAGAAACCTTGAGGAACTGGGTTACCTCTAAAGAATAGACAATGAGGCCAGGTGCGGTGGCTCACACCTGTAATCCCAGCACTTTGGGAGGCTGAGGTGGGTGGATCACAAGGTCAGGAGATCAAGACCATCCTGGCTAACACGGTGAAACCCCATCTCTACAAAAAATTAGATACAAAAAATTAGCCAGGCGCGGTGGAGGGCATCTGTATTCCCAGCTACTTGGGAGGCTGAGGCAGGAGAATGGCGTGAACCTGGGAGGCGGAGCTTGCAGTGAGTCGAGATCGTGCCACTGCACTCCAGCCTGGGTGACAGAGTGAGACTCCATCTCAAAAAAAAAAAAAAAAAAAAAAAGAATAGGCAAACGAAAGGAATCCATAAAAGATATGGACAAAGATCAGATTCAGAAAAATAAGAAAACTGTGTCATGGGCCCCCCCAAGAAGGGAGACTGAAGAAGAAGGAGAGATCAATAGTACCAATTCCTACTCCCCTCTATTAAGTGAGCTAGGCATACCTTCCAGTATTCCATCCAAGATCTTAATTAAAACATTGAACAAGAAAAGGCTCAGGATAAAACCTTGTTCCTGTTCTTTCAATATACTCAGCAATACCTTTTCAATCTGCTCATCAACACCTCTGAGGCTGCAATGGTGAAAACTGCCAGAAGGATTATCATCAAGCTCCACTTCTTTATGTATTTACAAGGTCATTGTGGGAATTTTGCTAAATTTCCGGAAACATCCTAGTCACATGGTGTCTCTCGCATTTTGTAGAATGGCCTACATGTCTATCACAAGTTAATGGTGTGACTTCTTCTTGATCCGGTCCTTAATTGAGGTGGTCACCACTTCCTTTACTGGTCAAATGAAAGCTTGAGGCTCACTTCATTGTAAATATCACCAGCCTCCCCCATACTTGCCCAGCCTAGAGTTCCCCGAACTGCAAACTCCATCAGTGCTGAAGGCAGACAGTGCACCAGTCAATACTAGCAGGCGGTTTAGGACATTGCTCTCTTTATTGTGGAGGCATCAGAAAGCCTTGCAGAGGGCAAGAGGAGGCAAAACATGGATTTTAGAGCCAAAGGTGAGTTTAAATCCTGGTTACACCTCTTGGGTGCTGTGTGAGTGAGTGAGTGAGTGATGGATCTTTAAAGAATTCGTTTCCTCATTCATTAACCAAAGATAAAGATATTTACAAGAACTACAGGATGCAGTGTGTGTTGCTTCACATTGTGCTAACATGGAATAGACTCTGAAAAAAAATACCAGTTTTCCCCAGACCCCAGGACCTCTTAACAGACTGTAGAGTCCCAGAGGGCAGAGAGAGTTCTGTTTGGTTCCTATCAATCTCATAGTCTTATTATGAACTTATTAAACTCATGTATTTATTCAAAATGCACTAAGCTGGGAATGGCTAGAGATGGAGCTAGGGTTGGTGGAAGGAACACATAGGTATGTGTAATTCCCAATGGCATCATTGGGAAATACTGGGGGCGGGGAGGAGAGGCAGAGCTGCAGTGTATTTAGGTCTTTGACCTCTCATGCTTGTTAAGGGACAAGGTTTGAAATGCGTGTAACGGAAGCAGAATTCTGGCAGAGCGCTGTGTGTGATACGTGTAAGAATAGTGTGTAGGGGAATGGTGAGATATAGGTAGAGACAGGTGATAAGGCTGACACCATGTACATGAGGGAAAGAGTGACTGCCAATCTGTTTTTCCACACAGGAGCATGGCGCTCAGGCCTGGCACGTTCAGAGCACGACCATGTTCCTCAACATCTCTGGATCCTGACTTTTAGAGGCAGGACAAACATATATATTAAAAATCTGGCGAGCTGCAGTGGCTCACGCCTGTAATCCCAGCACTTTGGGAAGCTGAGGCGGGCAGATCGCCTGAGGCCAGGAGTTTAAGACCAGCCTGGCCAACATGGTGAAACCCCGTCTCTATTAAAAATACAAAAATTAGCCAGGCGTGGTGGCGCGTGCCTGTAATCCCAGCTACTCGGGAGGCTGAGGCAGGAGAATCCCTTGAACCTGGGAGGCAGAGCTTGCAGTGAGCCAAGATGGTGCCATTGCACTCTAGCCTGGGCAACAGAGCAAGACTCCATCTTTAAAAAAAAAAAAAATTCCATGCTTTGTTGTTCAAAGTCTTATAGGTAAGGTCTCTGCCATCCAGAAGCTTACAAATATAGTTGGGTAAATAAGAAACATTCACAAATATAACAAAATAACGTATGACAAGGGTCATGGGTAGGTGGAGTACAGAGAAATGGCTGTGGGTGACATCAGGCCGCTGAGGCGTGAATCTTGGCTCTGGTTCTTACCATCCTGGTAAATGGCAGCTAGTGACTTAACCTCTTTGGGCCCGAAGTTCCTTGTTAATAGCATGATGATGTTGAAGTAATTCAGTGAGGTGTTTTGAGCAGTTTGCCAGGCATATATGAAAGCAGCCAATAAACGACAGCATCATTATCAGTAGCTTTGAGTAATTCACTTCCTCCCAACATTAGTTCTCTCATCTGTAAAGCTGGACGATTGGACAAAAATAGCTAAAGTCCCCATCGATTCTAAAAATCTATACATGATAAAAACGAGAAAAGATCTAATTCAGGGCAGGAAAAGTGTTCCCACAGGTGTCAACCCAACACAGACTTCACAGTGGACATGGGCTTTGTTCTAGGTCTTGGCAACATGATGTTTGGCTGGGAGCACACTATTTTAGTGGCAGCGGGTGATCCAGAAAGAGAAGTGGGAGATAAGGCTGGAAATAAGACAGTAGTTAACTAAGAAACACTTTAAATGGTAAGTAATGGACTTAGAATTCACCCCTTGGAAATAGAGAGCCACTGAAGATTTGAGACACATAAGTGGTATAATTTACATGACTTCGCAGAATTTGTCTGGGTATGCTATGCAGAAATGATTGACCAGAGATACGGTTCTAGAGAAAACTTATCAGGAAGCAACTGCAATCATTCAGACCCAAAAGAATAAAGCCTTGAATTCAGGCAGGGACAATGAACATGGATAAGACAAGATAATGGCCAACTCCAGCCCTGCATTGCTGTCAGAAGACCTGAGCAAGGGCTGACAAGAAGCCTCCCAGGCTGCCCCTTTCATCTGGGCATGGCACCCCCAGCCTGAACATCTCGATATAGGGAACCTGCATCTGCATATTTGAACAAGACTGGGTGCATCTGAATTTTGCTAATGGATGACAAATAACAATTGGTATTTCTTTGCTCCACTTCTTTTCTTGTCTTAAAATAAACCATGATCGACTAGTCACAGCTGCACTCACACAAAGAAATAGCAGTCTTTGACTTCAAAGGGAAACAGCTGAGAAGGGAGAAAACAAACAAAATTGCAAGATCTGAGATTTCATCTGGCGTGAGAATGATTTTTTAAAAGCATTTCTTACCCTAAACTGTTTCCTGTCTCATTTGAAAGCATCCCCAGTCGGCTGATAGCTCACATGCCAGGGTAAAGGTACCATCGAGGGAAGGCTGTGCAATCACAGGCAGCGGCTCTTTCTCCCAGGACTCCACTTCCTCCTAGTGAAAGCAAACACTGATGCTATTCTAATATCTGTTAAAGAAAACATTGGGAAAAAAGCAGCATAATTTGTGGAAAAGTTGAAGATTTAGATTCTTGAAGGTCATGGGCTTTACGGAGGAAGTCACAGGATGCTACTTTTCAAAGGTCAACAAGAAAAATAGAAGGTTCTCCTCTTGGCCTTCTCTAGCTATAGAGTATAATCGGATGCTGCAAACATCAATGAATTCCTGGGACAGGTTTCTACGGAGAATGTAAACCTTAATGTTATCTGATATTTGAGTTGTCCAAACTCAAACAAATTGCACCAAAGTCTAATCCCAGGCAGGGAATCAGAGCTGCAGATCTAATTGGTACCACACACTTCTGTCCATCATAGCAGTGCTGTGTGCAACAGTGGAAAGATGAATTACAATCTGGATTTTTAAAGTCTTAATATGAAAGAGAGAGGCAGCAGGGAAAGTAGTCGGCTGGGGGTTGGCTGAGAAAAACTGGCCAGAAACACAGGCAGGGATTTCATTCCGGAGAATTACCTTGCCCGTGCGCTGCAGATGGTGGCAAAGGCAGCCTTCAAAGGGCACCCTGCGGGCAACAACTCTGCTCTCTGGTCCGCACCGCCTCATGCCTCCATCTAGTCTGTTGCTGATGTAAAGAATCCAGGCTTCTGTGATGGGAAGGGAATGGATAAAGTACAGCAACACCAATGCCAGCTAATACCTTCTCTTCTCTTTTGGAAGGAATTCCTAGCCAGGCTCCCAATCACAAATTTCTTCTTGCTCTGAGCCTCTATAGCACTGATGTCTGGCATTTATCATGAGTTGCCTTCTGGCATCTTGTTTGTTGTTTTTTTGTTTAACTTCTCCTAACATCTCAGAGCTGAAAGAGACACCTAGAAGATTCCAACCACCCCTTTCATATTGTAGTGCACTGCCAAGCGGTTGGTCATCGGGCTTAAGCGAGAAGACCGCCACAGATGGAGCTCTCGTGGCCTGGAGAGGCGGTCTATTCCATCTCAGGACAAATCACACACTTCAGAACATCCTTACGGGCCCCTGATAGGAATATAGATTTTGATGTTTCTGAAAGGCAACTAGACAAAACAGATATGAAATATGTGACAATGGGCGGGGTGTACTGACTCACACCTGTCATCCCAGCACTTTGGGAGGCCAAGGCGGGCCAATCACCTGAGCCAAACTCAATCTCAAAAAGCAGAACAAAACAAAACAAAACAAAATATGTGACAATGTTCATGCCCTTTGACCCAGAAATTCCGCTTTTAGGAATTTATCCTAAAACATTAGCATGGGTGTTCCCAGTTGCACATAGGCGCCAGTTTATCCGGGCTTGCAAGAGCTGGTATGTTCACCCTTTCCCAGCTCCACCTTCAGGGCCTTCACACTGGTGTTTCCACTGACCACAGTGGAAGAAGGCGCACCACAGAAAATCAGGACCTGCAGTAATGGGGGATACGTTTTCTTTTTCCCTGGAGCTTCACGAACCATCCCGAGTACAACACTGGATGAACCCAGATATTTAGTTAAGGTATATTAATTGCAGAACATTACAAATGAAGTCGGGGAAAAAAGTAAAAAAAATAAATAAAAACAAAACCACCTAAACATCTAAACTTTATGTCCAAACTTAAGGATCACGTAAATGAATTATAGTACATCAGTTTTATGGGATGTTATTCAATCTTCAAAACAATATGAAGTAAAAACTAAAAATATATGTACTTTTTAGCACACAAAAAAAGCAGGTTACAAAGCAGTGGGGCCATGATGCAACAGTTCCATTTTTGTGGCAAGGGTGAGTGGATGGGGAGAGAGAAAAAAAAAACCACAGGGATTTTTAACCAAAGGGTGGGATCAATTTGGCATCTCAATATTTGCTAACTTTTCTACAACATATGTCACTTTTATAATAAGAAAACATTAAGGATTAATTTTTCATCAATGCCTGTGCTTAACTACATCATTTTGCCGTGGGATAGTTTTTTCGGCAAGGATATATTTTTTTTTGCCGAAGGAGAGGCTGACAAGGAGGCACCGGTGGGCGACAGCCCCCAGCAGCCTTCTCCCCTGGCCTTGTGAAGCTCTCTAGTGAAGATTTTAACTAATCCATGTAGAACTGACACAAACATCTAGGGAATAATCCACAAGCATGCGCTAAACAGTCAAATCGAGGCGACCAAATACACAAACTGCCTGATTTTTTATTTTAAAATGTTTCCTTTATTTCACTTGTTAAGTGCCAGCTCAGCAAAGTCGGAAATATTACTTTTCTACCCCATTTCTCCAGGCTTTTTCTCCTCTTTTCAGAACATGCTTTCTTTGCATCTCAGGCAGAGGAGTCTGAGCACTGCAGCTGCCCCAAGGTAAACACAAGTGCCAGGTAGCTGCGTTTGGCAGTGGAGGTTGGCATTACCCTGAAGTTAGTTAGCACTCTCACTGGAGAACTGCACCCAAATAATAACTGCACCCAAATAATAACTGCACCGAACGCTCCGGCCAAGCAGAACGTTCTTCAGAACAAAGGGAAGGCAGGCCTGTGGAGGAGCTGCCACCAAGCATAGGAATCCAGGAAAGACTGTAAGACTTGCGTGTAAGATGCCCCCCTCTGAACCAGGACCCCAGAGCCTCAGTGGCACCGTCAGGCATCCCCAGCGGGTCCCTCTCAGTGTGAATGGGCACCACAGAGCCGCCTCTCACCATGCCCAGGAACGTTCACCCATGACCAACCCTTCTTCCTCTTGAAAGTTTAAGATAAGAAGGGGAGAACAAGAAGGGGAGGTTGGTGTGGATGGAAGAGAGGTGCCCGTGAGAGCTTCTACTTCTTTCCAGAAGCTTCTCCTCAGTAGCGTGACCCAGCCTGGGCCCAGGCCTACAGCAGTGGTTCTCAGCTTCTTGGTGCTGGGTGTGCATTGGAGCCGGCGGCAAAGCTTCTAAAGACGACCACACCTGGTCCCACCATCAGGAGTTCTCATTCCATGGGCCTGGTGAGGGGCCTGGATATTGGGCTTGGTTTAAATTCCCCCAGGAAAGGCTGATGTGCAGCCAGAGTTTCGAGAAAGCCTAACCCGCTAGAAATCACGTGTGGCCAAGAGACACCCCCTTCTACTACCGTTATTTTCGCCAGAGACCAGAAATAAGAGTGTTAATGTTTACCCCGGCCCTGGGAGAGCTGGTATTAGCAGTGCCCTGCGGTGTGTCCTGAATTATTCAGAGATCATCTTCTGGCTGCTGAGGGATTTCCAACCCCTCCCCCACCATGACCACCAACCTTTTTCATTCTAAAGAGACTCCTAAAAGCATCTGTAAATGCTTCAAAGGGGGCAAACTGCACAGCCAGCACATGACGCCATTACGGAATTCAAAAGGTCCTGGGAAGAGACAAAACCACAGATTTGAAGGGGAATTTCTCATGAGGTGAAATCTTAGAGGCATGTGGTGAGATCTTCTGATGTGAACTCTTCAAAAGAGTAAAGTGTTCAATCTCCCCCTGGCAGGGTGAGATGAGCTGCCAGAAACCCAGAGAGAGGGAAGAAAAAATGTTCTTTGTGGTAGGGAAATTGTTTGCTGAATTATCAGACAGAATGGGTCCAATTCTCCTGCCCTCGGACCAGGAAAATAAAAATCCTAATGCTATTAATGAAATAGTGGCCAAAAGAAGTAATGTAAAACTACAGGGGGAAGCCATACAAAATGGGAAAGGAATATTCACATGAAATATGCCCTCCTCTAAAAGCTTTGCAAGATGAATTTTCCCTTGTGGAGTTGGGGGTGAGAAGTTAAAGAGATGGTGACTGCATCGTTAGACTAAAAGGCTTTCCATTAACACTGTTCATAAAATTTAATGCTTCAAATGAGGACAAATTAAGGTTACCAAAAAAAAAAGTAACTATTGTTATTTCCAGTGTAAACTTGTTATAAAAAAATAAAAAGGAGTAATGTCTATTCAGTCTGTTTTCTTTTTCTTTTTCTTTCTTTCTTTTTTTTTTTTTTTTGAGATGGAGTCTCGTTCTATCACCCAGGCTGGAGTGTAATGGCGTCATCTCAGCTTACTACAACTTCCGCCTCCTGGGTTCAAGGGATTCTCCTGCCTCAGCCTCCTGAGTAGCTGAGATTACAGGTGCACACCACCACAACCAGCTAATTTTTGTATTTTTAGTAGAGATGGGGTTTCACCATGTTGGCTAGGCCGGTCTCAAACTCCTGACCTCAAGTGACCCACTCACCTGAGCCTCCCAAAGTGCTGGGATTACAGGCGTGAGCCACCACGCCCGGCCCAGCCTTCTTTCTGTGTCTTATTCTGGGGAAACAAGCAAGCGTAATAATGGTTACTTCCAGCAATTCCAAGACATTATTGCCCTGACTCATAAAGCAATTCCTGTTTTCCCTAGTACTCAGCCACGGATTCAAATGCAAGTGCTGAGTCCTCATACTGTCTGTCCTACCTGACCGACCAGAAACTAAATCTGCAGACAACACCAGCAAATTCTCCCTCCCCTAAATACTAAGAGCCTGCCTCCTATATTGGAAAGTCACCTATAAATATTGATCACTAATACTAGCTAGTAATGTCTACAATCTGTATACAAACATTTTGGCAATTTCTCTGTAGGATAAAGAAATTGGGTGCTCGAAACTCTTGTGAGCAACTAGATGCCTCTATGGACTTCCAGATCTTGTTCCTTGCTTTTTAATAACGCACATACATTCATGGCCTAGTGTCAAAAGCATGAGTATGAGAGAACTGAGTTTGTTCCTATCTCTTGTTGTTTACTGGTTGCATGATCTTAGGCAAGTCATTCAAGCTTGCTAAACCTTAGTTTGCTCATCTGTAAAGTGGGGATAATAATTACAATGCTGCAGGAGATCAGAGAATTCATGTTATCTATTTACTTGTGTATTCCTCATGTCTAAAAAGGGGGGTCTGGAATATGTGCAGAATGAATTCATCAATCCTAATGAGGATTAACTTGAGGAAAGGCAGGCAAATCCCCCAGTGCACTATTCAGTACATAGTAATTACTCAGTTAATGTTAACTATCACTGTCATTATTTAATTTAGACAAAAAGCTTAAAAATATATCTTTCCTATTATGTAAATGATAGGCATTTTGGCTGCCCAAAAGGAGCGACTCTTACCCACAAAGCAAATTCAGCAAGCTTAGCCTGGTTGCCAACCTCCAGTCCAGTGGGATGACTGTTGCATGGGGAGATAGCACAGAGCCTTGGGATTAAATGGGACAGGGCATGTGTCAGCACAGGGAATGTGTCGGGACAGGGCACGCATCCGGACAGGGCATGAGTCAGCACAGGGCATGCGTCGGGACAGGGCATGTGTCGGGACAGGGCATGCGCCAGGATAGGGCATGGGCCGGGACAGGGCATGCGTTGGGACAGGGCATGTGTCGGGACAGGGCATGTGTCGGGACAGGACATGTGTCAGGACAGGGCGTCAGGCAACGATGGCAATGGTTTCCAACCTCATGTGCCGACATCTCCCATCTGAGGCTGGAGCTTGGAAGGTGCGGAGAGATCACAAAGTTTAAGTCTCTTCCTTTTGCATGTCTAGAATGTCCAGCTGGCAGCATGTCCAGCATTGCCAGGTCCTCACCCCAGCCCCCGACACTCACCCTGGGCTCTGGCTCCTTCACAGCTGCTTCAGCTCAGATAGATGTGGCCCACGGACACAGGCAGTGCCACTGGTGGTAGCGGGGCATGCTTAAGATAGCAGAGTCTTAAGGAGTCAGAATGAGAAAGAATTAAGCATCACTAATCCAAAACCTTTGGTTTCCAATAGTAATAGTGATACCCAGGGAGCCCGATGGTGTCCCATCACGGATACTATCTAGTAATCGGCTGTGTCCATAAACGCTGTTGAACATAGCCACTGGGGAGAGCTTGCAAGAGAAAATGGACCAATGTCAAGAACACTAAAACAATAATGAGAGAGCCAGAGCAGTTCAGAAAATAGATGAACTGAGAGAGTCATATATCCAAGTGGGAAGATACAGCAGGACCAACTCCAGAATAAATAAGAAAATTTCCATTGCAGTAATCCAGGTAAGACAGAATAGGGCCTTAACAAAGACCATTACACTTGGATTGTAAAGGGACCAATATGGAGAGAAATTAAAGTAGAATCGATGGGACCATATTACTTTCACAGTACTGCTGTAACCAATGGCCACAAACTGGGTGGCTTAAAATAACAGAAATGTGTCCTCCCACAGTTCTAGAGGCCACAAGTCCAAAAGCAAGGCATCGCCAGGGCCATGCTCCTTCCAAAGCCTCTGCAGGAGGACCCTTCCTGCCTCTGCCACCTTCTGCAGGCAGCCGGCAGTCCTTGGCTTGCAGCTGCTTCACTGCAACCTCTGCTCATCACATGGTGTTCCTGTGTCTACAAACGGTGCACAAGAGTGAAACTGTCATCATCTGTGAACAAATCATTTCAGTGTAAACACTGACTTTCAAAAATCGTGATCTAAATCTACGAAGAAGATGGGGAAAGGGAGAGATGGAGAGGGTTAGGAGAGCTCTGCCACAGCTAAATGTTTATCTTTCATTTTTATAAAGTCAAAATATTATAATTTAAAAAATAAAAAATAGTTGTATAATATTTAGAATGTGGAGGTAAATACCAAAAGAATTATCTAAAATAGCAGAAGTAGGGGGCTGTGGGTCAGGGGAAGGAAAAGGTCAAAGGAATGTTGTCTTTTGCATTTTAAATGTTTTAGTTCTATTTGACTTTTTAAACTACATCCACGTGTTATTTATTAACATTTAAATTTAAAAAGAGGAGATCATTCTGTTTTCAGTCTCAAGAAGAGACAGAACCAGCTAACTGTAGCTTCAGGCGAACAAATCCCTGCAACCACCTGGTGCTCACCTGCCTGGGATGTTAGTGTCAGGATGCATGGCCCGGAGCAAGGGTTCCCTCATCAGAGCTCCGGCACCAGGACTTGAGGCTGACACCCACGACAAAAGGCAAATGATCCCACAGAGTCCTGGGGGAGAGCACTGTTTCTGCCTGTGGCTTCTGCCAAGGAGGCTGATTAGCACCCGTGATTCATTTTGACCCGACTTTCACTCACCAAGGCCATGGGTTTGTAGCAAGTCATCTGAAGACAGAAACTGTGTTTTCCTCACTTCACAGCCTTGCCTAAGCAGCGTGCAGCTTGCTTAAGAGGCTCATCCTGGCCTTGTAAAGAGACTGGTCTCAAGAAATAAAAACACAAGACGCATACAGTTTTGCAAGGATGAAGATAGCATTACCACTACAAATTACACAAAAAAAGGGGCACGTTTCCACAAAGCCAAGAAAGATACATGTTTAAAAGAGTAGGTTACCATCAACTGACAGTTGCCCATACTGTATGTCAAGTACCTCCAAAGTGCTTGTAATTAGTCTGTTTTCATGCTGCTGATTAAAGACATACCCCAGACTAGGCACTTTACAAAAGAAAGAGGTTTAATGGACTCACAGTTCCACGTGGTTGGGGAGGCCTCACAATCATGGCAGAAGGTGAAAGGAGCATCTCACATGGCAGTAGACAAGAGAACAGATGACAGCCAAGCGAAAGGGGTTTCCCCTTATAAAACCATCAGATCTTGTGAGACTTATTCACTACCAGGAGAACAGTATGGGGGAAACCACCCCCACGATTCAATTATCTCCCACTGGGTCCCTCCCACAACATGAGGGAATGATGGGAGCTACAATCCAAGATGAGATTTGGGTGGGGACACAACCAAACCATATCAGTGCTATAGATCCATCATCTCATGGATCACAACAACCTCGCCTGATTTGTATTTTCATTTATATTTTATAGATGAGAGTTAAGACTAAGGCAGATGAACAGGGGAACCTGTGTAAGCACGGGCCTGTAGCTGCACTCCAGAGTCACCACAGTGAAACCTGTAGTCACCAGGCTCACAAAATTGCACTGATATCAAGCTCCCCAGCCAAATCTTTGGAATCACAGTTTGGCTCAAAATTATTAAACTAGGTTTAAATTAAGCATTGAGATCAACCAGCTAAAAGTACCACTCTGAAGCAAATGTGATTAATTTGCTTCATCTTTCTCTGCTATCTTCTTTTTAATTTTGCCTTCATATGTTGTATTGATTTTATCATAAAAATGAAAAATCTTATAATGGAACATTCAGATAACAGAAAAAGAACTTTTGCAAATTAAAACTGTGATATTATATTATAAATGAGACACACTTGTCTAAAAAAATTGTAACTGTTTTTCTGGGACTGAGAAATTGCCAGTGAAGAACCTGGCATTTAGCAGAGGCCCAACAAGTGGCTGTGGGTCAGTCCGGCATCCTGAAAAGAGAGAGCTTTGAAATCTGATAGACCTAAATTCAAATTCTGGGTTCAGTGTAGACAATAGTAACTGTTGAGAATAAAACTTTTAAAATAGATCTAAAGCCCCTCGTGTAGTCTTTGAAACATAACTGTGCTCAAAATAATGTTAATTTCCTCCCCCTCAACCTGAAGAACCTACTATATTTCCTTCATGCTTGTTTTCTCTTTGCTTAGACCATCTTCCTTTTGTGGAAAGCACCATTGCCCACTCATGATAGCCTCTGTTCTTGATCCAGTTAGCCGTATACAACTTTGTGTTTTCTGAATTCACTGCCTTTCTATCCTTGGAAGAGAAAAATAAAAGGCGGGGGATTTCTTAATCAGTCTCCACATTTCCTGTAGATTATTTACATATTTTAGAATTAATCCTTTGGGGGTTCTTTCCTGTAATGAAAAAGTTACATAGTTCGACTTTTCTAAAATTGAATAACCATGTAATAATTTGCTTTAGCTCTTTTACTGTCTGGATTATCAAACTTAATCCTGTGGCCATTGTTACATAGTAGTTCATCCATGAATATACTGCACATGGCTTACCACCAGTCACCATCTGCCCAAGACCGTGTATGGTGACCACATGTCTTGAATCATCCAAGACAGTTTTAATATTGGGTAATTTTCTTCTTTTAAATAAATGGGAGTTATTAAATTTATGACCAAATGTGATTTAATTGTTCTACCTTTGTATGATTTTTTAATTTCCTTTTTGCATTAAGAAACTATACTATTTTTATAATATGTAAACTCATTCATATTCGAGTCTTAAAGGGGCATAAAACTAGATAATGATTATTTGACATATAATGAATCTCCTTAATTGAAATGAATAAAATTATATAAAATTGGAACCATCTTAGAAAATCTGGGACATATGGTCATAATAAATACAGTTTCTTTCCCATGGGTACTAGGAAGTAGTCATTATAATAATCCCACATTAATTAGAGAAACTTACTGAAATAAAATTGTAGTATAACTAGATTGTGTGGAGAAGGGCCTTCCATTAGACATCAACCTGAAGATGTTAACAAAAAAGTATTTAGCACTGATGGTGTAAGCATTTGAATAAATTAATCTAATATAGGCTACTCAGCATTCATAAGATCCATGAGAAAAATGTCTGTACTAATGTCTGCTCATAGCTTTAGTTATTCAAGGTGGTTTGCAATGCAAATAATCAAAAGTGCAGCCAGTCGTGGTGGATCATGACTGTAATCCCAGCACATTAGGAGGCCGAAGCGGGTGGATCACCTGAGGTCAGGAGTTCGAGACCAGCCTGTCCAACATGGTGGAATCCCATCTCTACTAAAAATACAAAAATCAGCCAGGTGTGGTGTTGCACACCTGTAATCCCAGCTACTTAGGAGGCTGAGGTAGGAGAATCACTTGAACCTGGGAAGCAGAGGTTGCAGTGAGCTGAGATTGCACCACTGCACACCAGCCTGGAAGACAGACTGAGACTATCTCATTCTGTCAGGAAAAAAAAAAAAAAAAAAATGAGACTCCGTCTCATTCTGTGGGGAAAAAAAAAAAAGTGCAAGTCCAAGAAGACCACAAACTAGTAGAAAATAAATTGTAAAACGACAGAGATCTCATGCTAAAACAATTGAAGTATTAGCATCCAGGTCAACAAAGACTAAAACAGACATCTGTTAACTCCAAACATCCACAAATTTCTCCTTTGACCAGCTTCATCTCTGCCAAGAGTTCAGTTCTGGGACTTTTAGCATGTTCTCCCTTTCAATGAGCATATGCTAAATGCAGTTTCATAGACAACTGCTTTCTTATCAACATTCAAGCTATCTATCCAGGAAGGCCCCCCTCCCTTGCCATCTTGTGTGTTAAATATCAGGACCTAGCCTTTGCGGAGGTCTGGGTGCCAGGTGCTATGTTCCAGTGCCTAATGTTCAGAAGTCTTCTGGGAAATGGTTAACAACCAGTTCTCTGGGACAAAGGAAAGATGCTTATTTGCCAATTTCTGTTGTGTAAATTCTTCCACCATTGCCAATTTCAAGCTGCCAACAGTTTAGCCACTGGCTCTTGAAGTGAGCACAAACTGTCTCCAGCATATTACAGTTTTAGTATTTAATCCTTGAAATTAACAGGCAGGTAACATTACTGTCCCCATTTTATAGATGAAGAAACTGAGGCTTGGAGAAATGAACTAAGTTGCCCAAAATCACAGCTGGTAAGTGGCAGAGATGGGATTTAAGTACAGGTCTGCCTCACTCTGCAGTCTGTTTATTGAACAAATATTTATAAAAGCAAGGCAGCATTTTACACAGCAAAAGACGAAACAAACGAAAACTCCTCATAGAATTTACAAGCGAGTGTAAATCAGTCCATGCCCTTAAACATTACGAGTTAGGTCACCCCAGGCGGTGTGCAGTGAAACAAGCCGAGGGAAACCCACCAGTGGACAGGGACTCTACATCCTGTTGCCATCAAAGTTACTTCTATTTTTTAATTATCTCTGGCACCTCTCTACGTGGTGACGCCTTTTCAAAGTGAACAAGTGTAAGGAACTCGGTCATTTCTTACCCAACTGGATAAAGCCCTGGAGTCTGAAGTGGTCACGGTTTCCACCTTGTTAACTCTCAGGCCAGTTGGGTGGCAACATGACCCATGATGTTTCTGAGTCCTCCTTATTGGCCCTGCAGGTGAGACTCTCCTGTGCACTCTCCACGGACACCTGAGCACCAACTTGAGATGCAATCCTTGTTTGGTTTCCTGCCAGTATTTATTTAAAGAATTTCTCCCCAAATCCTGTCTATCAGCTTAAACAGATTTCTCTAAGAGCCATTCCTTGCTTTCTAGTCCTTTGTAGCAGATGGCCTCTAGTTAAGCCTTGTTCCAGTCTCCACCAAATTGTCTCGCTGTATGATTCAGCTTCTCTAAGCTCCCAGAAAACAGTCCTGCCAGATGGAGGAAGCGCCCGCTCTGCAGCCCGCGCATAAATATTCCCAGGTGCGAGGCTGGCACTGGATTGTTGGACTCGGGATTTAACGGAGGGAATGCGAGAGAGAGCGACTTAAACTCCCATTTACTCAGTTTTCTCATCTGTAAAATGGGAGCTTTTAAAACATATACTTTACAAGGTTGTTAGGTGAATCATCCAAAATGCTTATTTGAAAACAGTGTAAGGTATTCTTATTTATATTTAATATTAATAATACTAATAAGGGATAAGCTATTTTACTATTCCCTAAGTATCTGGGAAGACTATATTTGCAGACAAGATATGAAAAGTGGTATTCTCTGTAACCATTGCGCTTACGTCACACACTTCACAACCATTACACCCCACTGCATTCACAGAACCATCCGTTCAGCAAACCTCGACCGAGCACCTATAACACACCAGCCCCTCTGCTAGGCTGCCACAGGACAGGGCTGACTGAGACACGGTCCCTGCGCTGTGAACTTGAAGTCTTGTGGGAGATCTGCCCAGGAAACCCTCCTTACAGTGCAGTTGGAGAAAGGCCTAGGGTGTTAGAGAAACCAGGGCACCCAAACCAAACCAATACGTTTGGGGATAACAAACATCAACGTCAGAATAATCATTACCTCTGGAGAGAGAGGGAGGATTTGAGGTTTGAGAGGCTCCCCTGCTCTGAGTTTTGGAGAAGAAGGAGGTAGCCCTGGGATCCCCTATACATGGTGTACATCAGAATCACCGAGGAGCTTGTCGAGCTCACACTTGGCTAAGGCTCTACCCAGATATTTTGATTTGATAGATCTTGGGTAGGTAGGGCTGGACATTTGGACATTAGTCATCTTCACAGGTGATTCTGTACAGGGATAACTATGACCTATATTTCTCTGACTTCCTCCATCAGAAAATTAGAAAATACATTCATTATATCTATTCGGTGTATCTCAGTCAGTCCCCTGTCTGGGGACTCTTGCTGACACTCAGACACCAGGAATGATACTAGACATTGACTCAGACCACATTTAGCCTCATTTTCTTCATTTTTAATTTTACAGCATCTTCCCAAATTAGTTGAACTTAATTTTTTAATAACTTTAGAATCATTTGATCTTATTCCATGTTTCTATTTCTCATAAACCCAAGCTCACAATTTAGACTGACCACATTTTCCCTGAGCTCTGAAACATTAAAAATAACATAATCTAGGTTTCTCTCAGTATTAGGGCAGATAGTAGAAACTGTAGAAAATAGTTCCAGTCAAAATATCATTCAATAAACAATTCACCAGAGACTGTTAAAGCTCCCCACAGAATTCCTGATACCAATGGCCATAACAATACATTTCACTCCCAGATCATGCTATGTATTTATTCTGATAACCAAATACTGAATGTCATCTGCAATGAAGACATCTGAGGACTCCTTTGTATTGGTGTATCTTCAGCTCATTCACTATGAGGCAGCTCAACACATGGAATAAAACACTAGACACTAGAGCTACCAAACAAGTGACATATGGTCTTCACAAAACCTCCGAAAGTCTATTTCTCTCATTTTACTAATGAGGAAAATGAGAGGAAGGAATGGTAATTGACCAAACTGACACATTCAGAGTAGGGCAAAGCCAACCCAGAACTTGAGTCTGTTTCTGCCCAAACCCTTCCGTTAGCTGAAAGAACCCCAGTAGATGATTTAGTCACAGTTTTATGATGAAATACACTGTAATTTCTTTATAGTAATGATAACTTGTGGTCAGATATAAATCACCTTTGTTCAAAAAAAAATTATAAGTAAAAATAGCATATAACCTATATAAACAATTATATCTGCAATGGTTTCTATGTGAGCAATAATCTGTAAATAAAAATTTATTTTTATTTAAATTAAAATCAAATAAAAGTTTAAAATCTGCTATACACTATAACCAGTAGTTTGGGATTGCCTGGAAGTACTTCTATTCCACAACCTATTCCATCCTTCAGAGTCTAAGAAGAAGAAAAAAATGCTTCCCTATGAAATTTAAATTTAAAATATTCATGTGGAATGAACCAAAATAGAGAGCTGTGTAAAAAAGTACTAGCAAATGAATAAGCAGAAGAGAAAAAGGAAGAGAAAGACAAAGATAGAGGAGGAAGAGGAGTTTAAGAAGGAGGAGGGAGAAAGGAAAGAAGGATAAAAGAAAGGAAGAAATACAGGAAGGTAGAGAGGGAGAGGAAGGAAAGGTTGAGTAGACTTGCAAACTTTTTCCCAACTCTTACTAATTATACTAAAATATCATACTGAATGCACTAAAATATCTTATGGACTATATAAAAATATCTAAAAGGCTGACAATAAGCTCCAAGAACTTACAGCCCGACAGCAAGACTTTCTATAACCTTAGATTTTCTTAGGTTAGTGCCATCAAACATCTGATCCATCTCACCAGCCGACTTTCCCTCTGGAGCTAGGCACAGCAAGCTGCACTCTGGTTGCTGTAATTATAATGGGAGTTGCCATGAATTGTGCCTAGAGGGGAGAGTGATTGTGCAGACTCAGATGTGCTGGATCCTGTGACGGACAAACTGCTTCAAATGCATTTATTACAAAATGCTAGAATAACAACCCTGTATAGCAAACACCCATATCCCAATACTGAACTTTACCAAATCAGACCATGTTTATGTTTGCTTCAGATTTCTTTTCAGATAAGAAAATATTTCAGATGGAGTTGAATCTCTCCTTGAATTTCTGCCAAGTCATTTCTCCTCCTCCCTCTCTCTCCAGGGGTAATGATTATTCTGACTTCAATGTTTGTTATCCCCAAACATACTTAAATATTACTACCACCTATGTGTGGCATATATTTATAAAACACATAGTAATAATTTACATATTTTTAAAACTGTATAGGCACAGTATTATATGGCATCTATTCTACTACAATTTGCTTTTTTCTCTCAACGTTAATTTCTGAGATCTCTCCATGTTGACACATGTAACTCTAGTACATTTGCTTAACATTGCATAGGGGTATGTCCATTTTCCTTATTTGACTTCCTGTTGGCAGTCTTTAGGTTGTTTGCAGCTTTTCACCAGTATAAATAATGGTGCAGTGGATACTCTTGTGCACATCTGTAACAATTTCTTCTTGATAATTGCTAGAAGTAGAAATATTTACCCATTGTGTTTATGAATATTCATTTTTACTAGTTATGACCAATTTACCCAGCAAATTAGTTGTCTTGTATTGGTATCAAGTCAACTGTTAGCCACAGCCTGTAAATTTGTTTTCTTATCTTTTCAAGGATTGTCTGTTCCTTGATGGTTTAAAACTCATCTATAAAAGGCCGGGCACAGTAGCTCACATCTGTAATCCCAGCACTTTGGGAGGCCCAGGCAGGTGGATCACGAGGTCAGAGATCGAGACCATCTTGGCCAGCGTGGTGAAACCTCGTTTCCATTGAAATATAAAAAAATTAGCTGGGCGTGGTGGCACATGCCTGTAATCCCAGCTACTCAGGAGGCTGAGGCAGGGGAATCGCTTGAACCCAGGAGGCAGAGGTTGTGGTGAGTTGAGATCGCGCCACTGCACTCCAGCCTGGCGACAGAGGAAGACTCCATCTCAAAACAAACAAACAAACAAACAAACAACAAAAAACTCATCTATAAAAACATGTAGGGCTTATTGCTTTTTGATTGAATCTTGAGTCTTTGTTGGTGTATGAGCTATAGCTCTGCTTTGTTATCTGTTGGTTGCTTCAGGGTTAACATCTGTATGTAATTACTGTCTCTATTCAAATAATATTATACCACTTCAGATTCAGATTTAGTATTAGAACTTTACAAATGGTATACTTTTGTTTCTCCTCTCCCGGTCTTTATTCTATTTTTGTCATGTATATTATGTCTATACGTTTTATAAACTCAGTTTTTGCCATGTCTCCATGTCTTGAAGGTCAATTGTGTGTATCTCTTCCCAAATTTACCTTCCGTTTAGTAACTTGAAATTATTTTAGGCAAATGCTACAAATTGAGGCTTTTGTTTTTTGCTGGAAATTTAACTGTTAAGCATTTACAGCATGTCATTTTATAAACCTAAATACATATGTTATTATTTATTTACTTTAAGCACTTAATCTCTTTAAAAAAAATTTAACATCTAAAATGTTGTTTATTTTTTATTTTTATTTTTTTTGAGACAGAATCTCACTCTGTCGCCCAGGCTGGAGTGCAGTGGCCGGATCTCAGCTCACTGCAAGCTCCGCCTCCTGGGTTCACACCATTCTCCCGCCTCAGCCTCCGAGCAGCTGGGATTACAGGCGCCCACCACATGCCCGACTAGTTTTTTGTATTTTTGGTAGAGACAGGGTTTCACCGTGTTAGCCAGGATGGTCTCGATCTCCTGACCTCATGATCCGCCCGCCTCAGCCTCCCAAAGTGCTGAGATTACAGGCGTGAGCCACCGTGCCCGGCCAAAAGTTGTTTATATTTACCCGAATGTTTAGCATTTCTGGTGCTCTTCATCTCTTCCTGCAGATCTTTGTGTTTATAGATTTTTATCTACTATCACTTTCCTTTTGCTTAAGGTCTTCCTTCACATTTCTTGTAATGCAAGTCTGCTGCTGACTAATTCTTTTAGTTTTTGACTAATTACAAAATATTTTATTTTGCCCTTGCTTTTGAAAAATATTTTGCTTTTAGTTTTTGACTAATTACAAAATATTTTATTTTGCCCTTGCTTTTGAAAAATATTTTGCTCAGCATAGAATTCTACATTTACAGATTTGTTTGTTTATTTGTCTCCTTTCAGTAATTCAAAGATACTTCTCCACCGTCTTCTGGCTTCCATTGTTTCTGGCAAGAAATCTGTTGTTATTCATGGTAATGTTCCTCTATACATTGTCTTTTTTTCTCTCTAACTGCTTTTAAAATTGTGTCTTTATTACTTATTTTAAACAGTTTAATTATGATGCCTTGATGCAGTTTTCTTCACATTTCTTCTGTCTGGAATATGTTGAGATTCTTGGGTTTGTGGGCTTATATTTTTACTGAAATTTGAAAATTCTCATTCTCTACTTCTTCAAATATTTTTGCCCCCATCCCATCAGTAGAGGATGTCAATTAAATTACACATATATTAGGACACTTAAAAGTTGTCCCACATTTCCACAGCTCACTGATCTGCTAATTTCAGGGTTTTTTTTTTGTTCTGTTTTGTTTTTGCTTTTTGTTTCATTTTGAGTAGTTTCTATTGCTGTGTCTTTAAGCTTGCTAATCTTTTTTCCTGTGGTGTTTACTTTGCTGTTAATTATACCTAGTGTATTTCTCATCCCCAACATTGTATGTTTCAAGAATTTCAATCTATGTCTTTTTTATATCTCCCATATCTCTACTTAGCATGCTTAACTTTCCTCTCCTTTACTAAACACATGTGAAATAATTAGAATGATTGTTTTACTTCCCTTTTCCCCCATGAGGATTGTATTTTCCTGCTTCTCTGCATGCTTGTAATCTTTTTATTAGATGCCAAAAGATTTTGTAAATTTTACTTTGCCGTATGCTGTATCTTTTTTGTATTCCTATAAATATCTTGAACTTTGTACTAAGATGCATTTAAATTATTTGGCAATTGTTTGATTCTTTTTAACCTTGCTTTTATACTTTGTTAGGGAGTAACAGAAAATGTTCAATCTAGTCCTTCTGAGTACTCTATTCAATGCCCTGCGAATTCTAAGGTTTTCCGGTCTGCCTGGTGTGAACAGCCCTATTCTCAGCCCTGCATGGGCTGCGAGAATTGTTTCCTTTTGTCCTTTCAGGTGGTTATTCTTACAGCTTCCAGTAATTTCCTCACACATATACGCTCATAAGCATTTAGACGAAGACTGGCCAGGGATCTTCTGTTAATCTCTGGGACTCTCTATACGCAACTTTCTGCTATGCAGTCCTCTGTTCTTGGAACTCTAGCTATCGTGGTCTACCTGGACTCCTGGTTTCATTTCCTCGACAAAGGAAGTTTTCCTACTCCAACTGGGTTTCCTCTCCCTTTGCAGTGACCTGGAAACTCTCTTTGTGTAGTAACCAGAATTTAATCATCGGACTGTTCATGTTTGTTGTCTCTTTCTCAGGAATCACTGTTCTGTACTCCCTAATGTCTAATACAGGTTGAGTATCCATTATCCAAAATGCCTAGGACCAGAAGTGTTTGGGGTTTCATATTTTTTTGAATTCTGAAATATTTGCATTATACTTACAGAATGAACATTCCTAATTTGAAAAGCTAAAATTCAAAATGCTCCAATGGGCAGTTCATTTGAGTGTCACATAAGTGCTCAAAAAGTCTTGGATTCTGAAGCGTTTTAGATTTGGGATCTTCAAATGTGGGGTGCTCAACCTGTATTGGAAAACCATTGTCTCACATATTTTGCCCAGGTTTTTAGTTTCTTTGATAGGAGAAAATTGGATCCCTCTTACTCCATCTTTACCAACAGGAAAATATCAGTGTTACCATTGAATTATTTAATTCTTTGTTGTACATTGGCCTTTAGATTCTGCACCTACTCTCACGGTTTGGTAAGTTGGCCTCTGCCCTTGAAATATGACAATTGTTTATGTGCCAGTATGACAGGTTTCTGAGCCTCCAAGCCTAGGGTCTGACCTCAGACTACAGCCATGAAGGTGACCCTGGGAAGGTCCTACAGAGATGGCAACCCTCTCTAAGAGCCATGTGGCTGACTGAGCTCAAGCTTGATTACTATTTTGAATTTCCTCACAGAAGATGAATTACTCATGTGCAAGATTTAAAAATAAAATAGCTACATGAACATATGTAGCTTACAGACTGTTGTATATAACCAAATCCTATGATTTAAAATGCTAAAAATATTTGCTTACTCATCAACATTTTCAGATTGAAAATGTGTCTGTCCATATCTGAGTAATACCGCTAAGAAAAATAATATATACTGAAAACAATACATTATTAGTAAAAAGTAAAATAATTTATTTTCCAAACAGTGTGTATTTGTGCTCAAAATTATTTTTCTTGTAATGTTTCCCATATTCTCAGATGCCAACTACAGGTTTTTGAAAAGGTATATTAGCTTTATTTCATAGCCATACATTTTGACCTCTAGTTATTGTAATACTAGTAAGGAACCTCTTCCCAAGAAACTAACAACCTTTTCCATCTACCACAGTGGACATGTCATCAGAAGGTAGATGAAATACTACATTATAAACAGATTTGGCCTCAAGGAACACTGACAAACATCCCAATTTGACTTAATCAGCCTGAAGGATAGACTCAGGTTTGAGCCAATTATAAATGGAATTCTCTGCACCAAAACACAGAAATAAACGAGTCTGTTCACCTCGGCTCTTTTTTACCTATCCTCCCTCAGTCTCACTGGAAGAGACTTTTGTGTCTGGGACATTGCTTTCCTGATACTTTTTAAATTGGTCCTGTCTCCTCAGAGTAGGTCAATGGAATGGATCTGGATATTTTGTGACCTATTTGTCTTCTTCAGCCCTATTCAAATACATTCTGATACCTAAAAGATAATGCATTTGTCCTTAACATTTGTAAAGATTTATATTTTATTAAAATTATACATAAACATGGTACATGTACATAAAGAGTCAAGGAGCCCTCAAATTCATTAAAAATACAGCAGCATTCTCCATCTCCATTTTTCCTGTCTCCTAGGAAACTACACAACCACTTTTGCTGTCTTTTGATATTTACATCTGTATTTCTAAATGACATGCCTGTATTGCTGTGTTTTCATTATATATTCATTTTCTTAAAGTGTTCTCCCCTTCCTGCTCCAATTTGGAATTGTGACCTCATGCTAGCTGCACATATGTTGTATTGAGATCACCCATGCCTTCATCCTAGGGATCCACTGTGCCTCTCTTCTACATGTATTTATTATTTTCTTTATCACAAGTCTTCGCATTTCTTGGTTTTCTTCCTCATTTTGATGGAATATATCCTCCAGTGACTTCCTGGGAAAGGCTGTGTGGGAGGTAAACCTTTTGAGAAATTGCATGTGTGAAAGTGTCTTTCTTCTCCATGCACATTTGATTAAGAATTGAACTGAGTATAACATGAGGCTAGAGATCATTTTTCTTCAGAACTTTGAAGTCATTATTCCACTGTCTTCAAACATCTGATACAACTATTGAGAAGTCCAAAGTTTTTCTGATTCTTAATCATTTTGATGACATCTATATTTCTCTCAGAAGCTTAAAGAATATTTTCTTTTCCCAAAATATTGCAAAATAGCATGATGATGTAATTTAATGTTGGTCTACTTCAATTCACTGTGCTGAGGTTTTTTGGTGTTTCTTAAATTGACCTTCCAACATGGAAATTCATCATCATCAGTTCTGGGAAACTTTCTTGACTTATTTCAATAATGATTTCTATGTTCTGTTTTCCCTGTGCTCTCTCTACACAACCTCTCTCATTAAGATGATTGACTTCCCTGACTATTTTTTCGGATTCTCTTATATTTTTTCCCCTACTTTCCATCACCTGGTCTCTTGTTTTACTTTCTGGGATATTTCTTCAACTTTATCTTCCATCCACCTTATTCATTTTCTTATTGTTTCTATCATATTTTACTTTTAAGAGCACATTTTCGTTTCCTGAGTGCACTTTTCAAATTGACACATAATAATTGTACATATTTTGGGGGTACATAGTGATGTTTCAGCACACACAATGTATAGCAACCAGATCAGAGTAATTAGCATACCCATCATTTCCAACATTTATCATTTTTTTATGTTGAGAACTTCAATATCCTCCTTCCAGCTATTTGCAACTATCTAATACATTATTGTTAACTCTCCTCAAGGTAGAGTGGTATAGAACACTAGAAGTCATACCTTCCATCCAGTTGTAATTTCATATCCTTTAACAAATCTCTCCCTATCTCACCTTTCCCTTACCCTTCCCAGCTTCCTGTAACCTCTGCTGTACTTTTTATTTCTATGAGACCAACTTTTTTTTAACTTCTACATATCAGTGAAAACATGCAGTTTTAAAATTCCTATTCCTTGGTTATTTCATTTACCATAAGGTCCTCCAGTTTCATCCATGTTCTCACAAATGACAGGATTTCATACTTTTTTAAGGCTACATGGTATTCCACTGTATATAAATACCACATTTTAACATCCAATTATCTGTTTTTGGACACTTGGATTGATTCTAAATCTTGGCTACTGTGAATACTGCTGCAGTAAACACAAGAGTGCAGATGTCTCAATATACTGACTTCAGTTTATTTGGATAAATGCCAAGTAGTGGGATTACTGAATCATTCTATCTGTAGCTTTTTGAGGAAACTATATTGTTCTCCATCGTGGATGTGCTACTTTACATTCCCACTAACAGTATACAAGAGTTCCCTTTTCTCCACATCCTCACCAACATCCGTTTTTCTTTTTTAATCGTTTTCCAAATGCCATTTTAACTGGGGTAACATCATATCTCACTGTGGTGTTGATTTGCGCTTCCCTGATGATTAGTGATGTTGAGCATTTTTTCATATACCTACGGCCATTTGTACATCTTCTTCTGAGACATGTATATTCATGTCTTTTGCCCACTTTCAATGTGTTGGTTTGGTTTTTTGAGTTTTGTTTGTTGTTTGTTTGTTTGTTTTTACTATTGTTTCAGTTCCTTATATATTCTGGATATTAGTTCCTTGTCAAATGAATAGTTAGCAAACATTTTCTCCTATTCAATATGTTTTCTATTCACTCACTGATTGCTTCCTTTGCTGTGCAGAAGCTTTTTAGTTTAATATAATTGCATTTGTCTATTTTTGTTTTTGCTGTCTGTGCTTTTGAGGTTTTAGGCATAAAATCTTTGCCTAAACTAATGTCTTGAACTGTTTTTCCTGTTTTCTTCTAGTAGTTTTATGGTTTCAGGTATTATGTTTAAGTCTTTAATTCATCGTGAGTTGATTTTTTCCAGTATGATGAGAGATAGGGGTCCCATTTTATTCTTTGGCATGTAGATATCCAGTTATTCTGACACCATTTACTGGGTGTCCTTTCCCAATATATGTTCTTGATACCCTTTCAAAAATCAGTTGACTGTAAATAAGTGAATTTATTTTTGGGTTTTCCATTCTGCTCCATTGCTTTATGGGTTTGTTTTTATACCAATACCATGCTGTTTTGGTTACAACGGCCATATATTTTGAAATAACATAGTGTAATACCTCCAGCTTTGTTCTTTTTGCTTAGGATTGCTTTGGCTATTCAAGCTCTTTTGTGGTTCCACACAAATTTTAGGATTATTTTTTCTATTTCTGTGAAAAATGATGTTGGTATTTTGGTAGGGATTTCATTGAATCTGTAGACTGCTTTGAACAGTATCGTCATTTTAATGACATTAATTTTTTCAATGTATAAGCATGGGGTGTCTTCCCATTTATTTATATCCCCTGCAATATCTTTCATTTGTGTTTTATAGTTTTCCTTGTAGAAATCTTTCACCTCCTTGTTAAATATGTTCCTAGTTAATTTTTTGGTAGCTATTATGAATGGGATTGCCTTCTTGATTTCTTTCTCAGTTAGTTCATTATTGGTGTATAGAAATACTACTGGTTTCTGTATATTGTCTTTGTATCCAGTAACTTTGCTGAATGTTTATTGTGATGGAGTCTTTAGGTTTTCTAGATACATGATCTTGTCATCAGCAAAGAGGGACAATTTGACTTCCTATTTTCCAATCTGGATACCTTTTATTTATTTCTCTTGCCTGCTTGCCCTGGCTAGGACTTCTAATAATATGTTGAATAGGAGTGGTGAAAGCGGGCATTCTTGATATCCTTGTCTTGTTCCAGCTCTTACAAGAAAGGTTTTTCCCTATTCAGTATGTTCGCTGTGGGCTTGTCATATATGGCCTTTATTATTTTGAGATATCTTCTTACTCTTCCTAGTTTGTTGAGAGTTTGTATCCTAAAGGGATGTTAAACTTTATGAAATTCTTTTTTTAGGTCTATTCAGATAGTTGTGTTTTCATCCTTTATTCTGTTGATGTGATGTATCACATTTATTGATTTGCCTATGTTAAATCATCCTTGCATCCCTGACATAAATCCCACTTGATCATGGTGTGTTATCTTTTTGATGTGCTGTTGCATTGGGTTTGCTAGTATTTTGTTGAGGATTTTTGCATCTATGCGCATTAGGAATTTTAGCCTATAGTTTTTTTTCTTGCTTCCTTGTCTGCTTTTGTATTAGGATAATGCTGGCCTCATAGAATGAGTTAGGGAGAATTTTCTCCTCTTCAATTTTTTGGAGTAGTTTGGGATAATTGGTATTAGTTCTTTTTTGAATGTTTCACAGAGTTTGGCAGTGAAAGTATCTGGTCCTGGACTTTTTTTTTGGGGGGGGGCGGTTGGGAAATGTTTTATTACTGATTCAATCTCATTACTCATTGTTGGTTTGTTCAGGTTTTTTATTTCTTCTTGATTCAATCTTGATAGGTTGTATGTGTCAGAAATGTATCTATTTCCTCTAGGTTTTCCAGTTTGTGAGTATATAATTCACAATAGTCTCTGATCTTTCATATTTCTGTGGTATCAGATGTTATGTCTCCTTTTTTCATTTATAATTTTTTAATTTGGGTCTGCTGCCTTTTTTTTCTTGGCTATTCTAGCAGGTAGATTATCGATTTTGTTTATTTTACTTCATTGATCTTTTGTATCATTTTAGTTTCTGTTTAGTTCTGCTCTGATCTTTATTCTTTCTTTCTTTCTACTACTTTTGGGCTGGATTTATTCTTGCTTTTCTATTTCCTTGAGATGCATCATAAGATTTTTTATTTGAAAGTTTTCTCCTCTTTTGATCCAGGTTTTTATTGCTATAAACTTCCCTCATAGCACTGCTATTGCTGTATCCCATAACTTTTGGTATGCTAGGTTTCTTACTTTATTTCAAGAAATTGTTTTATGTCCTCCCTAATTTCTTCCTTGACCCAGTGGTCATTCAGAAGCATTTTATTTAATTTCCATGTATTTGTACACTTTCCAAAGTTTCTCTTGTTATTAACTTCTAGTTACACTTCATCATGGTCCAAGAAGATACTTGATACGATTTTGATTTTTAAAAATTTATTGAGACTTGTTTTTGTCCTAACATATGGTCTATACTGGAGAATGTTCTATGTAATTATGAGAAGAACGTGTAGTCAGTAGCTATTGGATGAACTGTTCTTTAAATGTCTGTTAGGTCCATTTGGGGTAATGTGAAGTTTAAATATAACGTTTTTGTTGTTAATTTTATGTCTAGATGATCTAGCTAAGGCTAAGAGTGGGGTGTTGAAGTCCCCAACTATTACTATATAGATTCTATCTTTTCCTTTACATATAATAATATTTGTTTTTTCTATCTAGGTGCTCCAGTGTTGGGTGCATATATGTTTTCTTTTAGCAGTTTTATAGTTTTAGGGCTTACATTTAGGTTTTTAATCCATTTTGAGTTGATTTCTGTAAAGGGTGAGTGGTGAAGTTCTATTTTCTTTCTTCTGCAAATAGATACCCATTTTTCTCAGCATTATTTATTGAAAAGACTGTCCTTTCACCAATGAATGTCCTTGGTCCTTTGGCAAAAATCAATTGGCTGCAGATATATGGTTTAATTTCTGAGGTCTCTGTTCTGTTTCATTGGACTATCTATCTATTTTTATGCCAGTAGCATGCTGTTTTGGTTACTAAAACTTTGTATTATATTTTGAAATCTGGTCATGTGATGCCTATAGCTTTGTTCTTTTTGTTCAGGATTGCTTTGGCTGTTCAGAGTTGTTTGTGATTCCATACTAAATTTAGAATTTTTTTTCTATTTCTGTGAAGAATGGCATTGGTATTTTGATAGAGATTGCCTTGAATCTGTAGATCACTGTGGGTAGTATGTTTATTTTAACAATATTAAAATTCTCAGTTTATGAACATGGGATGTCCTTCCATTTTTGTGTGTCTTATTCAATTTTTTTCACCAAATGTTTTCTAATTTTCCTTGTAGAGATCTTTCATCTGCTTGGTTAAATTTATTCCTAAGCAATTTTTTTGTAGTTACTGTAAATGGGATTGCTTTCTTGATTTCTTTTTCAGTTAGTTTATTATTTGTGCATAGAAAATGCTACTCAGTTTTGTATGTTGATTTTATGTCCTGTAACTTGACTGAATTCATCAGTTCTAAAAGTTTTTTAATATATCTTTTCTCAATAGCACATTCTTCTTCCTGAATGTATGCATTTTTTTTCATTATTCAGAAGACAGTAATGATGGTTTTATGTGTGTGTGTGTGGCTTTGTAAGTATTTTTCTCCTATAGAATTGATGTTTCCTTTGATTGGTTTTGTTTGTTATCTTGATCTCTATCTTTCGTATTACAGACTTCCTAAGATATCTAATAATCCTTAGTTGTCTGCTTATACTTAAGAGTAGGCTGTGAAAAATGGAATGGTAGCCTTAAGTGTGTGTGTGAATGATTAGGTCTGTTCATTGAAGAACTTTGATGTCAGTATTTTTTGGTCTTTTCTCTGGGGCTGGTCTGATTCTCCACTGAAGGATATTATTTCTGTACTAGAGTTTACAAGACTGGTATGTGTCATTATTCTGGAACTCAAGTGAGGAAAAGGGCCTGGGGCTCTACATATTCTGTATGCTCATTTTTATTTAATCCTCTTGTTTTCAATGGCATCTGATCCTTCTGTGCCTGACACTGCTGAAAATATGAAGACTCTCTGTTGTGACCTTTCCAGAGAACACCCTTTCTCTCCAATTTTCCATGGTGGCGGAGAGGGAATCTAGGAATGTAGTCATTTCTGAATCAGACCTCAAACCCAACTTCCTGACTGTTCTCCCACCTTGCATCCATTATCAGAGGGTCATGCTATCTCTAAATCCTGAAATGCTGGTAATTCTGTGTTATAAATCAGGGAGTTTTCTGATTTTCCTACCACTGGTTTAAAAATCAGTTTCGTTCATTTCTGCTACCACTCACTCATTTGTTTCTAGCTTTGAAAATTTGTTAATTTCCCCCTTTCTTTTTCTATCTGTCCTTGTGCACTTATGCTTGTCATTTTAGCAGGGATTTAGGAGGTATCAGAAGCAAATGTATTTATTCAACCTACCATCTTTACCTTGAAGTCTACATATTACAACTGTTTTATTTATCTCTGTGGTCAATCACAAAGATATCCAAATCCTTCACTCTGTCTTGTATCTTTCCGCTTTTAAAAAATGTTTTTATGTGCCCTTAAAATGTGACTTTGCAGATCCCATAGTCAGGAAGTGGAGTCTATTCCCCTTCTCTTAAATTGAAGCTGGTCCTGTGACTTGCTTTGGCCAATAAAACCAACAGAAGTGACAGCACATTGGTTTCAACTCTAGGCTTCAAGATGCTTTATGTGATTTCATTCATTCTCTTAGAACCACCATGTCCAGCCACCATGTGAACAAGCCCAACTAGTCTACTAGAAAATAAGAGATGCCAAAAAGCAGAGATGAGCCATTTCAGCTGAACCCATCCTAGGCCAGCTGCCCCAAACTGATCCCAGAGTTAGCTGCATGGCAAACACAGCTGAAATTAAATACAGCTGAAACTAGAAAACAGTCCAGCTGAGCCCAGCACCAATGTCCAGCCCACTGAACCGTGAGCTAAACAGTTGTTGTTTTAATGCACTGTTTTAGGGTAGGTTGTTACATAGCAAAAGTTAACTGGCACAGTTTCTGAAAAATGTGAGTAAAGAGTCAGACAGTTCAACTCTTTAAAGACATTGGAAATCGTCCTCACCACATCAGAAATGGACAGATCCATCAAAATAGCCGAAGTTGTTGATCTTGCACTTGAACAGCACCTGCATAACTAATAAATGTATTGGTTTTAAAGTTTATATTGTTCTTCTTACAAAACTACAGTACCCAAAAGATAGCGAATCAATTTCATAGTCAGTGCTCACACAGCAGTAGACAATTTATCTTGACACTTGATACCTGCTGGCTACTGTTACGCCAAATGCTGAAGAGCATGTCTGTGGAAACCGCAAGTCGGTGTGTGCGGCAAGTCGGTGTGTGCGGCAAGTCGGTGTGTGTGGCAAGTCGGTGTGTGCGGTGGACGTGTGAAGATCCCGGGAGTGTGAGACTTGCTTCTGTGCATCATCAAATCCATACCGTACGCAAAATAGTGACACCTCCTACTTGCATTTCTGTTAACTTCTTACCGATACTAAAATAGCAAATTAATTCACTGCAAAGTTGACCTTTTTGAGGTATTACCAGATTTTCCAATAGTCAAAAATAAAATTAAAAGACGGGAGAAAGTGTAAAAGAAAGCCCAGCAACCACGAGAAGGGCTCGTGATAACACGGTTGCACGAGGCCACGTGACAAGACAACCCCCAAGGCCAGACCACATGCTCTGCGTGTACAGGTTTCCCAGAGCTCACAGGAATATTGAAGAGTAGCAGAGAAGTCTCCATCCGCACCCTATGCCAGCACTGACTGACGCTGCTGGGGAGGGCTGTGCGTGGTGAACAACCATTGTGGAAACCCAAGGTGGGGCTGCCGAGGCAGGGGTGGGTCTTCTTATCTGTGAGGCACATCAAGTCTAGCTATCACGGGTGGGGGAAGGAAAATGTGACTTCCTCATTTCCTGAAACTTAGAAAATTCTAGTTACCTTATAAGATAACTAGAATTGAAGTACAGAAAGCTGATGAGCCAATCCTTTACACATGGACTATTTAAATGTTTAAGATACATATTATTATTGTCCCTAGTGAAATCTGAAACAGTGAACATACAAATGTCATTAACAATTAAGGTCTCTAAGTCTCTAAAAACACAATGACAGAAGATTCTTCTGCATTCCTTTATTTTTTAGGTGTCCATCATGAAACTCCTTTTGTAACCTTTTGAAAACCTTTTGATTGGATCACTTATGTGTATTATTGATGGGGAGAGGTAGGAGATTTTTTGCCAAAAGTAAAGATGAGATTAACTACGTCCTAGAAATCCATGAATTACCTCAAAAAATCCAAATGTTCTCAGAATCAATGCCTTGATGGATGTGCCCCAAACTCTGTCACTTTCAAATATCAAAAATTAAGAAGTATTAACAGCATATATTAAACAATAATATCTTGCAGTGAAACATTCTTAACTACATGTGCATGTAAGAAACTTTCAAGATATAGTTCCTGTACAATGCTGTGTCTTGTGGATTCCAGAATGGAAGCGATAAGCACAATCCTTACTGCATAGAGTTTACAAACCGGTGAGGGGCTCAGATAAAGTGATGTAAGTACAGTAAGACAGAGGACTCTATGAGTTCATAAGCAAGGTGCTTTGAAAGAATATCTAAGCTGAGACGTGAAGAATGAGTGTGAAGGAGCCTGGAAACAAGATGGGGAAGCATGGACTGGGCGGTGAAAATCACACGTGCACACGCCCCCAGGGAAGACAGCACAGGGCCTGGGAGGGACCAAAAGTGGGCCATTCTCTTTAAACAAGTGACATTAAGTAGAATAAAAGCCTGTGGATGTAATTAGGGAACAAATAGGACAATAACTTCTTATAAGCTTTAGAACTTAACCCTGCTAACAACAAAGGAAGGCACCTATGTATGTGTGTATGTATGTATGTATGAATGTATGTATCTTTCTATTGTATATCCACCTGTAAGTTCTGTGACAGCTTAGACATTGTCTTTTTGGTTCACAACTACATCCCTGAGACCTGGAACAGTGCCTGATACATCCTGGGCATGAAGTAATTCTTTTCTGAATGAGGGGAGTTAAGCTGTGGAATGGTCTGACTCATTTCTCAGAACCACATTGCAGCTCCATGTGGAGGCTCAAGCAGAGGCAGGGAGACCAGATGAGCCAAGCGTGTTTAGATAAGGGATAACAGTGGGGCCAAATCCACAAGCATAGTGGGAGATTGTAACTCACCTCTTTCAATACCCACTAGGAAAAGCAGACCAGAAAAATCAGTGCAATATAGTTTGAACTCCTCAATTAGCAAATTGGCCTAATGGACACATATCTAGATTACTGAATTCAACATCTGCAGAATGCATGTTATTTTTAAGCATAAAGAGAACATCTGCAAAAACTGACCACATCCCACTTCATAAAGCAAGTCTCAAAAACTCATAGGATTAAAATCATACAACACTTGGGCTCTCATGATAAGATAATTAAGTTAGAAACCAGTAGCAAAAAAGATAATTCTCCATTTTTTATAAATTCAGAAAAACCTCCAAGTAATTCCTTTGTAACTACAAAGCATAAACATTAGGAAAAAGAAGGAAGACTCTAAAACATCGCAGGCTAAGCTTCCATTTCCAGGAAGTTAGAAAAACACAAGCTATACACAAACCCTACAGAAAGAAGGAAATTACGTAATAGCAGATAATAAAAGGTTCAGTGAGAGGACCTCAGGCAGTGTTCAGTTCCTGGGTCTAAGCTACGGTTACAAACATGCTTATTTTATGGTAATTTATTTGGCCTTACTTAATTTTTTTTTTTTTTTTTTTTTTGAGATGAAGTTTCACTCTTGTCACCCTGGTTGGAGTACAGTAGTGTGATCTCGGCTCACTGCAACCTCCACCTCCCAGGTTCAAGCGATTCTCCTGCCTCAGCCTCCCGAGTAGCAGGGATTATGGGCACATGCCACCATGATAAGCTAATTTTTGTATTTTTAGTAGAGACAGGATTTCACCATATTGGCCAGGCTACTCTCAAACTCCTGACCTCAGGGGAGCTGCTTGCCTTGGCCTCCCAAAGTGCTGGGGCTACAGGTGTGAGCCACCATGCCCATCCTGGTGTTACATTTTTGTTTTATGTACTTTGTCTTAAGTAAGTTATATTTTTATAACAAAAATGGTTTGAGCATTTCTTTCTCATGGGCAAACAAATAGAGATGATGGCTATCTGAACTACAGTAGAGAAAAAGGAAACAGATAATTGAGCTGGATCCCTCCATAGACAGGGACATATATACATATTAAGGAATTGACATTGATTTGCCTTGCAGAGGGTGAAGCTCTGGACCCTGGTGCTTCATTTGAGAAGGGAACTGGAGGAACAGCAGTTGGTGACCTCCTGATTCAGGAAATCTTGGGATATTCTCTAAGTACAGACATCCACTGGGCATCAGGTTCCGGTGCCTTGCTCTAAGTAAGAGGTCTATTGGGAGACAGTGGATTTGGGAGTTATCAGAAAGTGGAGACAGTCTTTGAGGCATGGGAGTGACAGAAAGAAGTGAAGAGCAGGTATGAGGTGCCTGCAGGCACACATAGTGTGTGCATTCAGAAGACAGGCAGAGGAAGAAAATAATGACTCCAGAGGCACTTCCACACTTGCAGGAAGAAACCCAGAAGAAATCGGCCCAGTGGAAGCAGACAGAAGGGAGTGACTCCCAAATTCAAATGCTGCACGGTGTTTATTGCTGCCAAGAGGGAAATCCGGTAAGGATGGTGAGGCACCGTCTGCATTAGCACGAAGGAGACTGTCTTTCCAGAGACGAGTTTCAATGGAACTGGGGAGATTTGCCATCAGGGAGATAAAAAGTTGACTGCGGTATGCCATTCAGTGGCGAGGGAGAGGGCCGAGACACGTGTGCACCCTCCCCTCCTGTGATTTACTGGGGCTGGAATGGGGCACAGGGCTGCAGGAGGGGGATTTTGGTCCTGATATGGTTTCGCTGTGTCCCCACCCAAATCTCATCTTGAATTGTGGTTCCCATAATCCCCATGCATCATGGGAGGGACCCGGTGGGAGGTGATTGAATCATGGGGGCAGTTTCCCATGTGCTATTCTCGTGATAGTGAGTGAGTCTCACAAGATCTGATGGTTTTATAAGCATCTGACATTTCCCCTGCTGGCACTTCACCATCCTGCAGCCCTGTGAAGAGGTGCCTTCTGCCATTGTAAGTTCCTTGAGGCCTCCCCACCCACGGGGAACTGTGAGTCAATTAAACCTCTTTCCTTTATAGATTATTCAGTCTCGGGCAGTTTCTTACAGCAACGTGAGAACAGACTAATACAGGTCCGCAGCAGGGTTATGTTCTAAGATGGAAGAGACTTGAACCGGTTTAAATCCTGCAGAAAGAAATTGTGAAAATACGGGCAAGCAAAGAGATAACAGTTAGATTGAGATCTCTGAGAAGGAGGTGGGGCCAGCCCTAGAGAGAGAAAGACCTCTCTTCGGTTGTTAGGGAGGGAGGGGGCACTTTGTCCATAAAGTGGCAAGAAGATTAGCTATTTCTCATGTCCTCTTTCCTCTGTGATGACTACTAAGAGTAAAGGAGGAGGGAATGTGAGGGGATGGAGGCTGAACGGAGTGGAGAAAATCAGAAGAAAGGGCAAATGGGTGAGCAGGCGGGGACGCATGATGAGATGAGATTTTGATCCAGGAAGCTCTGGGCCCAACCTGCTCTGCAGGGTATTTCACGAAAGGAGTTTTCTTTCAGACACTTTTGTGTGAAGTTACTACCTGTTCATCTTTAATTTTCTAAGATACTACTTCTGAATCCAAATTCCTTCCTTCTGTGTCTCTGAATTACATGCCTGTTTTCATCTGATGGCAGAATATTTGGTTCTAGATGCAACTGAGGACCATGTGAGTAATGAAAGCTGCAAGACTTCACACCACAGCATGAAATGGTCACGTTTGTGGATAGTGACTCTAGCAACAATATAAAGTAGAAAAAAGATTGTATTACACTGCTGCCGTACCCTTCGTACACACACATATAAAGTAAATTTTCTGAAAGGAGCTCATGTTTTAAAGTCAGACCCCAGTTCAAATCCAACACTAGTTGGTTAACACTGAACATAATATATGCATCTGATCACCAACTTCCTACTCTAAAAATAGGGGAATAAGGCCAGGTGTGGTGGCTTACACCTGTTACTCCAGCACTTTGGGAGGGCGAGGCGGGTGGATCACGAGGTCAAGAAATTGAGACCATCCTGGCCAACATGGTGAAACCCTGTTGCTACTAAAAATACAAAAATTAGCTGGCCATGGTGGTGTATGCCTGTAGTCCCAGCTACTTGGGAGACTAGGGCAGAAGAATTGCTTGAACCCAGGAGGTGGAGATTGCAGTGAGCAGAGATTGTGCCACTGCACTCCAGCCTGGCAATAGAGTGAGACTGTCTCAAAAAAAAAAAAAAAAAAAAAAAGAAAGAAAGAAAGAAAGAAAACAACAACAACAACAACAAGAGAATAAGATCAAATTTTCAAAGTATCTGTGAAAAGAAAATATAAAGTCTTGAACAATGATGAGTGTACAGTAATAGTGGACTCTAATTTATTTATAGTGCCGTCATCACCATCATCCTTACTATCCTTGAAATCTAGACTTTATTGTCAATTGTATCAGTAATTAACCATGTGACGCTTAGGCAAGCGATGTAACCTCTTTTGGTCTCTTTAATTTTTCCAACATAAATAGAGCAGGTTTGAGTAGAAAAACTCTAAGGATTTTCTGAAGTATAAAATTTGGTATTGATTTTCAATTAGAATTTTACAATATGGAATCAGCTATTACTAATTTTGGCACCTCCCCATATTCCTAAACATAGAATTTTGGCTAGAAACCAATATAAGTTTATCTTCATTACCATTTTCCAAGTTTGTAATATGGTAACTTTATTTTAAACCTCTAGGTGAAATTCTGCTTTTTCTGTTCATTTTGTTTTGTTTTTAATATGTACTTCTGTGGCTTATAAAAGTAGAAAAAAAAATCCTGCAACAGACTAGTGTTCTCCTGAACACAGGCAACACAAAAGGAAAAGGAATGTTTTCCAAAATCTGAAATACAAAATGTATGCTTTTATAGATTAATCTTGGAAAATTAAGACATTATCTTTAAACTGAAATATGCATTCCTAAGCATGAGGCAATTTTGCATTTAATTCTATTTAACTGGTCATGAATGTTGGCAAATTGCTCAACATCAGAGATGATCCAGGTTCTCAGGATGATGTATCTGTTGCTGGCAAAGGTGGGAAGATGCCAGAAGCCATGACATCTTTGTTGTAAATTTCAACAAAATAAATATACCTACATGTGCCTATATTTGTTCTATTGTTAAAAAAGCCCATAGAATACTATTTGGGGGAAAACACAAGTTGCAAAACCACAGATTTAGAAAGATACACATACTCACATACCTGAATGCTCATGTACGCACCCATACGCTCAGCTTCATCCAAGATTATCAAGGTGAATTCACCCCAGCTACTAATATTGCTACATGTGAAATATGGAAAGGGAAACGGGTGGGTATTTGAGGGAACTGTCTCTACATGTTTTATATTGCATACATTTGTATATTAAAAGGTGTTATTTTATCATTTTAAATAAGTAAAGCCTGATATACAAATCCATATAAGCAATCTTGTACCAACTTAAAAGTGATTTATTAGGAAGATTATATAAAAAGAATAAGCAGTTGATGACATATTTTATAATGTTAAAAGTCATCCATTAGGATTCTAAGGCTTGCCTAGTTCTATCAAAATTTAGTCCATAGTTTATGAAATTACTACATGCGAGATGCTTTGCTGAAGACCTACATGCCTCAAAGCCTTTCATCCTTACATGAACTACATCTGTGAAATCAGAATTACTGGCCTCATTTTCATATGAAGAAACTGAAACCCAGGGGGATTAAGTGTTCTTGCCAAAGTCTCCATCAGAAAAGAGTAGACTTAAGATTTGAACCATGATCTTACCCATTACACCCTCCAACCTGTCTGCCTCCCTCACACTTTCATTTTAGGGAAAAAAAAAAACTTGTTATACGTTGGCAAAATTTCATGAAGTGTTGAAAACTCCAAGAATAAAATGATATTGCTGTGATCAATTCTCCTACAGAGAAGTTAAATGCTGATTAGCCACTTACTCTAACACGTTACCACAAATTGTTGCTTTATGCCAACAAGCATTTTATGGACTTAAACCTTGCCAAAAGCAATCACTGCAGACAGCAGGATGGATGTAGAAGATGGAAAGAATCATAAAATCTTCATCTCCATAAAGCTAGCAGAGGAGTCAAAGTGAGTTAACCATTTGATGGGCTGATGTGTATACATCAATTACAATAGTTTAGACTGCAACCCTCCCCACCGAGATAGGAACCATAAGCTTTCTCTTTATATATATTCTACAAGCCCCCACAAAATGATATCCTCAATCCTTCAATAGTAAGTGTTGTTCAAGGCTCAGTCTGAATGAATGAATACTGTTTGGATGCAGTTGCCAGAAAATCCAACCCAATCAATGTTGCTTAAACACATATGTACGTAAGTGAAAAGCTCAGGGTACAACTTGAACCAGAGGCTTAAATACACCAAGACTCACTTTCTCTTCCTTTTGCTCTTGGCTCCATTTCCTCTCTAGGAACCTTTCTTAGACAGTAGGTCTTGGATTTGTTGTTGTTGTTATTTTTTTGACAGGGTCTTGCTCTCTCACCCAGGCTGGAGTGCAGTGATGCCATCACGGCTTATAATGATGGCTCAGCCTCAACCTGCTGAGCTCAAATAATCCTCCCACCTCAGGCTCCAGAGTAGCTTGGACTACACGCATGTGCCATCATGCCCAGATAATTTTATTTTTGTAAAGACGGAGCCTCACGATGTTGCCCAGGAGAGTCTCAAACTTCCAGATTCAAGAAATCCTCCCACCTCAGCCTTCCAAAGTGCTGGGATTACAGGTTTGAGATCCCAGACAGTAGGACTTCTGTAGAGACAAGGATGTGTCTACAGTTTCTCACACCTATCCAAGTTCAAGTCCAGAGATCACTGGAACCAAAGTCCTGAGATTCACTGTGATTGTATCAGCTTAGATTATGTGCCTTCCCCAAGCCAGTTATTACGGGAAAATGTGCTGTGTGCTCAGCTCAAGCCTGGTCGCATGGGCCCCTTCTGAAACCATGGTCAGAGCCAACTGAGATCGCTTGGAGGGGTTGTTGAGAGGGGTTCACTTTCACAGGAACATGAGGATCTGTTACTGAAGAATGGTGGAAGACACACCTGAAGGCAGACAACGTATTTCCCACCTGCCCCAGGCATGGAAGCGTTGCCTGCTGAGTCTGTGATATGCCTTGAAGGCTCTCCCAAGCATCAGGTGACATCTGGTTCTCAGTCCAGCCATTGCCTCACAGTAGAACTTGCAACAGGCTACTCCGACCAGGACCACGCCACTAATGCTCATTCAAAATGGTTTCTCTACTTCTTCTCAGCCCGTCCCATGGACCAACCTGAGGACACCTGGTTTCCCGCCCCAGCCTCTGAGTCCCAGCAGCTGTGGCAGGGTGACCTATCTGAACATGGCTGTGGTAGGAGACCCTCATTGCTTCCCAGAAATGATTTCTTTCTCTAGTGGATAAGAGAATGGTAACTATTGGCCAGGCACGGTGGCTCACACCTGTAATCCCAGCACTTTGAGAGGCAGAGGCAGGTGGATCGTTTGAGGTCAGGAGTTTGAGACCAGCTTGGCCAACATGGTAAAACCTCATCTCTACTAAAAATACAAAAATTAGCCAGGCGTGGTGGCGGGTGCTTGTAGTCCCAGCTACTTGGAAGCATGAGGCACAAGAATGGCTTGAACCTGGGAGGCAGAGGTTGCAGTGAGCTGAGATCACGCCACTGCACTCCAGCCTAGGTGACACAGGGACTCCATCTCAAAAAAGAAAAGAGGATGGTAGCTATTTAACCTCATCTCTCTAGGTAGATAGAGAAATTGGGGGAGGGGAGAGCGGGGATAGAGGCAGGAAGGAGGGAAAGGAAGAATTAGGTTAATTCAACCCCTTTCCATGGGCAGATGTCCCCTCTCCATGACCAGATGTCTGTTTCCTTCAGGGGAGAAGAGAACCAACTTAAAAACTGGACATTAATTAGTGGACCATGAAAGAAGAAAGTCTATCCTGGGGGTAAAAAAAGCTCTAATCAATTTTATTTTCTTCAGTTCTCCCAAGGTGAACAACTTACAGGTGACAATAAAAAGGCTGGTGACAGAGAAGTCCAATCTGTCAGCTTCTCATTGCCAATTTCTATCCTCTGACTAAGGGGAAGAACGTGGTTGGGCGTAGGGACTGTCATCTGTGACCCCAGCCCTTTGGGAGGCCAAGGCAGGCAGATTGCTCGAGCCCAGGAGTTCGAGACCAACCTGGGAAATATGGCAAAACCCTGTTTCCACAAAAAATACAGAAAATTAGCCAGACCTGGTGGCACACATCTGTATTCCCAGCTACCAGGGAGGCTGAGGTGGGAGGACCACCTGAGTCCAGGAGGTTGAGGCTGTAGTGAACTGTGATTGCGCCACTGCACTCCAGCCTGGGTGACAAAACCAGACCTTGTCTCAAAAAAATTAATTGATTAATTAAAAATAAAGTGAAAAACGTATGTTTTCTTCTCCACCTCTTGTTTGCTAAAAGTTTCAGTTTGTAGTCTTCAAAATTTCAAGCTGTCCTGGCCTAAAGATGAGTCTCTTTAAAATCTTAAGAGGAAAAACATCTACTTCCACCCTACAAAATGCTACCTGTAGACTACATTGGAGAAAATTTACTTTGTTTTATTATTAATAATTTGTATACAAATATAAACATGAAACGATTTTTTTGAAATAATTATTTTCACTGAAAGGAAATGGAAAGCAGCAACCCCTTCAAACAAAATGTGTGACCCTTTTTTTTCTTTTTTTTTTTTAGAAGACAAAGTAAACTACAGAAGCCCCTCAGGCTCGGTAGGTTTCCAAATTTAATGGCTAAATACATCTAGAGTCATATACATATGGCTAAAAATATCTAGGTATTGTGCATGTACATCTAAACCTTGACGCGTCGTTCATGCCAGAAACAGTGTAACAACAAAAAGATGAATGCCAAAATATCACCCTCAGAATTACTCATCCATAGTAGGTTTGATGGGAAACTAAATAATTGTTTTCTCATAAAGGAAATCCCAGAGGAAAATGGCAGAAGGCAGAGATGATGCAAAGAAACTATCTATGTTGTTTCTCTCTGAAACAGAAATGCTTTCTTTGGTCATTTTAAACAGAATTGGTACTTTGTGCAAATATTTAGATACCAGAATTAACCAGACCTGCCAAGCCTCCAGTATCATTTTGCTTTGAAGACCAGTTCTGGGTGAGGTGTTCTTGCACCCACCCATTTCCTAAAAGGCATTTTTTTTTCCATTTCACTCCCGTCATTTTTAACTGAATAAGCCCTCTTTCAACTGCGACACTTCCCATTGCTCTTAGCCTCCCTGCTCTGGGGGTCTGGCCCACACCTCCGGTGGCTCCTCCCGACCCCTCCCCAGCTCCTCACCCAGGCCCCTGCCCCTCTCCTCACAGATAGCCATCATCTGGAAAGGAAACCAGGGGGTGTATTTTTTTTAGAATAAATTAGTATTAAGAGCCCTATTAATTTTTTTTTAGAATTGGAACCAATTTTACTTTGTCTTACTGTTTTACATTTTCCAGTGAAGTGATCGCAGCTCTCTCGCCTGGTCTCAGTATTTGGAAACGTAACAGCAAAGGCATGTGAGGTTGAGTAAAGCCACGTAACTGCCCCATGTTCCCGCCTGGGATTCTGTCTGGAGCCTTCGTCTGGTATTCTCAGCAGCGTAGGTGGCCGGCAGTCACAGCTCCAAGGTGCTGGAGACTTTGCTGCCTCAGACCGTCCTGCTGATCCGTCAGGAGCCCTGTCTGTTTAACCAAAGTCCAAAGCGGCCACGAGGCCGAGGCCCCCGTCCTGAAGGCTCCCCTGTCGTGAAGACTGCCCACCTCCTAAAGGCTCCCCCCGTCCTGGAGGCTCCCCCAGTCCTGAAGGCTCGTCCTGGAGGCTCCCCTCATCTTGGAGGCTCCCCCGTCCTGGAGGCTCCCCTCATCCTGGAGGCTCCCCCATCCTGAAGGCTCCCCTGTGGAAGCTACATGTCGTCCTTCAGTCTGAGGGTCCTGGACTTCCCATGAGAGAGGACAGGCAGAGGTGCAGCTCTCGGGGGGCCCCCCAGATTCAGACGGGAAAGAAGAGGGGCTGGAAGAAGGTAACTTCCCTGCAAAAACGCACGCTGGTCCCCTCACACCAGGAGGAATGGCAGGAAGGTGCTGACAGTTGGCAAGATTCAACTTTCCAAAGCAGCCATTTCAATAATTCTGTCGATGGCGATGGGGAGTCCTCGGTTCTTGTCTTCTTCCTTTAAAAGAATTTAAACCAGAGACACACAGCAGTAGAGAAAGGGTAGGAGGCAGCTTGATGCAAGAGAGAAAGGACGCTGATAGCGAAGTGTAAAAGGGAAAGGACTCTGAAAGGTAAGTCAGAGCGGTGGACTGAGAGGCGAGAGAGCAAACGCTGGAGGCTCCCTTCCCCGGGGTCCTCCAGGATTCTTCCTAGCAGGTGGGAAGCAGCCTGACTAGTGAGCATGTTCTGGGTGGTCCTCCTGCTGCACATGCACAGCAGCTGCCCCTGCTTGTTCGTATGTTGCATGTCTCATTAGCATCTTTTGATTTTCTTTTTTTTTTTTTTTTTCTGTTTTTGAAACGGAGTCTCACTCCTGAGACTCCCAGGCTGGAGTGCAATGGCGCAATCTCTGTTCACTGCAACCTCCGCCTCCTGGGTTCAAGGGATTCTCCTACCTCAGCCTCCTGAATAGCTGGGATTGCAGGCACCTGCCACCTCGCCCAGCTAATTTTTGTATTTTTAATTTATTTTGTATTGTAGAGACAGGGTTTCACCATGTTGGCCAGGCTGGTCTCGAACTCCTGACCTCAAGTGATCCACCCACCTCAGCCTTCCAAAGTGCTGGGATTACAGGCGTGAGCCAAGGCACCCGGACATCTCATTAGCATCTTAAATCTCCACCCAGGAGTGTGTTTTTTACTATTCTAATGAGCAAAGGGTCAGCCTGAAGACAGGTAAAATTAAAAAACATCTGCTCCCTACAAGGGAAATTCCCTATTGGAGGTAGCTGTGCTTGAATGAGCTGGGCTATGACGCAAGGCTGCAGCTAATGGAGTTGACCGTGTGGTCGCCAAGATGGCTGGACCCGAGGACATGGTCACTTCCTTGACTACCTATGGAGGGGAGAGCACAGGAACTCCTGACCTGGAGCAGCCTCAGGGACACGGGAAAGTGGCTCAGGAAGGTGTCCCTCTCCCCTGCAGGAGGCAGGCATAAGCAGCCCACAGCCCACAGCCACGGTGAGAGGAGAAAGCCAGCCAAACTGTCATCCAGGACTCCAGGGAAGAGCCAGGACAGATTCCAGATGCCAGGCAGGGCATGTATGTCCCCGCCGCTCCCTGGATGTGTAAAGAGGAAAAGAGAGTTCCCTGCGATGCAGGAATCAGAACGTCCAAGCGCCTGTTCTCTGCTTTGAGGTCTCTCCACACAGAATGAGCACAGCATATCATAGCCAATCAAGACCCAATCATCCCTGGTGCACCAGAATTTAAGGCTGAAACAGGATTGAAGCCAGGTGTGGTTATTCACACCTGTAATCCCAGCACTTTGGGAGGCCGAGGCGGGCAGATCACTTGAGGTCAGGAATTTGAGACCAGCCTGGCCAACATGGTGAAACCCCGTCTCTACTAAAAATATAAAAATTAGCCAGGCGAGGTGGCACGTGCCTGTAGTCACAGCTACTTGGGAAGCTGAGGCACGAGAACAGCTTGAAACCCAGAGGCAGACGTTGCAGTGATGTAGTGAGCTGAGATGGTGCCACTGCACTCCTGCCTAGGTGATAGAGATAAAACTCAGTCTTAAAAAAAAAAAAAAAAAAAAAGAAAAAGAAAAAAGAAAAAACAGGATTGAGAAGTTCCATCCTATGGAAAAAACTAGGACTGAGGAAACGAATCTGGCCCAGCAGTCTGATTGATGAATGGCTGAATGAAACGTAGCTCAGCTTGGGAGACTCAGTAGTTAACAAATGTCAGTATTTATTGGTGAGAATGAAATTATGAGGACAGGATGTAAGATGGAATCAGAAAGAAGAATTTAGTGTGAAACAGGAACTTAAAGAGTGCCAATAAATCAAAGAAATAAACTAGGAAGAAACACCACAAAAAGTTCAAGCAACCCCATTAATAGGGAATGAAATACTAGAAGCCAGAGTAATTGAGTTATCCCAGAGAGGAAATCACATGTAAGGATGAATTTACAGAACTGTCCTGACTGATAGAGTGCAAGACACAATGAAGCTTCAAGTAGGTGGAAACTACAGAGATACAGCAAATATTCTCAAGAGACGGTGACTGTCAAAGCAAACCGTGCCTCACCTTATCAGAGATTCCTGCTCCTCATTGATTCTTTCAAGTCATAGGCAGTCAGACTGCTGTTATTCAAACAAAATGGAAATCAGTTCACCAGGAAACCATACTTTTAGGGCTATAGAATAATGTGCTATCACTGACTTCACTAGGAAGCCACAATAAGTCCATGTAAAAATGGAAAGGGGCCAGGCACGGTGGTTCACACCTGTAATCCCAGCATTTTGGGAGGCCAAGGCAGACAGATCACTTGAAGTCAGGAGTTTGAGACCAGCCTGGCCAACACGGTGAAACCCCGTCTCTACTAAAAATACAAAAAAAAAAAAAAAAAAAAAAAAGCCAGGTGTGGTAGCGGCTGCCTGTAATTCCAGCTACTCAGGGGGCTGAGGCAGGAGAATCACTTGAACCTGGGAGGTGGAAGTTACAGTGAGCTGAGATCATGCCACTGCACTCCAGCCAGGATGACAGAGTGAGATTCTGTCTCAAAAAAATACAGAAAGAGGCCAGGTGCAGTAGCTCATGCCTATAATCCCAGCACTTTGGGAGGATGAGACAAGAGGAGCACTTGAACCTGGGAGTTTGAGACCAGCCTGGGCAACATAGGGAGACCCCATCTCTACAAAAAATTTAAAAATTAGCTGTGTGTGGTAGTGGGTACCTGTATTATCCCTGTACTGCAGAGGCTGAGGTGGGAGGATTGCTGGAGCCCAGGAGGTCGAGGCTGCAGTAAGCTGTGATTGTGGCACTGCACTCTAGCCTGGGCAACAGAGTGAGGGGGAGGGGGGAGGGGAGGAGGGGAGGGGAGGGGGGGGAGGGGAGGGGAGGGGGGGAGGGGAGGGGAGGGGAGGGAGACGAGACGAGACCCACTTATCAGGGACTATTTGCTTGAGTCCTGGGGAAAGACTTCAGCTGAAGGAAAAAGAGCTGCAGGGGCCTGCCCCAGTGCGGCCTGGAGGGGAATTGCACGTGTGGCACACGAGCACACTGCTTAGACTGTGCCCCCGGCAGCCACTCATGCCCATGCAGGACAGAAGACTTGGAGGTGGCTTCCTGCTCTAGAAATGCACTGGCTGTGTGCTGCCTACTACTCCATCCTAGCAGCTACTGAGCACCTGAACCCTGGCTATTTGAATTGAGATGTGCTGTGTGTGGAAAACGCACGCTGGAACTTGAAAATATTTCAGTAACACTTTATATTGAATAAGAATTTAAATGATAGTGTTTTGAATCTATGGAGTTAAGTAATATATATTACTAAAATTAATTTCACCTATTTTGCTTTTTTAATGTGGTTAGTACAAAATTTTAAATGTATTATCTCTCGTTATGTTTCTGTTGGACAGTGCTGGTCCAGAACAGAATGTCACAGGTGAGAAAGGCCATTGTCCCTGCCTTTTGGGGAACACTTTATGGCACAACAAAGCAGCCGCTCTGGGCAGTAGGAGTGGCCTTCTCTGAAGGCTCTGGAGGCAGCCCCTCTCCTGATGTCAAAGCAAGAGGGGGAGGGCGCCCTAGATGCCCGCACTGTGACTGCAGGTGGCTAGACGAAAGCAGCGGTACGGTGGCCCTGCACCTGAAGGATGGCAGAGGCAAACCCCTCCCCCAGGACCAGGAGGATTTAGATCACCCACCCTTGTGACTCTCAGGGAAACCCAAAATTGGGGAAGGAGCCTGAGCCACAAAACCCCTCTGCCATTCCTGTGACCGCGACACTCTTCTATCTCTCCGTGAATGCAGAGTGGACGAATGAGTTATTTAAAAGATAATACGTCCTCAGCCGGGCACAGTGGCTCATGCCTGTAATACCAGCACTTTGGGAGGCCAAGGCGGGTGGATTGCCTGAGCTCAGGAGTTTAAGACCAGCCTGGGCAACACAGTGAAACCCTGTTTCTACTAAAAATACAAAAAAAATTAGCCTGGTGTGGCAGCATGCACCTGTAGTCCCAGCTACTCGAGAGGCTGAGGCAGGAGAATCGCTTAAACCCGGGAGGCGGAGGTTGCAGTGAGCCGAGATTGCACCACTGCACTCCAGCCTGGGTGACAGAGCAAGACTCCATCTCAAAAATAAATACATAAATGAATAAATACATAAAAATAGTAAGTCCTCATTTGGTGACCTAGTCAGGGAAAAACAGTGAATCCTGAAAACACAGAAGACAGGGTCATACTGCTTTGCTGGATCACTGTGATGAAGTACCGTGGACTGCGCGGCCGGAACAACAGAAATTTACTGTCTCAGCTCTGGAAGCTCAAAGTTCAAGATCAAGGTGTCTGCAGGGCTGGCTCCTTCTGAGGCTGCGAGGGAGCATCTGTTCCAGGTCTCTTGCCCATCATCTAAATTTTCCTTGTTTTTTGTAAGGACACCAGTCACACTGGATGAAGCACCCCCCACCACGTCATTGATTACGACTTCACTGTAACCTGATTCCATCTGCAAAGGACCTGTCTCCAAATACAGCCACATTCTCACCACATTCTGGGGTCTCAGGACTCCAACATATCACTTGTGGGGACATAATTTAATTCCTATCAAGGGAGAAATACAGTAGTCTATTTGAAATCACTCAACTGTAGGCATCTTTAACAGTTCTGCATCTCAATCCATAAAACTCAGATGTAAAGAATTGTAATTTTTCAAAAAATGTTTCTGTATTAGTCAGGGTTCTCTTAGGGGACAGAACTAATAGGAAATATATATATATGTGTGTATATATATGTGTGTGTGCATATATGTGTGTGTGTGTGTGTGTGTATATATATATATATGAGTTCATTAAGTATTAACTCACATGATCACAAGGTCCCACAATAGGCCGTCTGCAAGGTGAGGAGCAAGGAGAGCCAGTCCGAGTCCCAAAGCTGAAGAATTTGGAGTCTGATGTTCGAGGACAGGAAGCATCCAGCACGGGAGAAAGACTAGGCTAGGTCTGTCTCTCTTTTTCACGTTTTTCTGCCCACTTAATATTCACTGGCAGCTAATTAGATGGTGCCCACCAGATTGAGGGTGGGTCTGCCTCTCCCAGTCCACTGACTCAAATGTTAATCTAATTTGGCAGCACCCTCACAGACACACCCAGGATCAATACTTTGTATCCTTCAATCCAATCAAGTTGACACTCAATATGAACCATCACAGTTTCTACAACTTAATATCGGTTAAAGTTTTTACAGCTTAGTCAAATCAATGAACCCTCAACTGTCTTCCCATGTGCTGTCCCGATTTCAAGGGCTCGCATAGTGCAAAGAGCTTTTCTTTCTGGGTTGGGTGGGGAGCTAGATTTTTATCTTTAACGTCTTCTATCCAAAGGGCCATCTTCCGTGCCACCGATTGTCCCATGTGGACTTCAGTCATTGATCCATCAGAGTCTCCATGGACCCCTCTTCATTGTCATCTTCCTGCCCCTGAGGGCCGAAGGCTGCCTCTGCTTCCTCTGATTCCCTAAGCACCAGGCTCATGCCTGGTTTCTGTGCCACGCTGGGGATGTGCTTCCTGGCAATGCCTTCCTGCTCCTCCTCCGTCCACTCCATCCCCTCTCCAGAGTGTTGCTCCTTCTGCGGAATCAGATGTGGGGCCGGTGGCAGGTCGGGGGGCAGGGATATTCTGTTGCTCCCACACTCCTCACACTTCCCTGGGCCTCTGTCTGGACCCTCCCAGCATGATGGCTTTCTTCACTTCAGCTGCACCTCACAAGTTCGGTCCAAGAAAATCTCAGCTGAAGAAGGGAACTCCTCTCTGACTCAGGGCATTTGCCCCGTAGGACTTTTCTATGCTTGAAGGGTCTTTGCCAAGTGTCTAGGCTTCTGGAACACATGAACCAGGAGAATGCAAGATTGCCATGTGGCCTACAGCATCTCGGAATGAGACTGGACCTGTGGGATGCCCATCTGCCTGGCCAGGACGTGGCGGTGTCGAAGAGAAAGAGGAGCCATGCGAACCACCAGGAGGAAGAGCCCATTTATGTACCTCGCCTTGATAAAACAGACTAAATGAGAGACAAATATGCATTCATTCTGTTAAAATTGATCTTGATGGCATAAGAAAATATTTAAACTTGTAATACTAGTGTGCCTAGGACTGGTATAGATTTTATTATTAATTCAGTGAAACTTCACTAATTTGAACTTTAAGAAAAAACTATTTCATAGCTTTTAGGTAATAAAATAATCATGACATAGTTTAAAAAGTATTCACGGCCGGGCGTGGTGGCTCAAGCCTGTAATCCCAGCACTTTGGGAGGCCCAGACGGGCGGATCACGAGGTCAGGAGATCGAGACCATCCTGGCTAACACGGTGAAACCCCGTCTCTACTAAAAAATACAAAAATAAAAAAAAAATAAAACTAGCCGGGCGAGGTGGCGGGCGCCTGTAGTCCCAGCCACTCTGGAGGCTGAGGCAGGAGAATGGCGTGAACCCGGGAGGCGGAGCTTGCAGTGAGCTGAGATCCGGCGGCTGCACTCCAGCCTGGGCGACAGAGGAGAATCTGTCTCAAAAAAAAAAAAAAAAAAAAAAAAAAGTATTCACTAGCGGAATTTCATATGGGCTCTGCTACCTGAATGGCTGCTGCCTAAACACTTTAAAACCTTTCCTTCCCTTAGCGTTTAACCATTCCCCAGGTAACCTTGGTTTATCCACTGAGCAAGCCCTCTTATTACAGATTGTACAAAGATGAACTTGGTCCTGAGGGTGTTGGATTTAACACATATTCCAAATGATCAATGATCCAATGATCAAATGATTGAATCAAAATTGCGTCTGCTAGTCTAATTGCTTTACTCTCTCTTCAATTACCGATTTCTGAAAGTGGTAGAATCGTCACCAGTTTTGAAGTTGTTTCAGTTATGCCACATGCAGCCAATAAATTCTCACAAGGCAGAAATTTCTCTCTATACCAGAAATGAAGATTTTACGGAGTGGTGAGCCAGCTTCAGATCTTTCAGCACCAAGGGGTTTGCCTAATAAGAGTGCTTAGCAAACCAAAGGGAAGATGATTGCAGAGTGATGAAATATTCAAGACGACAAAATAGCTACACACAGAAAGCAATAGCATTTGCCAGATAAGGGGATCCTTTCTCCAGGCTTACTCAAGATAGTTCCATCTCTGGGAGGCAGCGCCCAACCCTGGGAGCAGATAAACCGTGGTCCAGAACACCTCCCTGGTGGCCTCCTGCCCCTCACTTGCTGCTCTGGGGAGCGCCGGCTTCCCATTAAGATCCCAGTGATCTTTGAAGTGCTGCATCATTTAGGCCTCCTGGATAACTAAATGAGGTTTCAGCTCTCTGTAGCCCTGGTCATGTTCTGTGCAGAGCAGATACTGGGCCCCGGCTCAGGGAGGAACACGGCCATAAATCATTCAGTGTCAGAGCCTTTTCAAGTCAAATCCCTCAGCTCTCAAGCCCATCACTCACAGAAGGTTCCAGGAGTGTCAATTATGGAAATGCCTTCCAGTTAAGATTAGAGGTACATTTGGTTATTCATTTACTTTCCATTCCCAAATTGCAGTGACTATTTCAGGAATCATTTTTGCGTATCCGTTTGGTACAATTTTCTAATATAAAGAGATTTCTAAAAATAAACATAAGCTACATATGTAGATTTTTGTGGTATTTGACCCACAAATGGAGCACTTGAAAACAATTCTTAATACTGATGATGAAACTGAAAAGTAACCTGGTTTCAAGTAGAATTCCTGCTGCACAGGCTGGAGAGACACCCGAGAAAGGAACCCACTCATAGCATTTTGTCAGCATCGTCAAAAGTAGATTCCTAGCTTTTAAATCCATGCATCCTAATCCTTACAACTTCTGGTGTGCCTCATAAACCCACCCTATAATGAGCATTTTATTTAAGCCAGTTTTAGAGATTAGAACGGAGTTCATTTCCTTCTACTTTTCATTCACGTTACTTTTAATCCCTTCATTCTATAAACTTAATTGCTATTTTGCTAGTCCCCAAGCAGCTAACCTAAGCCTTCTTTAAGCATTTCTTAGTAATTTTCCTTTACTTATTTACTACATTTTCTCTTTAGTCAGCTAAATGAAACTTTCAGGATATTTCTTGGGTGAATAAAACTTTTCAGATGAAGCACTTGCTTTTTTGTTACAACTAAACAAATTTTATTGTGCACTTCTCCCTCTTGTAGGGGGCATCAAAGAGATGACAGAATAATTAACGTCAGTCATTAGTACTGATGTTTTCTTTATCTTGGGCAAAACACTCAACATTACATTTGATACAAAAATAAATGAGCATTGGATGCAATTGCTACCATTTTCCTCCATCTTGACAAATTTGGATTTTGCTTGGGTGTGTTGGATGTTGCAGCATTCTCTATAGTTTGGAGGCCACACTAAGACAGTTATCCACTTAATCTACTTGTCTAACTGCGATTTTACTATTTCACAAACACACCTGTTATGGCAGTAGCAGTGGCATTATAAAATAAATTAAAAAGCCTGAAAGAATCCACGGAGGCTTTGCACTATCTAGGTAATAACATTTCATCCAAGGAAAATACTTCAAAGAACAATTCAATTATTTATCTATTTATCCTGTTGGTTAAAATAGCGGCAAACATGACAAGTGGTTCAGAATTTGATCCTGTTGGTTAAAATAGCGGCAAACATGACACGTGGTTCAGAATTTGTCCTAAGACCCCAGCAATATGAACATATCGATAAATAGTGATATCCACTGAATCAGTTGCCATGGTAAATGTGTGTGGGTGTATTTGTTTATAAGATATACTTATTTAACTATATTTATAAGAATATAAAGCTTTGCATTCAGTGTTTCACAAAAGGGAGAAAAGGGATTTGGCCAGTGTATTAGTCTGTTTTCAAACTGCTGATAAAGACATACCCAAGGCTGGGCAATTTACAAAGGAAAGAAGTTTAATGGACTTACAGTTCCACATGGCTGGGGAGACCTCACAATCATGGTGGAAGGCAAGGAGGAGCAAGTCACGTCTTACATGGATGGCAGCAGGCAAAAAGAGTTTGTGCAGGGAAACTCCCCATTATGGAACCATCAGATCCCGTGAGACTTATGCACTATCATGAGAACAGCAAGGGAAAGACCTGCCCCCTTGATTCAGTTACCTCCCACTGGGTCCCTCCCACAACACATGAGAATTCAAGATGAGATGTGGGTGGGGACACAGCCAAACCATATCGGCCAGGTAATAGGAGGGCTGGATTAGTAACAGTCACATGAGTCAAATGTAAATAAAGGTAATGAAAGCAATGTGTTTGTCATTTCAGATCATTAGGGAGCTCACTTCATTTCCCTGTTTGCATCTCTTGCTGATATATTTCTTACCTTCAGCCCTGGCGTGGCCTTAGCAATAGCAATTAACACTTCTTTCAGGTGCCCTACTTTACAGAAGGATTTCACATGTGTTTTCTCATTTGATCCTGTCACCTATGACCACAAAGGTTTTCATAACCAGGACAATTATTATTGTCCTATTTCACAGAGAAGAAAACTGACTACTGCAGAGGTCAGGTGACCTATCCAATGCCTCAAAGCTAACACATGATGTGAAAACTTAAATATCCCTCTTCCAATTCTAATGTTCCTTCAACAGCCCTGTTGCTACCTCCCACAACAAGTATTTCTGGGTCTTGATTTTAAACAAAAACTAAAACATAGGTATTTTTTATTATTCCCATCTAGACCAAAGGTTGAGTTGACTGTCACCTGTTCTGATGTACTAGTGGATTGCAAGGATTTGAGTAAGTAAACTAGGCATTGAAACCAATCCTATGAAGCTCGTATACTTTCTACTCATCATCATTCGTCCTTAAGAATATCGAGTAGGAAAGAGATGCAGCTTGTCCATCGGGGGTTGGCCATTCAGATTAACCACTTGTCCTTATTCCATATGCAGCTAACTTGAATGTGAGTAATTATATGTGGTAATGAGAATTCAAAGTCTAAATGAAGTCCATCAATGCCTCTGTAACAAACTGAAATGGAAATTACTAACCTTGATATAACCACAAAATAACACGGGGTAAATACCAACTGTTTGCTTTATTATTATTATTATTTTAATTTGAGATGGAGTTTCACTCTTGTTGCCCAGGCTGGAGTGCAGTGGCATGATCTCGACTCACTGCAACCTCTGCCTCGCAAGTTCAAGCGTTTCTCCTGCCTCAGCCTTCCAAGTAGCTGGAATTACAGGTGCCTGTCACCATGCCTGGCTAACTTTTTGTATTTTTAGTAGAGACGGGGTTTCATCATGTTGACCAGGCTGGTCTCGAATGCCTGACCTCAGGTGACCTGCCTGCCTCAGGCTCCCAAAGTGCTGGGATTACAGGTGTGAGCCACTGCACCTGGCTTGTTTGCTTATTTTTTAAGTGGAAGTGTAAACATCAGCTACAAAGAATCTCCTCAAGCACACCTGCCTCAACAACCTCACTGGAGTCTTGTAAGTTTCCCAATCAAAATAAGATAATGATGCCTGTGGATGTGCTTGGTAAACGATAGAGGTTCACAGAAATGTGAATGGCATTTACAACTTTCACCATCATTATTATTATAGTACCCTGCAGACAGAATAGAAAAGCTTAGCATAACTATAGTATAAGGTAGTATATTCAATACCAGCAACTTCCCAGAGTAGTACTCAAGCTTCCAGTGTAAAAGAAATCTATAATAAAATCTAAGCCGTCAATCCATGGAGATGGAATGTCACCCCAATATAATACAGACAAAGGCAGAGGTGTACATTATTTACAGCCCTTAACAGCCAAACCCTCCTTCTTCCCCCTAGCTCTGCACAGCAGAGTTTGGCTGAGATGGGAAGAAAAACAGGGATTGGGTGTGGGGAAGAGAAACCCAAGGTTAAGGAACAACGAAGACCCTCATCTACGTATTCCCTGGCCCTTAATCCCCTTATCCTCATCCCCACAGCAACTGAACTCTGTATTTCAAAACGTGGCATTCTTCCTATTCATGTGACATTTATTTTCTCCTTGAAATACAAAACAGAAAATTTTAGTGATTTACCCAAAGGCACAAGCAAACAGCAAAGTTAAGTGTATGAGATTTGTGTGGTTCTTCAAGACAATGTTATAAAAAGCAGGCTCTACATTTCCAGAAAATGTGGAGCCATAGCCTAGTATTTTGGACTTTGTCTCTGAACATATGGGGGTACTTACTTCAATAAATGCACATCTTTACAGGAACTGTAATTGTGTTGTTGCTACTGTTAATAATAATAAATAAATAAGAAAATATACCTAATACGAACCTCACAGACAAGAAAAGTAAGGCCCAAGTTAGGCATATTCAGAACAGTCCATTCTAGATCAGAGCCTGGAGTCAGGTCCTCCAAGCAACAGCTGATCAGAGGTCCCAGTAAAATGTGGTCTTTCTTAAAGGAAGTAATGATGGCAAGAGGACTGTCAGTTCCAATTTAATATTTTTATACATGTCCTACCTTGCACAGTCTTTAAACATGTATTTATATTCAATGTAGATATAAAAATCAATGTTTCAGCCCAGGGTCTATTCACACCTCAGTACAGTTTATAATGGAGAAGGCAGCAGTGAAATTAAAAATGTTGTTAACTTCCAAACGGGGCTTTTGGTTGTTTTACGTTTGACATAACTGACCAAATGGGACATGTTCACTTTTAATGTGGCTTTATTTATTTTACTTACACTATTTCTTTAGCACTTTTTCTTCTCACATGACATATTAATACATAATTCAGAGTCTTTATGTCTCCCTGCACTGTCGGCGTGATTTCTTGTGCTACTGAACTGCTCTATTTATGACCAAATGGCCAAAATGTTTTTATTATTCATTTTGGGAAGCAATTTTTAAAAGCTACTGGTAATTTTAATACCCTTCAGTACCAAATTGCTTTTCCGTGTTCCAACAACTTGTCTAAATTCTGGTCCTGGCCAGTAATAATCTAGAAGGTCTGACCCTGCCGGGGGTATCTGAACACCCCCACATACGCTGTGTGGAGGGATGAGCTCTGTTATGGGAACAGAACCCGAATGGTCCTCACTCCCGTCATCTGTGGGGCTTCCATTTCCAATTCTTCAAGGCCATTTTCTTAGTTTTAGCTACTTCAGCCCCTTAACATACAATATAGGTTTTTGTTCCCCTGAATTTTTTTGCTAACTTGCATTATTTGGGGGAGCAGCATTTCATTGCCTGGGCTGTCTACAAGGTCCTTTGCAGCCCCAGGAAGGCTGAAGCTGGGGGCTTAGCATCCTGCCTGTCATCCACAGCTGCTGGGAATGGTGAAGTGCCTTCAGGGGCAGGGTAAAATGGCATGGCATAATTATGGAGCATAGGGGCTGCAAGGGTCCTTGGAGATGATCAACATTTTTATCTCAGGTGAGAAAACTGAGAAATCATGTTACATGCAAAGGCCACAAAAAGAGCATTAGTCTTGAATCCCGAGTCCCTCGCTTTCTAGAATGCACTCTTTCTACCCCGCCTCCAAGGAAGTTTCTCAAAGTCATGCACATATGTAAATTTCTGCTAGCTCCTGTCTGTGCTTTAAGTCTACCTGCCCAATTTGCCCTAGGGCCTTGGCCACCTGGCCTCAATTCACCATGTGCATAGAGACTCAAACCCGTGCAGATGGGTACATAAATCACCAGGCCTGACTAGCATCCAGCTTCACTCTTCTGTCGACTCTTCTGACTGCTGTTTTCTTCTGCACCAAGCGTTCTACAATTAGAAAAAGTCCAGGAGAAGCCTAAGGAAAGAGGAATGAAAGGATGCTAATGGAAACAGCAAAGAAGCCTTTCCTTCTCCATTTTTTTTTTTCCTGTCTTGGCTAATTAATTTTCTACATTGTATATTCTCACATCTATCAGTTGGAGTCAGGCAGTCTTCCTTGTCAAAAAGATCTGGGTGGAGCCAGTCTCAGCACAGCCCAGGGGGCATACAAGAGTGGGTGTCAAAGTAGAAAATAATTAATTGGGTGACATACATGATAAGTGAGGCAAGTGTAAGCCCATGACAGCCAGGTTCCAGAGTGGCAAATTCTAAGACAGTTGTGTTCCTCCCTCCCTTCCTCCTTTCCCCCTCCTCGTTTTCTCCCTTCTTCCCTTCTCTTTCCTTTCTTCTTGCCTTCCTTCTTTCTTCCTTTCTTCTTTTCTTTCTTTTTCTTTTTTGTCTTTCTGCCTTCTTTCTTTTCTATCTTACTTTTCCTTTTCGAGAGAAAAGAGGCTACAGACAAACCTTTGTATCTCACCAATCTTTAAAAGAAAGGCGCTATTCAACCACCATTCACTCATTATATATTCATTCAACAAACATTTATTGACACTCTCTCTGCTTTCCTAGGCATTGAGATGGTCACCCAGACTGCAGAGATTAATGGAACTCAGCTTCTGCCCCCAAACTGGTGCATGAATTTTTTACCCCCAGCTGTCTTAGACCAGCCAGCCTTGTTCTGCCAAAACTGAAATTGCAGATCTGGACTGAGACAAGCCAAACATGAAACTCACCTCCTCGTCATGTTCAGCAGACCTCCTTGGTTAGAAGAGTGAAAACTGATAGGCAGAGAATTGCACACTCAGCTATCAAGGTGTGGAGCAGCTCCACTGGCCTCCACCTCCCTGAGGGTCCCAGGGGTGTTAAGGCTCAGGCTGCAGAATATAAGGTACTAACTTAGATCTCTGTCTGCCAAGATAGTGCTGAGTAAAACCCCATGAAATTATCCCTCTTTCCAAAGTTTGGGCACTATCAATATGGATAATAGTTTTTTTTATAGAGCCATGATTTTCTAATAATAAAAACAGCTAACAGTTATTAAGCACTTATCCTCTACAAGGCACTGTTTCAAGCATTTCTTAAGTATTAACCACGTAAACGTCACATCAATTCTATGAATTAAATATTTGATTACCCCGTTATGGACTGAATTTGGTCTTCACAAAGTCTGTATGAAGCCCTCACTCCCAATGTGACTATATTTAGAGATGGGGTCTTTAGGGAGGGAATGAAGGTTAACTGAGGTCATAGGGTGAAGCTCTAATTGGATAGGATTGGTGTCTTTACAGGAAGAGAAAGACCAGAGATCTCTCTCCCACACACTCACAGAACAGAGGTCATGTGAGAACACAGCAAGGAAGTGATCATCTATCTGCCAGAAATAGAGGAATCACCAACAGCAACCCTCATATCATCTCAATCTGGGATTTCTAGCCTCCAAAACAGTGAGAAAATAAACTTTTGTTGTTCAAGCTACCCAGTTTCTGGACAGGATGCCAGCATGGTTGGGTTCCAGCGAAGACTTCCTTCGTGGCTTGTGAAGACACAGACTGCCTTCTCACTGTGTCCTCAGATGGCAGAAAGAGAGAGACAGCTCTGGTCTCTTTTCCTCTTCCTATAGGGACAGTATAACGCCATCATGGGAGACCCACCCTCATGACATCATCTAAACCTAATTACTTTCCAAAGGCCTCATCTCCAATTACCATCACACTGGGGGCAGGGCTTCAACACATGATCTTGGGGTGCACACATTCAATTGCAAATATCCATACTTATTTTATTTTATTTTTTTACTTTTTTAAAATTATACTTCAAGTTCTAGAGCACATATGCCCAATGTGCAGGTTTGTTACATATGTATACATGTGCCATGTTGGTGTGCTGCACCCATTAACTCATCATTTACATTAAGTATTTCTCCTAATGCTATCCCTCCCCCATCCCCCCACCCCACGACAGGCCCTGGTGTGTGATGTTCCCTGCCCTGTGTCCAAGTGTTCTCATTGTTCAGTTACCACTCATGAGGGAGAACATGTGGTATTGGATTTTAAAACGGAGTTTTGCCACTTAAAAATTTCCAAACTCTGCTCTGTGACATGTTCTTTTAATAATTAAGAAATTGTTGGTAATGCTAGTAAAATGGCAGCATGGGAGGATCCAGCCCTTATGGCCCTACAGAAGCACTGATTTCAGCAACCATCCATGGATAAGAATGCCTTTGGAAAGTCCCAGTACCGAGCTGAGAGGCTCCAGCACCCCAGTGGAAGAAACAATTTGAGATAAGTGAAAGGATTAAAAAGGGTAAGAAGAGTAGTTTCACTTTACCTCTATCACTCAGCATGGCCTGGTGCTGAAAGAGACTTCCTCAGCCCACAATATCTCCCACAGGGGAAAATGAGAACAAAGTGAGCAGCTGGCTTCTCAAATCTTGCAGGATGCACCCAGCATGCTCGTTTCTGTCTCATTCCACCCAGAACACTGAGGGAACTGACGTGGCTGAATCATCTGGGGGCAACTAGAAACAAGGTGGCAGGGAGCAGCAAACAGCAACAGGCACATTTCTCAACAGCTGGCCACAGATCCTGCTAACCAGCTCATGGACTCTCCACAAAGTGGCAGTCCCCTGTGCACAGCACCCCATGTGTTCTGTGAACACCCCATGTAAGCTCCCACAGACAGCATGCTGGGTATCAACAGAGGTGTGGCTCTTAGCAGGCAGCTCAAATCTGCTGGTTTGGGAGAAGGAACTCAGTTTTGTTCCTTGAAGAACACTTCAGCGTACTGCCCTAGAGAAAATCAATAGCAGACTCACAACTTTGTGAGGCCTGGCTTTGTGGGAATGAGAGAAGGAACACAATCTTAAGTTTCCCCCATAAGAATGAACAAGAAAAGTGGAATAGGCCCATAGATAGAAAAGCTTTAAAGACCCCCAGAATCAGTAGCTAGGCCCACTGGTGAAGATCTTCCTCTCATGAAGCCAGTCAGTAAAGACTGGAGAAGGTGACTGCTTCTTCAAATGCAAAGACAGCAGTACAAGTCTTCAGAGAATCAAGGAAATATGTCACCACCAAGGGAGCAAAATAGAGCTCCAGTGGCTAACACTAGAGAAACAGATATCTGTGAAATTCCTGACAAATAATTCAAAATCATCATTTTAAAGAAGCTTAGTGAGCTACAAAAGAACACATAGACAACTAAATGAATTCAGGAAAATAGTACATGAACATAAATTCTATAGCTAAAGACTATGATGTCTGAACTAACCAATGCAGTAAGGAATTTGAACAGCAGTCTCAATCAATCAGAAGAAAGATTCAATGAACTCGAAGACAGATCATTCAAAATTATCCAGTCAGAGAAACAAAAAGAAAACAAAAAAGAAAACCTATGGGATACGTGGGACACAGCTGACCAAACCAATATACAAATTATGGGAGTTCCAGAAGGAGAAAGCATAGAAAGCTTATTTATAGAAATAATGGCAGAGAATTTCCCAAATGTAGAAAACGAATATCCAGATCCATGAAGCACAGAAAACTTCAAATAGGTTGAGCATGAAAGGTCTTCAGTTAGACATGCTATATAATCAAATTGCCAAAAGTCAAATGCAGAAGGAATTTTGAAAGTAGCAGGAGAAAAATAAATTGGCACATATAAGGGAACCTCCACGAGACTATCAGTACATTTTCTCAGCAGAAACTTTGCAGATTAGATGGATAATACAGTTGGCCCTCAAACAACATGGCGGTTAGGAACACTAACCCCCTGCACAGTCAAAAATTCATGCATACCTGTTGATTCCCCCAAAACTTAATTACTAGTAGCCTACTACTGACCTAAAGTGTTAACCAATGATATTACAGTCATTTAATACATATTACATATGTTATATGCATTATACACTGTTTTCTTATGATAAAGTAAACTAGTGCAAAGGAAATGTTATTAAGAAAATCATAACAAAGAGAAAATATATTTACTACTTATTAAGTAGAAGTGGATCTTTATAAAAGCATTCATCCCTGTCATCTTTATGCTGAGTATCCTGAGGAGGAGGAAACAAAAAGGGTGGTCTTGCTATCTCAGGGAAGAAAGAGGTAGAAGGAAATCTGCACATAAGGGAACCCACATAGTTCAAACCTATGTTGTTCAAGGTCAACATGTACATTCAAAGTGCTGAATGAAAAAACTGCCAACCAAGAATACTACATCCAGAAAACCCATCCTTCAAAAATGAAGGAGAGGCCATGCAAAACGACTCACACCTGTAATCCCAACACTATGGGAGGCTAAGGCAGAATACTAGCTTCATCCCAGGAGTTTGAGACGAACCTGGGCAATATAGCAAGACCTCATCTCTACAAATATTTTTTAAGTTTGTCAGACATTGTGGTGCATGCCTGTTCCCAGCTACTTGGAAGGCTGAGACGGGAGAATTACGTGAGGCTGGAATGTTGAGGCTGCAGTGAGCCATGATAGTGCCACTGCACTCCAGTCTGGATGACAGAGCAAGACTGTCTCAAAAACAAACAAAAAACAGTGGAGAAGAAATAAAGACCTTCTCAGAAAAGCAAAAGCTGTAGGAGTTCACCACTAGGCCTACCTTGCAAAAAACACTAACAGGAGTTTTTCAAATTGAAACAAAAACACACTAATTAGTAACATGAAAACATATGAAGGAACAAAACTCACTGATAAAGGTGAGTATATACACAAATTCAAAATATTCTAATACTATAATGGTGGTGTATAAATCACTTTTAGCAGTAGTATAAAAGTTATAAGACAAAGGTATTAAAATAACTATACCTACAATAATTTTTAACAGATACATAATATAAAAAGATGTAAGTTGTGACGGTAATAACATAAAATGTATGCGAGGGAGGAGTAAAAGTGTAGAATTTCCATGTGCAATTAAAATTAAATTGTTATCTGTTTAAAATAGACTGGTATAGCTAGCTTCATGTTAATGACATATCAAAAACCTGCAACAGATACAGAAAAAATACATAAATCAAAACATACTACTACAAAAATCTAGTCAAATCACAAAGGAAGAGAAGAAACAAAAGATTTATAAAACGACTAGAAAACAATCAACAAAAATGGCACCAGTCAGTTCTTATCTATCAATATTACTTTAAATATAAATAGATTAAATTCTCAAATCAAATGATACAGAGAAATTGAGTGGATTTTTTTTTTAAAGAGGCAACTATATGCTGCCTACAAAAGGCTTACTTAAGATTAAAAGACAACCATAGGCAGAAACTGAAAAGATGGAAAAAGATATCACACACAAATTGTAACCCAAAGAGAACATAAGTATGTATACTTACCTCAAAAAAAGAAAAAAAACTTTAAGTCAAAACTGTCACACATGACAAATAAATTCATAATATAATGATAAAGGGACCAATTCATCAAAAGGACATAACAATTATAAACATATATGCACTCAACATTAGAACACCTAAATACATAAAGCAAATACTAACAGAACTGAATGAAGAAATCAATAGCAATACAGTAACAGTAAGGAACTTTAGTATTCACTTTCAATAATGAATAGATCATCTAGACAGAAAATCAAGTTAAGAAACAGCTTTTTAATAAGCAATGACTCAAAGAATGCTATAGACCAAATGGACCTTATAGACATATACAGAACATTTCCTCCAACAGCAGCAGAATACACATTCTTCTCAAACACACATGGAGCATTATCCAGAATAAATCACATGTTAAGCAACAAAACAAATCTTAACCAATTTAAGAATATTGAAATCGTATCAGACCTTTTTTTACCACAATGGTGTAAAAGTAGAAATCAATCACAGAAGAAAAATTGGAAAGTTTATAAACAGGTAGAAATTAAGCAATACACTGCTGAATAACCAATGAGTCAAAAAAAGAAATTAAAAGGGAAATCAGAAAAGTATCTCAAAAGAAACAAAAATGGAAACAAAACATCCAAACTTAAGGGATGCAGCAAAAGCCAGTATAAAAAGGAAGTTTGTAGCAATAAATGCCTACATTAAGAAAAAAAGAAAGATTTCAGAGAAACAATCAAATTTTATGTCTGAAGGAACTAGAAAAAGAGAAACAAAGCCCAAATTTAACGAGGAAAATAATAAAGATCAGAGCACACAGAAGTAAAATAGAGACTAGAAAACCAATAGAAAAATCAACAAACTAAGAGTTGGTTTTTTGAGAAGATAAAATTGGCAAATCTTTAGCTGGACTAAGGAAAAAGAGAGAAGACTCAAATAAATAAAATCAGACATGAAAGAAGCGAGACTACAACTGATACCACAGAAGTACAAAGGATTTTAAGAAACTACTATGAACAATTATACAGCAACAAATTGAATAACTCAGAAGAAATGGATAAATTCCTAGAAATATACAATCTACCAAGACTCAACCATGAAGAAATAGAAAATCTGAACACAAAAATATGAGTAAGGCAACCGAATCAGTAATCAAAAGTCTCCCAACCAAGAAAAGTCTAGGACCAGATGGCTTCACTGGTAAATTCTACCAACATTTCAATAAGAATTAACACCAGTGCTTCTCAAATTCCTCCAAAAATTTGAAAAGGGAACGCTTCCAAACTCATTCTACAAGGGCAGGATTACCCTGATGCAAAAGCCAGGCAAGCACACTATAAGAAAAAACGACCAATATCCTTTATGAACATAGATGCAAAAATCCTCAACAAAATACTAGCAAACAGAATTCCACCGTACATTTAAAAGATCATTCACGATGACGAAGGAGAGCCTGTCTTTGAGATGCAAGGATGATTCAACATATACAAATCAATAAATGTGATAGATCACACTAATACAATGAGGGATAAAAATTATATAATCATCTCAATAGACGCAGAAAAGCATTTAACAAAATTTAACATCCTCTCATAATAAAAAACTCTCACAAATTAGGTATAGAATGAATATATCCCAACACAATAAAGGACATGTATGACAAGCCCATAGGTAACATCATACTCAAGAATGAAAAGTTGAAAACTTTTTCTCTAAAATCAAGAACAAGACAATGATGCCCATCCTAACCGCTTATATTCAACCTAGTCCTAGAAGTCCCAGTACAAGAACAACTAGGTAAGAGAAAGCAATGGAAATCATTCAAGTCAGAAAGGAAGGAGTTAAATTGTCTCTGTTTGCAGACATAATCTTATACATAGAAAGGCCTAAAGACTACACACATACACACACACACACACACACACACACACACACACACACACACAAACTGTTAAAACTAATAAATGACTCCAGTAAAGTTTCAGGATACAAAATCAACAGGCAAAATCAATTTCATTTCTATATACCAACAATGAACTATCAAACAAAGAAATTAAGAAAACAATTCCATTTAAAATAGCATCAAGAGGAATAAAATATTTGAGAATAAATTTAACCAAAGAGGTGAAAGATTCATACACTGAAAATGTAACACATTTATGAAAGAAAGGTATCTGCACATAAATAAAAAGGTATCCCATGTTTATGGAATGAAAGAATCAATGTTGTTAAAATATTCATACTATCTGAAGTGATCTACTAATTCAATGCGATCCCTATTTAAAATTCCAGTGACATTTTTCACAGAAGTAGAAAACACAGTTCCAAGTTTCACATGGAACCACAAAATATTTCAAATAGCCAAGGCCATCTTGAACATGACTAAGAAAGCTGGAGGAATTTGACTTACTGATTTTAAATTATATCACAAGGTAATCAAAGTAATATGACACTGAGGTAAAGACATACACTTAGACCAATGGAACAAAATGGACAGCCCAGAAATAAATCCATACATATATGGTCAACTAATTTCAACAAGAGCTCCAAGAAGATGCAATGGGCAAAGGATAGTCTTTTCAAATGATATTAGGAAAACTGGATAACCACATGCAAAAGAATAAAATTGCACCCTTATGTCATATACAAAAGTCAACTCAAAATAGATTAAAGCCTTCAACCTAAGAGCTGAAACCATAAAACTCCTAGAAGAAAATACAGAGGAAATAGCTCCTTAGTATTGGTCTTGGCAATAATTTTTCGGATATGACACTGAAAGCACAGACCAAGAAAAAGCTAAAATAAACAAGTTGAACTACATCAAACTAAGAAGCTTCTGCAGAGCAAGGGAAACAATCAACAAAACGAAAAGGTAGCTCACAAAATGGGAGAATACATCCATGAACCGTTTATCTGATAAGGGTTAATATCCAAAACATACAAATAATTCATTAAAGTGAATGGCAAAAAGCCAAATAACCCAATTGAAAAACTGAGCAAAGGATGGTAATAGGCATTTCTCAAAAGAAGACATACAAATGGCAACAGATATATGAAAAGATGCTCAATATCACTGATCATGAAATGCAAATTTAAACCACAATGAGATATTACTTTACATCTGTTAGAACGGCTATTAAAAAAAAGATAACAAGTGTTGCCAAGAATGTGGGGAAAAGGGAACCCTTGCACACAGCATGTGGGAATGTAAACTGGAACAGCCATTATAAAAAGCAATATGGAGGCCAGGTACGGTGCCTGTAGATCAATGGACTTAGTTGACCATGAATGTATGGATTTATTTCTGGGCTCTCAATTTTGTTGCATTGATCTAAGTGTCTACAGGCAGCACACTCATGCCTGTAATCCCGGATCACCTGAGGTTAGGAGTTCGAGACCAGCCTGACCAACATGGTGAAACCCCTTCTCTACTAAAATTACAAAAATTAGCCAGGCATGGTGACATGTGCCTGTAATCCCAGCTACTCGGGAGGATGAGAGATGAGAATCACTTGAACCCAGGAGATGGAGGTTGCCGTGAGCCAAGATCATGCCATTGCACTCCAGCGTGGTCAATAAGAGCGAAACCTTGTCTAAAAGAAAAGAAAACACCAATGGGAATTCCTTTAAAAATGAAAAATACAGCCACCATATGATCCAGCAATTCCACTTCTGTGTATATATCGAAAGGAAATAAATTCATTATCTACTCCTATGTTCATTGCAGCATTAATCACAATAGCCTATATAGAAGCAAACTAAATGCCTGCAAACTAAGAATGGATAAAGGAAATGTGATATATACAAACAAAGAAATAATATTCAGCCTTATAAGAGAAGAAAATCCTTCCATTTGCTACAACATGGATGGACCTTTAAGGCACTATATTAAGTAAACTAAGTCAGACACAGAAAGACAAATGCTATACAATCTCAATTGTGTGTGGAATCTAAAATAACTAACGCATAGAAGCAGAGAGTAGAAAGGTAATTAACAGAAGCTTCAGGAGCGGGAGGAAATGGGGAATGAATGGTTAAAGGGTACAAAGTTTTAGTGACGTAAGATGAATAAGCTCTGGTGATCTACTATGGGGTCTATAGCTAATAACACTGTATTGTATACTTAGAATGTCTTAAGAGGATAGATCTTAGGTTAAGTTTTCTTACAACAAAAAACAACAGAAAAGCCTCAGAAAACAATAATCACAATAAAGGGAACAGGAGGAAAATTTGGGAGGTGATGGATGTCTATGACCTTGATGGGTGATGGTTTCACAGGCGTGTATCCTTCTTCAAACTCATAGATACAGATATTAAATATGTACAGCTTTCCATATGGCAATGAAACCTCAAAAAGGTGGTTTAAAAATTGTTTCTCTTTAGTTTTAAGATAAAATTGACAGATTGCTTATCAGTGTCTAGTTACCTTTAGGTAAATGTTCACGTCACAACTGGGGGGAAAAATCTTTGATTTCTATTTATTTTCTGTAGAGGAAGTTATTATAATAATACATTAAAAAGTCTCTAATTAGGGTACCTTTGAACCTCACTAACTTTTGAGCAGCATAAAACACAATTCAGGTGAAAGGAATTGTGGACTCACCGCTCTACCTCTCAATGGCAGAGCTCCCGGGCTGAATGAACAGGTACTTCCACTCCGCGTGTACATGTGACAACATACACACATATCAGGAGGGAACAACTTCTTAGCCATGGGGAAAAAGTTTTCTGTAGTGGTACATAAAGGAAATAAAATATAGGTACACAAATATTCCTTCACAACCTCCCTAATATACCAAATGGAAACCTTTATTAAGAAAGATTTAATTTTTACAATTTGTTCTGAATTTACATGGATCTCTTTTCAGTGCAGAACTAGGCATCAATAACCAGAAGGGCAAAGGCTGTGCTGCGGGCCAAGGAGCTCAAGCCCCAGCCTCTCATGCGGCCTTCAGGACCCACCCTGTTGAATCTAGTTAGTCAGCACCTCCTGCCCTTCTCACCTTCAAAGTCCAAGGGAAAAGGATCAGTCACTAGCAAAACGATGAAGTCTGAGATCTCCAGCAGCATTTTAAAACATAAAGTAAAATGAAACATACAGTGAAAAACAAAATAAAATTACAAATTCTAGCCATGATCGCATGCTTACAGAATAATGTTGCCTTTGACGCCTCTTTTTTTTTTTTTTTTTTTTTTTTTTGAGACGGAGTCTCGTTCTGTCGCCGGGCTGGAGTGCAGTGGCCGGATCTCAGCTCACTGCAAGCTCCGCCTCCCGGGTTTACGCCATTCTCCTGCCTCAGCCTCCCGAGTAGCTGGGACTACAGGCGCCCGCCACCTCGCCTGGCTAGTTTTTGTATTTTTTGTAGAGACGGGATTTCACCGTGTTAGCCAGGATGGTCTCGATCTCCTGACCTCGTGATCCGCCCGTCTCGGCCTCCCAAAGTGCTGGGATTACAGGCTTGAGCCACCGCGCCCGGCCTTTGACGCCCCTTTAAGGGCTTGAAAACCCTGAGAATTTATAAAATTACAGCACCCCGATTTGTTTTTGTACATAAAGAGTTGCCATTCAGAGACTCCTCTTTCCATCTCTACAGGGACAAAAACAATCCTCACTTAATTCTAAGGCTGCCAGCCAAGAGGGCTTCCCTACCTTTTGTCTTATTCAGCACTAAGTGTATAGCTCCGCCGAGAATAGGACGCAGCCCGTGGAGTTAAAGCCAAAAGATTAATTCACTTATGCCTTTCAGTGTTTCAAAAATACAATTTCCATTTCTTATGGAATTTATGTTGCATATTCAGTCACATACCTGCGTTTCAGCTGTGTCTAACGTGGTCCTAGATAATGTGCCTCCATATGCACTGCGATGCTTTCCCCTCACTTCGCTCCCACCCTACAAAACGTTAAGAACTCCTTCTTCCTTGATAATTAAGGTTTCAGAAACATCTCTGTTAAAGGTACCCACTTCCCACGGCTTTATAACCATGGCATAAAACTTCACCTGGAATCAAAGGAAACAAGAACCATTTTCTACAAAGCATCGTTACTTTATTTTTATTTATTTATTTATTTTTTAGATGGAGTTTCGCTCTTTCACCCAGGCTGGAGTGAAGTGGCGCAATCTCCACTCACTGCAACCTCCACTCACTGCAACCTCTGCCTCCTGGGTTCAAGGGATTCTCCTGCCTCAGTCTCCCGAGTAGCTGAGATTACACATGCATACCACCATCCCCACCTAATTTTTGTATTTTTACTAGAGAAGGGGTTTCACCATGTTGGCCAGGCTGGTCTCAAACTCCTGACCTCAGGTGAAGCACTGTGATTTTAAAACAGTGTGAAAGATGTATCCAATGGCTTGTATGCTACATGTGACTGATTATACCAGCCCAACTCTATAACTTGCTGATCAGGATCCAAGGCAGAAGAAATCCCTGTGGACTTACTCTGAGAGATGATTTATGCAATTGACTTAGTGGGGGCAGGTTATACTTTTCTGTGCCCTGCAGAAAAGGGGGACAACGCATGTGGAAGTTCCAAAGCAAGAAATAGATAAATCTCAAACAGAACACAGAAAACTTTCCTAACAGCTATATGAAAAAGAGCCTCAGTACCTGAAATAAGTCACCAAATAAACTTTATTCCAATTTAATCTCTGATTTTCTTGTGCCACTTAACTTAGACAGCTTGCTGGAGAACATAGCTTTCAAGCAAAATCCTGAAATGTAAATATGTATGAGGTGACAGACACAAAGTAAATGAGACAGAATCACAACAGAAGCACAACCTCTTCAGTTAGGCAGTGCCATGGAAGCACATTCCTCACAACTGATTAAAATACACACTTTTCTTCCAAGCGACTTGGTTCCTATTTTAGAGAAGGTTTTGAATAGTCTGTTTGATATATAAAGCGAGACCAAAGAAGAGAAGGATGAACTCATCCCCAAAAGATCCTGTGAAAACTCAGTATCTACACACAAGGTCATTGCAGAAAACCACACATAGCCTTTTCCCTTTTCATTAATTTAATCGGCTGCTATAGTGCTTTTCCACACATGAAAAAGTCAGGGCACCCTTCCATCCATAGAACTCAGCATTCCAACTCTCTAACCAAGTTAAATCAATGTCACAGCGGCATTTAGTCTCTTGGCTCCAAAAGTTGATGTATTTAAGTGTAGGGTACTTTCTGGGCAAGCATGTGGAGGAAATGATATAATAAAGGGTGGAACGAATGAATCCAGTTAGTAAACATTATTGAACACCCATACTGCACAGAACACTATTTCCAGCTCTAAGAGAGGGAGGGAGGATGGGAAAGGGGTAAAGAGAGGAAAGGAGGCAGAAAAGGAGAAAGAAGACAATGAACAAAAGGAAAAAGAGAAAAGTAACTGAAAAAGGCTGAAACCATGATAAAGTCTCCATAAGTGGAATTCACAAGAAAGCATAGAAGAGAATTAGTAGATAGAAAGATATCCCTAGACATTCCGTGAAAACCTACTTTGTGAGGAACTGAAAAAATGAAAACAAGATTGGAGGTAACCAAGTACGTCAGCCACAGCTGGCAACAAAAGGGAGTCACTAATCAAGCTGTTTCATGTTCTGAGGTGGTGAGAACGACCAGCTCCCAATCATTAATGCTAACTGTTTTTGTGTGGAACTTGAAGTCTCTTTAGTTTTTCCTTTGCTGAGAACTTTCAGGTCACTTTTAAAGTTCTCTTTACCTCCTTTGGTGGGCAAAAGTAGCAAAAGAAAAAAAGAAAACCCTTTTCTTGCTGGCAAATAGCCCTCACTTAATGTTTGGTGAGAAACAAATGGGAGGTATAAACCAACAACACTAATGCAGGGGTGGATGTAGGTTGACTGATGGCCCAGCCAGTGGCATTTGTGGAGGGAGCACCCACTGCACTGAACATGAGGGGAGTTGGATACCGGCCAAACAGCCATCACACCAGCCAGGGTCATCACACCAGCCAGAGTCATCAAACAGGCCAGAATCATCACACCTGCTAAAATCATAACACTAGCCAGGGTCATCACACCAGCCAGAGTCCACACCTGCCAGGCTCATCACACCAGCCAGAGTCATCACACCTGCCAGAGTCCATACCTGCCAGGGTCATCACACCACCCAGGGTCATCACATCTGCCAGAGTCATCACAATAGCTGGGATAATTACATCAGCCAGAGTCATCACACCCTCCAGGGTCATCACACCATCCAGGGTCAGAGTCATCATGCCTGCCAGAATCATCACACCAGCTGGGGTCATCCTACCCTCTAGAGTCATCACATGTGCTAAAGTCATCACACCTGCCAGTGTGCCAGAGTCATCACACCATCTGGGGTCATTATACCAGCCAGAGTCATCTCACCAGCTGGGGTCATTACACCAGCCAGTCATCACACCAGCTGGGGTCATCACACCCTCTAGGGTCATCACACCTGCCAGAGTTATCACACAAGCCAGAGTAATCACACCAGCCAGAGGGCAGCAGGAGGGGCTCAGGGAAGGGAAGATGATTCATCAGGTACAGGTCAAAAGTAATGAAAATAAAAATAATTAAATAAGGAAGAACTGGAGGGATGTGAAAATGGCATATTATTTTTATTGTAAGTGACATCAGCGAAGGCAGGTATTTCAGGGTAGCCAACTTGGCTCAGGATTGAGAGTTTTCCTGGACTTTCAGTGCTAAAACTATCCTTCTAGACTAACCAGAACAGGCAGCACCCTAGGTGTTAAACAGAAAACCTAGAAGGAAAATGTGTACCTTTGAATTTTTCAATTTGCTCTTGGGTTTGTGAAATGTTAACCTCTTACAGCTTCCTAATGTTTTTTAGGTCTAGGTTTAATTCTCCTGACAACAGTACTACCTACATAGCAGAATGCAGGAAGAGTTCACTCTGGATACAAAGTAAACAACATGGAAAGAACAGAATTAAGTACAGACTAAGGATGGCTTGTCTGGATTGGGGGAAAATCTGCATTTTATATTTTTGAGATAAACAAATGTATTATTTTCTGATACTTCAAAGATGCCAACCTTGACAACTCAGATTTGATTTTTTTTTAAATACAGTGTCTCGCAACACTGCCCAGGCTGGAGTGCAGTGGCTATTCACAGGCACGATGTCACTACTGATCAACACAGATGTTTTCACCTGCTTCATTTCCAGCCTGGGCTGGCTCACCTCCTTCTTAGGCAACCTGGTGGTCCCCCACTCCCAAGAAGTCACCGTATTGATGGTGAACGTAGTGTGAACACCCAATCAGCATAGCTCCCAGAACTCCTGGACTCACGCCATCCACCTGCCTTAGCCTCCCGAGCAGCTGAGACTACACCTGGCAGATTTCTGAAGTGAACTGCTTCAGTGAATAGATTAAAATGATATGTTATTGGCAATTCTATTGTTTTTAAGTAAATGTATCCTTCTTAAATACTTGGGGGAGATTGAAAACAGTTTGGCTGAATCTTTAGTCACAGAGGATAACTTCTCTTTACAGTGTTTCTGCTCATCAGCAGAGGATGGAAGTCATGCAAGAGAGGACGGAAGAAAAGGCCTTGTGCAAAAGACTGTGATTGATGTCAAAGCGATGCCCCCAGGAACGAACCCATTATACCTGGGCATCCAGGACCTTCTGCTTGTTCACTATGGGACAGCCTGAAAGTGGCTTCAAGACATTGAGGCTGCCAAGGCTACCCTGTGCTCTAAAAGTAGATTACAGTGGATGCTGGAGACACACAATGGCAATAACCCCAAAGATATGTGGCATGGTGATGCCTTGGAGAAGAATATGGTCTTGCTCAGGTGTGAAACATTTTTTCTAATGAAATAATTCAACCAATGAACAGTGTTATAAGTCTGGACTAGCTACATGTCATTAGAGACCCACCAAGGTCATCAGTCTTGATAGCCCCTTTTGGGGGTTGGTTTTTTCAAAGGAAGCCCCAGCTTTAGACTGAGTTCCCCCAATGCATCTAGAAGGCATCTCCACCTTGCCAAGCCCTACCCAACACCAGACTCAGATCCACACTCAGGCTGTGGAGAGGCATCTCTGTGTTTATTTGCAATATTAGAAACTGAGTCATGTTCTGCGTGAAGAGGTTTATTGTGGGCATCAAGAAACAGATCTTCCCTGTTTAAAACCTAAAAGTAGACAGACAATAAACAAGATCTGACTCTATTAAAATTTTTAAAAAGCAAAATGGATAGGGCCATCTTGAATAATCTGTGCTCACGTTGATGCATAATGAGGTACTGTGAAATCGTGGCTAAACCCCCTTCCAATTGCCTTCTGGTCAGCGCCCAAACTGCAACTGGGGGCTAAAAGAAAACAGTGTCTGAAAAACCGGTCCTGTGAAATGAAACCTCCAAGGTGACCACATGCCAAGGGTGCCAAGGGTTTGTTGTCCAGCAACAAGGGTTGTGGACCAGCAACCATGAGCCACGGCATTGCTGGAGAGCTTGTTAGACATGCAGACCTTCAGGCCCCCAACCAGATGCATTAAACTAGACCTTGTCTGCTGCTGGTTTGCAAGCACGTTCGGGTTGAAGAAGCACTGGACGGGAAAGTAGATTGATCGCAGGACTATGGGCCATGATTCGCTCTGCAGCATATTTGCTTAATTCAAATCTTAAGGGCAGGAAATAATTTTATTTGATCCAGGGATGTCAAAGGTGAAGCAAAAAAGCACGGTCTGTTCTTATTGGTGCCGCTGAAACCCAAGCTAGGTAATCACTGCTTAATTTTAAAAGCAACAATAAATGCAACATTTGACAATGCCTTTTTCTTGGCAAAGCACTTTCAATGTGCATTATCTGTATTGACTGGTGACCACACCACTATTAGAAAATGACACACAATTACTATTTTAATCTTTATCAGTTACTGGATTTTCGGTCTCCAGTTGACATTGTTTCTCGGTTCCCCAAACTGTGTCCTTATCCTAAATGTCTTCCCAGTCCTCTGTTGTTCATTCAGCCTGGTGTTCCCTAGATAAGGGTGTGCCCTGACACTCAGGAGAAAGATAAACTACAAATTCTTTGGACCATATTTATTTATATTTCTGGTCATTTAGACAGTGAAAATTCAAACATCTATTTGCCTTTGTGACGTTTAACTTTGAGAAGAAATGATTTCAACAGAGAAAAAATATATATTGTCCATAGTCCTGATGATTTCTTTCTCTCAGGAAGAAGAGTTACCTTCAGCAGTTCATCAAAACTCTGTCTTCTGACTGTGAGTATCATATTATTGTTCTTGCCTTTTCTATAAATGGCAAAATTCAGTGGGCAATTTTCCTGAATGAAAATAAGCGAAATTTCTGTAGGATTTATATCTTTCTCTTGTATCTATTTATATACCCATGTATATAGTTTAGTGTTTCCTTTAAAAGAAAAAAAAAAAAGGCTGAGGAGCACAGACAAGCCTACCGTAAATATCTATTTCAGCTGAAGTGTAAGGCTGGGATATTCTGTCTTTTTCTCCACTACATGGAGGCTACATGAGTCTTTCGGAAAAAATAAAGAGGGGGAGCTCCACATATTCGAGACAAATTTTGCTGTACTCTGAATGATATGTGTGCTTTTTATGTTTATGAAACCACCATCCAGCAAAAAATAGCAGCCTAATATTTTGACATGAAGGTCATTTGAAAGTTTTACTGCCTGCAAGCATGATTCATTTTGTTGACAAAAAGCTCTCTAGGGCTCACTAAGACGCCCCAGCCGGCTCAACTTTCTCAGAGCCTGGCATTTCTGCTCCCTCCCTTTTCACCTCCTCCCACCAGACTAATTATCAGCTCATTAAGGCTGTCCTAATGAGTTATGTTACAGCATTAGGAAAGGGTTTGGGCCAAATGTGGATGTCAGTGCAGGGGGATGGGAAAGGGAGAGGGAGCAGGGGGTCACAGACGCTGGTTTGACCTCACTGGGCTCCCTGCACACGCCACAAACCATCAAGATGTCAGCTGCCTTGAAGCTCACGTAGCTCCAACCATGCTCTTGGGAGGAGCTGGCTTCCTCACGTTCCTCAGCGTCACAGACACAGACATTCTCGTGATAGTGAGGGTTGCACACGCATGTCTGGTCAGGTATCCGACCGTGAGTGGACAGGGCAGAAAGGGACTCCGGCATTCTGCAGAGGACCCAGGCTGGCCAAAGCTGGAAGGATGTGGATTTTCTGTAGAGGCAGCCATACATCAACAGAGAGTGGGGGAAAGTATCCATGCAGTCCGTCTCTGTCTCTTTAAAAAAACCCACACGTATAATTGTGTTCCTACTACTTGCTTATTTTATTCTTTTTGATGTTCCAGCCAACAAAATAAGAATATCCCTGTTTTTCTCCAACCTTAAGGACATAGAAATCATTGCTGCCCTGAGAACAAAGATGGCCTTTTACGCTTCGCTTGTCCCTGGCATAGCATTAACCATAACAAAATGATACAGACAGCAGCTCCAAACTAAATCAGATCCCACAACCGAGCTGAAAACCGGCATTGCCGAAGAGCAAAGTGCAGAGATACATTCAAAATGGCAAATGGATTTTAAAGGGCTTGGTTTTTATTTTCCTCCTGCATTCAGGATTGTGTCAGTGATATCGACCATAAGGGTATTATTTTCTTATTTCAATAATAGCCCACATCGCAAGCCTTCCATTTACCAAGTCTCAAGAACAGGCACACCAACCTTAGAAAATCACATGACAAGCATCTGACTCTGACAGTTGTTTTGTTCTCTCTCTCTCTTTTTTTTTTTTTTTTTGGCTCATAATTATACTGATGTTGTTTTTCTTTATATAGCCTCCCAAAGCAGCATCCAACTGAGCTACTGAACAACCACACACAGGGGCCACTTCAGCCTCTAATGAGAGACAATCACCCTGGAGTTGGAAGTACAGAGCTAATTAATTAGCATATTTGGCAAAGAATCCTCTGTAGCTAAACAGATAATAGAGATGATGAATATCACTCCGTCTATGGACTTCTACAGCTATTAGAGGTAGGGGTGGTTAAATGATGCTTTTCTGAGACAACACCATGGCGAAAACTCACAATAGGGAAACATTGGTTAATTTCACCAGAAATGTCCCTCTGAATGGATTCATTGCCTCTAAGCTAATGTAAATCTATACAGAGCTCTGAGTTGACATTTCTATGCAGATCCCTAAATCTTTTAAGGTAACTTTAACCATGTCACTAAAGAAGAAGCCATGGACACCTCGGAATGGAAGAGCCTTCGAAGATTAAGGGCTGTCAACTACAAGACATGGCATTCAAAAGCCCTTAGCCTCCTCCATTCGCCTGACAGACGCCATGCAGAGATTTTCTATGGTGCACATTTCTTCTTCAATCTTTTTCTCTTTTTTAACAGCCAACACAATTTAAGAACTTACAGACTGATGATACTTTAAATGTGGGGAAGGGCCGGGTGCAGCGGCTCACGCCTGTAATCCCAGCACTTTGGGAGGCTAAGGCAAGCAGATCTCCTGAGGTCAGCAGGTTGAGACCAGCCTGGTCACATGGTGAAATCCCATCTCTACCAAAAATACAAAAATTAGCCAGGTGTGCTGGCACACACCTGTAATTCCAGCCACTCAGGAGGCTGAGGCAGGAGAATTGCTTGAACCCGGGAGGCAGAGGTTGCTGTGAGCAGAGATCGCGCCGCTGCACTCCAGCCTGGGCACAGAGCGAGACTCCGTCTCAAAAAAAGAAAAAAGAAAAAAGAATTGTGGGGAGGGAAGTATGTAAATATTGGCCAAGAGAGGCCAGGGAACATAAAAATAGACCTGTGTGCACATTAAACTCTTTAGCCATACATTTGCTCATCCATATGGTGTTGGAAGAACTTTTGTTCCTCAAAATATCCAAATGATAAGAAGACATCCAGTCACATGCTTAAACAAGTTTTAGTATTGTCCTCCCTAAGAAGATGCACTTGATAAAATGCCTTAGCCACACTAAAACACTGCTGCAGGCAAAGTGATCATTCATTTCATTCCCACAACTGCCTAGACATACGAGCATCCTTATCGCTTTACAGATGGGGAAACTGAGGCCTAGGAAGGCTAAGTCACTGCCTGAGATTACAATGGTCAGTGGCAGTGGCAAGTTTTAAATGATGACCCCCGGTGCTACAGCCCCCACCATTTAATGTTTGTATTTATTTTATTGGGGTGATAACAGTTATGAGACGCATTCTCAATGTTGTACAGCAGAGCTCTTGAGCTTATTCATCCTGCTGGACTGAAACTTTACACTTGCTGATTACTCACTCCCAGTTCCTCCTTCTTGAATGCCCTGGAAACCCTCATTCCACTCTGATTCTATGAATTTGACTATTTTTGATCCCTTGTATAAGTGGGATCATGCAGGACTTGTCTTTCTGTGACTTGCTTATTTCGCTTCATGTAATATCCTCAAGGTTCATCCAAGCTACCCCATGTTGCAGAATTTCCTTCTTTTTTGAGGCTGAATAATATTCCACTGTGTATGTGGATAGCACCATTTATTTATTTATTCATTGTTGATGGACACTTTGGTTGTTTCTATGTCTTGTCCATTGTGAATAGTGTTGCAGTGAATGTGGGAGTGCTAGTATCTCTTCAAGATCCTGATTTCAATTCTTTTGTATAAATGCCCGTAAGTGGGATTGCTGTATCATATGCTAATTCAATTTTTCATTTTTTTGCAGAACCTCCACACTGTTTTCCATAATGGCTGACATTTCCACCAACAGTGCGGCAATGGACCCAGTTTCTCCCCATCCTCGCCCACACTTGTCTTTTACTTGTTTGATGTACTGGCAGGTGTAAGCTAACGCCTCCTCTCCTGGGGCTGCACTGCTTCCCATCAGTCCAGGTATTCTCTGGAAGCCTGGCCCAGCCCTGTGACCGCTTATCCGCCAGACTCCGCTTTTATTACCAGGACGAGGACGAAGTGTTGTGCTTCTGTGCCGTTCTAGGCAGCGGAGTAGGCCATGGCTGCAGGTGCAGTCCTAGAGAAAGGCTGGACTTTGCCAAGAAAAATCCAAGCCAGGGCTGGCCTGGAGAGTCGGGCCCTGGTGCTGCGAGCCCCTGAGTGCCTGGAGCCGCCTCGCCCCGCCCCGCTGGGCAGGAGAGCTGCGTCAGGAGCGCACCTGGCTCCATGCAGCCACCGGGTATTTCCTGTCCCGCGAGTCCCTCCTGGCCACTGCTGGCACTGGCTTTGGTGGCAGGGGAGAGGGTGTGAGTTTTGCTGGGAATTGGTTTTTCTGTCTGGAGCCTCCGAGCCGAGAAGGATCCGTTGCGCTTTCCTGGCCTGGAGAAGGGCCCAGGCGGGCTCCAGAGCCACTCAGCAGGACCCCCTCTGCCAGGCCATGGGTGGCCTCCCGGGAGCTGGGTTCAGATGCCCATGAAGCCACTGGCGCCACCCACACAAGCCCGCACAGGGCCGGAGGCCATGCCTCGCACTCTCCTTGGCGCACTGCCCCCACTTTTCTCCGTTCATTTCCAGTGCCCCAGCAGGGAGGCGGCCACCTGCATAGCTCCTGTGGAGGGGAGGGGTCCTGGAGTGAGGCTGGCGGTGGTGGGGCGGGGAGCGGGGGTGGGCAGGAGACGACTACAGGCCCAGGTGCCCTGCTGAGAAGGCCGGACCAAAGCCCAGGGGTGTCGGATGCATGCTTGCTGGATGCTAAGGCTCAGAGAGATGCTCCAGGCGAATAAACCAGTCCTCTCTCCCCACCCAGTAGAAAAGCTCTGCTGTGTAAGGAGCTACCTTTCAAGTCCTTGCGAAAAGGTCTGAGAGGATATGAGGAGGGAATGAGTGGGCATGAATACCAGCTGCAGGACCAGCCCTAATAAACAACCCAAGGCTGACCCTCAACCCCTCTTCCACGGGTGGCCTGGAAAGGGTCCATCAGTATCACCCCGTCATTGGCCAAAGACCTTCGTGCTTAAATAAATGCAAACACCCATGAAGGGAATACGTGTCAGGGCATTGCAAGTTCTGCAGCAGTAACTTAGGTGTTCTTTTTTTAATTTTAAATTTTGTTTTGTCCTTTTGAGTATTTTGCTTATGGCAGAGTCAACGTGGAGTCATCCCCAAATCACATTGTGGAAACGGATGCCCGCGTATTGAATAAGCATTCAGAGCCTGTTCTTTGATGCTTTGTATTGACTCCCCAACATGACATATTTTCTAGTGACATGAGAGCCTCCAAGGGGGAAAATGATAATCTGCATTATTATTTTGCTCTTAATAGCTACTGGTAAATAATAGAACATTAGCTCTATTCTGGTCCACTGTGCTTAAAATAGTTGCTTTGGAGCCAAAACAGAAGTTAGACATCAGAAAAACAACTTCAGAAGATTCGTATTTTAAGAGTAGTTCACTCTAAAATAAAAAATGACAGAGCAGAGCACCAAGGAAATCAGAATATAAAGAGTTCCATCTTTTTTTTTTTTTTTTGACAGGGTCTTGCTCTGTCACCCCGGCTAGAGTACAGTGGTGCAACCATGATGGTGCACTGCAGCCTTGTACTCCTGGACTCAAGGAGATCCTCCTGCCTCGGCCTCCCGAGTAGCTGGCACTACAGGTATGCACCATCACATCCAGCATTTTTTTTTTTTTTTTTTTTTTTTTGTAGAGACAGGGTCTTGCTATGTTACCCAGGCTAGTCTCAATCTCCTGGCCTCAAGAGATCCTCCCACCTTGGCTTCCCAAAGTGTTGGGATATCAGGTGTGAATCACTGCACTCAGCCCGTTCCAACACAGGTTATGCAGAATAATGTCTTCCCAGAGGTGTTCACATCTTGATCCCCAAACCTGTGAATATGTTAGGCTACCTGGGAAAGAGGAATTAAGGCTGCAGATGAAATTAAGTTTGCTTATGCACTGGCCTTAAAGTAGAGAAATTGTCCTGGATGGTCCAGGTAGCCACTGTAATCACAGGGTCCATAGAAATGGAAGAACGAGGCAGATGAGTAGGTTAGAAAGATGAGCTGTGATGTGAGAAGGGCTCAACCTGCCTTTGCTGGTTTTGGAGATGGAGAAAAAGTCCGTGAGCCACAGAGTGCAGGCAGCCTCTAGAAGCTGGAAAGGTAAGGGAACAAATTCTCCCCTGGAGCCTCCGGAAGAAACCGGCTGCACTGAAACACCTTGATTTTAGCCCAGGGAAACCCATGGTGGATTTCTAACCACGGGACTGTAAGATGGTGCATTTGTTTGTGGTAATTTATTATAGCATCAGTAGGAAACCAATGCAGGAGGAGAAGGAGATCTACAAGAAGATCTACCATTTACTGAGTGCTTCATGTGCCAAACCCTAGGTTAAGCTGGGCTAAGTGTGGTACTTGCTTACCTCACCCATTACACTCAAGGGCCTTTCATGAGATGGGCACTAGCATTACTCCCACTGGATGAGTCAACTGAAGCCTGGCAAGTTTAAAAGTTCTGATTTCAAAGCCCCCAGCTCCTATCCACTTATCCATGAGCTCCCTCCATGCTTCCGTTGAGTAAAGAAGACAAAAATGCATGCCTTGTGGAATGATGGTACACCAAGCAGAACCATCCATCGTTGTTCGGAGATTCAAATTTTACAAGTGAAATCATAAGCCTGATGAGCACATCTCTGAGTTACTGGAAAACTATGTCAATGGCTCAACCATGCAATATTGGAGGCTTCCTAGATGCCTTTGTGGAATTATCTTCCATGCAGTGTTCACAGTGAATTTCTCCAACACTGCTTTCTGACTGAACCAAATCTGACATTCTTAATGGCCCAAGAAAAGCCTCTCCCTAATAATGATATCAATGATGTCACAGAAATCAAAGGTGACAATTATAATAGCTGTCTGTAGCGTGAAAGCAGGTGACTCCTTCCCACAGAGTCACTAGAGTGCAAGAAGTCAAGGATGCAAGACCCAGCAGAAACTATGGAAGGTTATGCCCATGAAGTTTGACCCCTCAGGGCTAAGATGGCAGATTCTGCAGGAAGAAGCATCTTTTTAAGAATGTAGAGTCTTCAAATCCTTCAGAAAAAAATTCCAAGTACATGTCATTAGGATTCTTTAATGAGAACAAAGCATGAGTGATATTCTACAGTGTCAGAGACAGTCAGATGTCTGACAAAGACGTGTGCTCCCCTTCCACAGTATAGCAGTGTTGCAAGGAAGTGAGTGCCTGGGCAAGGACCACATTGTCCAGCTCCTCTTGCATCTAGATGGGGCCATGATACCAGTTCTTAAGAGCTGGAAGCAGATGTAATGTGTGGTTTCTGTGGGCTGAATTAAGAGGCTAATGTATCTTCACCAACCCGTTTTTTCCCCCTTCACTGTGAACATGGAAGCCACATGGAAAAGATAATGGAGCCATAACAGGAAGGGAGCTTGGATCCCTGAGTCACTACGTGGAGGTCTGTCTACTGAACAAGCTTGCTGGACTATTCCATAAGCAATAAATACAACTCTATTAACTGCAATTTCAGGGCTTACCTGTTACAGCTAGTAGCCTTATCATAATTAACATATACATTCAAAAGGTCAAGAGAAGCCACCTCATGGTTTTGGGATTTGGCAGCAAATCTCATAAGTACCTGGGAGAGAAAGTTGGAAGTTATTTCCATGTGTGGTGCGTAGCAATAAAGAATCCTTCACAATAGTTTCTCACAAGGCCTTTTGCCAGAGTTATTAAGGTCACCAATCTTTAAAGCTCAAAGTTCTGTCTGTTGGCCTGGAATTGATTTTGATACAGAAAAGACTGTAAAGGCGCACATTATTTGCCTCACCCTTAGAATCAATCGATATTGATTTTGCAAGACCTTTTCAGGGGAAGAACATCTTGCTCATAGATGATACCATCTAAAAACAGCTCAAAATGCTTCTCATTTCAAACTCAGAAATATGCCACAAAAAGCAGCTGTGCTGGTATTATTTGCAACATATAGATCAGGAAAAAATAATGCTTCAATGGTTCTTCATATCTATACATCCGCTGAGCTTTAGAAGGTTATGCTGCATAGCGAGGGGAGAATATCTCAGGCGGTCTCATTGCACCAAAACACCCTCAAGCAAGTAGTTAGGTTTAAAAGATTATGCAGTCCATCAAGGATACCCTGAAGCACCTTGTTGAAGGGAATTGAGCCCAGCTTGGCCTTTGAAAGGCTACCATGCTTGAGCGAGCAAGACTCAGCCCTGCAGCAACTGCAAGCCTTGTTTCCAAGTAAATGCCCCCTATTGCAGGAAGAAAGGTTGACCCTTTTCACCTTAGGAGGAACGTTTTCACCTTGTCTCTGAGTGACTGAGGTCAAATCAGAGAGGAAACTGACTCAGACTCAGCAGATCTTGGTTCTGCTGCTGCTTCCACTGCGCACCGAACAGCTTTGTCCCAGTTGTACTGAGGTCTTAGCCTGGAGGTGTCCGAGTCCTCTCTTGTCCCACGCAGGACTACGAGGGAGTTTGGAAGCATTCCCAGAAGGGCCTCCATAACCATCCAGCCCCTCCACCCCAGCTCCACACTTTCCAAGGGTGCTGTTTTCTTAACCCCTATCTCCATTCATTCATTGGACGCTGGCAACCACAGATACTTTACTATGAGGTTTCTGTTGCTATATTACTATTACTATCAGGTTGATCATATGAAATTGCCATTTTTATAGATCAAAACTAGGCAAATATGTGCAATTTTGTGAGATTTTACTTAATACAAGATATTTACAAGGCAAATAAAATACCAGCACTATAATAGCTACATCTCCTTGAGTTTCTGCTCTGTCACAGGCTCCACACCACATGCTATCCATGCAGCCTCCACCACGGAGTGGCCGCAGCCACTCTCCTTCACTAAATGCCCTGCCTCCCTCCTCATGAGTAAACATCCATACACAAAGGCACATCACAAATCTTGAAAAGGATGCACAATATATCTTATATATTTTATAATCCAAATTATTCTCTTTAAAAACTATTAAATTCTCACTGTAAAAAAGAAATAGAAATTCCAGATGAGTAAAATGTAATCTTGATGTATCAAGAAATGGTGCAATTTCCGATAATGCCATACTTAAGACACTGACTCTGCTGGATGCTGAACCAGTTTCCTGGTTGTTCTACAAAACCAGAGGCCAATAGCTTATTGCTGGGATGAACTCCTGTTACCAGCACCCAACACAATTCCTGGCAGGATCACAATCCTGGTGAACAGGAATAAACGACAATTATCCTCTTTGACATAAAATATTAAAGTTCATAACTTTTAAACGTATGGCTTACCTAACATGTAACTATTAAAAATGTGTTGCACTCTCATCTCCACTTCAGTAAAGAACATTTTTCTTATTCAAGCTCGATTTGCCTTGTTTCGATGCCATTTTATGCATTTTTTTAATCCTTTAAATTCTAGTAGTAAACATCATCAGTAAAGAATCTCAGAAAACCAGACAAGAAAATGAAGGTATTTGCTCTAGGCAGAGTGTATTGGGGCAAAACCATTGGCCCATATCAACAGCTCTAAATACTATCGGTATTTCCCAGTCCAGCTTCTGCATCTAGTGTTGTGCAGACTTGAATTCTTACATCTGTAAAATTAAGGGGAAAACCCTTTTATCTTCCTCATCAGTAATTTGTAAGTTTTAAAAGTGAATGATCCATCATACTTTGAAAAGAGCTTTACTCTGTAAGGAAAACCAGTTTAATTATTCTTTTTAATAGCAATCTTCTACTGATCTGTCTGCATTTAGGGTTGACATCAGAAGAATGAAGGAGGGGTGTCCCTTGTATTTCCATCGGTGGTTTCTTTAATCGCACTGCTGGCTGTCACGTTCCATGGAAGCCCTCCACAGTCTGGCTGTAAGCTGTGCCCTTTGAAACCTGAACAAGCCACCACAATCCTCCTTCTTCCTTCAATTAAAGATCCTGCCTGGGAATTGTCTCAGGTGGTTTAAGGATACAAACTTTATTCTTTTTATCATGTGCGGTTATTGACCAGACATCACCATCATCCCAGTAGAGTACTAGCTATTGATTAAGGGCCCACAGGGATGGCCCGGGGCCCTGAGAACAGGTGTCAGCCTAGAACAAGGTAAATCTATGAGACATGCCCTCAGCTTCAGGGACTGTGCCCTCGCTGTTGGAGGGAGCAAGAGAAAGGGGGAAAGTAAGTATTATTTAGTCACAATCAATTGCTATCACTGGGTGGAAAAGAACAAAAAGGCAAGAATCTATTAAAGTCTCCTTACTTAAAGGAAACTTGTAATTAGTATTTGATGTGTCGGTTTTTATAATGAGACTGCAGTGGTCTGATAATGCCACTCCAGCCCGCTGCGAGAGCGCTTTCCATTTTAAATCCCTGCTTTAAGGAGCTTAACGCCAGTCATCAGTGAAATCATCTGGACTGGGCTTAAACTCTGAATTTCATAGAGATAGGCATCACCACCGAGGGAATATGCTTCTTTTAAAAAACAAAAAGCCGCCTCTCTCTATTTGGTCCCTGCAGGATTGTGTCTTCAGTCCACCCTTCCCCAGCCCTCCCGCGCCCTCCTGCCCCATGCACCATGGGAGACACCACCATCTCCAAGGGCCCATTTCTCACAGGGCTTCCCCTGCAGCTTCCCTGCTCTGCCGCAGGAACCACAGAAGTCGTTGTGACTCAGCCCTTCCCTCAGCCATGCGCTTGCCAGGCCTCACACTTGGAGGACAGAATCTTCCGCTGGGAAGTGTGTGGGAAGCCCAGCCCCACTGGACAGCAACACAGAGCTCACTGGCGTGGCAGATCCACGGTGGCAGGACCTCTGCTCTGATCACTGGCGTGCACCGCACTGCACAAGCATCTTTGCAGCGCATCACAATTTTGCATCCAAGGATTATCTCAGTGTTAAACAGAGCATCACACAGGCCGTGGGAAGCCACTTGGAAGAAGCTAAGCATGTAATACAATGAAGAAATACTTTGTAGTCCGACCTCCACATACTAGTTTGGTGATCTTGAAAAGGGGATTGAAAAATTATGAGCTTTGTTTAAACTGGAAAATCGTAATACCTACCCACCAGGCTTGACTACTTATAAGCTACATGATTTGGCCAAATTATTACCTTCATTAAACCCCCATTTTCCTATCTAGAAGATTAGTTTAATAATAACAACACTTACCTCATACAGCTGTGATGTGAGTTAATTGAGAAAATTCATGTAAAATTCTTAGCGTAATATTTGAAAGATAGTGGGCATTTATTAAACGTTAGCCAATATTAGTCATTATTCATCCATTCCTCTATTCACTTAGCAAAGGTATGAGAATTAAATGAAAAAACATACACAGAATGCCTAGCTAAATATCTAACACATAGTAGGTACTTGACACAGTTTCATTTCCTCCTTCCCTTTCACAAATGGGAACACTGAGATGCAGAGACACTGAGGTCCTATCATATTTAATGTTGCTGCTAAGATCTCTGGATCAAGCAAGTCTCCTGCAAGAAGAAATGGAGAGAGAGAAAGGGAGGGAGAGAAATCTGAGCATCTCATATCTGCTTTAATTGATTTACTTCAGGTCAGACGCCAGGAGCTGTGCCATAGGTGGAAGTCCATTTAGCTGACTTGGAAAGCTCTGCTCTTGACCTCTGAGGACTGAGAGGTCTGTGAACTCATCTGAGTTGCTAAGGCTTTGGCCAGAAAGGAAAATTTCTCAGCCGCTTTTTCATACCGTCGAAATGAATTAATTTTCTAAATGGAAAATTGAAGTAATTAGGTTGTAGATTGAGTGACATTTGCTAAGGTGAAAAGCAGGGAAATTTTTATATCCTTTATTAAACAGTTATTAGGTATATTAAGCAATATGGAGTAATTACTTTTATTCCCCCAAATGTGATTATTCTTTTCATGCCAAGACAAGCTGAAACTCACAAGGATCCAACAGACCGTGACTATGCAGAAAAGCACAAGGTCGTATTACTACCACTCTTCCTGGGACCTCCGTGGTGGACTGGGCAGGTGGAGAGAATGGCCGCCAGTCAAGTGGAGCAGCAGAGGAATGTGGTTCTCAAGATGGTGTTCTGCTTTCTACATACACCGTGGACACACACCCTTGCATATATGTTTCATTTTACCCAATCAGCCTGTCCAACAAGGAAACTGCCTCACCGATTCAAATTATTTTGAAGAGCACCTACTACATGCTGGACACTGTTCTGAGGTCTCCCAGCCTACAGTCGTGAGAATAGCAGAGCAGCTTCTCACCTTCGTGAGATTTGCATTCTAGAGGAAGAAAACAGACAACTAATGAAATACATCAAATATATTAATATGTTCAAAGATCACTGCTATGGAGAGAAGGGAAATTTACTGACAGGTGCAGTTTTAATGAACCTCTAGGGTAGGTGAGAGATTTAGCCAAGCAGCTTACTGGCAAGAGCATTTTAGGCAAAAGAATCAGCGATCAGCAGGCACAAAAGCCCTAAGATGGCCCGGAGCACGGCCAGGGGGCCCAGGACCACCAAGAAGCAGGGACCGAAGAGTGACTGAGTAGGGGGTGGGTGGTCGGAGGAGGAACTGAGAGCTGGGGGAAGGCGGTCACCGTAAGGACTTTGGTTTTTATTCTGAGCAGGGAAGTTCTCACTAACAAAACACACAGATGCCCCTGAAAACGGAATACAAGTGGTTTTCGGAAACTCTCATTCCTCTGATGAGCATTGGTCCCATCTCCATCTCCCAGGTGATGAAATGACACATTTGTTTTAATTATAGAGTTGCCCACTGATCTGCATCGTTCCAGGTCTAGGAAAGGCAAGGAGGGGACAGAAATAGCACCTGGCACAAGGATGAGATCCATTTTTAGAATATTGATTATGAGACCCAAAAGAAACTCCTGTGCCTGCCGACACAAAGCGTAATTTCACCAGGTCACTGCATCTCTCCAAACCTCGATTTTTATATTTGAAAAATGAGTGATTGTGAAGATCACATGAGGTGGTGCATTTAGAACATTTGACATTAACTCAGGACTCAATAAATGGCAGCTATTTTTATTTAAAGAATGACTTCTTATTTCCAAACACAATTCCTACCTCCAATTCTGTGTTCTTGAGCTTTCTTGCTCTCCGGAAAAGGATCCTTGGCTCCCGCCTCAATACCCACGTACCCACCTCCTACCACATCCCCATCTTCTATTTGATGCCACTGTCTTCCTCAAAGTTTTTCCTCCACTCCCTTAAATCAGGGGTTCTCCTCAAGGAAGACTTGGTGCCCCAGGGGACATTTGGTAATATCGAGAAATATTCATGGTTGTGATAACTGGAGAAATGTAATACATGGCTCTTCATGGGTAGAGGCTAGAGAAGCTGCTATATGTCCTATAGTGCACAGGGCAGCCCCATACAGAGAATTATCTGGCCTCAAATCAGGCCGCAGTCGAGAAACCTGGCGCCGACAGCCATAAGCAAGGCATCACCCTTTCCTTCACATTGTAAGTCCTTATACACCTGCCTCTTCCCGATTGACTCTAACTGTGTGGTTCACCATTTCCCCAACAGCTCTGGCACAGTTCCCACCCCGTGGTGGTTATGGTCAATGACTAAGCGAGTTTCCCAAAACAGAATTGTATGGGAGCAACTTTATCACATAACTCCTTCTGAAACCTGCTGACCAAATGACCAGAGATTTGGGTTCCTATTGAAAATTTCCATATCGGCCCGGCGCGGTGGCTCACTCCTGTAATCCCAGCACTTTGGGAGGATCACCTGAGGTCGGGAGTTCAAGACCAGCCAGACCAACATGGAAAAACCTTGTCTCTACTAAAAATACAAAATTAGCCAGGTGTGGTGGCAGGCGCCTGTAATCTCAGCTACTCGGGAGGCTGAGGCAGGAGAATCGCTTGACCCTTGGAGGCGGAGGTTGCGGTGAGCTGAGATCGCGCCACTGCACTCCAGCCTGGGCAACAAGAGCAAAACTCTGTCTCAAAAAAAAAAAAAAAAAAAAGAAAGAAAATTTTCATATTAAATTCCTTCAATTTCCATATACAGTTTGAGACCCTTGCACTCTAAGTGGATCAAATAAGATCAAATTAATTAGTACAATCTCTGTAATTGTTTTCCAACACAACAGTAAGGCCTTGGTAGAGAAGAAAGACATGAATGTATTTTAATTTAAAACACGTTATGAGGCACAAAATGCTACCAAAGATGGCCGCCTTATTGGGGTGGAGGTGGTTGTCCGAGACCCTGCTCCCCTGGGGCGCACTACAGTAAGGCTTCACGGAGCACAAGGTCCTCTTCACAAGAGGAAGGGTGGTCCATGCAGCATCTTTCTCCATGTTGGGTAGATGCAGGAGCAAGGGTGTGGAGCTGATGTTAACCACCACCTTCCCAGTGGCTGGTGTCTCTTTGCAGTGCTTGAAAGTCACAACCATTTGTGCTAGGCCTGCCCTTTTCTTTTCAGCTTATGCAAAATTATCAAGATTCCCTTACTCTAGAGAAATGTACCATTACTGCACAAATAAGGCATGCAAAAGAACTTGGAAACTAAGGAGCCTCATGAGACAGAAACTTAGAATCAATATGTCATGGGTAGAGCCAGCTATCTGAAAAGAAGCCAACCCTAGAAAGTGATTTGTGAGTGAGCACGTGAGGAGACACGGGAGCATCCAAGCCCGCACAACACAGCGAGGGCTTAATTTCAAGGGAATATGTTTGAATACAAAAGAAAGTAGTAACCTAAGCCGCCTTCTTGTCAGTTCACTTTGCTATCACAGTATACAATAGACTGGGTGGTTTAAACAACAGAAATGTATTTCTCACAGTTCTGGAAGCTGGAAGTCCAAGATCAAGGTGCCTGTCAGTTTGGTTTTTGGGGAGGACCCTCTGCCTGGTTTGCAGCCTTCTGTCTCCGCATGTGGCAGAGAGAGGAAGGGTTCTGGTCTCTCCCTTTTCCTACAAGGGCACTAATTCCATCATGTGCTCCACCCTGGTAACCCCATCTAAACCTAACCACCTCCCAAAGGCCCCACCTCCTAACTCCATGCCGTGGGGGATTAAGGCTTCAACATATAAGTTGAGGTGTGGGGGATGAAAGACACAAACATCCAGTCCACAGCAGCTACTGATTCTTGACAGATAAAAGACTACATTCGCAGAAGATCGTGTTCTCATGAGGTCTAGAGAAAGGGAAGTAGTCACTGTCGACCTCTCCCAACACCTTCTAGAAGTTTCCATCCCCTGGCTTTCCCCTGCCTCTGTCTAGCTCTGTCTCAGGCCCCTTCACTCACTCTTCCCCTCTCCAAGCCTGTTTCCTCATCTGTCACATGGAAGACAGCAGCATCTGCCTCACTAATATGGTCACTGTGAGGGGTTGGCACATGGGAGGCCCTGATCTGTGTTAACTTCCCTTCTCTATGTTTGAAAGTTTACTTTCATCTCTGCCCAAGTCACACTGCCATTTTCCTAGTGTGGTTAATCTTAGGTGTTAGAGAAAACCCCTTTGGCTGAATGAATTTAACCAAATATTAACATATTCCTGATTAATAAATTATTAATCCTTCAAAAGGCATTTGTAATTTTTTAGGGACCATGTTAACCAAAAAGATTAAACAACCGGTAGCTTTGTGAACTTCAGACAATACGACACAATGAAATGAAAAAAGTTCAGGCTAATGTTGATGAGGAATCAGACTTCGACATCAGCTGCCCAAGATCGTTTCATTTCTCAGCCTCATCTTCCACCCAAGACCACAGATTCTCTATGAGTTTTGCATGGAACTGCCCTGCATTGTCAGTGACCTTTTCCATTTTAGCCCAGTTCTCTCCAGGCCACACCACACTTCCTCCCTGCCACTCTTCTCCAGGCAGATACATTAGCATGAACACAAAGAACTGAGCACCCAGCCCTATACTGTCCCCCTGCACTCCACCACGTGCACACCATTATTTGTCCTGAGGTGACCTGAAGCAGTGTATGTGGTTCTACACATGCATGCACTTTGGGTCAGCAAAGAGGTAGCAGAAGCAACAGCCACCTGGAGCATCTGAAGGACAGGGAGTTAATTCAATTTCTATCGAATGGCTCAGAAAACTACGTTTGTCAGCCACCATGCCAAATGCAAAATCCCAGAATTATCCCTCAGTTCCGTGGTCTGAGACATATCTTGTGATAATGAATTTGGATGAATTCCTTAATCGGACAGATCTGGGTTTGAATCTCAGCTCTATCATTTAATACCTCTGCACTTTCAGAGAAGTTATTTATTCCTTTGAAGCTTAAATATCTTGTTCAGTAAAATGGGTTGAGAATGGTGTCTTCCTCCCTGGAAGGGTAAGCTGAGATCTCAGAAGCTGAGACCAACACCCATTGCCTTTGAAAGTGCTTAAAAACCTGTAAGCTGGTACCATTGTTGTTGGTGCTATTACCATCTCCCGGGAAGCAAGACGTCTGGTCCTGCTCAAGCTCCCCGGGCACCCTTGCTTGGGCCATGCTAGAATTGGGTGCATGGTGCTCCTTTGATCCCCATGCTCCCATCCTGCAGAGCCAGCTGCCCTCCAGTGGGTTGATTCTTGAAGGATGTACGTTTTAAATATTCTCATGCACTAGCCTGCTCATCTCCTCCAGTTTAATGGTTTTCCTAAAAGAGATAAAAGGAGTGAACTAGATATTACTGAAGCAGTGGAAATTCGAATACAGTGAATGGGTGACAGAGAGGCAAAATTTTCATCTAGTTCCAGTGATTTTGTAAGATTTGCCAGTCATTGCCCACCAATGTCTCTGAATTACAGAAGCCCCCAGACACTTCCCACCCGTCTCTGCCTTCCCATGTTCCAGCTGTCACTCCCTCCCACAGCATGGGGCAAACCCCTGCCACTAAGCCCAAGAAATGCTGAGGCTCCTCTCTGCTTCTAAAAAATATGCTGTAAGTGAAAAAGCACACAGCATTAAGAAGCACAAAAATCAGTCCTACAACTTGTTTAAGCAAAGTAAGTTCCATAGGAAGCCCTAAAATAATGACCATCAAGGAAAATGCTGTTATGGTTGGCATATTGGTAGCAGACAAAATTATGTTTGAAACTTGCCAATCCAGTAGTACAAAGAAAATTGGGGGATGGGGATCCTGTTTCTAATCTATTCTGCCTTCTTTAAAGAAGGCACTTAGGATCAGATGCCCTGAGGGGAACTGGAGACTTGTATGGTACAAAGACCAGTTCTGGGCACAAGGTTAAAGTTCTAGTAAAGTCAAAGAGCCCAGATTACTACGGTAAAGGCTTTTCTGGGGCAGGAGTTGTCCATGATGTCATGTTTCATACTGAGGTTTCAGGGAAGCACTGGGAATCGCCAGGCATCTCCTCTCCCTCCCTCAACTGCCCAGCTGTCTATGCTACCAGCCCCCTAGAACCCTGAGGAGCAAAACCGCCCCCAGGAGGCACCGTTCCCTGCAGGACACGCCAGCTGAGCTTCTGCCCACAGACATTCCCTTCTGAGCCCCTTCAAGCGAGAGGAGGAAGCTGGGCTGAGTGTCAGGTCTTGTCATTTCAGACAGCACGCAGACGCCCTGCGGTGATGTCACCAGCCACCCGAGCTCAGAGATGTCAGATATCCGCAGCCCAATTCATCATGAAGCTGGAAATATGACAGTCCTGGGAGAAACACCGAGAGACAGGCAGAGCCCATGTGGCTTTGTCAAATTAAGAAAAATAAAGGCTGGAAGACTGTTTCCATAGATATGCTAATGAATTCTGAGTTGGGAAGAAAGAGGAACCCTGATTTTAGATGGAATTGCTACCAAGTGCTCTCAGATCGAGTGCACAGCCCATTCCCGACTACATCACGTCACCCCAGTTGGGAGTCTACGGAGCTCTGATAGCAAGGGCAGAATAGCTTTCTTGAAAGCAGGAACTAGACAAGAGTGTATTTCATGAAGCATTTTTGTTAGCCCTAAAATGCTGTGCAATTCTAGGAGGGCAAAAATGGGTTCAATGCGGCAAATGTCTATAGATCACCAGCCTGAGTGTGCCGTCATGCACGGTGCCATGGAAGAAACAATGTTAAGAAACACATAACTTGTGGCATGAAGACTCTTAAATTCTAAGGAATAATTAGACAAATACAAAGACGCTATAAAATATGGAGCAAAATGTCAGTGTCGGTGACAAGCTCCAGGTGCTGTAGGGACTCAAAGAAGACAGAGATCCCGTCAGGTGCACGGGGATGAGGGAGGGTTTGAGCAAGGGCCTTGCAGGACAGAAGTTTAGAGATTATCTCGAAAAACAGAATTGGTGAACAGATAGGTGAATTCCAGCCTTAGGGAACCACATAAAGCCGTAAAGACACAACCATGAAAGTGCAGGTATGAGGGGCAGTTGAGGGAGGGACAGGAGATGCCTGGCCTTTCCCAGTGCTTCCCTGAAACTTCAGTATGAAACATGACATCACGGACAAGTCGTCCACCCATTCATTAGTGACTTCCGCAGTTACCAAGGACCTGGTACATGCCCGGCACGGCTCTAGGCGGCAGAGGCAGAGCGGTGAATGACACAGACTGCCAGAGCGCCAAGCATCAGGCCGGAAACGTATCCGTGGGAGGTATCCCGGAGCACTGCAGTCCAGTAGGTATGGGATGGAGCGTGGCTGCGTGGCTACTGGATGAGGGGTCAGGTGTGTGCTCAGTGAGTCACACTCAGGCTGAGAGCTAGATGATGGAGCCCACTCGGGAGGAAGGCGTCCTAGTGGAGGCAGGAGCCGGCCCTGGGCCGAGGCGGGAATGATTGCCTGTCTGCAGAAGGCCAGGGCGGTTGGAATAATGGAGGGGAGAGGAGGGGCGCAACGTGAGGACCAGGAAGCTACTGAGCTGTGCCACCAGAGGAGAAGCTTGGGTTTTATCGCAGGCAAGTTCGGACCTGTGGAGATCCTAAGCAAGAAGTGGTAAGATCTGATCCATGTCTTGGAAAGATGGTGCTGGGTGCAGAGTGTGAAGGACCAGGATGGAAGTAGGGACTGCTGGGGAGAAGCCTTTTCCACGACTGGGGCAAGACACCATAATGGTGTGCACAGGTGAGGCTGTGGTGGGCACAGAAGGAAGCAAACGCTTGAGGATGCTCCCAGGGTTCGAACCGGCAGCTCCTACTTGTGGTCTTGAAATGAGCCCGGAAGAAGAAAAGACAACGGCAAGATTTTTGCTTTAAACAACTGCTGGGTCTAGTTTGTGAGATGAATATTCCTGTGTGAGGGCAAGTTTATGAAGGAAATTCTATTTTGGCCAAATTAAGTTTGAGATTACCATAAGGATTCACAGTAAGACATCAAGAAGGAATACACACACACACACACACAGTTGGGAAAGAAACAAATGAAAAATAAGGCAGTGGTTGAAAGAGGAGGTGGGGTAAGCTTTTTTAATTTTAATTTTTTTATTTTTTGAGATGGAGTTTCACTCCTGCTGCCCAGGTGGGAGTGCAATGGTGCGATCTCGGTTCACTGCAACCTCTGCCTCCTGGGTTCAAGTGATTCTCCTGTCTCTACCTCCCGAGCAGCTGGGACTACAGGCGCACACCACCATGCCTGGCTAGTTTTTTATTTTTATTTTTAGTAGCGATGGGGTTTCACCATGTTGGCCAGGCTGGTCTCGAACTCCTGAGCTCAGGTGATCCATCAACCTTGGCCTCCCAAAGTGATGGAATTACAGGCATGAGCCACCGTGCCTGGCCAACTTTTTTATCTTCAAATCAAAACTATTAGAACGTTTTTATACATTTTTCTCCATCCAAATACAGTGGGTAAAGCAGAAATGTATATCACAATTCATAACCATTTCTGATAGAAAAAGGAGAAAGATTATAAGAAAACCCAGAAACTCAAATTAAAACAACAATGAGATAATCTATTTTACCCAACAGAGTGAAAAAAATTAAAATGTCAGTAATACCCATTGCTCATGCAGATGTGGGGAAATGAGTACTTTCATGTGCTTTTGACAGAAGCACAAATTAGCCCAATATTTTTTGGAGTCAGCTTGGAGATAGCTATTGAAGCTATTTGACAGACAATTCCATTTGATATTTATCCTGCAAAAATAGGCACAATAATGGTCAAAATGAATGTATAAGCATGTTCGTGGCCTCATCTTTTGTAAGAAAGCAATGAAGTAAATCATTTTACATCTACATAAAGAAATACTCTTTAAATATACTGACATAGGAAAATTCCTGTATTTTAAAGGAAAAAAAAAGCAAATGGATAATAGTGGATACATAGGATTCTAATTTTATTATACATATTTACATTTGCCTATGCCTATGTAAGATTTTACAGAGGAGAGAAGGGATTGGAAAGGTGCACATCTATTAACGGTAGCTGTCTTTGGGCAATGAGAAGGGGAGGGGAGTCTAACTTTCCACTTTGTATGTTTCAGTGTGGTTTACATTTGTATAGTGAGAAACATCAATTTTAAAGATTAACAATAGCAACTAAAGATAAATATTGGAAATTTACACAGGACAGAACAAAAATAGTAGGACACAGAGCACTAAACATGAGCATTTTCAGTACTGGTGGGGTGCAGAGAAACAGCTACTGTCATGCACTGACGTGGGAAGTTAACCCAGGAAATTCTGGAGGACAGCCTTGGCAATACTGTGTTAACGCCTTTGAAGTGTATATGCCCTAGCTGCACTAAAGACACTTCCAGGAACCTGTGCTCACGGTCCAATCAAAGATTTACAAAGCGTGTCCTCACTGCCACATTTTCACTGTCGCAATGAGCATCCTTTTCTGTAAATCTCTGGACTCTGAATATATGTTCCAGAAGTGTATTTAGTGCAGGAAAACGAGGATGCTCATTTTCACTATTACTTATAATAGTGAAAATGTTTAAGAAACATATTATTTAATATTAGATCAATGGTTTTGTAACTCACATTTAAATAGACCATGGCATGTCAGGCAGCATCAATGTCATGTTTCTGGAAATTACTGAATGACATGGGACATGTTTACAATGTGTGCTAAGCATAAAATCAAGACACAAATTTCTTCACATTGCATAATCCCTGTTTTACTCACAAATAAATGTATATTCATCCATTAAAAGTAACATTTGAAGAAACTCATCTAAAAGTTGACAGTGATTACCTCTTCATAGCAAAATTAGAATTTAATTTATTCTTTTTATAATTCTATTTTTTCCTAAATGTTCTTCAGTTGGTATGCCTTCCTTTTATAATCAGAATATTTGAACGGGAAAAAATATTAAATTAGTGATGTGGTTTGGCTGTGTCCCCACCCAAACCTCAACTTGAATTCTATCTCCTAGATTTCCCATGTGTTGTGGGAGGGACCCAAAGAGAGGTAATTGAACCTTGGGGGCTGATCTTTCCTGTGCTATTCTCATGACAGTGAGTAAGTCTCACGAGATCTGAAGGGTTTATCGCTTCCTCCTCATTTTTCTCTTGCCCCCATCATGTAAGAAGTGCCTTTCACCTCCCGCCACGATTCTGAGGCCTCCCCAGCCATTTGGAACTGTAAGTCCAATTAAACCTCTTTTTCTTTCCAGTCTCAGGTAAGTCTTCATCAGCAGCATGAAAATGGACTAATACAGTTAGTACACCTATTTGTCTCAGAGCTCGTAGGATTTTGTACTTTTGCTCAACTTTAAAAGCCTCTGAAGGTAACTCAACTAAAGTGGAAATTGCCTCCATAAAACAGGTACATTGTGCACATTCATTATTGTCCACTTTTTACACATTCCCAGTCATCAGTGTTAAGACGCATGAATTTTCAGGGGTACCTGGGAGATATATGAGCCCAAGCTCAGGGCGGCATCTGTCAGTACAACAGAAGGTCATTCCACAGCAGAAATTGAAATGGATGTTATTTACTCTAACAAATGCTGATTGCATCCCAGACCTATAAATCACATGCACACATGTGGAACTGAAGGGCCCAGACAGTGGCAAGCCAATGTCTGTATAACTGGCACCTTGTCCATCTTTATCCTAAGCTCCTAAATCCAGCAAAAGTTGATCACTCCAGATATAATCCATATACCAACTCACACCCAACTTGTCCTAAACCATGTGAACTTCATGTATTGCCAGGTGTCCTATCGATGTCTTAGACACTTCAAATGGTTGGAAAATGCTTCGAGAACCGCCTCCACCTAGGTTAAACCCCAGAGCAACAAATTTAAATCAGCTGAGGCTGGTCTACAACCCACTCCTAGGAGAGAAGCTGGATGAGCTATCAGGGTGCCAGAATTGCAGTCCTGTTCTTCTTTGAACTCATAGTTGGAAGCTCAGCAAGAGGCATACTATTAGTCCATATTAAAAACTGTCACTGAATGCCAAATAGTAAGCTAAGCCCTTGATGTTATGTTTGTTACATAATTTTACCATTATAACAGCCCTATGAGACAAAAAACTCCTATTATCCCCATTTTATAGATGAGGACCTAGGACTCCAAGAGGTTAAGAAACATGTCCAAGGTCACCCACCTCACAGATGATGGAGCTGGAATTTGAAGCCAAGGGGTCTGGTTCCTAGTCCCCACACGTACCTGCTAGGATGTATACCAACCACGTGGACTTTCGATGCCAGTGTCGTAGGACTATGTGACATGGATGTATATAATCTGTTTCCCAGCACTTGTACACAGTGAGACTTCAACAGATATCAGCAACTGCTATTCAACCTCCCAGACAAGGCATGAGAAAGACAGAAGGAACAACAAAGATTTCTAGGGATTTCTGACACTGTCCATTTCTCAGTTCTACTATCCACCTCATACAAGGTGAACCACTTCCCCAAGCGGGAACCACCAGTCTTTGCATATCTCCAAGCACTGACAGCTGCCGGAGAAGGAGGCAGCAGAGAGAGCCTGGGGAAGGGTCATGGGTGATACTGTGTGACTTGGGCGGAGAGCAGCCTCTCTGTGCTGGGTGAATAGGAGAATGATTCCTGCCCTTATTATCTTCACATGCTAATCAGAATTCATTGGGGAAATCACTGTGAACTCTAGGTCCTCTATAGATGAGTGCTTAATTATAATACATCATTTGCTGAGAACAAGTACTTGGACCCTGGAGATTAATCTTCTCTCCTTATCCCTTCAATAAAGATTCAGTTCCAGACTTAAGCTCTATCATTCCTTCTCTTCTTTTATTTTTTTATTTTTTTATTTTTATTTTTTTTATTATACTTTAAGTTCTAGGGTACATGTGCACAACGTGCAGGTTTGTTACATATGTATACATGTGCCATGTTGGTGTGCTGCACCCATCAACTCATCAGCACCCATCAACTCGTCATTTACATCAGGTATAACTCCCAGTGCCATCCCTCTCCCCTCCCCCCTCCCCATGATAGGCCCCAGTGTGTGATGTTCCCCTTCCCGAGTCCAAGTGATCTCATTGCTCAATTCCCACCTGTGAGTGAGAACATGCGGTGTTTGGTTTTCTGTTCTTGCGATAGTTTGCTGAGAATGATGGTTTCCAGCTGCATCTATGTCCCTACAAAGGACACGAACTCATCCTTTTTTATGACTGCATAGTAATCCATGGTGTATATGTGCCACATTTGCTTAATCCAGTCTGTCACTGATGGACATTTGGGTTGATTCCAAGTCTTTGCTATTGTGAACAGTGCCACAATAAACATACGTGTACATACAAGAAAAATAACAAACGGTTATTTTATCCCCCCTTTCATTTTTAATCAAACGGATTAAATAGAAAGATAAACAGCCATTTTAAAACATGAACTTTTTTTAAGTATCATAAGATTGTTCATTCCATAGAATAGATGGTGTACGGTCTGCTCATATATCTTGAAGTTACAGTACATTCTGGTGTTTTTTATCACCATCATTTAGTGTTTTAGTTGTAAACATGCTACATGACACAGAGGCCACTCACTGTCAAAGGGTCATGTGCCACAGGGCAAATGGCCACTTGCCTGTCCCCACCCCTTCCACTTAAATGTTGGAAGGAATGTGGGGGACCTGCGGAAGTGGGGGACCACATTCCTTAAGTGTTGGATGTTTCCAAAGAGCCCTCTCCTCATTGCCTCTGCAGTGATTCAACAGAGCCAGAGTTATACCGACTGCAAAAAGCTACCCCTAACAAAACGCCAGAACTTTGCCTGAGGAAATTCAGTCATGCTTCATTTGGCTGATCTCAAATATCTGAGCGCGTGTACCCATCTTCTGTCACTGACGGTCTGTCTAGAAAGGGCCTCTGTGGTTCCTTCCTCTCCCTCTTGCCAGCTCCCCCACACCAATATTTCTTTAAATCAAAGGAAACTACTATCTTGTAAAGGCTTTAACATGCATATGTCCTTAGAACCTCTAAGCTGTTATAAAAATCATACAATTAGTCACTTGGCTCATGCCCAGACCTAAGCTCAGGAGGCATTTCACAGCGTTCCATGCCTCAGGCACAGCCTGAAGAGCATCTCTGGCCTCTGCAGTCACCCCAGGCCCTGCTGCTGAGATCTTGACCCCTCCAAGTCCCTCCACGCAGCGGGCTGGCCACCCTTCCAGGAAGCTGCTGCAGGACAGACTCCAGCAGACTACTCAGGATTCAAGGATGCATGAAGGTTAGAGCATTAATATACATCCACATCCTTCGGATGCAAGAGTAATGAAGAAATAATCGTCCCCGGATAACAGGATGAGTCAGAGGAGGTTCCAGGAATAGACTCCAGATTTCCATCTCCTATCACCATTCAACATCACCACCAGGAGACTTCTGCGAGGGCAAAGTGACCTCACACATGTTCTGAGCCCAAAAATATTTGTCTCCAATGCTTTTCCAACTCCTCTCAAGCTATAATACACTGAACTTTAAATCAGCTTTTCAAATTTGACAACAGAAAAATCAGTGATAAAATCCCACTTATAAATGTGTTTATGAATTTCTAACTTTTCTTGGGGCTTCGAGACATAAACCCAGAGGATAAAATGCTGTCCCTTCTGGCCAGGTTGGTGAGGACAGCAGAGGCCAGCTAGAAAGTCTCACATCCTGTTGGCAAATCAGCAAAAGCTACTGAAGATCTGCCACTGTTATACTTGATATGGAAGACAAGGAAAGTCTCTGAGGCCCGGAAATAGAGTACTCACAGGAAAAGGGAGGGAACTTAGGTAGCAAGGAAGGAAGGAAGAGAGGGTAGGAAGAAAACAGAAAAGAAGAAAGAGAAGAAAGAGAAAATGGCAGAGAAGGGAAGAAAGTGGGGGGAGAACTACCTTGGTAACTGCAGGCCAGTCAATGCAAGTTTTTTGGATTTTTTTGGAGGGTGGTGTGTGTGCGTGTGTGTGTGTGTTTGAGATGGAGTCTTGTTTTGTTGCCTAAGCCAGAGTGTAGTGGTGCGATCTCAGCTGACTGCAACTTCTGCCTCCAGGGTCCCAATGACCTCCCGAGTAGCTGGGATTACAGTTGTGAGCCACCATACCTGGTTTATTTTTGTATTTTTAGTAGAGATGGGGTTTCACCATGTTGGCCAGGCTGGTCTTGAACTCCTGACCTCAAGCGATCTTCCCACCTCGGCCTCCCAAAGTGCTGGGATTACAGGCATGAGCCACTTCACTCAGCCCAGTCAATGGAAGTTTGATGCTCAGAATTTATCCCAAATAAGAGTTCCTTTGTAAATGCAAGTAACAAAGTCCTGACAGATGCATTCTAGCTTCTTCTTTGACAGTGACAGGCCTCAGAGATACCAGTTAAGGAAGGGGTACAATCTACCCATCCTTCAGTAAGGATGTTAATTTTGGAAGCAAAAGGGAAAGGCAATTTTAAGGCACAATTAAGCCTCCTGTAAACCCATAGGGATATTTTAAGTAATGACATTCAGAGGAGTGAAGGAAGGAAAGCAAATGATCACTCTCACCGTGAACTCTTATCTGAATGGATGGGAGCCACCATGCTCACAGAGGACAATAAGCTCACCATGTCTTAGAACACAGAAATAATCCAAAGGGACTTGTAAAACATGATAAATCAGCCCTAAAACCATGATGAAATTTCATCCTGACTGTACTAGTCCATTCTTGCATTGCTATAAAGAAATACCTAAGACTGGGTAATTTATAAAGAAGAGAGATTGAGTTGGCTCATGATTCTGCAGGCTGTACAGGAAGCATAGTAGCTTCTGCTTCTGGGTAGGCCTCATGAGCTTTTACTCATGACAGAAGGCAAAGGGGGAACAGGTGTCTTACATGGCAGGAGCAGGAGAAAGGGTTGGGTAGGGAGTGCTTCCCTTTTCAACAACCAGATCTCACAAGAATTCACCATCACAACCAAGGGGGAAATCTCCCAGGATCCAAACATCTCCCACCAGGCCCCACCTCCAACATTGGGGATTACAGTTCAACATGAAATTTGGGTGGGGACATGGATCCAAACATGTCAGTGGTATGTCACTGACACAAGTCAGTGTACAAAGAAACATTTTAGAGTGCTGCATCTAACGAATCAGTAACTATTTCTGACTAACAAGGGAAGATGACAAATGCAGTGTCTTTAATTTAAAATACATAAAATGAAACAAAATCATAAAATGTTGCCAGGTACACGTCCAAGGTGGTCTTCTTAGAAGCCACTGGTTCATCAAAACTTATAAGAAAATAAATGGGTTTCAAAAGTGCTTGTGGGTGTTCTGAGGACTTCATTCACTTGAAATTAAGCATTCCCCTTGAAGTTTGTTTTGTCATATTGATTTCCTAACAAACTGCATTGTTATAGATAGCACAATGATAAACATCAGACAAGCCTCAGTGAATTATTACACATTAATGTAATATAAATCAATGAATCTTCCTAACATAGGATGAGAATATGTCAGCCTTTCCCAAAAGTGTGTTCTACTGAAACTCTAGTACTAAGAAATCCCATGAAAAAGGGTTCCCAAGACAAATGCAATAACAAAAACAATAACAACAATATAAATAACAACAACACACACACTCATTACTATATGCCAAGCACTCTGTGTTAGTCAGGGTTCTCCAGAGAAAAGGACCAACAGGATATATTTAGAGGATATATATAAGAGGGGATTTATTGTGGGACTTGGCCCACATGATTGTGGAGGCAGAGAAGTCCCACCATATGCCATCTGCAAGCTGGAGAACCAGGAAGTCAGTGGTATAATTCAGCCAACTGGAATGCCGGCCCCTGTTTTATCCAGGCCATCTGCAATGCGTGATGCCCTCCACATTGAAGAGAGTGGTCTTTATTCAGTCTACTGATTCAAATGCTGATCTCTTCTGGAAACATTCTTGCAGACCCACCTAGAAATCATGTTTTACCAGCTATGTGGGCAACCCTTAGCCCAGTAAAGTTGACACATAAAATCAACCATCACACGCCATTTTAAGAACCAATTATATTCAGAGAAAACAAACTTCACAAAATTCTATCTCCCTTTTATCCATACAAGACACATAACATTTTAGACTCTGAAAGGTCCTACAGCAAAGGAACCTATCTGATATATCCTAAATTAATATAACCCTATTTCAGCAAAATTTCTGAGGTATACTCGTTTTTCCATTCCACAAATATTTATTGAATGGCTTTTTTTTTTTTTTTTTTTTTTTTTTTTTTGCCAAGGACTGAACTAAGCAAATATTAAAAAGAGAGAAAAAAATAATAATAGAGAACTAAAGATTCAAGACACAACATTAAAAGAATAAACCAATAAAACATTTAATGCAGTCTTATTTCTGTAAGAAACTGGAGGCTACAGCAGTAATATGCTTGGCAAAGATCGCAAGGTCATGCACTGCTAGGGGCAGCCGGGCTCCATGTAGCACCTGCAGTCTGCCGAGCTTATGGGCAGGCAGGCTGAAGAATTCTGGGAACTCCTAGTCCTCAAAATAAAATTTATTTCAATTATGTTTAAATAAAGACCCTAAATAATGTATATCTGCATCAAATATAAAGAAAACTTGCTCAGCTATTAGAAAAATGCTTGTCTAAATGATTAAATGCAAACACAGGCCACCAAGAGAAGTTATAAGTCCCTGAAATCTCCACTAACAGGATTGATTGCCATCTTTACTATTCGGCTGGCTAGCATTGCTCGAAGCAGGGGTTTGAACTAGCATAGCTCTGGGACTCCATTCCAGACCTTTAACTGTGACTGTGAGGACTGCAGAATAATATGAAAAAGTGTGTGTGTGTCTGTGTCTGTGTCTGTGTGTGTGTGTGTGTAGATATGAGGGAAGAAAATGACCTGAGGAGATCAGCCTAATATTAAATGTCAAAGTCATGGGGCAACTCCTTGCTTTTATTCAGGAATGCAGAGAATAGGAAAATAAAATGTAGATTTGAATTACCATAATGGCTTTGTTTGTTTATGTGTTGGGTAAAATTTGCACACTTTATTGTATCTATTACCCCCAATTACAGCAATTTCCATTTCCCCAAGGCAGTAACGGAGAAAGTTCAATGTACAGTAGGAACCCAAATGTCAGAATCCCCATTCTCTTAAATGGTGTTAAAGCCCTTTGTCCTTTCTCTCTTTTAAAATTCTTTCTCTTGCTTAAATTCCAGCAATTAAGGACAACCATCCAGGTTGATCCTCTGGTTTAAACACCATGTTCTGGATTCTACTCTGCTCTTTAGGTTTGGCTCTGAGCACCTCAATAATGAGGTGATGATAAGTACACGTGAGAAAGCCATGACAGCAAATGTGTTGCTCCACATCCTCATCAATGCCAGCCCTAGTGCAAGACACATTCGATCCATTGCTCTGGGGTTGCAGCTTTGGAGGAAAGCAGACGGTTGAGTGGAGCAACGGACAGCATCGCCTGCTGGCACAACAGCACGTGAAACAACAAATCACTAGGGTTGCGTGTGTGTGTGTGTGTGTGTGTGAGATGCACACAGACATGGACACATGTATATACACATGTATATACACATGTCATCATATAAACTCTTATACTAGCTTTAAAAACTGGGACTAACCATTTCTTTGAGTCCCAAACCTCCTTACTCTCCACTAAAAGTCTATGACACATACTCATAACACACATACTTCCAGACCATTGGGCCTGGACTGGCAATGGATGTCTGTTGCCATTCTAATTTTAGTCATAGGCCACCTGCTTCAAAATATCAAGGTTTTAAGGCAGCAACGGTGAGTTAAATATATAGATATAGATATAGATATAGATATAGATATAGATATACACATACACATATATCTCAAGGGAGATACACACACACACACACATATCTATTGATTATAAATTGATTTAATTGATTTCAAGAACTTAACTGGCCCCTTATGGCTGGAATCCATTTTAATCTCTAACTTGACCACTCTTCTTAATTGAATTTTAAAATGAAGAGGCTTGATGTTTTGGACTGGAATCGTGAGAAGTCTTCTAATTCTAACTGTAATTCTAGCTAATGCACAATTTTTGTAAAACAGAAAAATGATGAAAAATTATATATATACACACACACACATCTCAAGTGAGTACCCAGTGCAATTCACCCATCATTACTGTACACAAATAATTCCTTTTAATACCATGTAGGGAAACAAATGGTCACAAACCATAAATAGTAACTGCTGCTTTTTCTACAAACACTTGGGGCTCAAAAAGAACATCATGTGACTGAATACATCTCAACTTGTGTATTTAACTATTTGTATGATCTACATGTCCAAACACTGCGTGAGCTGTCCACAGCCCTACTGGAGACTGCGCTGCAGAGCGAGGCTTTGTTGCCATGACGGACCATCCCTCGAATAATTCAAAACAATTCAGTCTGAGCTGCCAACATTAACAAAGTTGGGCTTGGATGGTCCTCTGTTTATAAAAGACTTGCACGTAAGTTTCCTGCAGAGTCTGGGGAGCGAGGTTTCCTCCGGCTGCCACATTTTTCGGGTGTCTGTTTTCTTCAGAGAATGAGAGAAGGAAACGAGTGTCTCCACAACACAGCTCCTCCCCACGCCTCTGGGAGCATGAGCCACTCCTGGGCAGACTGTGTTTTATTGATACCTTGTGATGGAGAGAAAGAAAGTATAGTCTGTATAAAAAGAAGTGAATTTCCAGAGCATTCCTAGTGAACAACTTTCCTTCCCTGCTCCATTGTCAACCTCCCCATGTATCAGACACTGTCGAGCACTCTTCTGAAAATCCAGACAACGAAAAGAATTCTAGTGCAGTGACCTTTCTTGCCAACTGAATACACATTTCCCAACTCAGTCTTGCCTCACCAACCTGACCCTGGATGAGTCTGTCTCCCTAACACCCACAAATCTAAATAGGCCTGTAAAAAAAGTCATTGCCGATTTCTAGTACCATTTTTCTAATTGTTGACAACAGTTCCATCCTCTCCTCCCATCTTTCACCTTTACAAGGCATCTGTCCCTCTTTCAAAATATAGCAGCCCAGCATAAGGGAAAAGTCCCAGATTCACACAGCTTTTCACCTAGAAATATAACCTAATGGTTCCATCTGGTAAATTCCAAGTACAAAGCCAAAGTACATGCTCTCTGCTGAAGCTTCAAGGCCTAGAAATTACTTCTAAGAAATTGAAAATCTTAATAAAACTGTAAGGAAACCCACTGACTTCTGTCCAGAATATGAATTTGAAGAAAAAAGGTAACTGGGAAGGGGAGATACAGAGCTGGAGGCTGAGCTACCTTAAAAAGAAATTGAGGAGGCATGTAAAGACCCTGAGATGCTTGCAGTGCCGGCTGTGTGCCTGCTAACTGATGACTGGTGTCTTTTCTTAGTCCCCTGCCCTTCCTTTGTCTTGATTATAATTTTGTATTTCACCAGGCACAGCCCTGTCAAGTGAAGGAGAAACAGGGTCCAGACTCCCTTTGCTGTAAACTCGGGTGACTTTCATTTCTAAATGTTCCCGGGTTAGTCCATAGAGCACATGATGCTTTTCCTCTTATTGGCTTGGATCTTGTGGGTAATTGATTTAAAGGACTTAACTGGCCCCTTATGGCTGGAATCCATTTTAATCTCTAAATTGACCACTCTTCTCAATTGAATTTAAAAATGAAGCAGCTTGATGTTTCAGACTGGAATCGTGAGGAGTCTTCTAACTGTAATACAAGCTAATGCACAATTTTCGTAAAACAACAACAAAAAAGATGAAAAATAAAATATTTGCCATCCCTCTACCCAGAAATTATCATCCTTTTATGTTATGTTTCCTTCCGGCCTTAATTCATGAAAATTAATTTTGCTGTCACGGAAATGGCTTTATACAAGTACTGCTGGAAGTTTACACCTTAGCAATTTTATATCTCATGGTTTTAAACTTCAAAATGTAGCAAGATATAAATGTGCATCAAGAAAAAACCACATGACCGATAAAATAAAACATAGAAAAATATTTAATATGTGTAATATAATGTTTTGATGGACAAATATGTGATAAAATATAATCCTTCAGCTATTACAAATGAAGTCACGCTTGAGCGCTTACTAGGGTCTATGACTCGAAAGCCGGTGGTGTGCAGGGATGAATTTCTTTGTCTTAAAAATTTCCTCACATTTCTTGCCAGGCAAACCTAGGATCTCTCCCTTGGCAGGTTCAATACGAGAGCAGCCTTCTCTCAGCAAAATGTTGGAGAAGAACCGAGGGGTTCCCTGGGGCCAGAGCCTCGGGCACACCCTTCTCTGATAGCTGACTTCGTGCTTGTTCGCAAGGCTCACTTGCAGGATTCGCTCCCGTCCTAGGAAGTAAACTGGGTTTGAGGTTTTGAGGTGAGTAATTAGAGAAACTCTCTGAGGGGACTTGGTCTGAAAGCCAGTCCTAGTCCCTCCGACATCACAGTCCTTAGCTGGCCTGGCAAACCCCCTGTCTCCAAGGCTTACTTCCTAGTAAGTCGGGGCTTGCTCTGCTACTACTGTGTTCTTTTCAGGACCCCCTCTCAGGGCTGCTTACTCCAAGCCCTCGGACGCTGAGACAGGCTTCCGTGTGAACAGAGCAGCAGGGGGGGATCCTCAGTTCCCAAAGCAGCCCCGCACGGCCACTCCCACTACCCCACTGCCTCCAATTTTGTGAGCAACCAATCAAGACGGAGCTGCTCTTCGGCCAGCCAATCACAGCATGGGTGACTCGGCTCCACCCTCGGCAGGCGGGATGCTTAATTTCATGCATCCGCTGGTCCCAGGCCAACGTCCCCATTTAGTCAAGCACTGTTGTGGATGTTGGTGTGGAGGTATTTTTTAGATGAGATGAACATTTAAATCTGTGGACTTTAAGTAAAGCAGATTGCCCTTCATGATGTGGGTGGGCTCCAATCAATCAGCTGAAGGCTTTAAGAGAGAAGACTCCTCTAGGAAGAGGAAATTCTGCCTCCAGATGGCTGCAACACCAACTCCTTCCAGACTCTAGCCTGCTGGCCTGGCCTCCAGATGTCTGACTCACCAACCCCCACATCATGTGAGCCAACTGTAACACAGATCTCTCTCTCCCTCCCTCTCTAGTTTTATATTATATATTATTATTATAGACATGTTATCTATAATATGTAATTATACATATTTATTAGACATTTTTATATAGTATATATGAATACTATATAAAACATATACCTATATTATATCTGCAATATACGTAATATATATACACATACATTATATATTATATATATTACATATTATATATTACATATATAATGTATATATACTGTATATACATATGAACATATGTAAATATACACTCAGTCTACATTATCTCCATATGTACACATTATATAAGTAAGGCATAACCAACACAACCTATTGATTCTGTTTCCCTGGAGAACCCTGACTACTAACTTCATCAGTAATTCATCAGTGGCAGTGCTTCTTGCCACTCCTTTGTCCTCCCAAACCTCCTAGTACAATTCCCACTGTTACCAGCAGAGCCCAGACAGTCAGTTGGACTTGCTGAGAACAGACGTCACAAATACTATCATCTCCCTATCACTGGTAAAAAAAAAAAAAAAAAAAAAAAACAGGATTTATAACGTGTGAAAGCCTAACTTCAGGTCCAGGTCCACCACTGGAGAGTGTGACTCCCCCAGGCCCAGAGCTCCTTCTCATCAAGGGGTCTGAACTGTGGCCATCCCCACATGTACCAGGACAGCCCTAGCAGCAATCCCTCCTGTGCGACCATGCACCTGTGCCTGGCTTACTGATAGTCCTGAGGCCACTCTGCCCTCTTCCACTGGCCTCACCACCCACAGGGCCATACTGTTGTCCACGGGAAGCTGGGGAGACCAAAGGTTAAATCTATGCCCTTGGAAAATGGCTTCAATATTATTACTTGAAATCATTTACAAAGGCCATGACTACTTCAAGGGATATCCTTTTTGTCAGGGAGGAGGAAAACGCTGGGCCCCTAGAAAGCTTTGGCTCATGTGCTCTGGGCAGCATAGCTGGAGTTCCCCCTCCCTTTATTCCCAGGCATTTCACCTCAGTCTCATTCCTGAGTGGAAATAAAAGTTGCAAGGGAACTTTAGGCAAAGTCACCTGCAAAGGCAATACCCGTGAATCTCCTTGTTCCCACCGATTCAATCACTAATGCAAAACCCACGGAGCTTCAGAAATTTAAATCAGACTGTGTACAATTAATGACTAGAAACTCCAATTTCATGTTAATCGGTTTTAATTAAAATTTTTCCCTATGCTTATCTATATGGGCTTATTGTCAGTGCCCTGGCAATCTAATCTCTGAATTCCCTGCATCATATGCGTTACCTTTGAAGTTGAACAATAAAACAAATCTCCGAACAGCACCTGAATGGTCCATTAGGGAACACGGAAGAAGCTGGTAATAAGGCAAGGAGAAGGGACACAGAAAACACATGCTGTAAAGTCACATGCAAAGATGACACCCAAGAGGCAGGAGGCTCATTTCAGGTTATCGAGGCATCAGTCACATTTCTCATCCCAACAAAACATAAAGCATATGCCCAAACTTCCCAAGGTGACCGCTGTAACGTGACTGGAGCATCAGGAATTTAAAAATTGGAGCGTTATAAATGAAACCATATCCATCATCTATCAAACTAGGTAATGTCCCACCTTTAAAGGAAATAAGGAGAGGAGCATCTGCTTCTGGTCGTTTGGGTAGCAAAGAGCTACTTGGTTAACATTAAAAGATGAAGGAATCTGTCACTTCTGCCAAACCACAAGTCAACAGCATAAAAAGGAATTGGTCAGGAAACTCAACCATCTTTTTCACTGCCTTCATGAACATTCCGCAAAACACCATACATAGACAAAAGATGCTTATTCACTTCTCCAAGCAATCTAATATACTCTCAGCTACACTTCTATTTTATAAGCTGCATTATTTGTGAAATTTTCACTTATCTCCATTTTGAGGAAGGGCCGTGAAAAGCATCCATTTAAGCATCTCCCATAATTGCGAATGTTAACAGCCAATTTTCTCCAACACTGACACCGCTCTGCCTATCTTCGGTAGCAAAAATACTCATCTTTGCCTCTAATCAAAGCTCTCACTCATGGTTTATATGCATTCATTTTATTTTATTGTATTTTTGAGTGTTCCATCAATGCAGCCTTACCCGTGGAACTAGTTTTCCCTTGAGCACTCAAGTAATGATTCTTATAAGGTAACAGCTGTGGGCCGATAGATCCTATATATGTCTGTGGAAGCTACAGTTGTTTGGAAGGTCAGCCATCAAATGGAGCTCATTTTTCACTGGAGACAAAGGCAGTGCCAAGGTCTTTGCAATTTGTATGGAATTAAGCCAGTTTTGTAGAAGTGAAAACATGAGCACTAGAACAAAACTGTTCTAGTTTTTCAAAAAATACAGTAAAAGATTTATATCTTTAAAAATTCTGAAATATTGATCAACCAGTAAAGTTTTAATGAGATTTGTAAAACAAATGATAAAGCAAAAGTTATTGCTGTTTGTAGAAAAAAGATCCTTATTAAAGAGATATTATTCCAAAATTTACTATTTACTACACTAGAATTATTATAATTAATGAGATTAGACCTGTAAGATTAGAGATAGAAGTAACAGAAAGGGTAATGAAATAATAGTTTTTGCTGTGTGTTTGTTAATTCAGGAAAATTCAAAGAAAGTTGACATTATTTCCATTAAAAGTTTGAAGCTATCTCTAAGCATAGAAATGCGTGCATAATACAAATGCTGCTGGATGATGGACACTTCTTTTTATCTGGACATGTGATTTTTTTTTTTTTGCTTGCTTTTTTTTCATTATTATTCCCACCTTCCTACACTCCAATATATATCATTTCCCCCAGATAATCAATGTTTATTAACTGGCATGATTTTATCCAAAGCTATCTCATGGGCCATGTCATCATACACATGCATGTATATTCATCTAAGATGCTGTTTTGTTTAAATCAAAAATAGAAAACAAAATACAAAATAGAATTGCAAAAACAGAAAACTTTCCTCTGCATTCGGCTTTTCTCACTTGACATCCTGGAATTTCTTTATGTTAACTGGTGTCAAATCCCTTCTTTTTATTATCTGTGTCATATTGTATGGAAGTGAAGTACTATCAAATGCTGGCTCCCCAAAATATTACCAAAGCAACCTGTTGATCAGACTAAGTGAGTTTATTGCTTAGTGGCATAAAGCGGAGAACACTGCCTCCACAGAGCCATGGTAGTGTCTCGGAGAGGAAAGAGCAAATCAGGATATCTATTGAGAGTCTGAAATCTGATTGAAGCTGATTCTTTCAATTTGGAGACTTGGTTAGGTTGAGGAAAGATCATAAAATAATAATTTCCTATTTTCAGTTCTTGTAAAATTCCTATTGTTCAGTTTTCTTGGGATATATTTGACAATTTTTGTACATATTTAAAATGGACAACTTGGCCAGGCATAGTGGTTCATGCCTGTAATCCCAGCACTTTGGGAGGCCAAGACGAGTGGATCACCTGAGGTCAGGAGTTCAAGACCAGTCTGGCCAACATAGTGAATCCCTGTCTCCACTAAAAATACAAAAATTAGCTGGGCATGGTGGTGGGTGCCTGTAATCCCAGCTACTCGGGAGGCTGAGGCAGGAGAATCACCTGAGCATGGGAGGTGGAGGTTGCAGTGAGCTGAGATCGCATCACTGCACTCCAGCCTGGGTGACAGAGCGAAACTCCATCTAAAAATAAAATAAAATAAAATAAGACAACTTGATAAGCTGTGATGTGTATACACCCATGGAGCCATCAGCACAATCAAGCTAGTGAACATCCCTGCAGCTCCCAAAGTTTCCTCATGCTCATTTTCAATTCTTCCCTTTCTGCCTTCCTTTCACTCCATCCCAGGCAACCACTGCACTGCTTTTTCTAACAATACATTCTAGAATTTTACATCATGAAATCACATAATATGGCTTCTTTTTTTCTGGTATCTTTCAGTTAGCATAATTGTTTTGAGATTCACTTACACTGAATATACCAATAGTGCATTGACTTTCTTGTTGAAAAAGTATTCCATTGTATGAATATACCACAATTTTCCCTCCTTTCATCACTTGACGGGCATTTGATTGTTTCCAGTTTTGGCTGTTACTATGAAAGCTACTAAATATTTGTGCACAAGTTTTTATAAAAAAATCATATGCTTTTATTTCTGTTGGATATACACCCAAGAGAAGAATGGCTGAATATAGTGGATTTTTATCTTCTGAAGAAACTGCCCAAGTGTTTTCCAAAGTTGAATCATTTTACATTCCCAATAGCAGTGTATAAAATTTCTGGTTTCTCCATATCCTCACCAATACTTGGTATAATCAGTCTTTTTAATTTTAGCCTCTCTAACAGGTGTGTAGTGACTTCACATTGTGGTACTAATTTCATTTCCTTAATGACTAATAATGTTGAATATTATGATGTTGTAGAGTGGAGTGTGTTCTGTAAGTGTTAACCAGGTCATGTTGATTGATTGTGCTATTCATCTCTACTGTATCTTTGTTGATTTTCTGTGAACTTGTTATATTTACTCTGAGAAATGGCTATTACAATTTTTTACTATAATTGTGGAATTTCAATTTCTTCTTGCAGTTCTTTTAGTTTTCATTATATATATATATATATATAATTTTTTTTTTTTTTTGAGATGTAGTCTCGCTGTGCCACACAGGCTGGAGTGCAGGGTGCGAACTTGGCTCACTGTACCCTCCACCTCCTGGGTTCAAGTGATTCTCCTGCCTCAGCCTCCCGAGTAGCCGGGATTACAGGTGCACACCACCATGCCTGGCTAGTTTTTGTATTTTTTAGTAGAGATGGGATTTCACCACGTTGGCCAGGCTGGTATCAAACTCCTGATCTCAGGATCTGCCTGCCTCGGCCTCCCGAAGTGCTGGGATTGCAGGTGTGAGCCACCGTGCCTGGCCCCAGTTCACATATTTTTAAAGCTCCATTTTCAAGACCATAAACACTTATAATTTTAAGTCCTTTTGACCAATTGTTCCCTTTATCATTATAAAATTACCTTCTTTATCCTGGACAATTTTTGAAAATATTCTTGATATTAATATAGACATTGAAGTTTTCTTTTGAACAATCTTAGCATGGGATATCTTTTTGCATACTTATATATTTAACCTATTTGTGCCTTTAAGTTTAAAGTGTGTTTGTTGTAGACAACATAAAATTGGCCCTTGCTTTTTTAGCCAATTTGACAATCTCTGCCTTTTAATTGAGGTATTTAAACTAGCTAATGTGATTATTGATATGATTAGGTTTTAATTGGTCATTTTTCATTTATTTCTTATTTGTTACATCTGTTCTTTATAGTCCTTTCCCTCATTTTCTGCCTTCTTTTGAACTGAGTCTTTTTATGATTACATTTTGTCTTCTTTCATTGGCTCTTCAGCTATAACTCTTTGTGGTATTACTTTAGTGGTTGCTTTAGGATTTATAGTAAATATCTGTATCACAATCTACTTTCAAGTAATATTGTACCATTTCATGTATAATATAAAAACTTCCAAGTTATATATTTCTATTTCTCCCCTCCCTGACTTTTTTTTTTTTTTTTTTTTTTGAGACGGAGTCGCACTCTGTCACCAAGCTGGAGAGTGCAGTGGCGCGATCTTGGCTCACTGCAACTTCCATTCCCTGGTTCAAGCGATTCTCCTGACTCAGCCTCCTGAGTAGCTGGGACTACAGGTGCATGGCACCATGCCCAGCTAATTTTTTTTTGTATTTTCAGTAGAGATAGGGGCAGGGATTGTTTCACCATGTTGGCCAGGATGGTCTCGATCTCCTGACCTCATGATCCACCCACCTTGGCCTCCCACAGTGCTGGGATTACAGATGTGAGCCACCACGCCCGGCCCCCTCCCTGACTTTATGCTATTGTTTTAATACATTTTACTTTTTTATGTGGTAAACCCCACAATGCATTATTATTTATGTTTAAACTGTTAAATATCTTTTAAACAGATACTACTAATAAAAATTCTTATATAACTATCCATGTTTTTACCATTTTCTGTGCTCTTCATGTATCCAGATTCCCATTTAGTATCATTTTCCTTCTACCTTGAAGCTCTTCCTTTAAATTTCTTGTAGTATGGGCTGGCTGGTGGTAAATTCTTTCAGGTGCTGCATGTCTGAAAATATCTTTATCTCACCTTTGTTTTTGAAAGCTCCTCCTGCTGGCTTCAGGGTTTTTTTTTTTTTTTTTTTTTTTTTTTTTTTTTTGTCTTTTAGTACTTTAAAGTTGCTGCTCCACTGTTTTGTCATTTGCATTGTTTCCAATGAGAAATCTGCTCCCACCCTATCTTTGTTCTTCTGCAAATATCATGTCTTTTTTTTTCTGGCTGCTTCTAAGGTTTTATTTTTATCATTGGATTTAAGCAATTTTTATTTATTTATTTATTATTTTGATAGGTTTTGGGGGAACAGGTGGTGTTTGGTTACATGGATAAGTTCTTTAGTGGTGACTTCTGAGATTTTGATGCACCTATCACCCAAGCAGTGTACACTCTACCCGATGTGTAGTCTTTTATCCCTTACCCCCCTTCCACTTTTTCCCCCGAGTCCCCAAAGTCGACTGTATCCTTCTTATGCCTTTGTCTTCATAGCTTAGCTCCCACTTTTAAGTGAGAAGACATGATGTTTGCTTTCTCATTCCTGAGTTACTTCACTTAGAATAATGGTCTCCAATTCCATTCAGGTAGCTACAAATGCCATATTTTGTTTCTTTTTATGGCTGAGTAGTATTCCATAGTGTCGTGTGTGTGTGTGTGTGTGTGTGCGTGTGTGTGTGTGTGTGTACCACATTTTCTTTATCAACTCATTGACCAATGGACATTTGGGCTGGTTCCATATTTTTGCAATTGCAGCTTGTGCTGCTATAAACATGCATGTGCAAATATCTTTTTTGTATAATGACTTACTTTCCTCTGGGTATATACCCAGTAGTGGGATTGCTGGATCAAATGGCAGATCTATTTTTAGTTCTTGAGGAACCTCCACACTGTTTTCCATACTGGTTGTACTAGTTTACAATCCACCAACAGTGTAAAAGTGTTCCCTTTTCACAACATCCCTTTTCGCCCATTCCCTTTTCACCACAAAAAATAACATCTATTATTTTATTTTTTAAATATGGCCATTCTTGCAGGGGTAAGGTCATACCACATTGTGGTTTGGATTTGCATTTCCCTGGTAATGATGTTGAGCATATTTTCATATGTTTGTTGACCATTTGTATATCTTCTTTTGAGAATTGTGTATTCACGTCCTTAGCCCACTTTTTTGATGGGATTGCTTGTTATTTTCTTGCTGATTTGTTTGACTTCCTTGTAGATTCTGGATGGCTTTGGTGTAGTTTTCTTCAGTTTTTGCTTGGGGTTGATGATTTTTGCATCTGCAGGTTTTTAGTTTTCATCATGATTGACTATTATTCTTTTAAATATTTTTTTCTGTTCTCCTACTCCTTTAAGGGCTATAATATCTATTATGTCACTTGAAGTTTACTCACAGCTCACTGATGCTCTTTTCTTTTAAGATTTTCCTTGTGTTTTATTTTCTGTAGTTATCATTATGTCTTCAAGCACATTAAAATGTACTTCTGCAGTATCTAAACCATTGTTAATCTCATCCAGTATGCTTTCATTGCAGACATTGTTTCCATCTTTATAAAAATTCAATTTGGGTTTTTTTCTATATCTTCCATGTTTCTTTTTTTTTTTTTTTTTTTTTTTTTTTTTTTTTTTATTATACTTTAAGTTCTAGGGTACATGTGCATAACGTGCAGGTTTGTTACATATGTATACTTATGCCATGTTGGTGTGCTGCACCCATCAACTCGTCAGCACCCATCAATTCATCATTTATATCATGTATAACTCCCCAATGCAATCCCTCCCTCCTCCCCCCTCCCCCCTCCCCATGATAGACCCCAGTGTGTGATGTTCCCCTTCCCGAGTCCAAGTGATCTCATTGTTCAGTTCCCACCTATGAGTGAGAACATGCGGTGTTTGGTTTTCTGTTCTTGTGATAGTTTGCTAAGAATGATGGTTTCCAGCTGCATCCATGTCCCTACAAAGGACGCAAACTCATCCTTTTTTATGGCTGCATAGTATTCCATGGTGTATATGTGCCACATTTTCTTAATCCAGTCTGTCACAGATGGACATTTGGGTTGATTCCAAGTCTTTGCTATTGTGAATAGTGCCGCAATAAACATACGTGTACATGTGTCTTTGTAGTAGACTAATTTATAATCCTTTGGGTATATACCCAGTAGTGGGATGGCTGGGTCATATGGTACATCTAGTTCTAGATCCTTGAGGAATTGCCATACTGTTTTCCATAATGGTTGAACTAGTTTACAATCCCACCAACAGTGTAAAAGTGTTCCTATTTCTCCACATCCTCTCCAACACCTGTTGTTTCCTGACTTCTTAATGATTGCCATTCTAACTGGTGTGAGATGGTATCTCATTGTGGTTTTGATTTGCATTTCTCTGATGGCCAGTGATGATGAGCATTTTTTCATGTGTCTGTTGGCTGTATGAATATCTTCTTTTGAGAAATGTCTGTTCATATCCTTTCCCCACTTTTTGATGGGGTTGTTTGTTTTTTTCTCGTATATTTGTTTGAGTTCTTTGTAGATTCTGGATATTAGCCCTTTGTCAGATGAGTAGGTTGCAAAAATTTTCTCCCATTCTGTAGGTTGCCTGTTCACTCTGATGGTAGTTTCTTTTGCTGTGCAAAAGCTCTTTAGTTTAATGAGATCCCATTTGTCAATTTTGGCTTTTGCTGCCGTTGCTTTTGGTGTTTTAGACATGAAGTCCTTGCCCATGCCTATGTCCTGAATGGTACTACCTAGATTTTCTTCTAGGGTTTTTATGGTATTAGGTCTAACATTTAAGTCTCTAATCCATCTTGAATTAATCTTCGTATAAGGGGTAAGGAAAGGATCCAGTTTCAGCTTTCTACTTATGGCTAGCCAATTTTCCCAGCACCATTTATTAAATAGGGAATCCTTTCCCCATTTCTTGTTTCTCTCAGGTTTGTCAAAGATCAGATGGCTGTAGATGTGCGGTATTATTTCTGAGGACTCTGTTCTGTTCCATTGGTCTATATCTCTGTTTTGGTACCAGTACCATGCTGTTTTGGTTACTGTAGCCTTGTAGTATAGTTTGAAGTCAGGTAGCGTGACGCCTCCAGCTTTGTCCTTTTGACTTAGGATTGTCTTGGCAATGCGGGCTCTTTTTTGGTTCCATATGAACTTTAAAGCAGTGTTTTCCAATTCTGTGAAGAAAGTCATTGGTAGCTTGATGGGGATGGCATTGAATCTATAAATAACCTTGGGGAGTATGGCCATTTTCACGATATTGATTCTTCCTATCCATGAGCATGGTATGTTCTTCCATTTGTTTGTGTCCTCTTTGATTTCACTGAGCAGTGGTTTGTAGTTCTCCTTGAAGAGGTCCTTTACATCCCTTGTAAGCTGGATTCCTAGGTATTTTATTCTCTTTGAAGCAATTGTGAATGGAAGTTCATTCCTGATTTGGCTCTCTGCTTGTCTGTTGCTGGTGTATAAGAATGCTTGTGATTTTTGCACATTAATTTTGTATCCTGAGACTTTGCTGAAGTTGCTTATCAGCTTAAGGAGATTTTGGGCTGAGACGATGGGGTTTTCTAAATATACAATCATGTCATCTGCAAACAGGGACAATTTGACTTCTTCTTTTCCTAACTGGATACCCTTGATTTCTTTCTCTTGCCTGATTGCCCTAGCCAGAACTTCCAACACTATGTTGAATAGGAGTGGTGAGAGAGGGCATCCCTGTCTTGTGCCAGTTTTCAAAGGGAATTTTTCCAGTTTTTGCCCATTCAGTATGATATTAGCTGTGGGTTTGTCATAAATAGCTCTTATTATTTTGAGGTACGTTCCATCAATACCGAATTTATTGAGCGTTTTTAGCATGAAGGGCTGTTGAATTTTGTCAAAAGCCTTTTCTGCATCTATTGAGACAATCATGTGGTTCTTGTCTTTGGTTCTGTTTATATGCTGGATTACGTTTATTGATTTGCGAATGTTGAACCAGCCTTGCATCCCAGGGATGAAGCCCACTTGATCATGGTGGATAAGCTTTTTGATGTGCTGCTGAATCCGGTTTGCCAGTATTTTATTGAGGATTTTTGCATCAATGTTCATCAGGGATATTGGTCTAAAATTCTCTTTTTTTGTTGTGTCTCTGCCAGGCTTTGGTATCAGGATGATGTTGGCCTCATAAAATGAGTTAGGGAGGATTCCCTCTTTTTCTATTGATTGGAATAGTTTCAGAAGGAATGGTACCAGCTCCTCCTTGTACCTCTGGTAGAATTCAGCTGTGAATCCATCTGGTCCTGGACTTTTTTTGGTGGGTAGGCTATTAATTGTTGCCTCAATTTCAGAGCCTGCTATTGGTCTATTCAGGGATTCAACTTCTTCCTGGTTTAGCCTTGGGAGAGTGTAAGTGTCCAGGAAATTATCCATTTCTTCTAGATTTTCTAGTTGATTTGCGTAGAGGCGTTTATAGTATTCTCTGATGGTAGTTTGTATTTCTGTGGGGTCAGTGGTGATATCCCCTTTATCATTTTTTATTGCATCTATTTGATTCCTCTCTCTTTTTTTCTTTATTAGCCTTGCTAGCGGTCTGTCAATTTTGTTGATCTTTTCAAAAAACCAACTCCTGGATTCATTGATTTTTTGGAGGGTTTTTTGTGTCTCTATCTCCTTCAGTTCTGCTCTGATCTTAGTTATTTCTTGCCTTCTGCTAGCTTTTGAATGTGATTGCTCTTGCCTCTCTAGTTCTTTTAATTGTGATGTTAGAGTGTCAATTTTAGATCTTTCCTGCTTTCTCTTGTGGGCATTTAGTGCTATAAATTTCCCTCTACACACTGCTTTAAATGTGTCCCAGAGATTCTGGTATGTTGTATCTTTGTTCTCATTGGTTTCAAAGAACATCTTTATTTCCGCTTTCATTTCGTTATGTACCCAGTAGTCATTCAGGAGCAGGTTGTTCAGTTTCCATGTAGTTGAGCGGTTTTGATTGAGTTTCTTAGTCCTGAGTTCTAGTTTGATTGCACTGTGGTCTGAGAGACAGTTTGTTATAATTTCTGTTCTTTTACATTTGCTGAGGAGTACTTTACTTCCAATTATGTGGTCAATTTTGGAATAAGTGCGATGTGGTGCTGAGAAGAATGTATATTCTGTTGATTTGGGGTGGAGAGTTCTATAGATGTCTATTAGGTCCGCTTGGTGCAGAGATGAGTTCAATTCCTGGATATCCTTGTTAACTTTCTGTCTCGTTGATCTGTCTAATGTTGACAGCGGAGTGTTGAAGTCCCCCATTATTATTGTATGGGAGTCTAAGTCTCTTTGTAAGTCTCTAAGGACTTGCTTTATGAATCTGGGTGCTCCTGTATTGGGTGCATATATATTTAGGAGAGTTAGCTCTTCCTGTTGAATTGATCCCTTTACCATTATGTAATGGCCTTCTTTGTCTCTTTTGATCTTTGATGGTTTAAAGTCTGTTTTATCAGAGACTAGGATTGCAACCCCTGCTTTTTTTTGTTCTCCATTTGCTTGGTAGATCTTCCTCCATCCCTTTATTTTGAGCCTATGTATGTCTCTGCATGTGAGATGGGTCTCCTGAATACAGCAGACTGATGGGTCTTGACTCTTTATCCAGTTTGCCAGTCTGTGTCTTTTAATTGGAGCATTTAGTCCATTAACATTTAAGGTTAATATTGTTATGTGTGAACTTGATCTTGCCATTATGATATTAACTGGTTATTTTGCTCGTTAGTTGATGCAGTTTCTTCCTAGCCTCGATGGTCTTTACATTTTGCCAAGTTTTTGCGATGGCTGGTACCGGTTGTTCCTTTCCATGTTTAGGGCTTCCTTCAGGGTCTCTTGTAAGGCAGGCCTGGTGGTGACAAAATCTCTAAGCATTTGCTTATCTGTAAAGGATTTTATTTCTCCTTCACTTATGAAACTTAGTTTGGCTGGATATGAAATTCTGGGTTTAAAATTCTTTTCTTTAAGAACGTTGAATATTGGCCCCCACTCTCTTCTGGCTTGTAGAGTTTCTGCCGAGAGATCTGCTGTTAGTCTGATGGGCTTCCCTTTGTGGGTGACCCGACCTTTCTCTCTGGCTGCCCTTAAGATTTTTTCCTTCATTTCAACTTTGGTGAATCTGGCAATTATGTGTCTTGGAGTTGCTCTTCTGGAGGAGTATCTTTGTGGCGTTCTCTGTATTTCCTGAATTTGAATGTTGGCCTGCCCTACTAGGTTGGGGAAGTTCTCCTGGATGATATCCTGAAGAGTGTTTTCCAACTTGGTTCCATTTTCCCCCTCACTTTCAGGCACCCCAATCAGACGTAGATTTGGTCTTTTTACGTAATCCCATACTTCTTGCAGGCTTTGCTCATTTCTTTTTCTTCTTTTTTCTTTTGGTTTCTCTTCTCGCTTCATTTCATTCATTTGATCTTCAATCGCTGATACTCTTTCTTCCAGTTGATCGAGTCGGTTACTGAAGCTTGTGCATTTGTCACGTATTTCTCGTGTCATGGTTTTCATCTCTGTCATTTCGTTTATGATCTTCTCTGCATTAATGAGTCTAGCTGTCAATTCTTCCACTCTTTTTTCAAGATTTTTAGTTTCTTTGCGCTGGGTACGTAATTCCTCCTTTAGCTCTGATAAGTTTGATGGACTGAAGCCTTCTTCTCTCCTCTCGTCCAAGTCATTCTCTGACCAGCTTTGATCCGTTGCTGGTGATGGGCTGCGCTCCTTTGCAGGGGGAGATGCGCTCTTATTTTTTGAATTTCCAGCTTTTCTGCCCTGCTTCTTCCCCATCTTTGTGGTTTTATCTGTCTCTGGTCTTTGATGGTGGTGACGAACTGATGGGGTTTTGGTATAGGTGTCCTTCCTGTTTGATAGTTTTCCTTCTGACAGTCAGAAGGACTCTCTGTTGGTCTGTTGGAGATTGCTTGAGGTCCACTCCAGACCCTGTTTGCCTGGGTATCAGCAGCAGAGGTTGCCGAAGATAGAATATTGCTGAACAGCGAGTGTACCTGTCTGATTCTTCCTTTGGAAGTGTCCTCTCAGGGGTGTACTCCACCCTGTGAGGTGTGGGGTGTCAGACTGCCCCTAGTGGGGGATTTCTCCCAGCTAGGCTACTCAGGGGTCAGAGACACACCTGAGCAGGCAGTCTGTCCGTTCTCAGATCTCAACCTCCGCGTTGGGAGATCCGCGGCTCTCCCCAAAGCTGTCAGACAGAGTCGTTCGCGTCTGCACCGGCTCCCGCTACTTCCCCTGTTGGTCTTCAGCTGTGCGCTGTCCCCAGAGGTGGAGACTACAGAGACAGGCAGGCTTCCTTGAGCTGCTGTGAGCTCCACCCAGTTCGAGCTTCCCAGCGGCTTTGTTTACCTACTTAAGCCTCAGCAATGGCGGGCGCCCCTCCCCCAGCCTCGCTGCTGCCTTGCGGATAGATCGCGGCAGACTGCTGTGTTAGCAGTGACGGAGGCTTCGTGGGCGTGGGACCCTCCCGGCCAGGTGTGGGATATATTCTCCTGGAATGCCTGTATGCTTACAGCGCAGTATTGGGGTGGGAGTTACCCGATTTTCCAGGTGTTGTGTGTCTCAGTTCCCCTGGCTAGGAAAACGGATCCCCTTCCCCCTTGCGCTTCCAGGTGAGGCGATGCCTCGCCCTGCTTCAGCTCTCACTGGTCAGGCTGCAGCAGCTGACCAGCACCGATTGTCCGGCACTCCCTAGTGAGATGACCCCAGTACCTCAGTTGAAAATGCAGAAATCACCGGTCTTCTGTGTCGCTCGCGCTGGGAGTTGGAGACTGGAGTTGTTCCTATTCGGCCATCTTGCTCCGCCCCCTATCTTCCATGTTTCTACTTAACGTTTTGAAAATATGGAATAATGTTATACTAATATTTTAATGTATTTTTTCGACTAACTCTAACATCTGGGTCACTTCCAGGTCAGTTTTAATTATATGTGCATTCTCCCATATGGATCATGGTTTCTTGCTTCTTTCTATATCTGATAATTTTTTATTAGACGCCTGACATTGAAAAGTTTATCTTTTTCAGTGTGGGACATTTTTGTATTCCTCTGAACATTCTTGAATTTTGTTCTGTGACGCAGTTAAATTTTTTACTAATGACTTGATTTCTTTCAGTCTTGCATTTATGATTTGTTAGGCATGTCTAGAGCAGCGCTCTGTCTAGGGCCAGTCATTCCTTGCAACAGAGGTAAGACCTTCCTAAGTACTCTACCCAATACCCAGTGGGTTGAGTTTTCTAGCATGGTTGATTGAAACAGTCAAAGTCCCCAGTCCTGTATGGGCATTCAGTACTATTTCCTCCAGTCTTTTCAAATGGTTCTTTCCTAGCTCCAAGTAGTTTCCTCATACATCTGTGTTGTTCCGTATGTAGTCTGTTGAATAATTAAGGGGAACCTTCTATAAATCTTCAGGGTTCTCTCACGTCACATCTTTATATACTCTGGTACTCTGTACTCCAGATGATTTGGTCCTCCTTGATTCTTTGTTCAATCTCCTTAACTCAGAGAGTCTTCTGAGCTTCTCCTCCCTGTGCCACACCTGAAAATGTCCTCGAAACAATAAGCTGAGCTGTTATAGGACTCATCTTGTTTTTTCTTCATCTCTCAAAGATCTCTGTGCTTGGTTGCCTGAAAAAAAAAATTGCTTTGTTTATTTTGTTTTTGTTTGTTTTTTGATTGTTTCAAGCAGAAAAGCCCATCTAGTTCTGTTATTCCTAAAGAAGAATGATCTGTTAACATATAATTTAAAATTGATGTACAGAGAAGGCAAAAATTTTGAAGCAAGATGTTTACTGAGTAAATGGTAGTTTGATGCGTTCTATTAAGTAGTTTTTTAGTCTTTCAGAAAGTTATTTGCAACTTTTATCTCCCTGGGCAAAAGTTTCCTGAAACAATAAAGCCATGTTAATGAAGACAATTTAATAGTAAAGTTGTGTTAAGGTAGATAGTAAGCACTAATGTGGGTATAGAGAAGCTTCTGTTTCCCAGTGTCCCCCTTGCTGTTATCCTAAACTGAAGGATAGACTAATAACAATGTCTAAGAGTATAATTGATCCATATCTTCACCACTATTTGAGGTGTCTAATTGCATATCAAGTCCTGGGCATGGTTGTATACACTTCCATGAAATGGAAGGGATAATGTTATAATCACTTTTTTAACATATTTTTTCCTGCTAATTCTAATATCTGGTTTTCCTGATATTTTTGCCGGATGATTATTTGTTGGATCATTTTAAGGGCAGTGGCTATACAACAACATTTAAGTCTCTGGAGATCACACACCTGCATTCTCCGCAGGACAGATCAACACTAAGAGAAGGGTTGTGATGAGATCTGTAGTCTGCTTCTCAGCAAGGAGCTAAGAGTGACTTAAGTAAAGGAAGAGAGGAGATCCCATTCTCCATCTGAAGAGCTGGCAAAACCAAATACTGGGTTATTAACAAAATTCAGTAATGTTATGATTGATGTGATTGTTTTCCACACATATTCTTATTAAAGATTCCAGCAAGGTCTTCACCATATAAATACAACATCCTTATTCTCTGACCTATTTCATTAACTTCCTCATAAAGCCTTTCTAGATCCTCGAGGGACTAGGACCAATATCTTAAGTAACAGGGGATTGCATTTTACTGGGAATGGTTGCTAGTCTCTACACCATGGCATGAAAGACTTTCCTTAGTTTCTGGGCCTCTTGTAAAACATACAGTCAAGACGAGAAGAGAAAATAATCCAGAATTTCTCTTGAGTTATTAGTTTTTATTCTTAAGTCAAGATTCAGTTTTTCTCCTTCTTAAGTTAAATTATCAAATGATCCACTCTCCCAGAAGAGAAATGAATGGATCAAAATGAATATTCAGTTCTGATCAACGATTCTGAAGACAAGCACCAGTTTACCAAAGAAGCAAGTTCCAATTCAGTTTCTGGGTAATAGTATGTTTTGTGCCATAAATCCAATACCAGTCAATGGGGAGAATGATATATTTTTGGCAAAAACATTCTATAGTATTGTTAAATAGTGTTGGGATGCTTTAGTGCCACTTAATAACAGTTCACTGCTAGGCAACAAATTTTTTAATATCTAAATGAGTAGGTAATTCTAAAGCAAACTAAAAGTGATGTGTCTTATTTGTAAGATCCGTAAAAGGAATACACCCCTTGTACTCCTTAATTCTCTTCTACATCATATTTCTGTGAGAATTCAGTTATCAAAGCTAGTTCCCATGAAAGATCCCCAAGTATTGTTTTGGTGGTGACATGAACTTCCTTTTCTAGTATGACAAGATAAGGTTTGTTTAGATTTCTAGTTTTTGTTGTGTTTGACAACTAAAGTAAAATCTCCTAATGGTTGAGTCCAGTTAGTTCATTAATTAGTCAGACCCATAAAACCAACTGATTAATTATAAGAATTTGGAACTAAGGGAAACTGAATAGCTCCAGAGAAAAATGCATAAAAATCCAACAGTCAGTTCACTTGTATGCTTTAGGCGGCTCACAAGTAAACTGTAGCCAGATGTGGTGCCCATGCAAAGGAATAAATAAGAATGCAAGAACAACGTTAAGAACTGGGTCTTATGTGTAACATAGGTCAAGGAAGCCTTAAACTAACAAGAGAAGACCATAGCTACAAGAATAGAGAACAAAAGAATGCGAATTGAAGCATGAATATCTGTAGTCCCATTCTGTGGATCTTAAGTAGAAGCTGTCCACATCTCATGTAGTCATTAACTTAGTTCAAAGTTCTTAGGTAGAAGCTGTCTCCTTCTGAAGATTATCTGTTTCTGAGGGGTTCTAAGAAGCTTCGACTTGAGATCTTTAATAAAGAAAGTCTTCTAGTGAGTTGAAGATAGTTTTTTGCTCTCTAATTGAAAAACACGAATCCAATAATTGACCTCTTGGAATTTTACTACTGTGATAGTTGTTAATAGCCTTTGATAATATCCTTTCCATTGGGGCTTGGAAGCTGTCTTTCTCTGGTGTCTCTTTCAGAAGGCCAGGTATTTGAGTTCTAAGTAACATAAAGATTGTTTAAAAGGACATTGAGAAAAGGCTGTTTGCACTTGTTGATACAATGGGACGTATTGCAAAAGTTCCGGCAATATTTGACCACGTCTATTTGCAATTGTGTGGTGTCTAGGACTGGAAGTGGTACCACAGATACATGAGCCTACCTGTCACTAATCCATGCAGAATCAATGAGTCCTAAAAACAGCTGACCTTGTCACTAAAGCCAATGAAAATACCTGGGTCCTACAACTTCTAGAATCCCTGAAAATTTTGTTAATTTGAGTTTTAGAATTTTCCTTGTTCTTTCTTCCTTTCCTGGAGATTGGAAATGATGTAGACAGTAAAGTTGCTGAGTAAGGGCCTTGGGGCTTTGAGAAGCTCTTTGGTACCAGTCCCAGGAAAGTGGAGTCCCTTGTTACTTAAGAGATTGGTCATAAACCCCAAGGTTAGGAACACAAAATCAAGTAATTTTTTGCTATTATGAGAGTCGTAGCACGTCAGCAAAGAAAGGCAAAAAATATGCAGACAATTTTCAAGACATATCCAAAACCCAGTGAAGAAGGTAGTTAAATGAAATTCACTTGGAGATAAGCAAAGGGGTGCTGAGGGTTAGGCTCTTGCCTATGTTCCACCTTCACCCACTTTTACCATTTTAACAGCGTTCTGCTGGTTAGATGGAGACATGCAGCATAGACCCCCCTGCACACACAACCTTAACAATTTTAGCAAAATTTCCCCATTGATGTTGACTGTGTTGGCCATTTTTCCTTCCTGCAGTGAGTAATTTTTTGCAAAACCTTTTATAAGCATCCATTTGAGGTTTTTTGTTTTTTGTTTGTACTTTGGAGCTAATCTCTTGCATTCTATAATAATTGTCTTTGACCCTTTGCAAAGATTTAGTCTCTTGGTGTACTATGAAGGTTAGGATCTCAATGGGGGGCTGCCTGTCTGGCATAATATAGTCAGCCCTTTGTATCCATGGGTTCTTCCTCTGCAGATTCAGCCAACTGGGGATGAATATATCAAGGAAAAGAAAAATAACACAAATGGTTGCATCTGTACTGAACATGTACAGACTTTTTTCCTGTGATTATTCCCTAAACAATACAGCATAACACCTATTTATATGGCATTTACATTATATTAGGTATTATAAGTAATCTAAAGATGATTTAAAGTATACAAGAGGGTGAGCAGAGGTTATATGCATGTTACACCATTTTATTTAAGGGACTTGAGTAGCTTATGGATGTGGGTACTCATGGGGGTTCTGGAACCAATCCCCCACTATCAGCCTTGAGCCTCCAGACTATTCCATTTTGTATGAACTTGATCTTCATTTATAGTAGCCTTGGAGCACTCAAACATTCTTTTTTTTTTTTTTTTTTTTTTTTTAGATGAAGTCTCGCTCTGTCCCAGGCTGGAGTACAGTGGCAGGATCTCGGCTCACTGCAACCTCCACCTCCCAGGTTCAAGCTATTCTCCTACCTCAGCCTCTGGAGTAGCTGGGATTACAGGCATGTGCCACCACACCTGGCTAATTTTTGTATGTTTAGTAGAGACCTGGTTTCACCATGTTAGCCAGGCTGGTCTCGAACTGCTGACCTTGTGATCCGCCCGCCTCAGCATCTCAAAATGCTGGGATTACAGGCGTGAACCACCAGGCCGGGCCTCAAACATTCTTTAATTTGCTGAACATTCTTAATTGGGGCTCCTACTAAAGTCAAAAGCTCTCTTTGTTTCCAAAGCATTCCAAGACCATGGACTTCCCTAAAAGCATAACTACTACTAGTGTACATATTAACAATTTTTATCTCTTCCTCCAGTCTGGGTAGCTTTTGGCTCTGGTAAGGCATTTTTTTCCTGGGATGAAATGAGATTTGTTTCAGTTTAACTTATCTAATATTATCCTGTTTCAGTCTTAATCCACGACCCATCACCAATCAGTTTGCATTTTCTAAAGGGGCTTCTAGTAAATTTATTAGGAGTATGAACAGTTCACAAGCAGAGGTTGGGTTTCCCCTTTTTCAAGGTAATGGAAGAAGAGTAGTAGAATTTAAAAGATTCATGAATGTTAAGTATATGAGGCGTAAAGTCATAGGATGTCATGGGAGGTAAGCCTACTTGCTGAGAAATGTTGTGAATTTAATGAGCAATAAAGATTCTGCAACATGATTGACCAAAAAAATCACAGGAGACCCCAACACAAGTCAGCAAAGCCTCCATAAGCTTAGCTACTGCGGCTGTTGCTCGTCAACTATATGCACAGATTTTTGCCACTGAGTCATAACAGCTCTTGGTCTTGATGATTTTCCAGGCTGAGTCAGAGCACAAAGGGCTTGTCTCTTATGTAAAAAATATGCAGAGAGGATTAGGTGAGCAGAGTGGGAGTTGTTAAATGGCTAACTTGAACTCACAGAAAGAAAACTTGTTCATGTCTAGCTTCTGGGAAGGAGGTCTGTTCACCAAGAATTTGGTTAAGTCATAGAGTGGTGTGACAATTGCAGAAAAGTTAGGAATCCACTGTCTGCAGTAACAAGTGAGACCCACAAACTTCTTCATTGTCTCTTAGTTACTGGCCTGGGCAAATGTTGAAGGCTCTGTAGTCTGTGCTAAGTAAGAGATTTATCTGCTTGGGATAAAGCATGTCCTAGATAATGAAGTTGCTGTGACAAAATTGTAGCTTCTCTTTGGAAACCTGCTGCTCCTTCTGAACTAAAACAGTAAGTAGAGACGCAATCTGTCTTAAAGCTTACCTCATCTTTTGAACACAACAAAAGTTCACCTACATATTGGATAAGAATAGAATCACAGGGAAATTCAGAGTCGTTGAGGTCATAGTGAAGGCAAAGTAGGCAATGCCTTAGTAAATCCTTGGGGCATAACAAACTAAAGATTCCGCTAATTTTCCCAGGTGAAAGCAAATATTTGCTATGTTGATATAAAGGAACATGAAAGAGAGCAAAACAATACACAAATATAAAATATGCATTCTCAGTAGGTACCAAAGACAGAATTAGCATTTGAGTTTTGTTCTACAGGGAAGGAGGGAACAACTATTCTATTTATGGTCCTGAGGTCCTAAATAAATCTGCATTCCGGCCCAGTATTGTTATGTCTTGGTTTGTTTGTATTGGGTTTTGTTTCTGTTTGTTGTTGCTCGTATTGTTTTACTAGGAAGAGAGGGGTGTTATGAGAATTGGTACAAGGTATAATGAGTTTTTTTTTCTGTTAGACCTTGACTATTAGCCTCGATCCTTCTTCAACTTCTGGTTTAAAAGGGAATTGTACACATTTGGGTAGAGAATCATTTCATTTTTTTCCTTTAGTTTCTTAGCTCTTACAAGGCACTTTTTCTTTCAATGCTCTGTTTACACAATCTACGAGTGTGAGTGTCTTTAACAAGAGTCTTATCAACTCAACCTTTTTAAAAAATTGAAATATAATTCATATAACATAAATTTATTTAAGTGTACAAATTGTCATTTTTAATATATTCACGATGCTGTGTGACCATCACTACTATCTAACTCTACATTTCCATCACTCCAGAAAGAAACCCCTGACCTATCTGCACTTAGTTCCAATTCCCGTTTTCACCCATCCCCTGGCAACCATTAATCTATTTCTGTCTCTATGGATTTCCATGTTCTGGATATATCATATACAGTCATGCATTGCTTAACAATGGGAATATGTTATGAGGAACATGTTGTTAGGCAGTTTTGTTGTTGTGTAGACATCATAGAGGGTGCTTACACAACCCAGACAGTGTAGCCTACTATACACCTAGACTACATGGTAGAGCCTGTGGCTCCTAGGCTACAAAGCTGTGCAGCATGTGACTGTACTGAACACTGTAGACCACTGTAACACAGCGGTATCTGTATATCTAATCACAGTAAATGGCAAGAAAAATACAGTGTCATAATCTTATGGTACCACCATCATACATGCAGCCTGTTGTTGACCAAAATGTCGTTGTGCAGCGCATGACTGTAAATGGAATCATAACATATATGGTCACTTGTGCCTGGCTTTGTTCATTCACCTTAATGTTTTCAGGGTTCATGCACATCTCAGCATGCATTAGAACTCCGTTTCTTCTTATGGCTGGACAATGCTCCATTGTAGGAATAAATGAATAAAGCACGTTTATCCATTCATCCGCTGATGGGCCTTTGGGTTGTTTCCACGTTTTTGGCTATTTTGAATAATGCTGCTATAAACATTTGTGTACAAGTTTTTGTGTGGACATGTTTTTAAATCCCTTGGATATATCTAGGAGTGAAATTTCTAGGTCATATGGCAATGCTGTTTAACTTTTTGAGGAACTGACACATTTTTCCACAATGGCTGAACCGTTTTACATCCCCACATAAATGGAGGAAGGTTTCCATTTCTCTACAACCTTACCAACACTTGTTATTATCTGATTATTATTATTACTATTATTATTGGCAACCAAGTAGGCGTGACATGGTGTGTCACTGCAATTTTCATGAGCTCTTTTCATGAGCTTTTTGGCCATTTATATATCATCTTCGGAGAAATATCTACTGAAATCTTTTGCCCGCGTTTTAATTGGGTTATGTCTTTTTATACTTTAAATGTAAGGATTCTTTATAAGTCCTGAATACTAGATCCTGAATACTGAATAATATAATTACAATAATTTTCTCAGTCTATGAGTTGTCTTTTCACCTTCTTTTTCATCAAATTCACCAAAAAAAGACACTCATGATCTATAAGTCTTTTCCCCATGATGCAAGTTTGCTTCAGGCTTCAGAAATTCTAGAAGCTAAGTTCTTTTAAAAAGTAGCATTTTAATATTTATTAGTCAAAGCAACAATAATTTTTCATGTGAAATGTCTATTGTCACCTAAGCATTGGAGTTAAAAGGAGGGTAAAAAGTGGTGAGAATTTATAAGAAATAATAATTTTGCACACTGAACAAAGAGAAGGCATATTATTAGCCAATATAACTATAACAAACATAATAGACTCTTATAGTTCAGTTCATTAAATAGCCCTATGAGAGACTGAAGGAGTCTATTAACTTCCCCTAATGCTAAACGAAAATTTCAAGATACAGTTATTTTTGTATCTAATGAGCAACAACATGAAACCAGCCAAGCCCTACATGAGGCACTAAACTTTGTCCCATGGTTGGTCTGAAATAAGGACAACCAAAGCCTACAAATTAGGTTTAAAGGCCCAACTCAGAGATCAGAAATGTAGGGCCCTTGGGCATTGGCAGAAAGATGTGGACATTTGCCTCTGACAGGGTAAGTGCACCTCATTTTACCAAGCAGCTTTGTTCCCCAAAAGTCATATGTAAATTATGCTGTTCTCAATCAAACCTGCTTCACAAGTGCCAGAAATTTTGCTATTTAAAGATATATTACAGTAATCTTTTTAAAGACAAAGAACCCTTTGTGAATAATAATTGCTCTCCAGTTAATCTGTATTGTAAATTTGGATTTTTCAAGTAACCCATTTTCTTAAAATAGGGCACACCCTGCAATGAACTGACAGCTGAACAATACAGATTATTCTGCAAAGATGAAAAACAAGGGATCAGCATGTACTAGGGTGTAGCTTCGGCTTCTTCATTTTGAGGAATGTGTTGTGTCTGGAAAGGATCCAGAGATGCGCAGCTACAATGGCCAAGTGAGTGGAAACTAAGATCCTTGAGAAAATGTTGGAGGATTTAAGCTTATTTAACTTGGAACAGAGAAAGCTAAGACCCAAGCTGCTCACTGTCTTCAGAAATACACGATGTAGGGAGAATATTTTACGGTGAAATAGGAAGTAAACAAACAATGTAAATCATGATTATGGCTACATAAGAACAAGTATAAATATGAGCAAAGAATGCAAAGAAAATGCAATGATGAAAACAGTAGATACATTGGTGAAATCATGGATAAAATGTGTTTCTTTAACGTTATTATAATACTGGAATGGAAGCTATAAATTATAATTAGATGTTATATAATAAGATTTATATATATATATAATGTTACATATAATATCTAAAATTTAGAGGGAAGTCAGCTTAAGTAAATACTCATAGGCAGCCACGGACAAGGTAATTAGCCGGAAAGGAGAAAGACCTTCTCCACTCCTTCCCAAATCATCTCCCTTCCCGACCCTTCTACCCCACTGCTTCCACCAATGTTGGCGTCAAGGGTCCCAACATTTTCATTACTCCCCTGGTCTAGCTGGGGACATTTTGCACTTTTATTTACCGATTAATTCAGCAAAGATCAGTGGACCCTCTGCTCTATGCCAGACTCTGCTAACAACTAGATATGCAATCAGACCAAAACATCATATCACCCATGCCCTCAGTGAACCTATGATATTTAAAGAGATGATTATAACAAAGGATGACAAGTGTGGAGACAGCAGCAGAAGAGGATGCAGAGAGAGTAATGAGAAGGGGAACCAAGCCCATATATGTGGGATTCAGCAAGGCTTTCTAAGGGAAACAACACGAAGCCGGGTAAGAGGACGTGTTGGGAGCCCCCAGGACCTGTGGGAGAACCACAGGAATCTTCAAGGAACTGAGGCTGATATGGTGACAACCAGTGATGAGCTTGGGCAGGTGAGAAGCTGCCAGACTGTGCGGGAAATGCTAAGTCATCCTAATGAGTCTGACATTTATCCTAATCCTCTTGGAGGGTTTTAACCAAGAGAATGACATGCTGAGGGTCACCTTTCAGAAAGATGAATCCAGACGCCAAGTGGAGAACCGACTGCAGGACGGAAATGCAGGGTGAGGAGGTAACTCCAGCCAATGTAGCAAAGATGATCTCAGCAGTGAGACTGGACAGAAAACTGGACAGAAATAGGTAGATTTCAGAGTAACCAGGAGGTAGGCAACTGCATTTGGAGAATGGTTGACTAGGGAGAAGAGGGCAGGGACTCTGGAATGTCACATATTTTTATGAAATAAGCAAAGAGAATCAGAGAGGATGGTATGGGAGGTCCTAAAGTTCAGGAAGAGCCCACAGCAAGGAGTTTCTGGGTGGCAGGTGAGGGCAGGAAGGAGGTGCACTTTGAGATCCTGGGCCGGAAAGTGTGAGTTTAGTAAGGGATCGGTACAGATGGGGCATTGTGGGAGCAAGCAGAAGAAACTGAATTCAAGCATCACCTCCGCAAGGAACTCCAGACCCATACTCGGGACTACTCCAAGGGAACTCTTACTTTTTCAGGCCACACCAGCCTCGAGAAGGAAAAACAAGGGACCTGAGAGCAAGAGCCATTGCAGCTCTGGGTTCACAGCCAGCAAGGATGGACTTATAGGTAGAGTGGCCCTTCCTCTACCAAAGCCCACACATTCCCTTCAGTGATAATCAAAATGTCCCCACTGCATCCTGCAGAGCCACTTGTCATTTTATGAGCACCTGTGTAGCCAATGCCTACTCTGTGCAAGGGCCTGCAGATATAAACATAAGTATGGCATAGTCCCTGTCCTTAAGGAGTCCCCCGTCTAGAGAGAGTCCAGGCAAGCAGAGCAACAACCATGACAACGTGCAGAGTCCTGAGGTCAACACAGCACAAGGCCCATGGGCGCATGAGGCACAGGATCAGAAAGTCCCAAGCACTAAAATGCCCAAGCTAGGTCTTCAAGGTCAGTTTTGACAGTAGCCACACAAAGAAAAGGGAAGAAGTGTTCCTGGGCAAAAGATGCAGACTGTGCGTGGAAGAGACTGGAATGACCATGGAGCTGGGAAGCCATCCCCTCGGCTAGAAGTTGGAGCGTGAAGGAGCAGGGAGAGTTAGCAGATGAGATTGGAGACTGAAGCCAAGGGCAGGGCATGCAGTCCTGGGATTCCACACTCCGTTGTTAGAACTCTCCTCTATGTTAGGGAGAAACTGAAGGAGTTTTCCAGAAAGAAATAATCGGTTCAGGTGTGCATCATTCAGGTGTGCTGACACTCTGTCTACAGATGGTCAGACACAAAGACACTGGTCACAGTTATGGCATGTTTTTAAAATATGACAGAGGTCTTTTTAATTCTGGGAATGGTCAAGAGATATTATGAAATAGCTATTCCTAGACTTTTATTTTGTAACTACAGTCAGTGGGTAATGTGTGCCCCTGCTTCAGAATTCTAAAAGTACAAGGTTGGAGTCAATGGAAAATAAGCCTCCCTTCCCTGCCTAGACAACCCCTACCCCAAAGTTTCTTCAAGTTTCTTAGAAACACTTCAAAGAGATAGTCCTTCTCTCTCCCTCCCTCTCTCTCTCTCTCTCTCTCTCCCCCTACCCCCACCCCTCCAAAAACAAATTATTTTTACACAGATGGTAACACACTAATCATACTGCTTTGTTGCCTTTTTCATATAATATTTCTTGGAGATCATTTGCCATCGGTACATACAGAGCTGCTTCATTCTTTTTAGCAGATGCTTAATTTTCTCTTCTGTGGATATATCATAATTTATTTAACCAGTTTCCTATTTTCCTATTGATGGACTTCTAGTCTAATGACACTCGTTTGCTACCATAAAAAAGTGCTGCAGTAAATATCCTTGCATGTGTGTTGTTTTGCGTAAGTATGAGAATGTGTGTGGGTAAATTCTTGGAAGTTGGCATTGCTGAATTCTCAGTTCCTAGAAAGGTATGCATAGTTTTTAATTTTGACAAAATGCTACCTACTTGTTCTCTATAAAGATTGAAAAATGTATATTCACCAAAGCAATTAGTGCCTATCTCTCTCTACATCATTGCAAAACTCTTGAGATACCGAACTTTTTGGGCATTGCCGTTCGTAGGCAAAAAATGTTATCTTAGATTTAATTTGACTATGTCTTACTGTGAGCAAAGTTGGATATCTTTTCCCGTGGTGAAGAGCCACGTGATCTTTTTCTCACTGTGATAGATCATACCTTTGGCCCATTTCCCACTGCATCATTGGCAACTGTCTTATAGACTTATAGAAGCTCTTTATGTGTTAAAGAAATTAAGCTATTTGTGAAATAAGTTGTAGTAATTTTTTTTCATTTTTCTTTTAACTCCATTTGTGATACTTTTGCCATGCACCATTTTCTTTAGTTTTATGTAATTAAACTCATCAGTCCATTTTTTTCATTTCCCTGTCCCAAGAATATTTTGTAAGGATTATCCTATATTTTCTTCCAATAATTCTTATTATTACACATTTAATTTTTTAATCAGGAACTTGTTTGATATAAAACGGGACATCTAATTTCTTCCAGATATTGGGACACAATTCCGACAACATTTCCCCCTGATTTTACTGGATATTGACATTTTTCTCCTCATTTGAAATCCCATCTTTATAATGTACAAAATATCTAGAGTATCTGGGCTTATTTTTGTTTCTTTTATCTATTTATAATGTGGATCACATTATTTTAAATTTAGGGAATATTCCAGCTCTTTATTCTCCCATTTCAAAATGTCGTGGCTAAAATTTGTGTGTTTATTTTTCCACGGAAACCTTAAAATCAGCTTATCTGGCTCCAAAAGAAAATACTCATCAGTAATTTTATTGAAATCTCATTAAGTTTATAGATTGACCTAGAGGGAATTGGAGCTTGATGATAATAAGTCTTCCTATCTAAAACAGAGTAAACTTTAATTTGTACAAAACTGATTTTGTGTCTTTTCATACAGTTTAAGGTATCCTTCACATAGACTGCAAGTCTTTTAAAATTATACCTTTATATTTCATCTTTGTATTCACTATTGTGAGGTCTCTTCTTCCAGTTTCTTATCTATAGCTGGTTTTGTTTATAAACATAGAGACTGCTGATCCCTGCATATTTTTAGTTTTGCATCCAGCACCTCACCTGTACTTCTTCTGTTGCTTCTTGTGGATGTTTAGTAAACAATCATATCATCTGCAAATAAAAATTTTATCTCTCTTTTCCAACTTCTACATCTCTTAGCACGCTCTCTTTCTTTCTTTCTCTCTCTCTCTCTCCCTGTCTCTCTCCCCACTCCCTTCCTCCCTTCCTCCTTCATCATATAATCTTGGCTAGACCTTTGATACAATGCTAAGTAATGGTGATGACAGGTGGATGGATATACTTTTCTATTGCACCTCACTTTAATAGAAACATATCTGGTATTTTCCTTACAAGCATTGGGATAAGACATATGAGATGAGACATACGTTTATCCCTTTATTCCTCCTACAATTAGGAATGTACATGGAATATTGGCACTTTTGGAAATCATCTCACCATTTTTCTCTTTTAATCTATTAAAGTCATAAATTGTATTAGTTTTCCTAATTAAATCACCCCTGAATTTTTGAAACAAACTCCATTTTATGTACTTTATTCTTTAATGGTGCCACTGAATTTTGTCGCTAATATTTTATATAAGATCATTTTATCTGTAGTTTTCTGCTGGTAAGCTATTTTGGTCAAGGTTAGCAAAATAATGGTAAATTCATAAAAAATATTTTAGAAACCGTGCCCTTTCCCCTTCTATATGTTCCAGATACATATATGTGTGTGTGTGTATATATACTTATGCAAAACAACACACATGCAAGGATATTTATTGCAGCACTTTTTATCATATATATATACACACACACACACATTTTTTTTTGAGAGTCTCGCTCTGTTGCCCATGCCGAAGTGCAATGGTGTGATCTCAGCTCACTTATATGTTCCAGAATATTTTAATCATGTTGGAATCATGTATTCCTTAAGTGTTTGATAGAATTTCCCTATGAAATAACCAGGCCCTGATCCTTTTTCTGAAAGGTAGCTCTTGATAGCTTTCCATATTTCACCTATAATAACTCATCTCATTAAAAGTTTCCGTTTTATTTGGAGTCAGTATTAGTAAATTATTCTGTTTTAGGGTTTCAAAATATTTGTACAGAAACAAAAAGAATAATTTGTTACAATTCTCTCATTTCTTCTAACCTGTCATTATTACCTATTTATTTATGCATTTGTTTTCTCAACGTTTATCTTAACTGAGTTTGTCAACAGTTCATCTTTTTTATTTCCTTTTTTATATCAAGATCCAGCCTTTAAATGTACTTCTATCAGATTTTGTTTTTAATGCAATAATATCTGTTCTCATCTTTACTAATTTCTGTCTCCTCCTTTCTTTATTTTAATACAGTTTGTCTACTTCTTGAGCTGGACTCATCATTGACCTCTTCTCATCTCCCTTTGATATTAATGCATGTATTTAAAACTATTAATATTACTCAAGTCTGCAATCTTTTGTTTCCAAGTTTCTCTGACGAATTTTTTATCCTTATTTTTCAGATATCCGCCAGTTTCAGTTTTTGTTTTCTCTTCCACTCAATAGTACCTTACAAGGGATATATTTTGTTATTATCATTATTGTTTTTATTACTGTTTTATTCTTCCTTTGTGAGAGTTAGGGATTTCTCGTTTTTAATTTCTAGTTTCAGTGTGATCAAAGAATATTGCATACTATTTCTACTCTGGAAATTAGTATGATTTCTTTGGTAAATTTTTGTGAATATTTTATTGATACTTGAAAATAAATATATATTCTGTTTTAACGGTACAGTATTGACATCGCAATTAGATATGCCTCATTAAGTATGGGGTTTCTGGTCTCGTGGATCTGTGATGCATTAAGAAAAATAATCAAAGTTTTCCTTTACTCATTAATGTGTCTATTTCTCCTTGTATTTCTGATTACATGTATTTATAAAATATTTGTTTTTGTTTTTAATATTGATGCTGTGTTACTTGGTAGACAGACCTTTTGTGACATCTTCGCTGCTGATTGTATTCTTTGCTATTTTAAGTGTACATATTTGTCTAAGTGTTTCATGCTCTCTGCCCTAAAGCCCGATATAAAATGAGGACCTTTGGATTTACTTTTGTTTGCATTTGCTAGGAATTTACTTATTCTTTTATTTTAAACCTCTGTGATTTTCCTCACATTTGCTCTGCTCTTGAAGGCCTCCTGTCTGTGCAGTCGCTGGGAAGCCGCCTGGAGCCTTTGGGAATGTTTTATTCTTAGATCATTTTGCTTGGGTTCCCAAGGAATTATGCCTTTTTTTAAGTCCACAGCCTCCTAAGGCATCTCCAGTATGTCAATTTGCATCAATTTCCCCTGGAATTCCATTCGGCCCTAATTTAATTATTTCTTGAATTTTTTTTTCTATTCTAATTTTTGGTTTCCTCCTTCAGGGAAGTGAATCACTCCTGTGTTGAAAATCATCTGTCTTCCAAGTATGTTTTTTTGTTTTGTTTTGTTTTTTTTGAGACTGAGTCTCACTCTGTTGCCAGGCTGGAGTGCAATGGTACAATCTCTGCTCACTGCAAACTTCTGCCTCTCAGGTTCAAGTGATTCTCCTGCCTCAGCCTCCTGACTAGATGGGACTATAGGCGTGCACCACCATACCCAGCTAATTTTTGTATTTTTAGTAGAGACAGGATTTTACCATGTTGGCCAGGATGGTCTTCATCTCTTGACCTCGTGATCCGCCTGCCTCGGCCTCCCAAAGTGCTGGGATTACAGGCCTGAGCCACCACACCCAGCCCCAAGTATGTTATTCTTTATCTCATCTTTAGTTGAACTTTTTATTCACATCTATTTTGTTTTGCTGACATTTCTGATCCCACCCTTCTCACTGATTCTGTTTCCAACACTGCAGATGCTCCTTTGTGCTGCCTCCCATTGAACGCTCAGCCACTGAGGCAGTTTCCTTTCTCACTTCACCTCCTTCCTGAAGCCCACCGAGGCCAGGCTCCCCTCCTTTCCCACCCTGCGTCTCGCCTCGCTGCTCAGGTCTCTGCTTCCTGCTCCAGTGTTGTAAAAGCTATTGCTTAGATTATTTCATTCCTGTCTTTGCTTTTATTTTTAAATCCACTTGCACTTTTTGGTCATAACTTTAATCTGCTTCATAATAATATTGTATTTTTTATGTGCCATTCATTTTGCCATTTGCTCTGATCCTTTCTTCTTAACAATAGCTTTTTGTGTAGGAATGTGCCTTGTTGGAATTCATTGATTTCACCCACCTGCTGTCACCCCGGTTCCTTGCAGAGGGTCACCAGGCAGCATCTGTGCAGGCCTACTGGAGCTCTCTCAATGGTGCATCGTGAGTTATTTTAGCTTGGGGTTCTCCCCACATGACTGAGAACTACTGCAAACCATTTCCTGAAAATACAGCCAGTCTCTGTGACTGCTCCTTCATCCCCATCTGCCTTGACTTCCCTTTAAGCAAAGGACTTTGGAGAAGCTCCCTTTTCCCTGAGACAGGACTGCTGGATTCTCCTCTCCCATTGCCCCTTACCCCCGCCCTGGAGCACCGTGCTGTGGGCATTCAGCATTCACAACGTCCCCGCCCACACATTCCTGAATGCAGGTTTGACTTCCCAGCACTCCTTTACTTACTGAGCTTCAGGTTACTCTTACCTCAGTTTCTCCAAAGCTGGGGTGTGTGGGAGTGTTTTCCTTCTTATCCTTATTGCTTGTATATGATTTCTCTTTTTTCTTTTTTCTTTTTTTGAGACAGAGTCTTGGTCTGTTTCCCAGGCTGGAGTGCAGTGGTGCTATCTTGGCTCACTGCAACCTCCGCCTCCCGGGTTCAAGCGATTCTCCTTCCTCAGCCTCCTGAGTAGCTGGGATTACAGGCATGCACCACCACACCCAGCTAATTTTTGTATTTTCAGTAGAGATGGGGGTTTCTCCATGTTGGTCAGGCTGGTCTCAAACTCCTGACCTCAGGTAATCCACCTGCCTCAGCCTCCCAAAGTGCTGGGATTACAGGTGTGAGCCACCACGTCCAGCCACCTGTATGGGATTTCTCAAAGGAGAGGAGGCAACACCTTCTTTATACCATCCCCTGATTTTGGGAAGTCACCTTATCCTCCTACATAGGTCTTTCAGAAAATCATTATCTAACATAGATAACTATTCTTTTGTTCAACCAACACATGGTTAGAGCCTATTGAATATTCGCTGCTATTCTAGGTGTTATGGATATTGCCTGACAAAGTGGGAGGCTGGAAGAATTGACTATGGATTTGTTTATTTATTTATTTGTTTATTTATTTATTTTTTGAGATGGAGTCTCATTCTATTGCCCAGACTAGAGTGCAGTGGCGTGATCCCCACTCACAGCAACCTCTGCCTCCTGGACTCAAGTGATTCTCCTGCCTCAGCCTCCTGAGTAGCTGGGACTACAGGAGTGCACCACTGCTCCTGGCTAATTTTTGTATTTTTAGTAGAGACAGGGTCTCACCATGTTGGTCAGGCTGGTCTCGAACTCCTAACCTCAGATGATCTACCCGCCTCAGCCTCCCAAAGTGCTAGGATTACAGGCGTGAGCCACCACCCAGCCTGGACTTATTTTAAAAGAAACAATATGAAAGCTCTGCTTGTGGTGCCTCAGATGGGAGTAGAGGACTGTTTAGGGGGGCTGCTTTTAGCTGATAAAGGCCCAAATGCCAAGAGACATTTAGATTGGCAACCAGAGTCATACCCCATAGACGGCGGCAGCTGAATTTTAACAAATCCACAGATGATCAAAATTCTGTCCTGGAGCCAGCAATTTACTCTGGTTGGAAGTGTAAGCCCCAGGCAACAGCTGTTTTTGACCCTCACCCTGGCGTGGAGTCTTTCTCACAAATGGCCCTCACAGCTAGGAGTTTCAAACAGTCTATTCTTTCAAAGCAGTTGTTCCCTAAAGCATTTGTCCTGTCTGCCCAGGATTTTCCAGAGCCCGGGGACCAGCGTTACTGGAGTCAGCCTGCTGTTCTACACCGAAGCACAGGCCAGCTGCCCGCCCAGGGCCGGCAGTGAACAGTCTGAGACGGAGCCCAAATGGTATCAACTTACTTGCAGCTGTCCTTACCAGAAGTCCAATAGGCCCTCAGCATAATTTCCCTACGTGTTTAAAAAAATAAAAAATAAAAAAATCTTTCTATGCTGTGATGAGAAGACTCATAGACTCTGCTTTCTTCTGCACAGCTCTGAGAGCAGGGAGATAAACTTGATGTCCAAATAGATGTTGCAAAATTGATTTCTCATTAAAGTAGAAATTTTAAACTTAAACAGGAAAATACCATCCTTTTACAAAGTACTGCTTATTTAGGGATCTAGATAACTTGCACGTATCAAGCATACTCCTACATTGGTATTCCCACAGTGGGGTGAGTGGTCGAATCGCTAGCAGTTACAAATATTCCTGTTTTGAAAGCAAAGAAACAGGGCGATTGATTACCTCAGGTGGGAAAAGAGCAAGGCGAGGCTATTATGCAAGTGTTTTTGGTCAATCAGCTATTTCAACACAAAGGGAGAGAGAAGTTCTTGATTAGGTGAGTTCTGATAATTAAGGGTGACCTTCACCGAGGGAAATTTATTCAATTTATCCAATAGCTAATAATGAAAAGTCGTCTCACCTGAAAAGGACACAGCATAAGCAAAATGGGGCTCTTCAAGGAACTTGTCTAAATGGGAAATGCTATTTTCACTTAAGTTTAATTTGATGACGACCATATAATATACATTTTTTGTTTAATTTTCATGCATGTGGGTTTTTTTGCAGACTCGTAGAAGATTATTTTCTGAGTATTAGTTTCTCAATCTCAGACTTCTTAAAGGTTACACCAATGGTGACGAAGACTCTCTGTCAAATCCCTTTCTCAGTTAAAAAGAAAAAAAAAAATCCAAGGTGTTTAAGAGAGTCACTGAACTTCATGAATGCATTTAAAGCCAAAACAAAAATATCCATGCATGCAACAAAAAAGATGAGAGATTCTGAAGGCACTTAAAATTGTTCATAAAATTTACAGATAATCTGAGGAAAAGTATTCTTATCAAAGTCAACTCAGCTTAAGAGTCCTACTTTCCAAGCTACATAAAGCACAAGCATAGATAAATGCCATGTGTCATTCTGAATGATTTGTTTTCTCTTCTTTTCTTTTCAAGTAAACTGAAAACTTGCTGATACTTGCAGCCCAGCTTTCTTTTATTCCCACTGCACGCCCTAACACAAAACTACACGTGCTTGTCTAGCGAGTGGATAACAGAAGAAAAATATTATCTACCCGGGCACTCATTATGGTGATTAACAAGTGTAACTTCTTTTATCCTCACAGCGATCCTCTAAGACGCATAACTGTGTCTGCATTTAACAAAGGGGAGTCATTTTTCCAAATTTGCCCTTCTGGTAGGTGAGCAAGCAGGAATGGCAGCAAATGGCTGAGGGGCTGCCACATCTGTGCTCTTTTCACTTGCCACACCAGCCCTGCCACAAATGTGAGGATACAATGACAGTCACATTGGCATGTGCCCCCATGATGACATGATGGAGGCAGCGTGGTGCAGTAGTTAGGAGCAGTGCTGTGGGGGCTGCCTGCCTGGATCCAGATCTCACCACACTTCTTCCTCAGGCAATTTCATCAACTTCCCTGGGAATGAACTCTCCTCCTACATGGGGATGGCGGTAGTATCATACCTGGCTCTGGAGTTGTTACGGGAATGAGAGCTGATGCAGAGACGGTGCTCAGCACTTAGAAAGGGGCAGCCTTTCTTGGTTTGACTTGGTTCTACTACCCCATCTTTTCTAGCGGCAACTTTGCCGAAACACATAAATTCTGTGACTTTCCAAGGTAAATTCTTTTTTTAAAAACGTGCCCAATGTTTTATTGTTTTTTATTTGTGACTTGCTAGAATATATTTTTTCCTGCTTGATATACTCAATCTCTACAATGAAGTCAAAAGAGAACTCATACAATCTGAATTTTCCCATCCACCAAGCTGTGTGGAATGATGAACTCTTAAAAACAAAAGGCATTTTCAAATCACGAAAAAAAATAGCATTTTATTCCTGTTAAGGCAAAACAAACAATGGCACCATTTTTCAAGATAGATTATGGAGAGATGATAGATGGTAGGTAAGTGAGATAGATGACAGATAGATGATAGATAAATAGATAGATAGACAGATAGATAGATCCAAGGTGTTTAAGAGAGTCACTGAACTTCATGAATGTATTTAAAGTCAAAACAAAAATATCCATGCATGCAACAGAAAAGATGAGATATTCTGAAGGCACTTAAAATTGTTTATAAAATTTACACATAATCTGAGGAATAGATAGATAGATATGTGATAGACAGACAACAGATTTGAGCCACCAACATTTAAATGCAGATACGATACAGAAATAAAGCAATAGCATCTTTGAATCAAGAAGCATCATTAGATGTCATCGCACCTCTTTCCCATCCCACTTGACCCAATTTTACAGAAAGCTGAGCCTGTGGGAAGTTGAGTGACTGTCCCATTCACATGAATTGTTAGCAGCGACAAATGGGACCTGAAATCTCTTCCCCTCACCAGCCATGCATTTGGCCACCACACTATATCATTCTCTCTCTCCAATAAACCAAGGTCGTGTGGTAGCTGTCTTTATACCCTCTTCATTGCGATGCTTGAGATCCTACTTACTCCTAGATCCTCTTACTTTACAAAATCATCTCATTCTTCCCTATCATCTGCTCTTCCACCCACAGAAATGACCTTTCAAAATGTATCCCCCAGATGCCTCTCAGTAGCTGGTGACCCTTTGCTGGCCATACATCACTGTTACTCCGATTGGGGGACGCAGCTCATGGGGCAGGGTTTTCAGCCCCAGCTGATGGATAGTCCACTCCCAACGTTTCTTGGAAGAGAAGAGGACTAGACACCAGTGCTGACGAGGCCCCCTCTCCTCATGCAACATCCTGCCCTCCCTGCTTGGCCACACATCTTCCCTGAACCATTTCTCACTCATCCTTGCCTTACAGAGTCCCAGTATTATTCTCCACACTCCTTTGCTTCCCAACATTTTTACGGCATCTAGTGGACCCATTCTGTGAAAGACTTTGAGAATTCTTGCCATATTTCCACAGCTTCCTCTTTCAGCTTAACATGTTCTCCTTTGCTCTTCCTTTTTTTTCCCTATATCATCTATACGGGGATCTGCTAATCTCCCTTTCTTGGCAGGTTACCATGCCTAACCCCCTATCTAACTTTATTTCTGTTCTGTCACCAGCATGCAGCTGCAGCATTTGGTTCCAGGGACAGCTGACAGAGTAGCCAGTGACACGATCTTTACAGTAGCTTTTATTAACTCACCCTAATGGCTTAGTAGATTTAGCCAAACTACTTGAAAACTGGGTGTCACAAAAGCTTCTAAAAATATGCTGATATAAATCTTCTGATAAAATACTATGCTGAGCATGTTGAAGCTTCCACATTTCAACATGAGGAGAAAATTGTCAGTATTTCTACCATTTGACTTGAAAGTTAATGAAAGAAACTTTTTAAATTCCCAAATAAGACCTTTCCCATATGACATGTTGAATTACGGAAACACAAAGTCCTTAGGCTGTGCTACAGGATCTATACCCTTCTGCTTTCCAAACCGAAGCCTGGTCAGCTTTATCTGTGAAGGCCCAGATAGTAAACCTTGTGGGCTTTGTGGGCCCTATGGTCTCTGATGCAGCCACCCCCCATACTGTTACGGGAGCGGCAGCCATAGATAATGTGCAAAGTGGGCCTGCCTGGTTTCTGATAAACTTTATTTACAAAAACAGGCAGTGAGCCCGATAGATTCCAGAACCCGGTTCTAAACCAATAGGATATTTCATCAGTGGGAGCCATGGCCTAGGTAGAGAGCTGCAGTTATCTGCAAAACACTTTTCAATAGGTACAAAGAACCTCTTTACCCACATATTTGGATGGAGTTTCAGTCTCAGGGATAAGCCCCTGTTCAAGTTACTGGGGATTAAATTTTTAAAAAATATCAAAAGAGCACAGTGGATGGAAGGAAGGCTGAGCACACAGAGGGCTATAGAAACACTGCACAAACAACGGTGTCAACACCCTGCTGACCTCGGATTAGAGAGTAACTCATGAGGAGGCTGCTGCTAACCTCCTGAAAGGGCAATTGATAAAGAGATGAAGATGTGGACACCAGCCCTCAACAGTAAAGATCCAGGTAACTGAGGAACAAGGAAGAGGTACCTAGAGGCCTGGGGACATTTCCCTTACCTCTGTGGGGCTGCATCTCTAGGTCGCAGGGCTTGGGAGAACTCTCCTCCCTCCTCCTCCTCCTCCTCCTCCTCATCCTCATCATCAATATTCTTTAAAGTTACTCTTTGTTAAAACATTATGCTGCACACCTTACCGGCAGTACTTAATGAATCTTGACAACACCCATGGGAGGTGGGGATGTCTAATGCTATTCTCGTCCTGCAGATGAGAAAGCTGAGACTCAGCCAGCTCAAAAACCTGACAACAGTCACTTAATTAGAAAGTGGCAAAGCCCAGATTCAAATCCAGACCTTCACCATCCAAAGTCCATTCTCCTAATTTAAAAAACTAAAACGTTGCTCCTTTACTTTGCAATTAGGCATATGAATGCTGTTCAAGGATGCTCATGACCAAACCCTGTCACCATCTGGGCCCATTATGAGCATTTTATTGGTACCACAAATAGCTGTAGATGCAAAAGGACACCAGCAACTTCACCCTTGCCAATTCGCTTCTGCAGAGGTGGAAGGTTAACAAGCTCACCCATTGTGCCCCGAGCTGATGCATTTAGTTAACAGCTGGGAGGACCTGCTGGCCTTACACTTTAATGCATATGTATAGCATCACCCTCACTAGCCTTGTACATTTTTTTGTGTGGGATTTTTTTTTCTCTCCACAAGGAGACTCTGAAAGAAACCAGCGGGAGGGCACACAGGCTCCAGCCTGGAACTGTCTTCTTGGAAATAGCCCTGGTACAAACCAGAATCTGTTCCTAAGGAGATCACAAAGGCTGCATTCTTCATAGACACCCAGAAATAAAATTCAGTCTAAACAAAAAATGCAGAAAAGACTATCCCATCCATTACCTGGAGTTTACAATGGGCTGGGTTTCCTCAATCAAGCAAAATCATCTTAGGTGCCATGGATCTTCCTAGCAGCCATCAGCAGTTACAAACAGATAATGGTGGGAAGCAAACAAAAACACACCTTTGTTTGTCAGAAGGGGCTTCTAGGCTGGGCGCAGTGGCTCATGCCTGCAATCCCAGCACTTTGGGAGGCCAAAGCGGTCAGATTTCTTGAGGTCAGGAGTTCGAGACCAGCCTGGCCAACATGGCAAAACCCCATCTCTACCAAAAAAAAAAAAAAATAGCCAGAAGTGGTGGCATGCACCTGTAGTCCCAGCTACTTGGAAGGCTGTAGCATGAGAATCACTTGAGCCTGGGAGGCAGAGGTTGCAGTGAGCTGGGATAACGCCACTGCACTTCAGCCTGGGTGACAGAGGGAAACTCTGTCTCAAAAAAAAAAGAAGAAGAAGAAAGAAGAAGAAGAAGAAGAAAGAAGAAGAAAGAAAAAGGAGAAGGAGAAGGAGGAAGAAGGAGGAGGAGGAGAAGGAGGAGGAGGAGGAAGAAGAAGGAAGAAGGAGGAGGAAGAAGAAGGAAGAAGGAGGAGGAAGGAGGAGGAAGAAGAAGGAGGAGGAAGGAGGAGGAGGAGAAGGGGGGAGGAGGGGGGAAGAGGGAGAGGGAGAGGGAGGAGGGAGGAGGGAGGAGTGAGGGGGAGGGGGAGGAGGATGAGGAGGAGGAGGAAAAAGAAGGAAGAAGAAGGAGGGGGGAGAAGGGGGAGGGAGGAGGGGAGGGAGGAGAGGGAGGGAGGAGGAGAAGGAGGAGGAGGGAGAAGGAGGAGGAGGGAGAAGGAGGAGGAGGGAGAAGGAGGAGGAGGGAGAAGGAGGAGGAGGGAGGAGGAGGGAGGAGGGAGGAGGGAGGAGGAGGAGGCGGAGAAGAAGAAGAAGAAGAAGAAGCAGCAGCAGCAGCAGCAGCAGCAGCAGCAGCAGCAGCAGCAGCAGCAGCAGCAGCAGCAGCTTTTATTCCAATGTGATGCCTCTTGGAATTAGCAGGAGCCTGGCTACATTTCCCAGACAAATGAAGTCTCCCCCCACTTACCTCAGCATGCTGGGCGTGGCTGTTTCAAACCTTGTTCTCTCAGTTTTCTCAGAGTCCAGAGTGACCCTTTCAGGACATGAGTAAGTTTGGCAGTGAGTTAAGAGAGCAAACCTAACTAGAGATGGGAGTGTTACTTCTGGCATAAACTGTCTCTTCTCTACACGACAGCTCGACCTGTGCAAGGCACCACACCGAAAAGAGAGAAGTGCCACACATAAGATGCTGTGGACAAGACAAGTAGAATATGTAAAACCAATTCAGTGAAACTGCAATAATGAAGCAATACAGTTGATCATTTTCATGTTCTCTCGGAACAATGAACAGAACCCACCTCACCTCTCTTGGTTGTTGACTGTAACCGACCTCACTGTAGGTTAATTGGTCAACATGACCCAAATATGCAATTTGCAGAGATTCGGCTATAAAAATTATTTTCAGAAAAAATTTAGATTTGTAACTTGGAATATAAAGATCTGAAGGTAAAGAATTATTGAAGGTTTGGATTTACAGGAGGTAGTTCTGTAGTTTCTTAGTTTTAGAAGATTTTGCACTGAATTTCTGTTGTTAAATATCATTAAAAGGGGGTCCTGATGGACCTAAACTGTCATAGAGTTTTTGCATGCATAATGAATTTGAGCTTGAAATAACAAGTTCTAGACTCAATTAGATCTGTTTTTCTGTTTACCCTTTTATCACTAGTACCTAGCACAGTGCCTGCCTCTACAGAGAAGTTTAATAAATATTTTTAAAATAAGTGCATGAAAGAAAGGAAGGAGAGGAGAAGGAAAGCCTCAAGCTTATCAGGTTGAAATTGTCATATGCTCAAACAAACACGTGAGTGTCTAACTGTATAGTATGTGACACATAAGGGAACCAACTCTTCTGTCAAAGCTTCATAAGAAAAGACAGGCAGGCATGTGTAGAAAGAATTCTTATATTGAAACTTCGTCATTGAAGGCAGAAGTGCTCTGAGATGTCTTGCTCAGAGCATGCACCAATACCAATATGTTCGGGAATCTGCTGCCCTTCTCCCAGGCCCAGCCCCCAGCCTGGTCTTCTCCACCCAATCCTCACCAACATCCAGCTCTCCGTGTAGAAGCCTCATGGCATTATGATCTGGTTCAGCCTCATTAGAAAAAGAAAAGAACATTGCAAAACAGGGTATCCACTAAAAATTCTCAAGAAAAGCTACTTGAACTTTCCTGAGTGGAGGGACTGGAGCCTTATTTTTGATGTGTCTATTTTTTTTTTTTTTTTTTTTTTTGTGAGACGGAGTCTCGCTCTGCCGCCTGGGCTGGAGTGCGGTGGCCGGATCTCAGCTCACTGAAAGCTCCGCCTCCCGGGTTTCTGCCATTCTCCTCCCTCAGCCTCCCGAGTAGCTGGGACTGCAGGCGCCCGCCACCTCGCCCGGCTAGTTTTTTTGTATTTTTTAGTAGAGACGGAGTTTCACCGTGTTAGCCAGGACGGTCTCGATCTCCTGACCTCGTGATGATCCTCCCGTCTCGGCCTCCCAAAGTGCTGGGATTACAGGCTTGAGCCACGGCGCCCGGCCTGATGTGCCTTTCTATTATAGAAAATGTCAAACACATAAATCCCAACATACTTGGGGTCAGGTTTCCACCAGGACCCATTGACAGATAATCTTGCTTCGTCTAGAACACCACCCACTTTCTGTAACTTAACATGCAGCTGTCACAAAGATAGCACCCATTCTTCCTGTACCTACAGCCCTGCAGGGAACTTCCTGGTGCCCTTTCACCTGGACACTGGGCTCAGCCATGGGATGCACCTTGGCCAATAGGATGTTAGTAAATGTGACATTCAAGCAGAGACTTGCTTGAAAATTGCTCCCATGACCAGGCTGGCTTCCATTCAGCCATGAGAGCATGTCTGAGCTGGCCTGCTAAAGAACAGACATGTGGTTGCCCTCATTGTCCCTCCAAGATCATCCTCGATCAGTTGACAGTCAGCTGACACCTGTGTAAGCAATTCAGGCAGAAAGGAGAATTGCTCAGCCACATCTAGCCAAGATCAATAGAGCCACCTAGCCAGACGGTCGAGAGTTGTGAACAATCAAGTCTTACTGTTGCATGCCATTGATGTTTTATGGTTGTTATTATAGACAACCAGGGCAGATCTGAATTTCAAAGACACTTTGTTTTTTAATATAGCTGCAATGCCATTATCACATACTTAATAATTCCTTATTAGTGTTATGTTGAAATTTGTCTTACTCATTATTTATCAAATAGTAGTACATACTCAGTGTTCAAAGTTCTAATTGCCTCACAGGTGCCACAGGGTTTTTAGCAGTTCATTTGAATCAGGATGCAACGTGACCCACACATTGTGGTTGGTCAATATGTGTGTCTCCTGAGTGTCTGTGATGATGGACTCCGCTTCACGCACACACTCATGCCCTCTATTCAACGCCTTTCTTCTGGAGACCTTTCAGACGCTGGATTTTATCTTTTGTGCTCTAATGGTAACTGCGACTTAGATAATTCTGCCCTCAGATTTTCCTATGCATGGAAGTTGGATCTAGAGGCTTAATCAAATTCTGATTTGATTTTCTCGGGGGATGAGGGGGCAAGACTACTTCATGACTGGTGGCATTTTTCCCCTCGGGAGGCACACCGTACCTGGTTGTCTCTCTTTATGTGATGCACCAGCCATTGTTGATCAATTCCCAAGTCCATTTATTCATTCATTCACTCAGGCTTGAAAACTGGCAATAAGTCAGTCCCATCATTCCATGTTTATTTGTTAGATAGAATTAAAACTGCAATTAAAATTTTTTCTCCTCAACTGTAACTTGAGGGTACAATTTTTATATAGAAAACAGAATTAAAGCTTGATTTTTTTTTCTTTATTTACTATTTCTTAAAATTAAATTTTAGTTTACAGCCAGTCATGGTGGCATGTCCCTGTAGTCCCAGTGACTTGGGAGGCTGAGACATAAGGATCACTTGAGCCCAGGAGTTTGAGGCCAGCCTGGGCAACACAGTGAGATCCCATCTCCAAAAAAAAAAAAAAAATAGGTTACTAGTTTCTTTCAGTGGTGAACAATTTTTTTTTTTTTTGCATCATTAGAAACTCATGGATATAAATACATTTAATCTGCAGTCTGCTGCAGATATTATTAGTACAGATACCCAAAATATCTAATCTTTAAATATAATAGAAAGCTCCTCAAGTGAGTTCCTCAGTCCTACTGACATGATTATAGTAGATTTTTATGTTGATGGCTCATCTTGTATATTTCCTCCCCCAGACCTGGGATGAGCCTTTTTACCAAGGATCTCTGGTTCCCTTCAGAGGGAAATGGTATGTAGAGAACACCATATGGTGTTCTCTAAAGGTGGTTATTGTTCTTAGATTGGACATCGTTTCTAGGTCTTTTCAGTAAACAGATCCAGGAGGAAGGTAAGTTTTTAAAATATAAAATCCATCATGAGTTTAAACTGATACTTGGAGTCAACATCAAGACTCCAAAGTTTTTTCTTAACTTCCATTATATCTAAGTATCTTCCTTTTTTCACTACAAAATTTTTGATATCAGTGAATGGTAAAATATCACATAATTATTCCTCAGTTTTAATCGTATCATACAAATCACCCTCTGAATTATAATACCAACTTTGCCACTAGCAGTGTGATTACTGAAAGTAGCTTATAATTTTTTAAAATGTATCCTATATGTATACATGTACATTGGAGAAGTAAAATCAAATTAATATATTTTAAACAATTTGAAATAGTTTCTACTGTGTGGTTATGCAAGCCAACGGCTAATTTACCTTTTTTTTTTTTAAGTTTAACTTGTCAGCCTGGTGGCTCCTGCCTGCAATCCCAGCACTTTAGGAAGCCAAGGCAGGTGGATCACTTGAGGTCAGGAGTTTGAGATCAGCCTGGCCAACATGGTGAAACCCCCATCTCTACTAAAAATACAAAAATTTGCCAGGCATGGTGGTGCACGCCTGTAGTCCCAGCTACTAGGGAGGCTGAGGGAGGAAGATCACTTGAACCCAGAAGACAGAGGTTGCAGTGAGTGGAGATCGTGCCACTGCAGTCCAGCCTGGGTGACAGAGTGAGAATCCTTCTCAAAAAACAAAGTTTAAGTTAACTTTTATTTTTTATTTCCAAAGTTTGTTCGCTTCCTTTCACTTTTGTCTGAATTATGTAAAACTATTTACATTTCCAGAGTCAACTTTATATAATAAGATATATTCAAAAACTCTAACAAACATGCTTTTTGTAAAACATTAAGCATATAAATTCCTGAAAATGAAGATGATTTAATGCAGTTATAGCTTTTTCCAGTTTTGTCACACAGGTACATCTCTAAGAAATGTGTTAATATACTGTTTATTTAAAGTTTTTACACCATTTCCTGTTTATATATTTATTTATTTATTCATGCATTCATCCTAATAGGAAGCATGAGGTTTCTGGATCAGATGTAGACTTTTAATGACTCACAGAGTATCTGGCATTGGTTCCTAACACCTCAGACACCCATGGACTGAAGCAATGGCAGCCAGATAGACACTGTACCTACAATTGTGGGTTGTACACCACAGGAGAGGAACCCCAGAATTATGAATCTCAGAGCTTATACAGGATGACTGGCACAAGTGCTCCTCCTCCTCTCTAGAGAAAGAAGCAAAGAGGCCTTTGTTCTCCATCACAGATGTCAAATTCTCTCTAGGGAAAGAAAGGTAATAATATCAGGCTTTTACGGCCCTTTGAAATGTAAACAAATGCCTCAAGGGAGAGATAAGACTTTCTATCTTTCTAGAGCGATCATCCCTTAACCCAGGTGCCAACAATCTTTACTCAGAAAGCCCCGACCACGCAGAAACATGAAAAAAGATGTGTAGTATTGTTTCCCAAAATTATTTAATTTGTCTTGGTTTTGAACTTTATAAGAGTGGTAACATACAGCAAATCATTTTTTGTAACTTTTCTGCTCAATGTTATGTTTCTAAAATGGCATAACAGAATTATATATCCTTTAAAATTTGGATATACTCACTTGCAAAATCATCTCACCTGATATTCTTTTGGAAATATGTTAAATTATTGACTCGGTGTCTATAATACCAATAGGATTGTTTTGCCTCTCTTTTCTTTCTTTTTTTTTTTCTCTTTTTTTTTTTTAGACATGCTGAAGTGCAGTGGCACGATTATAGCTCACTGTGGCCTCAACCACCCAGGCTCAAGCAATCCTCCCACCTCAGCCTCCTGAGTGGCAGGGACTACAGGTGCATCACCACACCCACACCTGGCTGATATTTTTAAATTTTATTTTTAATAGAGACAGGGGTCTTAGTATGTTGCCCAGGTTGGTCTCAAACTCCTGAGCTCAAGCAATCCTAGCCTCCTCAACCTCCCAGAGTGTTGGGACTACAGGCGTGAGCCACCACGCCCGGCCTGCTGTCTTTCAGTTGTCTCTTTAGTCATTTTGGATCAGTTATATTTTTCTAAAAATACATCAGTTTTACTGAGGTTTCCAAATGCTTCGTATAAAATTGTTTACATAATTTATTATTTACTTATTACATTATTTCTTCTGCTCCTTTATTGTATTCTCTGTGCCTATTTCCTCCCTCCCATGCTCTCTCCCCTTCTCATCAGATGTTTTCCTAGTTTTTTCATCTTTCAAAGCCAACGTTTGGCTTTGATGATTATTTCTATGGTGTCTTAGCTATTTCACTGGTTCTAATCTTATTATTTATTTAATTACATTCTCTTTGGGATTTTGTCATCATTCTCTGTCTAACTCCTCAGAGATGACTAGTTTTCTAAATGTTAGCTTTTCTTCTTTTATGACATACACATTTAAGACTATAAATATTTCTTAAAATACTACTGTTTCATAGCACACCTTAATATGTAGTAGTTCATCATTTGCTTGTAGATATTTAAGAATTTCTACTTTATTTCCTCTTCAATTCATAAATCAGTGTTTCCAAATTTCTAAAGGTGGAGCTATCTTCTATCTTTTGTCATTGATTTGAATATAATTGTATACAATTCATTTGTATAAATATTCCAGGTATGCTTTCAGAACGTATAGTCTCTAATATTCAGATGCAAGGTTTTATATATATTGCCTTTAAATCAAACTTGTTGATTATGTTGCTTAAATTTTCTTTAATTTCACTAATTTCAGTCTGCATACAGCAATAATTGAGAGAGGTGTACTGCATGGTTACACAGTGATGGTAATTTTGTCAACTGCTTTTTGTAGATTTGCCATATGTGGCTTTGTGTATGCTTATGTCCATTGTATTAAAGCTATGCAAGTTTAAAACTGTTTGATCTTCTTGCTGAATTAGAAATTTTATCATTATGTAATGATCTTCCTTTTTTTATTATGTGTTTTTGTCTGATAGCAATATTATGATACTTTCTTTTGATGAGTATTTGCTTGGAATATCTTTTACATCTTTTATTTCTGTATTTTCTATGTGCTTATATTTTGTAGTGATCTTTTGTAAATAATATAATTAGCAGATGGAATTTTGCTTTTCTTAATCATATCTACCATATAACTGGTAGGGTTAATCCACTTAAGTTGGGTTCATTGATAAATCGGAACTGATTTATACCACTTAGTTTCAGGCTTTCTATCTGCCTTATATTTTTGTACTTCTTTTTCTTCTTTTTTGCTTTTTTATTAATTGAATTTTTAACTCTTTTTTGCTGTATTTAAAACTATTTGTTTTTGGTGTTCTAGAGCACTATCTATGTGTTTCTTTTCCTTTATTCTTCTTGGTATACAGGTTGCCACAAATATCCGTGGATTTCTGCCTTTCATCAGTTCTGAGAAATTATCAGTCATTATCCTTTCAATATTGCCCTTCCTCAATTTTCTTTATTTTCTCCTTCAAACTAATTAGACACTGGCTCTTCAAAATAATTAGAATTAGTTCTTCTCATTCTATTCTCCATGTTTCCTTACCTCTCTTTCAAAATTTTCATGTTCTCGATATATAGACTACATCCCAGATTATTTCTTCAGATCTATTTTCTGTGTCATGAATCCTTTCTTCATCTATGTCTAATCTGCTTAAATTAATTCATTGAGTTTTTAAATTTTAAGCTTTTAATCCATCCTAAAATTTCCATATGGTTATTTTGTTTTTCAGATATACCTGGTCAGTTTTGTAACCTTTTATTTTATGCTCATTTTTATTACATCTTTTTTTTTTTAACCTTAAGCATTTCATTTGTATCTATTTACATTCTACATCTGGTCATTTTGATATTTTAAAATGAGGTTTTACATAAGGTGCTTGTTCTTTTGCAACTTATGTAAAAGGTGCAAGAGCAAGGTTGAAAGAACAACCTTATGATCGTTCTTATTTTCCTTTACAGTGGCTGATATTTTTCCTTTGGGTAATTTTTTGTGAAATCAGATTTTGTTTACCTTAATCTGTAATGATCCTAGCAACTAAATTTGTAAAGCTCCTGTTTACAGGGGATTGTGTTTGCTTCTCTCAAGAGCCAGTGGCACTGTTTACTTGTAATCACTCTAGTCTTTGTTAAAAGAACTGGGTTAACATGGAAGTTTTAAGTTGTATCTCTCCACCTTTTATAGTCTCAAAGCTTCCTGCATAGTGGTACTGACCTAGGCATTTAATTTCAAGACCACTTTCCAAGTGTTTGTCTACTCTTTACTGCTCTATGATCTTAGACCCCTGTTCTTTTTTGTGTTTTTTATCTTTATTCGGACATTCTCCTTACTTTCTAGTGAGCCCAGGGACACATTAGAAGTTATCGTTATTGCCTGTAATCCCAGCACTTTGGGAGGCCGAGACGGGTGGATCACGAGGTCAGGAGATCGAGCCCATCCTGGCCTACACGGTGAAACCCCGTCTCTACTAAAAAATACAAAAAAAAAAAAAAAACTAGCCGGGCGAGGTGGCGGGCGCCTGTAGTCCCAGCTACACGGGAGGCTGAGGCAGGAGAATGGCGTAAACCCGGGAGGCGGAGCTTGCAGTGAGCCGAGATCGCGCCACTGCACTCCAGCCTGGGCGACAGAGCGAGACTCCGTCTCAAAAAAAAAAAAAAAAAAAAGAAGTTATCGTTATTGTTATGTATGTGAGACTTTGTTTTTTTAGTCAGTGTCCCTTCAGGTTGCTCAGTCTGAGATATTACCAGAAGCAAAAGTCCCAATCTACAAAATGAGATTTTTGAACATGAAAATTAAATTATTGGAAAGGCATCCAAAACTCAGATTGTCCCACTTTGGTTTATACAAAATCATACAAATAATTGAAGCAATAAATAGATGACATCTTTACAGTTAAAAAACAAGAAGGGCATTTCTTCCCTAGTGTATTCTGTTCATTTAAATGTTCAGAGCTCACATGGAATAGAAAACACCGCAAAACGGAGCTGTTTCCTACCCAAGAACATGGTGTTATACACCATGGTGCATGAGCAAAAAGCTAGAAACAGATGTTATCCTTATAATACCCTTAAGTTTAGAAACCATTTTAAATAAAAACCTGTATTAATATTCCTGGGATTTAAATGGCTTAACAATAGTCATTGACATTGGGGTTTACAAAGTAAGTGCCTTTATATCCATTATCTCATTTGATCATCACAACTTTGGAAGGAGTGAGACACAGGTTTTTATTTCTAGTTTATAGTTGGGAAAAATTACGGGCCAAAGAGATCAAGTGATTCACTGACTGTCATGTAGTAAAGAGGTGGGACATAAAGGCAAGAAAACAGACTCCACTTCCTGGGGTCTTTCCACCACATTGCCTTGAAGAAGGTTTACAAATATTAATTAAATTGACCTAGATAAAAAAGATTCTCCTGGATTCTAGAAACTCAAAATAAAAGAAGTGGCAATCCAAAAAAAAAGGAAGATGAAACTGCCTAACAACAATAACAAACTGCAAACCAAATTTGACAAAAACAGAATCATAACAGGAGGTTGCCATCACTCTCCATTAAAACTCACCTAAAAGCAAAACTAGGAAATTGGGTGGAATGAGGTTTATTCAAGATTGACGGCTGGGTGCGGTGGCTCAAGCCTGTAATCCCAGCACTTTGGGAGGCCGAGACGGGAGGATCACGAGGTCAGGAGATCGAGACCATCCTGGCTAATACGGTGAAACCCTGTCTCTACTTAAAAATACAAAAAACTAGCCGGGCGACGAGGCAGGCGCCTGTAGTCCCAGCTACTTGGGAGGCTGAGGCAGGAGAATGGCGTAAATCCGGGAGGCGGAGCTTGCAGTGAGCTGAGATCCGGCCACTGCACTCCAGCCTGGGTGACAGAGCAAGACTCCGTCTCAAAAAAAAAAAAAAAAAAAAAAAAAAATTGACATTAAGATATCTGTAAGTCAGCAAAACTGGCACCATCCTTACTTAGCCTTTTTAGCCCACTTAATAGCCTACAGTACTAACGATGACAAGAAGCTAATAGACAACACATCTGTAAGAAGGCTTTCTCAGTCAGTATGACTAAGGTGAGAGGGTCCTCGATCCTGCATTGTATGTCTGTTCCAGAGAGTCTATTTGATTCCGTGATATTTGTTTTCCCCTACAATCTCAAATCCTGGAGAAGTCAGAGTCCTCTGCCACAGATGGTGATGGGTTTTTCCTCCCTGGAAAAATGTTTCTAGTCCCCTTTGAATAAGTAATACCTAGCTGGGTTCAGAGTTGACTCTACCTTCTCAATGCTCTACTCACCATCAAGAACTAGATAAGATTTCCCAGGGACGCATCCCCTGGTACTATCTGGGACATATAAATAACTCTATGACTCAGTAAACTAATCTATGTCCAAATACACCAAATGATGGCTATCCAACCAAGTTCTTCATAGACTTTGGCCTGTAAACAGCAGACAAGGACTACCATTTTATCCTTTCCCAGGGAGAAAAAAACTAATGGATGATTAGTTCCACTGGGGGAGACTAGTGTGACCAGTGTCAAAACACAATACATTGTAAGTACGCTACTGCTCAGCTTGCCTCTTTAGAGAGAGTCCTACCGGTCCGGGGGAACCAGCGTCTACCTTAGTGAAGGCCCCTACCTTACATATTAAGTTCAGAGGTCTCCAGGCCCTAGGAGAACTGTCTGACACTAGTTACCTAACAACTTCCATTTGAAGAGTAGGAGCCTCGGGTAGTAGAAAGTAGTAGAAAACAAAGACTTCCCTGGAGCTACAGTGTGAGTCACAGGAAGCACCAGAACAATGTCTGATTGATGTACAGTGGGACCTATTTCAGAGTAGCTTAGAAGTAAGAAGAGAACATTTATAATCTGCTTGGTCATGGTGTAACCATTCTGAACCTTTTTTTGTTTTTTGGTTTTTTTTTTGAGACCAAGTCTCGCTGTGTCACCCAGGCTGGCATGCAATGGCACAATCTCAGCTCACTGCAATCACTGCCTCCTGGGTTCAAGCGATTCTCCTGCCTCAGCCTCCCAAGTAGCTGGGACTATAGGCATGCATCACCATGCCTGGTTAATTTTTGTATTTTTAGTAGAGACGAGGTTTTGTTATGTTGGCTAGGCTGGTCTTGGACTCCTGACCTCAGGTGATCTCCTCACCTCAGTCTCCCAAAATGCTGGGACTACAGGTGCAAGCCACCACACCAGGCCTCATTCTGAGCTCTTTTCTAAACGATTTTTTAGATCCCTGGGTCTCATGGATGTTAAAGGCATGCTCACTATAAACTCAGGGAAACCCATTGCCAGACATTACTGTACAGCAATGGGTACACCACATTAAAGCCATGCTACAAACCTACACCAAAAGTTTGAAAAAGTAGGAGAGTACATTTGTATAGGTCTATGATCCACTTTGTGTTTTGGAAATTTACCATTGAAAGAGAAAGGTTCAAAGCTGAAACATTAGCTGCCCAAGGACGCACACATGGCTAGCAATTGCATCTGTCCAGTGAGCTTCAGCTTGGGTGCATTTGTGCAAAGGCAAAACTGCAGTGACACACAAACATCCAACCACACACATGTAACATCTGTATTTGTTCCAATAATCATCCTCAAGGTCACATATTTTTCATGTGTAAATTAGGAACTCAATTTTGAAAATCTGGCCCACTGTCTCTGCAAATTGTTCCTTCTTTGTCACTGAGAATGTCACAGCTGTTCTTGTCAGAAAGAAGACAAAAGAACAGAAAGACAGTCTATTTAATCTTCATTCATTGACCTTCCATGTAAAAAGGAAAAAAACACAGAAAGGAAAGAGGAAAAAGAGCCCTGTTTCTCCTTGCAGGTTTATTCCTGTGCTCTCGTCCATGATATGATACGCTCTCACATCAGCCCAGTTCTTGACAGCCACAAGGCCGTACTTAATCATCTAAACCGAGGGTCTGCCCCACCTGAGAGAAAGGTTTGGCCATTTTCTCTTGAAGTGATACCACCTACAGAAGTCTGGCAAAGTGGTTTTTACAATTTTGCTAGACTGAGCTAAACACAGAAACGTGGAGAACAGACTGTTTTGAGCATGCTTGTGCTACTACTTTTAATGGTTGTGCAAGAACAAACCTGTTAGAGAAGAAACACGGTGGCTTTTGCTAAACCTTTCCAGATCGACACTTCGCTCCTATCTTCTTCCATCTTTGCTTCTGTCTTCGTTCTGCTCTTTGTCTCGCTCCCTCTGGAGCGCCTGTTCTTTCTGGCCCTGGTTCTTTCAGGAGCTGCTGACTGATGAGACTTCTGTACTCCTTGAACAACTAAACAGTTTCATCCCACCCTTCCTGCAGCCAGTGAGGATGTTTGCAAAAACCCAAACAGCCTGGGGAGGTGTCAGGAAGCGAGCTGGAGAAGGCATGCTGTTTATAGGCCAGAAACATTGCTGAGATTTTATTCTGGGTTGGTTGTTTGGATTGTACAGAGAATACAGCCCCTCCCAGGGAAACGCTGACTGTCTACAGGCTATCATTCAGAGAAACCACCTCTGTAATGTCTGGCCACAAGCCTCAGGGGGCCACGAAAGGAGGCGAATGATGAAAGACTAGCAAAAATAATTACTTACCCCGTATAGGGCAAAAGAGAAACAAGGAAAAATTTAGAACACACTTTACAAACTCTCTTAAATATTGGGACTTGCCAAATGCTTTGCTTACTCAGATACCGGAGACTTACATCGTTTGAAAATGTTGTAGAACTTTCATTGCCTTAAAACTAAAGAAAACAAAGATGTGTGCTATAGAAAACCATCCTGGGAGCATTTGGCAGCACATAAGAGATAAAGAAACCCAAACAATAGCCAAAGAACACTGATACTACCTTGACTGACGAGTAGATGAAAGGTTGATACTGCCCTTATGGAATAAAATAGAGAAGCCTTATGACGATGAGAAAACGGATTATAGACATTTTAGAGCCAAATAATGCCTTAGACATCACCTAGATGAACTCTAAGGCTTTCTATATTAATTATATTGGGGAAAGATCATCCAGGATCAGCCAGGATAAGCCATCCTTTGCTCCAAGGATTAGGCTGAATGAGACTGAGGAACTGAGAGTAAGTCAGGAGAGAGGGACAGTTTCCCATGACACACAGTAAGTAAAGTCATAAACAGAGGAAGATTCATCAGGTATCAGGTGGGCAGAAGGAGGAGTTTGGGGCCAGCTCTAGAGTCATGGAGGATGCCATCAAGGATACGTCATAAAAAAATTCGTTCAATTCGAGTATTATTTTCAGAGTCCTTTACCTTTATTTAAACTATTTATTGTAAAGTCATTACAGAAAGGTCAAAATAACTTTAGAACTCTCACAATTGGACTAACTTGGCTATTATTTTTAAAGGAAAAGCCTTCATCCATTAGCACCAAAGATGACTTTTAATAGAAATGCCTGCAAGAACTTCATCTGAGAGAGATAATCTTCTTAAGCAGCCAAGAGTTCAAGCAGTGGGGCCGAGAAGAATCAGAGACAGGTGGTAATCTCTGCCTTGGTGTAGGTTGCTGTTTCAGGGGAGAATGGAACTTGCCCCTTAAACTCGTGCCTTCTATCCTCAATAGAAGCAACGCTCCTCTAATTCATCTTTCATCCAACCCACTTTCACCACATGACCAGAGAGTGCTAAACCCCAAAATTAAAGATCTTCCCATGAAAGTGAGAGGTGATGAGACAAGCAGAAACAACTGCACAGCTATCCACACCTTGGTCTTCCGTCTGGTCCAAACCTGCTGACAGAGGAACACAGGAGGCCGCATGCACCCCTGGCCCTCACACTCGGGACTCTCTGCCTTTCAGAACAACTTGAGCTCCTAGGCTTCTGGTTTTTGCTTTCAAAGAGAAAACTAGAAGCAGAAAATATCCAACCCCAAATAGCTTATGCCGCTGTGAAATAGTGCTCTATAGAACTAAATTGGCTTGAGGGCTTTTTAAAAAATATCCAAAGGTTCTTACAAAGATGGTGTCAAACAATTCTTGAACTTGTTAAGGCCAAAGCACTTGTAAACACTCTGGCCTTAGAATATGCTGTGGACTCAAGTTAATTCTGCCTTAAACACTGGGCTACTTCCCTTTCTTTAAATTGGATTCAGAAAATAGTGTTTATTCTCTTTTAAACATTGTTGGTTTCCCTTTCAAGTCATGCTTACAAGATTCAAACTCAGCAAAAAATCACCCCACGTTCAACTTTCTGAGTTGACTTTATGAACTGGTAATCTATCACTGGTTCATCATTAAATCATAACCAAAATGAACATTAATGAGTCTCCCTTTCCACAATGCCCTAAGAGGCATACAGCAAAGGTGATTGCAATTCTCTGGGATGTGACTTGGGTTCACACTGGTGTTACTGACCTTCCGCAGGGTCTGTTGCATTAAAAACATTGAGCTTCTTTTATCTTTCTTTTTTTTTTTTTTTTGAGACGGAATCTCGCTCTGTCACCCAGGCTGGAGTGCAGTGGCGTGATCTCGGCTCACTGCAAAATATGCCTCCAGGCTTCACGCCATTCTCCTGCCTCAGCCTCCCGAGTAGCTGGGATTACAGGTGCCTGCCACCAAGCCAGGCTAATTTTTTTGTATTTTTAGTAGAGACAGGGTTTCACCGTGTTAGCCGGGATGGTTTCAATCTCATGACCTTGTGATCCACCTGCCTTGGCCTCCCAAAGTGTGAGCTTCTTTACATATCAAAAATGTTCACACATTAATAGGCTAACAAAATACATTTTGGTCCTATAGTTGTTATAGGCTAAGCTGTATTTCCGCTTCCTGCAAATTCACATTTTGAGGCCCCTAACCTCCAGCACTTCAGAATGTGAGTGTATTTGGAGACAGGGTCTTAAAGAGGTAATTATGTTAAAATGAGGTCCTACGTGTGGGCCCTAGTCCAATCCAACTGGAATCCTTATAGGAAGAGGAGGTCAGGACACAGACAGAGAGACAGCAGACCCTTGTGCACAGAAGGGTGACTGTGTGAAGAGGCAAGAAGAGGCAGTCATTGAAAAACCTAGGAGAGGTTGGGTGTGGTGGTTCATATCTGTAATCCCAGCACTTTGGGAAGGCCAAGGTAGGCAGATCACTGAGATCAGGAGTTCAAGACCAGCCTGGCCAACATGGTGAAACCCCCATCTCTACAAAAATACAAAAATTAGCCAGGCATGATGGCAGGTGCCTGTAATCCTAGCTACTTGGGAGCCTGAGGTGGGCGAATTGCTTGAACTCGGGAGGTGGAGGTTGCAATGAGCCAAGATCATGCCATTGCACTCCAGCCTGCACAACAGAACAAGATTCCATCCTAAAAAAAAAAAAAAAAAAGACCTAGGAGAGCATCCTCAAAGGAAACCAATTCTTTCAACATCTTGGTCTTGGGCTGTCTGCATCCAAAACTGAAAAATAAAGTACTGTTGTTTAAGCCACCCAGTTTACGATATTTAGTCATGGCAGTCCTAGGAAACTAATTCACTTAGTTATCTCCCATGTGTAAGAATGTTTGGGAGATCTCATTCCATCAGCCAAATTCCCCGATTCCATTAATCATGTTTAATGGTATGGCTGGACCACATTAATCTATTTTCTATTTCCAGCTTGTTTCATGTTAATCCTTCAGGATCAAGACTCATCTAACTTGGTGCATACTCTGAGCCTAGAAATATAGAAGAGGGTTGTTCACTGGAATTTTCAAGGAAAGTGGTGGCAGAAAGTGAGCTGACCCTCTTAACTCAAAGGAAAAATGAAATGAGGAAAACTGATCACAGGAGCACTTCATTCCTCTTGTCTCTTTGTCTCTTTTCCTCATTTTCCTTTCTTCCTCCATGTCTTCAACTGCAGAATGAGTATTAGAAGCCCTAGTTCAAAGTCGATGGAAGATTGGGTGAACTAATATGCCTGAGTGCCTCTGCAATGACAGAGGAGAAGAAAATGTGGTGGGTGAGGGGGTCAAAAAGGATGAGGGACAGAGGAGACAGAGAGCTCATGTTTATGGGCTCTTGTTATGTGTCAAAACCCATCCTAAACACTCTACATGAACCCTCTCACTCAAAGCTCCTGATAACTGGGTGAGGTAGAAGCACCGCTCCTCGCATGCGTCTTTCATCCAACCCACTTTCACTACGTGACCAGAGAGTGCTAAACTCCAAGATTAAAGATCTCCCTGTGCAAGTGAGATGATGAGATAAGGAGAAACAGAACTGCATGGCTATCCCTACCTTGGTCTTCATCACTAACTTCATTTCACAAGTGAATCTGCTAACATTTCAAGACAGGGTAATTTGCTGCCTAGTTCACATTACTAGTAAGCAACAGATCTGAGAGAAAAAACTTCAAGACCCAACTTGTAAACTACGATGGTTGTTTCCAAGTTTGAACTTTCCTATTCTAGCTAAAAATTCATGCTAATTCTGCATAGTGGTTTGATGCTGCTGTTCAGAGGCAATGGAGAGAGGAGTTTTTAATGTACATGAGTACACATCACCTTCTTCTTCGTCTATGGAAAAGGCAAAGAATAATTGACGGGAAAAAAGAAAAACAGGATGGCAGCGGGAAGGAGACTCATCCCCCTGAGCAAAGTGCTGCATTGCCAAGTACCAGGTGGTGTGCAGTTTTGAGGCACTGGAAAGGAAAAATGCAGAGAGAGTGAGAGTTTCTGGGAGCAGCTGCTCTCCCCATGGAGGATACGGAGAAGGGCAGAAATGGGGAGAAAGAAGTGTAAAAGATTCCTGCTGTGCATCGAGAATGTAATCCCAACCACCCTCCTGATATTTCCTTGACAGATGAAGTTAAATACTTGAATTGCTTTAAATGACTTTTCTATTCTAGTGTTTATTTGAGCTGATAATGAGAAAATATTGGAGCTGTGGTGCCCAGTAATACTTGGGTAACATGTTCTGTGTTGTTTTCTAGGCTTAGTGTTGGAGAGCCAACTTGGGGTCCTAGGCTGCACTTTGCGTTGAGTATGCCACTCCATACCCCACCGAGAGTGATTCTGACTTTCAGCACAGGGTCCTGGGGACAATGGAAGGGAACAGAAGTGAATTCATCCAAGGGATGCTGATTCTCAGCCAAAGGTCCCCAAGTTGGAAGGATGTTACACCAATCAGGATAGCTTAGGTTATGCCCCATAGCTAACAGCACCACATTTTCAGTGGCCTCACAGAACAAAAAAAGTTACTTTCCTTCATACTAAGTCTGCTGTAGGGAAAGAGGGAGGGAGGACAACTCCCCTACAGGACATGGCACAGAATCCCCCAGGCTTCTTCCACCTGTGTCTACTCCATGACTGTAGACAGAATCTCCCAGGCTTCTTCCACCTGTGTCTACTCCATGACTGTGGACAGAATCTCCCAGGCTTCTTCCACCTGTGTCTACTCCATGACTGTGGACAGAATCTCCCAGGCTTCTTCCACCTGTGTCTACTCCATGACTGTGGACAGAATCCCCCAGGCTTCTTCCACCTGTGTCTACTCCATGACTGTGGACAGAATCTCCCAGGCTTCTTCCACCTGTGTCTACTCCATGACTGTGGACAGAATCTCCCAGGCTTCTTCCACCTGTGTCTACTCCATGACTGTGGACAGAATCTCCCAGGCTTCTTCCACCTGTGTCTACTCCATGACTGTGAACAGAATCTCCCAGGCTTCTTCCACCTGTGTCTACTCCATGACTGTGGACAGAATCTCCCAGGCTTCTTCCACCTGTGTCTACTCCATGACTGTGGACAGAATCCCCCAGGCTTCTTCCACCTGTGTCTACTCCATGACTGTGGACAGAATCTCCCAGGCTTCTTCCACCTGTGTCTACTCCATGACTGTGGACAGAATCTCCCAGGCTTCTTCCACCTGTGTCTACTCCATGACTGTGGACAGAATCTCCCAGGCTTCTTCCACCTGTGTCTACTCCATGACTGTGGACAGAATCTCCCAGGCTTCTTCCACCTGTGTCTACTCCATGACTGTGGACAGAATCTCCCAGGCTTCTTCCACCTGTGTCTACTCCATGACTGTGGACAGAATCTCCCAGGCTTCTTCCACCTGTGTCTACTCCATGACTGTGGACAGAATCTCCCAGGCTTCTTCCACCTGTGTACTCCATGGCCGTGTGCGGCATCTCCCAGGCGTCTTCTGTCTGTGGCATCCATGGTCATACACGGCACCAGGAACGGCCAAGACACATGCAAACACAGTGAGTCAGCCCTGGGTTCTAGGGCTTAGCCAGGCTCTGCCCAACTGCAAAGGGGGCTGGGAAAGTAGTCTTCCTCTTTCTAGAAAGGGGAAGAGCACTGGAACCTGCGCTGGAAAATAGTCATGTCTGCCACAAAAAATGTGGGGACCACAGAGGGATTCATTTTGTGAGATGAAGAAACATTTACTGATTAAGCTCAACATCTCACACATAAACCCTTACGGTCATACATAAGTTCACTTAACACAAAGTCTAAATCCTTCCTCACAATGCTGCCAACCAAATGCTATGCTTTACCCCTGCTTCCACAGACATCCACTTTCTGAAGGAATTGGAGTCTTCCTGGAAGGCCAGGGACAATGATGGCAAATGAGCTTGGATTCGCTCATGCCCCTGATGGATCCACCTGCCATGTCCCTTGGGAGGTCGGGGGCTGCTGTGGGACTCAAAATTCAGTTTTGAAGATGCTTGAGGAGCTTGATTTCTAATATAAACTTGAGAAATTCAGAGGACATGCCAGACATGGATCAGAAACAAAAGGATGTTTGAGTCACAGGTTGAGCTTGCCACTGGAACAGCGCAGGATGGAAAACTCTAGAAGCTGAGAAATGCTGCTGGCAGAGAATCTGTGAAGTCTCCTGTTGGGGCTCATCCACGGACTCACAGTGAAAGCCCAATTTCTGCAGGAGAGCACCTCCCTGTGCTAGGGAAACACTGGGGAAAGGGTAGAGTCATTGGGGTCCTCGTGCCAGATTCTAAAACACACTTCGGTGGCAGCGGATGGGCCAGGCTGCAGGGAGCAAGGAGCAGCTAACGTGTGCATTGAGGAGAAAGCTGCCATTCCAGGTGGAGAACACCAGGAATGCAAGAGATGGAGAGGGGGTTTTTTTATTTTTTATTTTTTTTACCTTTATGGTAAAATAAGATCATGCTTCTCCTTTTTCCTGTTTCCTTGAGAGGCTGAAAAAATACATTGAGTATTTTTTACTGCTTTTTGGACTTGATTTAATATTTTGATTGACCCAAATATAGTTGGTATGCAAACATTTTCTTCTCTTTAATGAATAACAGTGTGTAAAATTACCACTTTCAGAAGACAGACTGTAGTAGTTAGCTCAGCTGTCATAACAAAATACCATTAACAGGGTGGCTTAAGCAACAGAAATATATTTTCTTACAATTCTGAGGGCTGGAGGTCCAAGGTCATAGTACCAGCATGGCTGGGTTCTGGTGAGGTCTCTCTTTCCAGCTTGCAGACAGTCACCTACTTGCTATGTCCTCATGAGGCAAAGAGAGACAGCAAGCTCTCCGGTGTCTCTCTCTCTCTCTCTTTTTTTTTTTTTTTTTTTTTTTGACAGAGTCTTGCACTGTCGCCCAGGATGGGGTGCAGTGGCGCGATCTCAGCTCACTGCAAGCTCCACCTCTCGGATTCAGGCCATTCTCCTGCCTCAGCCTCCTGAGTAGCTGGGACTACAGGTGCCCACCACCACACCCGGCTAATTTTTGCATTTTTAGTAGAGACAGGGTTTCACTGTGTTAGCCAGAAGGGTCTTCATCTCTTGACCTCGTGATCCGCCCGCCTCGGCCTCCCAAAGTGCTGGGACTACAGGCTGAGCCCCCGCGCCCGGCCTGGTGTCTCTTCTTACAAGGGCACTAATCCCATCGGGAAGCCCACCTTCATTGCTTCATTTGCACCTCATTACCTCCTAAAGACCCCACCTCCCAATCACATCGCATTGGGGGTTAGGGCTCCGGTGCATGAATTTTGGGGGCACAACTTAGCCCACGGCACATGTCATAGTTATCCTGTGGCTTCAAGTATGCCAGAACCATAGTGTGAAGCCATGGTTTGGCCTCCCTTCTCACTGGGAGATTTTTTTAAATCTAGAATCTTAGGTCTCATTTTCACAAAATGTCTATACCATGCATCTAAAATTCATTCATTTTAAAAGTCAAGCCTGTTATATTCCTTTTGCTTTCTAAATATTAATTCTCCAGCTCTTCACATTCTTCTAATGGATTTAAATGCTCATCTTAATATACTTTTATTCATCAAATGAAGATTTCTCATGACACTGTCCTTGTGCCCGGTGCCTTCCCAGATGTTGATGATTCAATAGTTCATGAGAAAGGCAACCCTATCCTCATGGAGCTTACGTTCCGACAGAAAGACAGTTGGCTACAAAGCTAGCAAAGGCAAACACTCCTTTGTGCGATCGGTGATGAGGGGAATTTTAACAACTGATGCCATAAATACAGCCAAGATGGCGCCACTGCACCCCAGCCTGGGTGACAGAGTGAGACTCCATCTCAATAAATAAGTGAACAGGGAGGCTGCTACCTTCAATATATTAGTCAAGGAAGGCCTCTTAGCAGATGTGACATTTCCCTTGCGACTGGAAGAACTGAAGCCATTTCAGAGCTGGGAGGGAGGCATCCTACATGGAAGACCCAGCATGGTCAACGGCCCCTGAGATCATGAAGGACTCACAGGGGCCGACAGCAGCAGTGAGCACGGTTGCAGGCCCAAGCAGCGGTTGTCACAGCAGCGGTGAGGAATTGGGATCTGAGTCCAAACGCCTTGGTAGAATTAGTATCCCGCGGAAACGAAACATGGATTTAACTTCAAATATCTAATTTTCTTGCAATTAAAGTATTTTAGTGGACATTTATAGAACATATTGGAAAAGAAGAAAATTTATAGGATAACATCTTTTCAATACATAAAAGGCTAGGAAACCAGTGTGTGGCTCTATATAGGAGGTTGGACTGGAGGGTAATTGACATTTCATAATCTGCCAAGGTTATGGAAGTACAAGTTTTCTACTTCTGGAACATGTCTTCTGCTTCCAGCTGCTAATATCGGTGGCCCTATCGCCACCCTATGTGCCCTTTTCTATTTATTTGCAGGAGTCACTGCACCTCTAGATTACACTTTTAGAAGTATGCAAAAGTAAAGTAAATGTTTACCACGGAGGACGGTGGTTTTTTTCCTCCAGCCCATCATTTATCTAACAAATATTTATTCAGCACCTACCAGGCACTCTGCTATCTCCTTGGGATGCAGCGGTGAGTAAAACAAGTGAGGACCCTGCATTCGCATGAGCTGACAGTCGAGGAAGGAGGAAGACAGTGAGCAAGCAGAGTGACTGGCTGTGTACTGGCAAGTGCTGGGGAAGAAAACTACAGTCAACTACAGGAAACAACGAGCAACTCCAGGGAGAGGCTATTAGCTTCAGCAATCAGAGAAGTGTTCTCTAAAGAACCAGCAAATTCACCGACCCAAAGGCAGGATGACCAGGGGGTAAGCAGGTGAGGAAAGGAAAAGAAAGCAATTTGGGAGGGAAAAAAAAAAATCAGGATCAGTCCCAGAATGTTCACATAGAAAGACCCTGGGGTGGCCAAAGGCCCCTGCACCCACCCCCAGCTCACTCTGCTTCACTTCCTTGCCTCGCGTTCTCTCCTTAACTCACTTCAAGTGTTTTCCAGCTCTCACTTTTTGACTATCTCGGCATCATCTCTGACTTGAAGCACTTCCCACCAGCTTCGGCTTCCTTCCCTTTCTTGGTTTTCCTCCCATCTTCCTGGCCTTGCCTGCTCCTGGGTCTTCCCACTCTTCAGACCTTCAATCTTCCACTAGAAAAATGTCAGCTGAATTAAATTTAAAGGAGTTTAACTGGGCAATGAACAATTTGCGAATGGGCAGCCCCCAGAACCCCAGCAGCTTTAGAGAGACTCCAGAGCCGCCACATGGTCAAAAAAGATTTGTAGATAAAAAAGGGAAATGCTGTACAGAAGTCAGAAGTGAGGTACAAAAACAGCTGGATTGGTTACAGGTTGCCGTTTGCCTTGTTTGAACTTGGTTCAAACAGTTGGCTACATTTGGCCAAAACTCAGTGACTGGAACAGGTGTGGGCTACGGTGGGTTTACACCTCCACTTGTTACAGTTCACGACGTACAGAAAAACCTTTAGGCTGAACTTAAATATGTAAGGAGGCAGCTGTAGGCTAAACCTGATGAACACACCTCTTCTGTTCTCCCCTCGTTCCCACCCCTGGTGGATCGCATCACTGCTCTTTGAGAACCTAGGGAAGCTGGTACACACGAGACTGTAAAGAGTGGGTCAAGATAATCCAGAGTACATTTTGAAGAGATTGCTCCATGTGGAGTATGAAAGCATGCACATGGGCAGCTGAGCTAGAAGGCAACAGTAAGACACACGCGGCAGTAACGAGGATGTGGTACAGGAAAGGGGTCCTGACCAAACCCCAAGAGAGGGTTCTTGGACCTCACGCAAGGAAGAATTCGTGGGCAAGCCCACAGATTAAAGTGAAAGCAAGTTTATTAAGAAAGTAAAGGAATAAAAGAATGGCTACTCCACAGGTGAAGCAGCCCCGAGGGCTGCTGGACGCCTATTTTTATTGTTATTTCTTGATGATATGCTAAACAACAGGTGGATTATTCATGCCTCCCTTTTTAGACCATATAGGGTAATGTCCTGATGTTGCCATGGCCTTTGTAAACGATCACGGTGCTGGTGGGAGTGTGGCAGTGAGGATGGCCAGAGGTCACTATCATCGCCATCTTGGTTTTGATGGGATTTGGCCAGCTCATTTACTGCAACCTATTTTATCAGTAAGGTCTTCACGACCTGTAGCTTGTGCCGACCTCTTATTTCATCCTGTGATTAAGAATGCCTTAACTGTCTGGGAATGCAGCCCAGGAGGTCTCAGTTTTATTTCACCCAGCCCCTATTCAAGAAGGAGATGCTCTGGTTCAAACGCCTCTGACAGACGGACAGGAGGTGATAAAAGCAGATGTATGTACAAGGTATTCAATATATTTAAGAGTTGAAATCCTCAGGACTTAGAAAGGAAAGGAGGAAGAGAAAGAGGTCATAGTCTGAGGGTCCTGGTGACCAGGCAGATAACAGTGCCTTTTACTGAAGTGGGAAATCAAGGTCTGTAGCTTTCAGAGACAGACCACAGGTATAGGTTTGAACATGAAGAGTGTCCTTAAGAAGTGCAAGTGGGAACGTTAATGGGCAATTAGATCATTTGCATCTGGAATTCAGAAGCAAGCTGATCTAGAGATGTAAAGTTTGGAGTCATTGGAATGCAAATGACACTTGTAGCTGGCAACAGCCATGAGCAATGAGATCGCTGGGCAAGAGCAGAGTGTGAAGAAGGCCTGAGAGCAAACCGAGAAGGAGCACAGGAGGGAGAAGCCTGCTGAAGACGACCAGCAGGAAGAGCAGCCTGAAAAGAAGGCAGGGCCAGGGAGCCAGTGGGAAGAAGGAAAGGAGAGATCAGCCAGGTCAAATGCTGAGAGTGTGAAATGAAGGCTGAAAATGCCCATCACACATGATGACATGGAGACACCTACGATTTTGTTAATATGATATTAGCAGGATCCAAAGTGGAATGCATTGAGGAGTGAGGAGGAAATGAAAAAACCGGGCTAGTTACACTCAACAAAGAACAAAAGATCCAATTAAAAAATGGACAAAGAATAGATATTTCTGCAAAGAAGATATACAAATAGCTAACAAGTACATGAAAAGATGCTCAACTAGTCGTTAGGGAACTGCAAACCAAAACCACAGTGAGATACCACTTTATCCCATTAGAATGGCCACTACTGAAAAAAAGAGAAATACGGAATAATAACTGTTAGTAAGGATGCAGAGAAATTAGAATCTTTAAGTGTTGTTCGTGGGAATGTAAAATGTATAGTATAGCTACTATGAAAACAGTATGGAACTTCCTAAAACATTAAAAATAGAATTACCATATAATCCAGTAATCCCACTTCTGGGTGTATACCCAAATGAATTGAAAGCAGGGCCCTGAAGAGATATGTGTACATCCATGTTCACAGCAGCATTACCTACAATAGCAAAAGGACAGAAGCAACCCCAGTGTCCATCAGTGATGAACGAATGGATACACAAAATGTAGAAATGTAGTGTATATACGGCTGGGTGCGGTAGCTCACGCCTGTAATCCCAGCACTTTAGGAGGCCGAGGTGGGCAGATCACAAGGTCAGGAGATTGAGGCCATCCTGGCTAACATGGTGAAACCCCATCTCTACTAAAAATACAAAAATTTAGCCTGGCGTGGTGGTGAGCACCTGTAGTCCCAACTACTCAGGGGGCTGAGGCAGGAGAATGGCATGAACCTGGGAGGTGGAACTTGCAGTGAGCCAAGATTGCACCACTGCACTCCAGCCTTGGTGACAGAGCGAGACTCCATCTCAAAAAAAAAAAAAAAAGAAGAAAAGAAAAAAAAAAAAAGAAATGTAGTACATATACATATATACTACTATGGAATATTAGCTCCAAGAAAGAAAATTCTGACACATGCTACAACATGGACGAGCCTTGAGGACATTAAACTAAGTGAAATAGCCAATCACAAAAAGACAAATACTGTATGACTCTATTTACAGGAAGTATCTAGAGTAGTCAAATCAGAGAGAGAAAGCAGAATGGTGGCTGCCAGGGGCTGGAGAAAGGGGGAATGGAAACTGGTTGCTTAATGGCTATAGAGTTTCAGTTCTGCAAGATGAAAAGAATTCCGGAGATCAGTTGCACAATAATGTGACTACACTTAATACAGCTGAACTGTTTGCTTAAAAATAGTTATGACGGTGAAATTTTTTGTTATGTGTATTATAGCACAATTTTTTAAAACTCAGCTATGAAAATGTAACTCTTATATGTGGGTAGAATAAATCACATGTTTTAGTAGCTAAAAAGAAATACTCAGCTAATTATTGTATATACTTCTTTCAAGGAATTTGATGTAGAAGAAAAAAGAGATCAGGTGGTAACTGAAAGACAAATGCGAGATTAAGAGAAATTTATTTCTTCTATAAATATGGTAGAAGCTCAAGCATATAGAAATGATGATAGGAATGAACTGCAAGGGGAGAAATTTAGAGCAGGAAAGAATAATCAATATTGAGACATCTCTCAGAGGTGGGAGGAGATGCAATCCAGAATACAGACAGAAAGGTGAGGCTCTGCCGGGAGCACAAACACCTCCTCTAAGTGCTAAGAGAGGGAATGAGGGTGGGAGGAGGGAACGAGGTATTTGGTCAGGTGTGTTGCTTTGGGAGCAGGATGTTGAAGAGTTGTAGTCTAAATGCTTTAATTTTCCCAGAAAAGTATCAGGGTTCTCTTCTGAGAAGACAGATATTGATGAAGACAGTTTTTGGAAGTATTCCTTGGACCTCGACTTCCTGTCTGGTCAGGCATCTTCACTGAATTCAAGGAACAGAAGTTTTCTTGTCTTCTGGGTACACTACGGGTCTGCTATGACTCACCCCATGGCTGCCATCGTAGGCAACGGCTCCAATCTATTCACTTCTCACCACTACCATCAAGGCCTTGTTCACAGACCGGCTTTCACAAAATTTACACAACCACCACACACGTTAGTATCATTTTTCTCATTTTGCAAATGAGAATACCAAGGCTCAGAGAAGTTAAGGATTTTTCCCAAGATCAGACAAGTATCAGAGCTGTCACTGAAACCCAGGCTATCTGATTCCAGAGCTGGCATTTCTCCTGCTTCAGTCCTAACCGCAACCTGACTCCACTCAGAGGCAGGTCTCCCCCCAGCCCTCTAGAGGGGCTGCCTGTTCCACTCCTAGATGCTGAAAAGACGTCTTTCCAGCCAGGCATCATGGCTCATGCCTATAATCCCAGCACTTTGGGAGGCCGAGGCGGGCAGATCACCTGGGGCCAGGAGTTCAAGACTAGCCTGGCCAACATGACAAAACCCCATCTCTACCAAAAAATAGAAAAAAGTTAGGCAGGCATGGGGCTGTGCCCCTGTAATCCCAGCTACTCTGGAGCCTGAGGTGGGAGCATCGCTTGAACCTGGGAGGCGGAGTTTGCAGTGAGCTGAGATGGTGCCACTACACTCTAGCCTGGGCAACAGAGCGAGACTCTATCTCAAAACAAAAAAAGAAAGAAAGAAACAAAGAATAAAAAAGAAAAGATGTCTTTCTTCTCTGTTCCGTCCTGGCTCTGGAGGTTATTTCTCTCCTGCTGTGCCTCCTTGCCTTCTCGCTGTTACCCGTCACCTTCCCAGGGACCTATTCCAAACCCCCTGAAATAACTGAGGTGTCCTCTACGACCCTGCTCCTGCCTAAGCTTTCGGTCTCTCTCTCTTCACTGGCAGCCCCGTTCCTCTACCTCTGATCCTTCCAACCATTCTGCAAACCATGCAATTGCCTGCAGAGCCCGTGCTCTCCAACCTCTCTGCCTTTGCTCCTGCTGTGCCCAGCCGCCCTTTCTCATTCTGACCTCAGCTGGAAAAATTCCTCCCGTTTTCTGATTCTGATTGAGATGTCCACCTGGAGGGAAGAGACAAGTGTGGTCCTCTCTGCGCCCAGCCTCTGGTGGTGTGGCAATGGTTGAGACCGAGCTCCTGACCCACAGAAGCAGCCTCCTGGTGAGGGAGAGAGAGGCCGGAGCCACACTAGCGCCTGCCACGGAGTGTTTTTGCTGAATGCTGCTCTTGGTGGGATATTTGATTTTACGAAGGAAACCCAGACTCTTTCCTAAAGCCTGCCTTCTCATATTAGGGGAAGTATGCAAAGGCGACATACATAACCCAAGTGTGCAATGAAATGGGCCTGGATCAAGTAGTCTGAGTGTGCATGCCTTTGCTCTAGTTTCTGTGCAAAGGGAGCATGCAGGTGGCAGCTCGCGGCTTGAATAGCAAAAGGTGAAAAACTCAGTTCCGCAACAGAATGAAGGCTGCGAGGAGGGCGACGCGTCAGGAGTGCAGGCCCGGCAAAGGCCACGAGGAAACGCAGGCCTGGCAGATGTGTCTTTACAGAGAAGCCAGAAATCTGAATTTTGTTGCCCAGGTTGGAGTGCAGTGGAACAGTCTTGGCTCACTGCAACCTCTGCTTCCTGGGCTCAGGCAATTCTAGTGCTTCAGCCTTCCGAGCAGCTGGCATTACAGGCGTATGCCACCAGCCTGGCTAATTTTTGTATTTTTAGTAGAGACACGGTTTTGCCATGTTGGCCAGGCTGGTCTCAAACTCCTGGCCTCCAGTAATCCACCTGCCTCGGCCTCCCAAAGTGCTGGGATTACAGGCATGAGCCATCGCACCCAGCCAACAGTAGTTGAATTTTTTATTTATTTCTTTATTTTGAGACGGAGTCTCGCTCTGTCGCCCAGGCTGGAGTGCAGTGGCGCGATCTCAGCTCACTGCAAGCTCCACCTCCCTGGTTCAGGCCATTCTCCTGCCTCAGCCTCCCTGAATTTTTAAATATATCTCCAGACATCACAACTGAATATTACTCTAGCCCTAACTTGGCCCGAGGACAATCAGTCACCCTTCATTTGGGGATCATGGCCTCCTCCCCTCCTTTGCTCAGTGCTCCATCTGGTCTTTCTCTCCAGCCTTCCAGGCACTGCTCCACCGCACGGATACGTTGTGTGGGTTCATTTTATTGTGAGGCATTTCCGACACCTGGGTCCCATGGAAACGCCCTGGAGAACAGAGACCAGGGCTGGACATCCCTGGCCGCCACGGTGGGCAGGGCCGCACAGGTCTGAATTCCTGCCTGGATTAGGGCTGCAGGGAGGGAGGAGCCCCAGCAGGAGGAGGTGGGAGGGAGAGAGGAGTCTGAAGGGCAGGAAGAAAAGCTGCTGCTGTTTGGGTGTGCCATTCCCGCGGAGGTGACCGCAGCTGAGTAGCAACGTGTTAAATGAGGTTGACAACGTGTGAAGTGGAAAATGTCACCAGCAGAAGAGAGACACTGTGAACTTTAGTTTTGATTTAAATTAATGGGAACTCAAGGAGAGAAAATCCTTCCAGTGTTCCAAGAAAAGCCACAAGGTTACAAGTGTGGGCCCGCCTGAGTAGGCGGCTGCCTGGGTGTGATAGATTCACCCACACACCCCTCATGTTTACTTGCCGACGACAGTGAAATATTTAGACACATAAATACTTCAATTATGGGGATGTCACCCGACTATCTAGCTTTGGGTTCCACTGTGACAAGCTCGAATCTTTCTCTCCCTTTCCCTTTTGGCAGCCATGGCCTGGAGGAGCACAGGCGGCTGTGGCACTCATAGCAAGGAAGGCGCAGCCAGGGGAAGCCTGGGGACCTGGCATGTGCCGTGCTGAGGCTTGTGGTGCAGTGAAAAATCAGCAGAACATGCAGAGAGAGGAAACCCCAGACACACACGAGAGAATGAATTGCTTCCAGAGGAAACTACCCACGGCCTCTTCACAGCATGTGCTGGGCCAGGCATTTGCGAGTGGGGACTCTGGCCTCTGTAGGATGGAGGGATGCCAGGCTCTGGGAGGGAGGCTGTGATGATGTCCCAGTTTGTCCATGTGCCCTCCAGTCTCACACACGGCGCTGTCTGTCAAGTGACCCAACTACAACACCACAAAGCACGCCTGCTCGGTTCCTTCCCTCATTTATTCTCCAGAGCATCAGGCTCCCAGAGCACCCAGCATGAATGGCTTGGAGCAAGGTCTTGGCCAGCGGTTGAACAGGGGAATCTGGACTTTAGGCAGTTAGCCCACGAGAAGTCCTGGTTGAAGAGAAGCCAAATGAATGGGAGGACAGGGAGGGAGGCAGGTTTGAGGGATTGCCCTGGTACAGGAAAGTCCCCGCCGCCACCATGAGGGGTGGGAGACAGCTGCAGAGCGAGAACTGATTAGCATTGCCTTAAGAATCCAGAGGAGTACAGAGGCAGATGAGGAGTTGCGAGGAGAATTAGCATCCTTAACTAAGAGACATAAGTGTAATGGGAGCTGAGATGGTCCTAAGTGGCTCATCCCAGGCTGCTTTGCAATAACGTGAGTGTTAAATATGCATCAAAAAGGAGGGGCCCGAGAAAGAAAATCTATAAATAAAGCGAGTGTGGGTATTAGAAATAGATGACGTGTGTGCATTTACATACAGCTAACTCTCAGGTTTGTTTTCAAACAGACACATGACCATTTTTTAAAAACTGGTATGTTAAGCCTCATTGCAATGCTATTAGAATTCCAGGGAAACTGCCTTCTGTGCTCAGGGTAACGGCAAACACATCTCTTCCTCTTGTCGGGGGAGGTTTGCGATGGTGGCATCGCCCTTCCCTGATAAGGGTGCTGGGGCTCCATGGAGCCAGCCATCTCTGAATTTCAAAGCAAATATTAATTGCTTTTTGCCTGTGTAGGGTTTATTTTCCCAACCAGATTGTAAGTCCTTTAAGACAGAGAAGAATCCTGCACCTCCTAACATCCTCCCCGCTCCTAGCTGATGAAACCACTTAAGCATTTGCTAGTAGACTGCTCTATGGACCAGCTGTGGCAATGTGCCCACCCTACGCGCTCTGCAGCCCTGAGAGTGAAGAAAAAGCCATTTCGATGTCTGTGAGCTATCAAGAAGGCAAGCACTTTCAATGGGTGACAAGAATGCATATGCACATCTTTTTGAAAGGGGGAAAGAATATTGAGAACTAGATATTAATAACAGGTAACTCACAATGCATGCTCCCCGAGGCTATTCCAAGCAGATTCTACAAGGAGGATCGCTATTAAGAGAAATGAATGGTATTTATTTTGTCTTGCTCTAGCTCTTCCATGAACCTGCAGGGCTTCCACCCTCCCCCAAAATTTTTTGGTGTCCCAGCAGGGACATATTTGCAAACCAGCTCTGCGGGTGCCCACAGGGCCTCCCTGTCTGCCTCCTCTGCCTTCCTGGCCTCTGCTGGAGTGATCGGCAGCAGTGACATCCCCTGGCTCCTCACCCCATCTGTTCCCCTCGTACCTACGAGATCTCTGGTTCTACTTCCTCTGGAGGACACTACTTCTCACTGCTTCCAGAGCAGCCAGTCCCTCCCCCAGCGCGGCCCAGCTCCCACCATGCTTGGTGTGGAGCCGCTTTGGGCAGGTGCTGTGCTCCAGGACAGGCTGCCAGCCCTGCTGGAGCTCCCGCCCTCAGCCAGCTCAGAGGAGGCCTCTCTGCCACTTAGCACTGTGACTGTCAGAGGGGTCCCTGCAAGGCTGCCCAGGCCCCCCGCCCCATCAAGGTCTTGGGAGGCGGTTCTTTGCCTTTAGTTTTGCTGCAGCCTCCCGGGTTTGTGTGGTGTGACAGTGAGGAGTGGCTGAGCTGCTGGGAGAGACGCCGCAAGCTCACACTCAGAGCCCCTGCCTCCTCTCCTCCACTCGCATGTTCTGACATTTCTCGAGCATCCCACCTTTGTACTTTGTTAGGTTTGTTTTCAGGTGCTCTGCAGGTCATGAGGCCAAAAGAGCCCCAGGAAACCATCCTCAGGTCCCCCAGGTGGGTCTGAACCTTTCAGTAAACACCACTGGGATTCAAACTAGACCCACTCATGCTGGCTGCATTCCTAGGACAAGAACAGCCTGGGACATGCTGCACACCCGTGACCTCACTCCACTCTCATCACCATCCAGGGAAGCTAGCGGTGCTCTCTTATTCTTCTTTCACAGGCAAGCAAACCGAAAACCAGAGGAGCTCAGAAGCCGACCTAGGGCAGCACAGCTCGAAGTGGTGAATGAAGCCTTAAGTCCAGACCGGATACTCTACATCTCAGGTCGTTACTTCATTTTATTCTCTGATGGAGAGAGGTGAAAAGGGTGCACGTGTCTCCACAGCCAGGACCAAACCAGCCACATAGTGTGGTCATCGTGGCTCCTTTCTGCGTGTTGGTGGCAACGGGACCATAATCCTGACTGATGCTCCCCAGACAGAATGGATTCATGAGAACCAGGGATTTGCAGCCCCCGACCCGCTCCAAGCGGAGGCCCAGTGAACGGTGACCACTTTGAAGCTACCCAGGGGACAAAGGTGAGCGGGACTTTATGGTCCAGAAAAGTACAGGTTCTGTTCAGGAACATGAAGATCGGACCCCACGCCCCCCATGTTCCTCCCTGGCTTCTTCTTCCAGGTGAACACACCTATGGTACTCGGGGTCACTGAGTCAGACCCGTGTGCTGCCAGCCAAGCCTCGGTCTCTGGGAGCAACCCTAAGGGACTTCTTCGGGGACAACATCTCTATCCCCCTGCATTTTAGCTTCAAAGCTCACCACACGTACAAATGGGATACATAGCTCTTCAAACCTTTCAAATAATAACCATCACGGAGCAATTTTTCTTCCATGAACTCTGAAAATGAAACCTTCATGCTTTGTTTCTTCAGAGGTATTAAGATTGAAGGATAAGAGTATGCACTGCTTTGTTTTGGCTTTTTTTAAAGCTTGCTGGAAAAATCACACAACTTACTTGTCTTACCTAGAAATTTTCTGAGTTTTTAAAAAGCATATTCTCAATTGCAAAACCATCTCTATGAAGACAGCAGTGTTCAGTTTTCCCTCCCATAAGGTGGGGAAGCCCCTCCTGTTCCTGGACCTGATGCCCTCCATCTGGTGGGGCTCACCTGAGAAAGGGCACAAGTGTCCAAACACCAAGTCCTGAGGCAAAACTGAAGCACAGGACTCGGGGTTCCCAGGCAGAAATTTCTAGATGGTTCTTAACACTCCTGGCCAAGATGGGTAGCATTTGATTTCTTATCCAAGAGTAAGTAAATGCTCAGTCATGAGGGAGACAATTTTCAAAATGCAATATGAATTCTCTGCAGGACTCATGTCAACATTTAAACAGGATGATACTGCAGAGGGGACCTTGCCTACACCTGATCTGGTTTGGCTGTGTCCCCACCCAAATCTCTTCCTGAATTGTAGCTTCCATAATTCCCACGTGTCACGGGGGAGACCCCGTGAGAGGTAACTGAACCACGGGGGCAGACCTTTCCCATGCTGTTCTCGTGACAGTGACTAAGTCTCACGAGATATGGTGGTTTTATAAAGGGGAGTCCCTATACAAACTCTCTGGACTGCTGCCATGTAAGACGTGACTTTGCTGCTCATTCACCTTCTGCCATGATTGTGCGGCCTCCCCAGCCATGTGGAACGATGAGTCAATTAAACCTCTTTCCTTGATAAGTTACCCTGTCTCGGGTATGTCTTTATTAGCAGTGTGAGAACAGACTAATACAGCACCCCATTTTCAGGGAATTTCAAATACCCTATCCAGAACTCTGCAGCCAGCACAGGGGCAAGAACGCAGTTCCTGACTCACTCCCAGTGTGGGGCCTTCCAACCCTGCCAGGCAAACTGTCCCTGCAAGGAAGATGACCACCTCCTCAGAATACTGGAAAATGGGAAATAGAAAAAGACAAAAAATAGAAATAGATCCAAATTAAACAGACCATGATGATGATAGTTATGTATGGTACACCATCCATGTGTCAGGCACTGGGATGGGGACTTATACACATTAAATAATGGAATCGTGCCACGAGTGGTGGCTCACTCCTGTAATCCCAGCACTTTGGGACACTGAGACGGGAGGATCCCCTGAGGCCAGGAGTTCAAAACCAGCCTGAGCAACATAGTGAGACCCCATCTCTACAAGAAAATAAAAACGATCAGCCAGGCATGTGTGCCTGTAGTCCCAGCTACTCAGAAGGCTGAGATGAGAGGATCCCTTGAGTCCAGGAGTTGGAGGCTGCAGTGAATTGCGAAGCTGTGATTGCACCACTGCACTCTAGCCTGGGTAACAGAACAGGACCCTGTCTCCAAAAAAAAAAAAACAAGAAAAGAAATCTTCACTCTGACCTTATTATCTCCTTATTGTCTATTTGTTCCATGTTTTACAGATGACAAAACCAAGCCACAAAGAGGTAAAATAAAATGGCCCAAAGTCACCCGTTGACTGGGGACAGAGCTAAGGCTCTAGCCCAGGTCTTTCCATGACATCATTTAGTCTTCTTGTGCCAAAAGCCCGGAGCCCGCCGAGTGACAGTGTTGCTTGTATATAGCTTCTCTCCTATCGTCACCTTCTGGCCCATACACAATTTAATCAGAAAAGACAACATTCTTGCCTGATGAGAGTGTACCAGCATGAAAACAAGAGACAGACACGGCAGATCTAGCACATGCCCCTGTGGCTGCTGACAGCTCCTGCATAGCTCTGCACATAGATCACCCACGGAGGTCATCACGAGTCACTCTCAGAGGTTTCTCAAAGCCTGGGTCATGCCCATCACCAAAGCAGTCCTGTAATCCCAGGAGGCCTAGGCTCCCTGCAAGCCTGCTCTATCCAGAAGCCATTTATTTTGCAGCCAACAAAAGGAAACATGGTCCAGAGTTTAAGCTCCAGATCCCAGAGTCCCACTGGAGAAGCCTCACTTTAAAATTGAGTGTAGCTGAAATGCCTGTACAATGTAGCCCATTTAAAAGATCAGTTTTAGACACATCACTTTCAAATGAATTTTCTTATGTCCAGTGTGGTAGAGGTCAAACATAGCTGATTTAAATACTGCCTGAGGCCAAGATTAGTAAAACCTTATTAATGCATGCTCTATTCATTTGGAAGTTTTTCATGTATGTAGACACATAACCTGGGCAGAACCAGACTGACATCTGCCTTTGAACTATCTTTGAAAAAGGAATTTACTAAGCATGCAGTATAATTAATATGGCACAGGAAAGGCCCAATAATTTAAATGCTCCCATTCAATCACTCCCATTTATTCATTAAATAGTTGCCTAAAGACATCTGTCTCTTACTGTTTTGTTACTCTAGTATCAGAATACTATGCATTCTTTAAAGCAATACAAAACATAATTCCTTTGTAAAATTTCAACTGTGATTTTTCACTGGCTGTTTTTGTTCTCTAAATCTAGTAGAGGCTTCCAAGGGAAGTTCCCATGATGAGACAAGGCTCGCAGCATAAGGCAGCCAGGAAGGAGGTGCGGTGGGGGCCCTGGCGCCCTCGGGTGGGGGAAGGTGGAGAGACGCATCAGAGCTGGGACTCTAACCAGGAGACCCCACCGTGGAGCTGCAGGGATGGGGCTGAGCTGTTCCTAGCACGAGCGAAGATACAGTCTGTTTGTTCTAGATGGCTGGGAAATACCCACTGAGCTTCCATCAACTGCTCAGAGCTCCTTTCCAAGCTGCTGACTGGATGACATTTTGCCCAACCTTTCTAACAAACATGGGGGTGAGTACCACAGTTTGTCTGGAAAACTACATTTCACCAAAAAAAAAAAAAGGTGGGGGGAATTATTTTGGAGGCTTCAGCAAATGACACTAATCACCACAATCCCAAAGCATAACAAATACAAATTAGAACTGGAAGTTGTAAGTCTGGGGAGACTTGGTGGCTTTGCGTACCTGACTCTCCGTCTGCCTGTCGTATGCCCCGCTGTGCAGGAGGACGGCTGCTGAGGCACACATTTGTGGGCCTGACGTGGCTACTCTCCACACCCATCCCAGCTGTGTCCCTGGCAGAGTGGGGCCGTGCAGCTCACCTGGCGGGACCCCCTCAGTGCAAGGAAAGGAGACCTTCTTGGGTTTTTTCAAGGAAATGGAAACCATCTGGAACCATCCCTGAAAAGCTGGGAGTGTGCCCACCCACCTCCCTGGGGCCCCGCATGGCGCAGGCCACCCCCTCTGCACTCCACCTGCTGGGCTCTGTGTTCCTTCCTTACACACCGGGCGTCCTCAGGACCTGCAGCAGCCACGATGGTGCCCTAAGCCGGACCTCCTGAAACCCACGTGCTGAAGTTCCGGCCCAGGATGGGCCTCCGAATGGGGCTGCATGTGGGGACAGGCAGATTTACTGAGGTCACCGAGGGAGGACGAGGCCACTAGGGTGGCAGGCCCTAATCTAACCTCAGTAACATCCTTATGAAAGGGGACATGTGGACACAGAGATGGGCACGCATGGAGGGAAAATGATGTGAAGAGATGCAGGGGGAGAGGCAAGGAGGGAGGCCTCAGGAGAAAGCCACCTGCCAACTCCTCGATCTGGGCCTTCCAGCCTCCAGAACTGTGGGAAAATGATTTTCTGTTGTTTAAGGTGATCAGTATGTGGTACTTGCTAGGGAAGCCCCACGCCGAAGACGCCCTCCTTCCAGAATGTTTGCCCCAGAGCCTCAGCAACCGGGTCTCAGTTTCCAGTTTCTTGAAAGAAGCAGCTGATGGCCCCACACCAAGGTGGCCTGGCCCCACAGAGAAGGATCAGAGCTGGCTGGGCCATGGCTGGCCTGGTTTTGGGTCAGGGGCTCCCCCACGCTCAGTCAGCTCAGGGTCAAGGAGGGCAGGGTCACGATGCCCAGAACCCAGGTGCCCGGGCTCACCTCAGTGCAGGGTTTGGGGACTCAAGTCCCCTGAGAACAGGCAAGGCTGAGCAGGTCCGGGATGGATGTCGCTGGGTGGATGCCACTAGCCACTAAACACAACTGCCTGCTTCCTGAGGATGAGGTAGCCAGATTCAGATGGGTACACTGTTACTACGGCCATATTATGTGAGACAGGATTCAACTTCAAGCGTTTATACTAACATTAAAGAAAGCACTGCCTGAAAGGAGAAAGGCAGTTAACCTGAGACTGGGACACTGTGGACACGGAGTCAGTGTTTAATGGGGACAGATGTCAGTTTGGGAAGACGAGTATGTTCTGGAGATGGGTGTAGGGACAATTGCCCAAGGATTTGAATGTACTTAACACCACCAAACTGTATAGCTACAAACAGGCAACATCATTAAGTTTTATGCTATGGATATTTTACCACAATAAAAAATAAAATAAATTTTGAGGGGTATGCAGTCTGATGAAGATGAAGCTTTCCCCCCAAGTCCTTTTTAACTGGTTTTATTGGGAACATCCCTTCCATACTACTTGACAGAGTCTCTTAAGCTCACAGAGGGCTACTCTTCCAGTCTTAAGTACCATCTGCTGAATGACGAGCTCTGAGCCAATTATGAAAACTCCAGGCAATCAAGAGGTACTAGAGAGAACACGCCCAAGGGGCTCCTGAGATAAACTAAAGAAAAATCCAATGAGTGGCTGCAAGTGACCCTGCAGCCCAGCCCAATATCTTGTGATCTGAATCTAACAGGGTCGGTGCCAGGACAAAGGTGAAGGCAGACCAAATGCCTTCACTCACCCCTTGAGCTCAGGATACCAAGATAATAATTTTCATTTATATGGAGGTTACGTATTTCTCAGTAATAATATCCTCCTAAGCTATTTTTTTGGTTTAGAATCCTAGAAATTTCACCCCCATGGGGCAATTGAAATGGGATGGTTGAAACAGAAAAGTTGCCAAATGCATAATTCATTCACGGTCACGAAGATAAAACAGCCCGGTTCTCTCCTCCATCCTCCATCCCCTTAGGAAGCAGAGGTTGGGAAAAAGTGTCAAATGTGTTCTGTGCAGAGATATTCAAAAATAAAGAAGAGAGAAAAATCAATACCTCTTTCCTCTCACCATCCAATCCCCAGCAATGGAGACAAGAAAAGAGGACAAGAGGAAGGGTGGGATGTGGGTGAGTTTGGAGTCTGGGGGCTGAGGCAGCACTGGCCCAGACACACAGAGAAGAAGTACTGCTATGAGGTCAGATCATCGGGGACAGGACCCCTCAGATGCAGTGAGGGCCCACCCTGCCCAGTGTGCAGGGTGGTAGGAGGCATGCAGGTCAAGGGGAAACACAGCCATGCCGGGGGAGGAGGAGGCAGCGCTTTCAAAGGAGGCCTTTGGACACCAGAGGAAGAAGAGGAGAGTTTTCCGTCACAGGCTTTGCTGGGTCCCATGGACTGTGTCAATGTGTGTCACTGTATCCTGCATCATTTTCCATCTAATGTGTAGACGTATATTTGTATGATTCCGTTGAGTTAGTCTGGCATCCTGAAGTTGGTGCTGCTCTATCTTTTTTCAGAAAGAATTTCTCATTTACAAAGAAATAGAAAAAGCTCTCCTCCTAGCAGACCCTCCTGGGGGAGGATGTGCAAAGTGAACGTGAGTGCAGGCCCTATGGGTCCTCTGCTCCCAGATGCCATCGCCTCTGGCATGGTGCCAGGACTCGGGCACAGAGTGGCTGGGCCTCTCCAACTCACCTACGGCCCTGATTTGCAGGCTAGGGTGAGGGTGCCTAAGAAGGACGCTGACGGGGCATCTGTGGAAGCAGCCACAGCTGAGCCGCACTCTCCTGTGCCTCCAAACTCCAATTTGAATAAAATCTCCCACACCAGCATGCTCACGCAGAAGGGAAGCCTGGCACTGCAAAGGATCTGATGAGCAAACAACTTCTGAGCTAGGAGTAGGCTTGGCCACTGGAGATGTCCCTGGGGCCTTTCGGCAGGGACTCAGGGACAGAACGTGTGGTAAGCAGCTGCGGGAAGGTAGGGGTGTAGACTGGAGCCCACACCATGGCTGAGAGCAGAAAGGGACCTGGTCACGCTCCCAGGAGGGGACGGGCACCTCAAAGGAGTGCCAGAGGAAGCTTGGTGGGCACTCGGGCCCCCGCAGTTGGCTGTCTTGAGGAGCATCCATCTGGTCTCATCAACTCAGCATCCTTAACAACAGAATTTAAATTGCATCAAAAGTAAGGGAGAGGACTTAAAAATAATAATACAAGTGGCACATGCCTGTACTCCCAGCTACTTGGGAGGCTGATGTGGGAGGATTGCCTGGGCCCAGGAGATTAAGTCCAGCCTGAGCTACACAGTGAGACCCCGTCTCTAAAAATCATCATCACAAGACAGTAATACACCGTGCCATCAAAGCGCAGAGAAATGGACATTCTCACATAAAATGGTGAAAATATCTCAAGATTTTTTGAAGTAGAATAGCAATATATACTTGGTGGGAAAAAATACTTAAAAGTGTTCTACCATTTGACCCCGTAATTTCATCTCTAGGAATTTATCCTAAAGAAAAGTAGAGACTCACAGTAAGCACATACAGGGAGAGTAATTAAGTCATAATTACCATGCTGCAAATTTGGAAATGAGAAAAAAATATTAGCCTGCCCTTAAAGAATGGGTCGTTAAGAAATATTTAAAGGCATGGAAAAGGGCTTGCGATATAAAAAGTTAAATGCAAAATACAAAACTGTTTACGCAGAGTGGCCCTAAGTTTATGTAAATGTACACTACACCTCCTATGATAAAAAACACAACTAGAAAACAGACTGGAAGGATATAAAGAAAAATGTGAATGACATCTCTGGAGAGGTGGATTACAGACTGATCATTATTTTTTCCTCTATTTCGTGTTTCAGTATTTCCTAAAATTCCCACAGTGTGTTTTGGATCCCTTTAATCATGGAGCTAGAATGCTATATTAAAAAAGGGAAATGAGTCCCATTTCCCTCTGTGTTGAGTTGAAACCAGGCTGTGGAAAGAGAAGAAGACAGGGCTCTCTCTGACCACACCTGGGAGCTGCAACCCTCCTTTTAAATGTGCCAGTGTGAGTTTAGCCCAGTACCTGGTGTGGAAGATGCTGGACACAAATCAATTCCTCCTCCTCCCAGCCTCTTCCCTGCCCTTCCCACCTCTTCCTCAAGCACTCAGATGCAAGACCCCACCGGCTTCCCCTGGAGTGGGTCAGAGGGCAGAGTCCACAGTCATGAACCTTCTGTCTCTGACCCTCACATTCTCCAGCTCGGAAGAGAAGCTCCCCAGCCTGAGCCAACCCCCCATGGTGAGATGGGAAGGGTGACCAGCACAAAGCCAGAAGAGGCAGAAGTGGACTCTAAGGCAGCTGGCGGCGCCCACGTGTCCTGCCCTAAAGAATCCGGTGGAATGCTGGCACCCACTCCTCTTTCCACAAGAGAGAATGGACTTCTCTTGACTTCCCAGAGGGGAGCAGTACTGAGATCAAACCTTCTGGCTCCTTTCTCCCCTAGAATTCTCTCATCCCCTTGGGAAGAAGATAGGAGAGATGATTAACAAAAATGACCAGTAAATGCCAAAACAGAATCCAGCCTCCTCAGCTGGGCCCACATGTACAGGGTCTGCAGGCCTGGCTGGGCCCGAGCTCTTGCCAGCCCTGCGTTTCACAGCGTGCACCAGACAAGCAAAGCTGGCATCCACCCACAGAGAGTCAAGAAGCAGCAAGCTCTCGGCAGGCCCCAGGTCTGAGCTGCATTCTCCTATCCACCTTCCTATTAGTAAAGTTTCTAATCTGATCTGTAACTAGTGCATAACTTTGTGTTTAAACCTTGTAAGTCAGAACTACTAAGAGAAAGAAGGGTGAGTTTCAGGAATCAATCACATATATATTTAAAATATTCGTGCTGAATACCAGGAATGACAGTACGTACAGCATATAAGAAGCATAACAAGAAGTTTAAAAGGATAGGAGTTTGACAAAATGATTCTTAAATACACTCAGATGTCTCTTATGCACCCAGCTAGTAAAGACTCTGAAGAACGGAATCTGGGCAGCATCTTTGCAGTGGGCCCAGCAGGTTTCCAAAACATCTGATTGCTGCTAACAAATAGCCTTTTAGCAAATTAAGTGTCAATGAATCAGAAGCTTATGGACCATGTGCTAGCTGAAACAAACAAAGGCTGCAAAATTTATAAGAAAAGGTGCTTGGCAAACTCATTTTAGTTTGTTGAACCCAAGCATTTGAAAAATAGTTTGATTAATTTTGCCAACTCAAAATCCTGCCAATTTTCTAATGTCCCTAAGTATTTACTAGCATTTTTCCAGACTGAATTTCCTATCCATATTTCTAAATGTTCTTGGCCATTCTGCTGGTAATTATTTGGAGTGCTTTATATTCAGAGCAATAGTACTCCTCATTCTTTGAGAATTAATCCAATGTCATACTAACTTTTGCACAGTTTTACAGTTCACAAAATTCTTTCAAGAATATCACTTCACTTCATACTTACGGCATGGCCCGGGGAGACATATATCATCTTCCCTTCCACGGATAAAGGAACTAAGCATCAGAGAAGTTAAATGACTTCCTCAAAGCTACATAACCAGAAAAATGCAAGAACACAAATTAAAGTCCAGGTCTCCTAATCCCAAATCTACACCATGGAGTAAAGTGTGTGTTGCATTTAAGACTGCTCTCAGCAAGCCCGTCCAAAGAGGTAAATTTGTAAGGCACTTCACTTGCTAGAAGAACAGGAGCAGTCTGAGAAAACAGAACAGACCCCATAGGAGTCAGGATAGAAGACTTGGGTCTCCAAGCAATTGACTTAGCTGACCTCAACTACTGTTACTCCCTGTTCTTGCTTCTGTTTATTCCACCTCACTCTTCCAAAAATATTTTCATTCTACTTGAGTCCTTAATATACAAATAGGATGACTCATCATTCTGAAACTGACTTAAATAGAAAGACACAAGAATAAGAATATGCATGTAATGAAACTCAACCAAAATGCCAGCTACACTTTGAGCCAATAGTGTTGTCAACAAAGAAATGTTGCATTTTTAACCAGTAAATATGCCAAATTATACAAGTTCTGCACGCTGAATAAATGACAAAATGATTAGTCCATCTTTTGCAACACCTCCCAATTTAGTACTCAAGCATTTAATTAATGTTCTGTGTACACCCCATTTCCAGATCATTAATAAAGATGTTTAATAGAGCTGAAGTTAACGCTGATCTGTATGCATGACACCCTACTGAGTTCCTTCCCGAGCTGTGACCCTGCCCCCATCCTCACCACACACCACAAGCACCATACAAGGACAGAAGATCCTAAGTGTTACCATCTATTTAAAATCCCAAGAATACCAACCTCACACTAGAACTGGGATGGGCTGGGGACATCTGGGTACTGGAGAACCTGGCCTGCTGTGAGGAGTTATTTTCCCAGAGGGAGCAAGGAACCCCCTGGAAGGACCTGGTAGCAGTCCCTTTGATGGAGGGAAGGGGCACTTTGAAGCCTCATTTGGGAGATCTGGACCCCAACTCCAAGAACTCCTGTCCAAGTCTGAGGCCAAGAGGAGGGAGCAGCAAAAATGGAAAAACTCTAAAGACAGAAGGGCTCAAGGCAGTGTTATTTCTGAGCCTTATTTCTGATATAGATTGAGTAGTGAATTAATGAAGCTCTCACAGATAAAGGCATATGCCTTGTTTTCATAAGGTTTATTGCTTGCAGTTCATAATTAAATAAATAGTTACTGAGCATCAGTTATGTGTTAGATAAGACTAAGGAATGGGGATTGAAAAGAAGACAATTCTTGCCACCAAAGAGTTTGCTGTGCGGTCGGGGGAAAGAAGTAGGTATAAATTACTGCACCCCAAGATACATGAACGATTCCCCACCTGCTGCCCACATAGTTACCTCCACATCCAGCCTCAAACCAGTAGGAGTCCTCTCACTGAAAGGTACTCACAAGGTTCTAGAACTGATGAGTCCAGATTGCAGAAGATTTTATGATTCCTGGAAGAGGTGTTAACAGAATCCTTCAGAGGTCTGGAAAGCTACAGACTATAAGAAAGCCCACCTGCCTCCCTTAATTCTAGCTTAGAATTACTGCCCTTGCCTGCTGTCACTGATATCAGACTTACTGACCACACCGATTTGTCTTCAAGGAAAAACGGACAGGGCAGTGAGGGAACTGGAGCGCCTAAGGGAGGAAGAGAGACAAGGTCCCTAATTCATGTTTCTGAATCATAGAATACAAATTAAAAGTCATGCAAGAATGGTAAGCCCCCATGAAGATCACCACTGGTGAAATGCAAGGCTGGTAGGAGCCTCTCCTTCCAAGACAAAGACCTCCGGGCTCTGGCTGTGCTCCGGAAGGGACTTCCTGAAAAGCAGCAGCATGAGGGGATGGGTATCAGCATCCTGAGAACTAGCACAGCCAGCGCCCTGAGATGCATTCTGGGATATTCTAGATCATTTTCCACTTCTGCCCTTAGCTGGTCCACATAAAGCCCCTCCCACTCTTTGTACCAATTCCCAGTGAAGTGAGGCTGTTTCTGTTGGTGAGGCCTCGTCCTGGTGTGATAGATGCTGATGTGGAAACCTTACTTCTCCAGCTGTTGCCTTCAGCAGGGCTTTCACTCATCCTTATCTCCCTAAAGTAGTCCTTGGGCACTGTCTGGGGGTCTGCCCTTGACCCTTGCTAATAGACTCTTTTTGCGGAGATGAAGGCACCACTTTCCAGATATCCTCGACTCTCCCCAACTCTGAGCAAACTGCCCTTATTTCTTAGCTCCAAAAGCCCTCAAACTTCTTCCCCGAGCCTGGCCCACAGCCCTCTGGGTGTTGCAAATGTCAGCCCCACACCTCCATGCCAGCCTTCCACAGTCAGTCTTGTCTGACCTTAGCGTTTTAAATGTGCATATATTCATGCAGATGAGGCCATCACTCCATCCACTTTTGATGACTCTTGCCATCATTCAATCAACAATGATGGAGAGAGGCAGTGTCTCCCTCTGCTCAAGGTCTAAAATGCCAAGTTCCCCAGTCACACATCCAATGCAGACTCACAGGCAGCTCCCAGAGAGATTATGCCTGAAGAAACTCATTGAAATACGGATTTCAATTGTATAAGAAATTACTTCTGCGATTCAGCCAGCAAGAGCGCATATAACCGTGTTTTTTTAATCTTATCAGGGTGTGACAAAATCAGAAAATTCATAGTTTTGCAGCAGCAACATATGAATGCACAAGTTATAAGAAGCCCTGTTTAGAGAATTTTAATGTCTCAATGCAACCTGTGTATTTGCAGGGCTCATCTTAGAATCCGGGATTCTCAGATCGCTGCAAGATGGCTTATAAAATTCCATTAATTTTCCTGCCTAAAGGAAGAGATAGCAAGATTCCTCCCTAGACTACACAGCCCCATTTCCCAGGGCTCCCAGGAGACACCTTTGCTTTGGTTCCATTCTTTCAAAGTTCTGAGGCCCCAAGTTTCTGAGAGGGACCTCCCAGGCCAAAGCCCAGAAGGAAGGATTTCCTCTAACAGCTTTGCAGAAAACGTGCACAGGCCCTATCAAAGTCTCTGCCATTCCATTAGGACTCAGTGTCACACAGGAGCCTAGAGGGAAGGCAGGATCGACTTCTCCAGCTTCTGAGTCATCACACCCTTCCCTGAGTGCTGCCCCCAGAGACTTACACTTTCAGCTACATGGGCTGAATGTCCGAGGGCATCTTGTGGTTGTAGGGATTTACAGCCAACTTAACAGGTAAAAGGCAAAGCAAAATAATGATAGGTAACATTTACTGAGCATTGTGCACACATCAGACACTGCTCCATGCTCTTTACCTGTATTAATTTAGGCAACCCTTTGCAATAGGTAGTGTTACCATTCCCATTTTACAGGTCTGGAAACTGAGACTGAGGAGGGAGGGGGCTGCTTGCAGTCACGCAGCCAGCCAGAAGAGGAGGTGGGAGAGGGGCCCACTGTCTCCACTTGCATCCCACACCCTGGACAGCTGAATGCACTGCTCACCCAGGATGCTTAGCTTCCTGCTCTTTCCCTTCAGTCACTTTCTGTTTCCTGTTTGCTAGTCAGAGACAGCTTCTGAGTGATAGGTCATCTCCCACCCCTGAGATGCTTCCAGTGGAACACATAAGCCAAGTTATAATTAATCCATGTTGCCAGGGACTTTTCCAGGCTCACCAGCAACCTCTTCTCCTGCCACAGAGAACACGAGAGCACATGTGGACCTCACAAGCCTCGCAGATGGCGACTGAGGGCAGTGACCCCACCCTGGAAAGCTGCACAGACTCACAAAGAACTGTGCAAGAGAGAGGACTGGACCTCCAGTGAGTCGGCACAGAGACCTTGGAGGGGTTTCTTACGGCAGCAGGACCTCACCTGGCCATCCGATAGAGGACCTGTGCTGAGAAACACTGCAAAGGGAAAGAGACGGCCAGCAACCCAGCTTAGCAACTAACTGCATATCTCAGAATTGTGTCCCACTGCCCAGGCTGGACCACACTCCACACAGATACCAAAGTTTCCAAATAAAAGTTTTCAAATGTTTCCATGTCCCCCCATCTGAAACTGTGCTCTTGAATTTTCATGCAAATGAGATCTTTCATGTGGTCTCTGAGTTGGTAAGAAATCAAGTAGAAGATTATTTTTCTTCCATGGTTCAAAGCATGAAAATTAAACAAACTCTGAGCTGATAAATTCAAATAACAAGACAAAAATGTTTACGGAGGGAAAGTAAGGTTTAAAATGTTAAAGGATGTCACAGTTTCTAGAGTTATAATGTCTTTAAAATTGGAAGGAATGATAGAGGTTGTTAATCCAGCTTCTTCATTTTAGAGATCAAGATATCAAGGTCCAACATAGGAAGTAAATCCTCTCTGCTGGAAAATAGCAAAACCAATCCTTGAACTCAGGTCTTCTGCTTCAAGCCAAAGGTTATTTATTCTCTACCACAGGCCTCTCAAAAGAAATGTAACTTTCGAGGTTGGGGCTCATGTTTTATGAGTCATTGTTGTTTTCTCCAAGGAATAACATTTATTGTCATGTGTTTTATGGAATATTTACTAAGGAATCACAAGGTGCCAGCACCTCTAGACATCAGGAGGAAGACATAATATGAAAGGTATAAAAATATTACATGTATTTTTATCATATATGTAGGTAGATTTCTGTGATCACTATCATGGTCAAGATACAGAAAAGTTCATACAAGAATCCCTCATGCTACCTGAAATGGTTAGGCTCTGTATCCCAACCCAAATCTTATCTTGAATTGTAATCCCAATAATCCCATAATCCCCCTGGGGGAACAGTTTCCCCCATGCTGCTCTCCTGATAGTGCTGAGTTTTCATGAGATCTGATGATTTCATAAGGGGCTCTTCCCTCTTCACTTGACACTTCTCCTTCCTGCCGCCTTGTGAAGAAGGTGCCTTGCTTCTGCTTCACCTTCCACCATGATTGTAAGTTTCCTGAGGCCCCCCCAGCCATGCTGAACTGCGAGTTAATTAAACCTTTCCTTTATAAATTACCCAGTCTCAGGTGGTTCTTTATAGCAATATGAAAATAGACTAATACACTACCTTTTTATGGAAGTAAATACACACGTGCACATGCAGCCATATCTCTGTGTGCACATAAAACTGGTGAAATCAGTTTCTTTAACTAAAGAAAGGACTCCTTTCTTTAGTTACTAAGTTAGTGGCTTGGAAAGTTATTTAAACCTAGGCATCCTCATGTCTAAAATATGGCGGATGCTCTGTATCAACATCAATTTCTTGACTGGAATATGGTTTTGTAAGATGATATAACTATAGAATATTGGGGGAAACTATGTCATTTCCTACATCTGCATGACAAACCACAGTTATCTCAAAAAGTTGTTTAAAACACATTATGTAAGCATCAGGATTATAATTTTCTGAAGTAACTGCATGTCAATCATCTTAATTTATAAGCAGAAGAGCTTCTGCAGGGCTCAAGGGACAGGAAATGCTGGATTCCGAGGAAAGGAGTTCAGTAAGTAGCCGACAAGTGGGAGGCTACTCTGGAAGCGGAGGGGCTATACTGAGCAACAGCCAGGTAAGTGGCGGGGAGAAAACATGGGAATTAGGAAATGAACAGAGGTTAGGGGTTTTACCTTAGTTCCAACAGAAATGGACAAGAGGAGCCACCAATGTGTGGTGCAACTGGCTTCACACTGTTAAAAGCAAAACTCTCTTTTCACAGGAGATCTTCCAAGGCACCCCATATATAAAGAAGATAATGCTGAGGTGGTCCAGAGGCCCTCCCTGCAGAACCTGAGGCTGCTCAGAATCTTGCAAAGTACCAGAGGCAAGAAAGAGCCAAGGTCTGCATCAAGGCTCAAGGGCTCCTTTCTTTAGTTACTAAGTTAGTGGCTTGGAAAGTTATTTAAACCTCAGCTTCCTCATGTCTAAAATGAGGAATAGTCATACTCCTCTTAGAGCACAGCCAGTGCAGACCTTCAGAGCAGGGAGGGACAGAGGGGTCCTGAATGGTACTGGCAGAATTCCACTGATCAAACTGGGGGAAGGAATTACAGGAAGAATGAATGTAACCTGCAGCTTATGGAAGTAAATCACCCAAATATAAAAAGAACTCAAAATCTTGGTCTGTAGATTTTAAACTGAAGAGAACTTAGGAACTGTTCAGTTCCATTCTTCCATTTTACAGAAGGGAGAACCACCATCAAAATGAGTTCAATGGTAGTTGAAAGAAAGAGACAAATTAATTGAAAAGAATCTAGACAGTTCCAATCCACTCAATAAACGAAGAGCTCAGGTCATTGTCCTCACTGATTTAATCTCTTCTTGCTTAAAATTAAACACGTGCCAGATAAAAGTTTTTCGCTGGGTTCAAAACAAGAGAACAAAAATCAGCAAATATTTCCACTGTTTTCTTCTTCCTGACATTATATCTGTCTCAACTATGAGACAGAAAACCGATTTGTTAAATCTATATTTAGCTTTATTATATTTATCTTCTTTCTACTTCTAAAAATGGACTTGAGACAGCAATACAAACTCAGATGCTTACACTGAAGTAATTAGGGCAAGGCAAAACGAGAAACAAACAAACAAAAAGTAGTAGGAAACAACAGCGTACAGGAACTGTGGTGAAGACAACTTCAGCTTCTGATCGCAGATTTTCATGCTGAGCGTCCTACCGGCCTAGGCAAACAGGGAAACGTAGCTTAATATCATCTAGCGCTGGCAGTGGGAAGAGCCTTCTTTTTGTTTGTTTTGTTTTGCTTGTTTTTTGTTTGTTTGTTTGTTTTTGAGACAGAGTCTCACTCTGTTGCCCAGACTGGAGTGCAGTGGCATGATCTTGGCTCACTGCTACCTCCGCCTCCTGGGTTCAAGCGATTCTCCTGCCTCAGCCTCCCGAGTAGCTGGGATAACAGGCACCTGCCCCCATGCCCAGCTAATTTTTGTATTTTCAGTAGAGACGGGGTTTCACCGTGTTGGTCAGGCTCATCTCAAACTCCTGACTTCAAGTGATCTGCCTACCTCAGCCTCCCAAAATGCTGGGCTTACAGGCATGAGCCACTGCACCCGGCCGAGACTTGTTTTTATACTAACATAAACGAGGCTTCTCAAATTAACTCAGCAACTATTTAGAGGCAAAGAAACAGAAGGCAACTAGCAAACTGAGCACTTACAATGTGCCAGGCCCTGTACTGATAACACGATTATCACATGAATATTTAATTTAATCCTGACAATAACATTATGCAACCACAATGTGAGGGTCCACGGCCAGTAGTGGACACCACCTGAAGCCTGAGTTGTCTGAGAGAGGCTTGACAGAGAGTCCAACACTCCACTGTCTACTTCATGGGGTAGGAAGGAAGTTAATTCACTTATGTACCCTCATACATCAATAAATAAATTCACAAAGAAAGAATACGAAAGTCCTTGCTCTGGAGCGCATCCCATTTGGTTATACTTAGAAACTGATACACATCCTGGCTCAGGGCCAGGAGCTGAGGCCTAGTCTCAGGGGTCTCCCATGCCCTCATCTCATTGATAAGCGGATCTCGCCAATGCCTTGGTTAATGACTCACCCCCCTCCCCTCCTCTCTGCTTCGACTGCCAGAACTCAGGCCTTCACTGTCCTGCAGCAACCTTCAGGAGGGGGCCTGGCTGGTGGATGGCAGTTGTCCTCTGGAGTCACACTGTCTGGGCCCAACCCTCAACCTGTAAGTTACTAGTGAGTAACCCTGTACAGAGGCCTGAATTCTCTGTGCCTCAATTTCCTTGTCTGTTAGATAAGGATGATGATGATGGTGTTTATCTCACGGGACAGCTGCAGCCTCTTAGATGCCTGCACCTAAAACATGCTCCATGCATTTCTGTGGTGGCCGTGCCTGAGGCCTGCAGCCATGTGTCCTTTTGAGTTCATTGACCAGACGCTTCCGGGGTAAATGATGAAAGTGCAAATACGAGCAGTGCCTTCCCCTGCCAGATGCCCTGTAAGAGGTCTCCATGGCCGACCAAACAGAGTCCAAACCTTAGAGGGCTTCTGGGCCTCATGAACTGGCCTCCCTCGGACCCTCCATCCTGGCCCTCACCATCTCCTCCAACGCGGGGTAGCCCCAGCCCTTCTCCAGCAGCCAGCTCTGTCAGGGTCCTCGGCCTCCTCCTGCTTCCTGCTGTGCCTGGGATGTTTCCACTCCAGGGACTCCAAGGTCACCTAGAGGACTCGGCCAAGTCTCTGCCTGCTCTATGGAGATGTCCCCATGCCCAGACCATAGCCACATGGGCATCTGTCTGTTCATGGCCCAGGAAGTGGCTGCTCCCTGCACACCCCCAGGGCAACTCACAGCTCAAGCCTATCCATGTACCTCTCTCCCCCTCAGACCACGAGCCCCTTGTCGCCGGGTCAGTGACACAAGCGCCTCTGACCGCCCCCCACCACTGCTGAGCACAAGCCCCGACCGGCAATCTGCTCAGCAGATGACAGAGGAGTGTGACAAAGGCAAAAACAGCTGCAGCAGGCATCCCTTCCTCTCCAGGCACCACTGTGCACCAGGCACTGCATTAGAAGATTCCAGAACAGAGACAGGCCAGAGGAACCGGTGGCTTGGCTCTCGTGGAGGACACAGAGTCACAAGAGCTTCAGAAAGACCCCCAGGCTATCTGGGGGGGATGGTAAGGGGTGGTACTGGGCAAAGCCATGTTGGGTTCGTGGCTGCTGTGGCCAGGCTCAGGGCTTCTGAAGCCTCAAGTTTTTGATCTGGTGATTCTGGGGTCACAGCCCACCAGGCTCCCATAGGGCCGAAGCCATGGTAAGCAGGGCTGGCCCTTCCACGTCTCTAAGAGAAGCCCCTTCCTCACCTCACCCTGGAGAAGACAAGACAAGATCCCGGAGCAGAATGAATATGCTTGCCTTCTTCAAGTTACTTCTAGCAGGCGCAGGCCCTGCCTCCCTGCAGCAGGGAGGGCAGCTGCTCACCAGGGCCATTCTGAATGGGGATGCTGCATCCCACAGTTCCCACCGGTACAGGTAATAAACTCCAGAAATCCCTGTTTCCTCTTCTTTCCAGTTCTGTTCAGCTCTTCCCACCAAAAGCCTAGGTCCAGTCTGATATGTTTTCAAATTAACGCCAATTATGCAAAAGAGTAGCTTATTCCGTAGAATTATAAACAAAGCAAGACAGGCACCAAAGAATTTGATGTGGCTTTTGGTAATGGGTGTTGACTCAACCACTTTAGGTAGGTTACAGTCTGCCCCGAGCTCCCCTAAGACCACATAAGAAAATCATCTCTGATAAGAAAAATGAAAGGGGAAGGAAGAGCGGGAGCTGGAGGATAGAAGAATCATTTTTCTTTTTGCTTCAGGAACTGAAAGCGCCCAGATTGTCACATTCAACCTGCAATCACAGGCCGTCCACACCCGGGGAGCTGCTGGAAGGGAGGGGCCCTTTGGGACAGCTCCTAACGCCTTATCTTCAGTTCTGCCACCTGGGCCTTAAACTCTCCGCTCTGACTCCTCACACTCTGTCAAAACAGTAACTGGAAGATTAGATCTCCCTTCTCTGGGAATTAAAGTGCTTCGAGAAAGGGAACGAACACAGCCTTGCCTGTCTCTGATCACGGCCCCCTCCCCACCTACTCTCACCTTCCTCTGCCACTTAAGTACCCAGGTCGTTCATGGCTGGATTCTAGCAATCCTAACTAGAATCACAGGATTTGAGAGCCACTATTCCTTATGTCCATCCAATTCTTGGGAAGAGAGTTGGTAGCCTGTGGAAGTTCCGCCTAAAACGATAGGTGTTCTTCATTCCTAAACTCCGTCAGTACTGGACACGCGCTATCCGGGGCTCCACTCACGTTACGAGTGTGCAGGTGCTGTCCTTGAGAGCTGGTGTTGGCCCTGGTGGTGACCAGCTGCTCGTGCAGTGACGGGCTCTTTCTCCTCCTACTCATGGAAGTGAGTCCAGCTTCTCCCCTGCCCTGCGCACGCCGTGCCTCCAGGTCTGATTTCTGTCTGGCCAAACCTGTTCTCAGTCCAAACTCTGTGTGCATGGGGGACTTGTCTGAGTCCAAAGAATCATTTAACCCACAAAGAGATCTTTTCTTGCCTCCTGTACAGAAAAGGCTAGAGCGGGGTTTCTCAGCAGCAGCGCTACTGCCGCTTGGGGTGGACTCTGTGGTAGGGACCGTGTACTGCCGCTTGGGGTGGACTCTGTGGTAGGGACCGTGTACTGCCGCTTGGGGTGGACTCTGTGGTAGGGACCGTGTACTGCCGCTTGGGGTGGACTCTGTGGTAGGGACCGTGTACTGCCGCTTGGCGTGGACTCTGTGGTAGGGACCATGTTGTATACTGCAGGATGTTAGCGGCTTCCCTGGCTTCTACACATAAGACGCCAGTGGGAGGTACTCCCTCTCTCAGTGTGGCAACAATACAAACTATCTCCAGACAGGGCCAAATACCCCCGAGGGAAAAACTGCCCCAGTTGAGAACCACTGGGCTAGGGAAAAGACAATGGGAAGTGATGCCTGTGTGACTCTAAATCCAGACAGTGGCGTCTAGAGCTTAAGGATGTCGGATCTGGGCTCTTCCTGGTTGTCAGTCCTGACTCTGGCACCTCTGCAGACCACTGTGAGAGGTGAGCGGGTGAGGGGCTACCTGTGGAAAGGGACCAACGTGGAGCCGGGGAGTTACAGAAAGGCAGTACCCAGTGCTGACAACCACAACAAATCCACCTCCTGATGTCACACCTGATTGAAAGTCCTCTCCAACCAAGGCCACACACACTGAAGAAAGAAAAAGAGGCCCTATCAGGACAGGAATCTGCTTGGAAATACACACTGGGCAAAGATGTACACTTATTGCAGCCTTATTTGTAGTAGCACTCTGAAAACCACCTGCCTATCAAAAAGCACTGGTTCAGATAAATCACACACATGCAGCCATGTCCTATAGACATTTTAAAATACAGCAGACCCGTTTATGCTGATATGAAACAAGACCTACTGGTTAAGAGCAAGACACTGTAGTGTTTATGGTGTGCCTCTGTTTCTGTGAAATTAAAATGTGGATTAAAGTGCGTGAATGTACAGAGAGTTTTTCTGATTTTTAGTCATTATACTAATTTGAATCCTTCTGCACAAAGAAGTGTGCCTACAAAACAGGAAACTGACACAGACCTCCTCTAAAAAGAAAATGCTGCAAGGTGACCTAAGGAAAGGCAGTTTTGCTAAAAGTAGTTGGCAACCAAGCTCAGTTGGCACAGCCCTGAGGTCTCAAGCCTTTAAATTTAATGCACTCTTTAAGTCCTTGGTGCATGCTAATTCTTGATAAACAAAGTTGAAACAGTTGGTGGGTTTTTATGTGACTATTATATTATCATGAATGCTTATTCAGGATTAATCCACAATGACACAATAAACCAGGAAATATCCTCAGACTGAAGGAGTGATTTCTACAAACAGCACCCACACCATGAACTTGGTCTTTGCTGGAAGTGGGTCTAACAGACACGGGCAGGATGAGATGAGCAGACCACACAATCAATATGCCAAAAGTTACAACTGTCAAGTATTTATTTGTTTTTAGTTCAGGGAGTAACATAATTTCATAACTAGCAGCAATGTTGTCTGATTCGATCTCAGTTTCTTCCAAAGTATTGAAATGGAAATCTCTTTGTGTATCAACAAAGTCATAACTGCTACCTAAACGCTACCGCTCAAGCTGGTGGGACAGTGACAGGTCAGGAGCCAGGAAGATAAAAATGAATTAACAATGAATGAAATAAAGGAAAGGCCAGGCGCAATGGCTCACACTTTGGGAGGCTGAGGTGGGCGGATCACTTGAGGTCAGGAGTTTGCGACCCGCCTGACCAACCTGGCAAAACCCCATCTCCACTAAAAATTAGCCAAGCATGTTGGTGTGCACCTGTAATCCCAGCTACTTGAGAGGCTAAGGCAGGAGAACTGCTTGAACCCGGGAGGCGGAGGTTGCAGTCAGCTGAAATTGTGCCACTGCACTCCAGCCTGGGCAACAGAGCAAGACTCTCAAAAAAAAAAAAAAAGAGAAAAGAAAAAATAAAGGAAGAACATGTAAGTATACTTCTAAAGTGATAAAACAGTAGGATTTCTCACATTTTTGGGTAAGTTTTCAAATGTAGTTAAAATTAGAAAAAGTCACCAATTTTGTCAAAAGGATCAACTTTTTCAACATAGTGTGCTTAAAAGTTTTCATAACAGAAAATTATTTATTTTGAAAAACAGAAGGCCCCTGCTTTGGAGTTTCATGTTAATTTTGGTCTGTGTTCTTCAACCACTGAATCACATGCAACTCTGTTGTCTGCCTTTGATGCTGCCTTCTTCAAGGAAGCCTCTTCGCAGTGAACCAGATTGGCCCATTAGCAGAAAATGTGCTAGTAAAACTCCTGTGCGTGGTCACTTAATCTCATGACCTTTCTGCCACTATATAGTTTTAAAAGAGCTATCCCATGCACGCCTATAAGCTCAGAAACACTAAGCAGAAAGCAAGGATGTAATTGATCAATCACCCACTGTAGGCTGTTCACATCAACAGTTCTTTCGCCAACCTTTCAAATAGGGCACCATTATCGTTTGTCAGATGAGGAAACTGAAGCTCCAATGGCGTGCCCAGATCACACAAGGAGGAGGTGGCGAGGCAGAGTCTCCACGGGGACCTGGGGGTGCAAATGCACTCTCCTGACCACATCCCACGAGAGCCATACCAAGTCTGGGCATCACCGCTGCCACTGAGCATGACATGCTCCCACTGGAGAGACGGCTGGGGTGCCGCCCCCTCTTGCTCCCTCCTGGCAGCTCTGGGTCCAAGGAACCCGGAGATGGCTTTCCTCCCAGAGCCCCACGTTCACCAACTTGCCAGTGGGTCTCACTCCTTCCTTGCTTGCCTTTCCTGACAGTCTTTGTTTTGCCAAGAAGGGAAGAAAGCCAAGGCAGGTAGGAAAATCGAGCCTCAGATATCCTTGGCCTGGCCTTCTGCCCTTCGGCGGTGCCCGTGGCATAGGCAGGGCGGGCTGGCCTGGCCCGAGGCCTAGGATGAGAAGACACTCATCCTGACCGACTGCCTGTGGGCTGCCAGCGGATCCCACATTTTCTACCAATAGTTCAGCTTGCAGCATAAGCAGGGGTGGCCCTGACTGTCCCCTGGGCACTGTCACCACGGGGAGAACTGCAGATTTAAAATGCCACACGGAAGGGCCGCCAGTCATTTTCCTCCGGTTACACTGTGGCCTCTTTCCCCACGACAGGAAAAATGAGGCCATTTTAAAAGCCAGCTGAATAAACTGATGAGCCCATTGGGCTGGAACCACAAAACAGATCGCAAGTTGGTGTAAGACAGCCGCGGAGGAAAGAGGAGGAGGAAGTATGTTGGGCAGGTACTATCTTGGTTTGGTCTGGGAAGAAAACTCTCCTGCGAAAAGAGAAAAAGGAACCTAGCTCAGGCCTCATTCTTTACATTTCCTGCTAGCTAGCACCCGTCATGGCAGGCCCCATCAATTCAATTCTGGGATGTCTGGAACCCAGCCAAGAGCCGCTGGGCCTCCACACCCTCAGCAGAGCACAAAGCAGCGGCTGCTGCGCCTGGCAGGCACGGCGGGTAAATCAGCCGCTTTCTCTGCAGCCCAGTTTCTCCAGTTTATTACTTGATTTTGAAACATCTCCTCCCTGCACGTGCTTCCTGATCTTGGTCTTCCACGAGTTTCTGGGGCCCACTGCCCACCCCGAAGACCTGTTTTCCTTGGTTTGCTGCGCTCTCACCTGGCCAGAGTTCCCCTTATCATATCTATCACCTTCAGGCTGCCAGAACAAGAAGTCAAACATGTTAGTCACCCTCCTTCCTGGGCCCATGTTCCTCTCGGCCCTCTCAGCCTCTCCACTTCTCCTTCGCCCACAGTGGAGGAGACGCAGTGGCAGAGAGAAAACAGTCGATTCTCCCAGGGCCGTCATCCCTTGGTGGAGATGATGTGGCCTGAAGTCCCCCCAACCCCTGCCATTCTGAGTCTCCCTCTCTCTTCACATGCACACATTCAAATGTGCAAGCACACACACACATGCAAGCACACACATGCATACACACGTGTACACACATGTCCACATGCACACACATTTTGCTCCCTATTCTGAATCAGGCCTGGTAAGTGTGCACTCTGTGTGCAACCTGAAATGGATGCCACTGGCTGGTGACCTTGTCTAGGTGGACCCTGCAGAAAGGTCCCTCGGTTGTGAAAAATCCAGTTTTTATGGCCCAGTGAACATCAGGCATGAATGGGCCTTTCTCCATTCCTTGAATTTTTTTCCCATGAAGTTTAAAACGTGTTGAATAAATGAATTGAACTAGTTACACACACTTTGACAAGTCAGTGAACCTCTCTGTACTTCCTTTCTCCATCTGTAAATGAGCAGAGATACATCCAACTCATGGGGCTGTTGTGTGGCTCAGGGGACGGGGTCAGCAGGCACTCACAAACACGTGTATCTGCAGTTGAACTCCTGGGTATCCACTGAGGTCTCACTACTGATAAGGTCTTTATTTACAAATGCTATGGAATACAAAAGAAACTAAGGCCCAGGGTCCAGGCACTGTCACCTAAGAAGTGAAATGTATGTCACCGTGTGCAGCAAGCAGACACTCCGTCATAATGCAGAAGCTTGGGAGCACCAAGACCTGCCTTCCTGCTATCCTCACTCTCCATCTAGAGGCTTTATGTGTGATTTTGACTTTGATTTTTCAGGGATGCTGACAAGTAGCAGAAAGAATCTGTGCAGCAGGTGGGGATAAATAAGGGACAGAGGGTGGGCAGCTCCAACTGCACCTATAAACTCCAGAAGAACAAGACCCCATCCCCTCCAGGCATGTGCATCCCCTCCAGTGCGCCCCCAGCATGTGCACTCCCTCTCCAGGCCCCGGGAGGTGGTGCCACTCCTCTTCCTATGTGTGCTGCCCACACCCACGCTGGGGTGACTCCGTCCCTCCTCCGAGGCTGCAAGCCTAAGAGGGTATGGAATTGAGAAAGCAGGAAAACACAGATCTAACACAAGAGATCTGCCTAGCCCAACCCCCGCAGACATTCTAAGCTGGGACACTTCCAGATTTGGTGGGGTTTGACTCTTACATACTTGCACGACCCTCTTTTAGGAAAAGGTCACAAAATAAATGCAAAATTCAGCACTGATATGAATAGTTACTTGGAAGAGGCTTTGAGCTTCATGTTCCTTTCCTCTAAGACATCTTCAGAAGACTGGCCACTCAGGTTCACGCAGACACTGTGATTGTGAACTTCCTGCTCACCTAGCACCCCCAACAGACGCCAGCACCAGTCACGTGTGCAGGGGCCGCTCATGATGCAGTAGAGTGGACCCGTGGGCTAATCCCACTCCCAACCCCACTCTGCCTTTTGCGCAAGCTCTTTCACCCTCTGACACCTCCCTCTCTCCTCCAGGTCCCCAGCCCATGCTTCGAGGCCCAGTCCCCTTTTCTCCATGTCTCCACCCGCCAGCACTCAGGATCTGTTTAGCTCCATTTGGATGACAGTTGTCTTGCCCATGCTTGTCATTGCAGTGTTTCAGAAACTTCCGCCATAGATCCCTGTTCCATTTCCCCAAGACCACAGGGCGGTAGGTGAAAATGCCCCCAGCCCCCATCCCGGAAGCCCCACTGGCCACATTTCCCAGGACAGAGCCTCACCTCTGTCCCATCTCTAGCAGGCAGTCTTATTCCCACACTGGTGGGTCTTTAAGGCCCACCTGTCTGTGCAGATCACCCAGCCACCTGGGTGGGGGGTGTCACTCCTTTTCTGCAGTTTTGTGGCAGTTATACTACTGCACCGTGATTTTTATCAGAGTCACACATGTGCCTAACTTGCGTATCCTCACTAGACTGTAATCTTTCCAAAGGCAAGTTTCCTGGCCTGTCTATCCCCCTATGCCCAGAACTTTGGAAAGTGAATGAATGATCAACGAACTAAACATACTTTTTATACAAAATACTTCAGGATACTTTTTTATGGAAAACTACAATATTTTGAAAATTATTGATTAAAAATATTAAGAACAACAGCGGACATAGAGAGGTGTCCGTGTGCCCTTGGGCAATTCATTTACCCTTTTGGTGCCTCCGTTCCCTCAGTGGTAAACTGAGGACAACAATGGCCTCTTCAGCTCATCAGGAGTGTAGGTGGATTAGTGAGTTCAATTGCCACATAGCAAGCATGCAGAAAATGTATGTTGGCCTAGATGACAGGGAAGAAATTCTACTGGCCCCTATAGCCACAGAGTTACAGCTACCTTTGAGAGTAAGGCTGTCTGGAAGGTGCAGTTCTTGGGTAGTTGGGCCGTGTCAGCACCACTGCTAGCAGCTTCTGCCTACAGAGCAGCATTGCAGCTTCCTGGCTGCAGAGGGCCCATCTTCGCACATAGCCCCTACAACCTGCAACCGTCCCCGTGCAGATCTGTCTAAATGAGTCACCTTCATCTGGGTCTCCATGGCAGTCAAGCCTGAGCCTCCAGGGAAGTGCCACCCACTCCAGTGTGGTTCTCCTCCCCCAGAGGTTCAGGCCTGTCCTCGGCTGGATGCTCCTAACACTCTTCTGAACAAACGAACTTGACTGTGTAATGACTACACCATATCTAACCTGCCTGTATTTCTCTCCAGTTTGTTTCTGCAAACTGCAAAGTAACCACCCTGATGATTGGGTAAAATTGGGTGTATTTTTAAGGGTAAAATTAGAGAGAGTTGGCCGACAAGGCCCAGGACAATAACTCACTCATCTTAAAATGACACAGAAATATCCTGCGATAGCTCAGCACTCCTCTGCCATACGCACAGCATATGGACAGCATTCTGTATAAGAATCGCCAGTGTCAGACGTCACGTCTTCATCAGACCCGGCTAAATAACCTCCCAACTGGTCTCCCTGTCCCATCTCCCAACCTCTCCCACCCACCCGTGCTTTCCAGAGCCAGCCACCCGTGACTTTTAAAAACTCTTAACTAAGGGTTTTTTGGGAAAAAATAATAAAAGAGAGCTGAACTTCAATACCAAAAGCCTTACAGCTGAGAATAACGACCACGTCATTTTGCTAGTTCAGGAGTTCAAGATCTGATTTTCTAAAATGATTTAAAACCCCAACTAGACAATTCTATTAAAAAATACATTGATACAATGGATGACAAATTTGGAGCAAATTTGGAAATCTTTGGTATTTGGCATTTTGATAATCACATGCCATCAATGACCTCTACATGTATCCAGTAATAACAACAATCATAATGCCAGTGGCATGTGAAAATGGAAAAAGACCACGATGACCACACCTCCTGACTGACAACAGTATTCAGGGTCTCGGTGCCTCTGATGGTTTCAAAGCTTCTAAGTCATGTGTTTGAAACGGAAGTACATTTATCATTTTTAGGGATGTGAATGTTAGCTCTGGGAATATTTTATTTTGTGTCTTCATTTTGAAAATCTTTCAAATAATGTATTGTCTCTGTGCTGTTTCAAAGCTTCTGTTTATGTCTGTGCTTCTAAGTCCAATGATCATCTAAATCTACTGAGCCTTTAATATGCTGCTATGTACTTGTCTACCTTCAGAGCACCACGTCCTCAAGACAAAGCCCTATAATCATCCCGCATCCACTGTTATTCATTCATGTTGAGTTTTCTTTTGCTTTTTTTATCAGTTTTTTAAACAATGTTTGTTTTGAAATAATTCTCAACTGAGAAGTCTTTCCAAAAAGTTTGATTTCTCAAATTATTTTGTAGATTTCATGTGACATCACAAAACCCATGAGTATGATGGAATAATGTAAAATATTTCACAGAGAAAGCCCAGGACGGTGGTTAACGGTACAACTCTGGAGCTACAGTGGCTGGGTTCAAATCCCAGTGCTGCCACGTATTTGCTGTAGAACCCTGGCTAAGTTACTTAACCTTTCTCTGCCTTAGTTTTCTTAACTGTAAAATGGGTATAGCCTACTTGGGGAAAACATTACCCTTCAGTAAAATGTCCAGTTCTCCTCTATTTTCAGGTACATGTCCCCTTGAAGTTAGCTGTGGCCATATGAAACGCTTTGGCCAACAAAATGCCAGTGGAAGTGATGTGAGTTACTCTAGGGAATGAATATTTAAAAGCTGGTGTACAATTCTCCAAGTTTCTTCCTGAAGAGAAATAATCCTGAAAGCTGAAGTTCATTTTGAGATGACATAAGATGGAAACAGCCTAGAAAGCTAAGGCTCCACTTAGTCTTGGACAGTCGCTGAGCCCCACGAATGACTTGACACGCATAAGAAATAAGCATCTGTTGAGTTAAGTCACTGAAATTTGGGTGTTGTTTCCATAGCAAAAGCTAGCCTGTTCTGGTTGACACATTTCCTCACAGAGTGCTGTAAGGATTAAATGAATTCGTGTACATAAACACTTTAAAAATGCTAACACATAAAAACTATACAAATATTTGCTAAAATTCTCTATTGCATAACATGCATTTTTTTTTCACATTTTCACATCTTTAATTGATGGTGTTTCATATTTTAACTGGCACCAGTGTTTCTTTCCTAATGGTCCCCAAAATCACAAGACATCTTAGATCCAATGAGATAACATATTAGTATTCTTATTATTTTAGAGGCTAGTGAGTAAAGAAAAGAGGGCTTGAGAAAAAAGTACTGCATTCCCACCTATGGTACAAACAAAGGTTTTGCAATAGTTTGAGTAGAGGAACGTGAGGGAGGACAGTCATTGCTCGAAACACAGCAGTAACACATGCCAAACTCAGCATTAGTCCGTATTTATTTTGGGCGCAGATGTATTATTTGGATTCGCTCTTTGTACACACCAAGTGGTGACAGTTCATTAGTAGTGAATATAGCAGTCAATATTCAAGGAAGGACTTTTGGTAAGTGCTTTTAAAAAAACTGTTCAGTATTATACCTTGGAGTGCACTAATAAATTAATTCATATGTCAAAATAATAATTGGCAGTTACAAATTCATTAGGTCTTTTTCTCAGCAAAACATCAGTCATCACAATCAATCAATGCTAATCTGAATATTATTTGTTGTTATAATTTTCTCCATATTAAATTTGGAAATTTGTTTTAGTGATTTAGTTACATGTGTAAGAACTAAACACAAAGTTTTTTTTCCCAGTTTTATATTTGTACACATTAACATAACAGAATATAAACATAATTAAATCAAAAAAGGATGTCCTTTAAAGGGGGTGCATACATTATTAAACTTTGAGAAACACTGGCTCAAACTATGCGAACATGCAGTGGTCGTAGTTTACCTGATGACACTCCTAAAATATTCTCTGTAAGACAGGAAATCCTCCCGAATATGCAAACCAGGAAGTAGCCACTGTTGGACAGCCAGCCTGCAAGCCGATGCTGGAGAGGCCTGTCTGAATCCTCCACTCTCAGTCTCCACCCTCACCAAAGGCTAGGTTTCCCCTCTTCACAGCTGCTCCTGCAGCTTCGTTACCAGAGCCAACCTTTCCAGCCAAGGAAGGTGGCCAGACTAGCAGGGATGAGAGAACATGCTTGACAGGAGGTCCTGGGAAACCCAAGGAGGGAATGAAGCATTTCACACACGCCTCCCCTGAGCGGTGGAGGCCCAGTGTGGGAACACAGCCTCCATCTGCTACTGTTGCTGCCCGGGAACCACGCAGGCATCATGGGCTTGTTAACAAACCCCCACCGAGGCCTGGCTCCTGCTGGAGCTCCTGTCGGGGCTACCTGTGCTGCCAGGGCCTGATCGTCACAGCCACCGAACATCTGGGCCCCAGACCCACAGCATCTGTGTTGCCTTCTCACTAACACTAGCATCTCCCTTGACCAAACCACGATGCACACAAACCGGATTTCATTTCCGAACACTGTGCTTGGCTGCTTTTATAACGAAGAGCAAGAGAACTCTTGTTCTTTCTGCATCTTGATTGGCATTTGGACCTTGACTGAGTTATTTAATGAATTAATTAATGATTTGGAAACCCTGATTAGAAGCAGAGTTGTGTTGGCTTCTTGGGGAAAATATATTCTTCAAGGTGAAGAACTGAAGAATCATTCACAATTGATTATCTGGCTCCATGAACCAACACATAAGCTAAACACACACACACACACACACACCACCACCACCACCACCACCACCACCACCACCACCACCACCACCACCACCACCACCACCCTTAGACAAAGAGATTTTAGGAACTGTCTCATCTTTTCCAAAACTTAGATGCATGTTGATGTTACGGAGCCGGACTGGACCTTAGAGTCTTCTGTTTCTATCCCCTAGTTTTACAGATGAGGAACTGAAAGCTAGGGTGAAAGCATAACTTTTCCAAAGCAACATGGATAGCAAGCAGCAAAACGAGGCTGGAACCAGCTCTCCTGACTACAGTCCACGGATCTTTCCTAACTTGAAGAAAAGGAAACAGACCATTCCTTCTAATTTCCCTCTCACCATCTGGCGGCTCTCAAGCATGGCACCTGCATATGATAAATCAGCCACCACATGTAGCCCCAGATTTGAGTCATTCAAAGGGACCGAGCAAATGCACTGTTTGGCAGCACCAGTCAGACGGAGCTGAACTGAGGAGCCAGGGCCCGGGAAACAATGGCGCAACTCGAGGCACTGGTCAGGCTCCTCGACAAAGAACAATAGTGGGCTCGTTGCAACATGACTTGTGAACATGCAGGGATGGGGTCAGGACGTTGTCATGGTCTGAATTATGTCCCCTAAAAGTCATCTAGAAGACTCCACCCTTAGCACCCATGAATGTGACCTTACTTAAAAATAGGGTCTTTGCAGATACAACCCCATTAAGATGGGATGACTAGGGTGGACCGTGATCTAATATGATTGGCATCCTTCTACAAAGAGGAAGAGAGACACAGGGACAGAGGTACTCAGAGGGGAGATGTGAAGACACACAGGGAGAAGCCGGGTGAGGACAGAGGCAGAGACGGAATGATGCACCCACAAGCTGAGAAGCTCCAAGCTGGCGACCACCAGAAGCTGGAAGAGACAATGAAGGATCCTCCTGACAGGTCTCAGAGGGAGCACCGCCCCACCCACACCTTGAGCTTGGATTTCTGGCCTCCACAGCTTCTGCTGTTGGAAGCCACTCATTTTTTGGGACTTTGTTATGGCAACTCTAGGAAATGAATACAGGTGGTAAACAGTTTTACTAGAACAACACATGGCTCACTTGTTGAGTGGTGATTTTAGACTTTTAAACTCTTCAAGAGCACCACCAAAAATTTCTGGAATCTGAAAGTACCCTGCAAACATGAAATAAGAGAGAACAGCTGCCCAGATGCTCTCATTTCCCCTGCACGCCTACATTCCTTCTAATCACTATTTACACCCTCTCCAGATCCCACCCCTGCTTCTCTGCCTCCACCACAAAACAGAAGCCTCTCCCAGCCATCACCCACAGGAGGCAGGGCTGAAGGCAGGGGACAGTAATGCTGACTGTGACCTGGCCCCATGGCTCCTCTTCATGTTACAACCACACACAGGCCTCTCAGTCAGACCTTCATTCAGCAAGTAATTACTGAGCACCTACCATGAGGTGGACATGGCTCCAGCCTGGGGACAACAGACCAGGAGGCTGTCCCAGGGAGCGTCCATCAGAGATTAAACAGATAGATGACTGATTGATTGACAGATGGGCAGATAGGTGACAGATGGGAGAGATAATAGGCAGATGATAGGTGATAGAGATAAATGACAGATGACATGTGATAGATGATTGACAGATAAATGATAGACATGTACAGAGATGATAAATAGATGATACATAGAGGACAGATGATTGAGAGATAAATGACAGGCAAAAAAGGAAAATACCAGGTAGCAACAGAAAGAACAGAGTGAGGTGATGGTGGACAATCATGGGGTTATTTCGTGCTGTCTGGTCAGGACGGTCACAGAGGAGGGGACCCTCTACCTGGCCTCCGGATGAAACACCAGTTCCTGCATCCTCACAGAGGGTGTGACCAGAACCAGGACCCTCAGGAACGAGAGCATATCTGGTGACAGAGGCACCCCCAGCAGGTCCCAGCCCGCCCACTTCCAGCACAGGGTCACCTGCACTGCCTCCTGGAAGCCCGATGTGGCCTCGTGACTCACTCTAAGCAATGAACCCTAATGGCACTCACTTCCCCTTCCGCCTTCTGCCAAGGGCCCAAGGCCCAGGTGGAGCCGAAGCCTGGGCAGCCCCAGCAGGGCCTGTCATAGACACAGCCTCTGGGCCGCCCACGCTGCACCTAGAGTTAGGAGACCTGTGCTCTGGTTCCAGCAAAAATACATTTTTGTTTTAAACCATGAAGGTTTGGAGGTTATTTGTCAGCACAGCACAGCCTGACCCTCCATCTCCAAAGGCAGGTTTGGGGGAGGAGGGTGGGGAGCCTGGGCAGGGCTGCCCAGGGTGAGGGTGTGGGGGCAGGGGCTAAGGGAAGGGGCCTCTCTTAAGCCTATGTGAAGCCACTGGGAGGTTTCCACAGGAAACTGGTCCACAATGGAAAGAGTAGGCAATAAGTAGGAGGGCAGGCCTCACACAGGAGGGGTCTAAGACTGGGACCCCCAGGACCATGACCTCTAGGATGCACCGTTCACCAGCTCTGTGATCTGAAGCGGGACACTTCTGTGCCAAGTTTCATTCAGCCTTTTTTTTTTTTTTTTTTTTTTTTTTTTTGAGATGGAGTCTCTCTGTGTCACCCAGCCTGAAGTGCAATGGCGTAATCTTGGATCACTGCAACCTCCGCCTCCCGAGCTCAAGTGATCTTTCTGTCTCAGCCTTCCAAGTAGCTGGGATTACAGGCGTGCACCACCACACCCAGCTAATTTTTACATTTTTCTAGTAGAGACAGGTTTTTTAGTATTTTTTTTTTTTTGGTAGAGGCAGTTTCACCATGTTGTCCAGGCTGGTCTCAGACTCCTGACCTTAAGTGATCCACCGACCTTGGCCTCCCACAGTGCTGGGATTACAGGAGTGAGCCACTGTGCCCAGCTTCATTCACCTTTATAAACAAGGATAACAAAATAACCACTCTCACGGTGCTGCGTGAGGATGAGAGGCGCCAATTCATGTGAAGGGCCTGGAAGAGCGCCAAGCATCTGGTAAGCGCTCAAGAGGAGCTGAGGAATCACTGCCACTCCTGCTGCTAGAGACCCGTGACCATTCCCCAACAAATGCCTGAACTGACCCTTAGGGGCCCCTCGCTCATTTCTGCAGCCTAAGTCTCAGCTCTGCTTCAGCACCTTCCAGGGTAAGAGCAGAAAAGAGCCATGGGGCCAGGTCACACCTTTTCTAAAAGTCAGAAGTCAATGTAGGAGAGCCCCAGAAGAGCTGGACGCCGGGCCAGCACTCGCCCCTCCAGCACTCCCTGGGGAGCAGAGGCCAACACATGGGCTGGAGCACCGTGCTGTGACAAGGCCACCCCTCAAGGGCCTATCTTTGTATACAGCTGAAAAGGGGAAATTGAGCGCCAGCGTAGCTTCTCAGCTGCAGGTCACCCCAAGCTGCAAAGGAGGATGTGGGCAGGCACTGGGCAATTGTGTTTCGGGAGGCCTGCAATGTTCCACTTCCCCAGCACTCTCACATGGGATCCCTGGGTTTCCAGATTCATAATGTGCACGGAGGGACGGCTGGCTGAGAGGTTTTGAAATCCGTCCCTCATCCATGAGGTCTTATGCCAGTTCTACTTAATACTTTGTTTTTCCAATTCTAAGCATCAGTTGCCTGCCAGAAAATGAGTTGTGTTTGCTTCAAAAATACTACAAAATGCAGAACTGGTGAGTACAAATGGCTCTAAATTTAACAAATATTGTTCACCCAACCAATGTACAGTATTTTTCTTCCCACCCTTTCAAACCCTTCCTTGACCTTGAAGTCAAAGTTTAGCTGGAGGATCAGCCTCCCATGCCCGTTCTGGCCTTCATTCCCAAGTTCAGCCTGGACAGTTAATTGATAACAGGTGCGTCACCCACGGTCCTGGCAGCGCTGACCCGGGCTGGAAGCTCCAGCGCCCCCAGCGGCAACCCTTCTGCAGGATTTGTGTCCCAACCCAGTTTACTTGGCAAACAACAATGTGGGTGTGGGTGGAGATGAGAAAAACATCTGCCTTCTCATCTGGCTTTCAAAATACAGTGTTCCCTAAAAGACTGGAAGGGAGGACAGAGAGTTCTAACTGGCTGGAAACTCCTGCCCAAACAGATGACTTGGAAAGTTGATTTCATTCTGGGGGATGGGTGTGGAGTGTTCTAGACCCACCCAGCAAGTTACAACCTTTCTCTTCATTCCTTCCTTTCCAGAACTGGTTATGACTATTTTTTTTTTAACCTGAGCATCCACACCATATCAAACACCATCCAAGCACACATATTTTGTGTGCAGTAGGTTGATAAGTTTCTAAAAGAACACACAAAAGCATTTGAGCCAGACTTAAGTATCGCCAAGAAGGAAAAGGCAAAAGGGACCCTATCCTTCTGTGACCTGTCAGTGAAGACTAAGAACTGAAAAGGACTCCTGTTTCCTCCATCACGTGCTGCCCCCTTGCAAACGAGATCGGTGGCGAATCTTGTTCATCAGACCATTCCTGATTCTTCACCTCCACATAGATGCTCCGTCGCTCTGCAATATCATCCAGTATCCAACATCAGGTGGCCACAGGCACAGCAGAGAGCTGGTGTCATGAAGGGCTCTGATCTCTAGAATGTTTCATTTTTAGACACAGGCACTTACATTCTGCAAGAAGTAATGAAATGTTGGCAAGTAGCAATTGTAGGCATTGGTGCAGGGGTTAAATAAAACTTTCCTTTAACTCGCTGCTGGAATAGATTAGAGAAATCCTTCAAGACATAAACTGTGTGAAGGAGAAGACAGATTGCCTTTCTTCAGCTGACTGAAATTTTAATATTAAAAATTAGGCTTCTATGAAAGCAGGAAATGGAACAGGAAATCCAAAAAGTAACCAGGAGTGGAGAGATGAGGAAGTAAGTAAAAATCATGAAGCACCTCCAGCTACAATCAGGACCCTGGGGCTTCACTGCAATCTCCTCTCTTTCCAGAGGTTTCTAACCTCCAGTGCTCCTCCATATCAATGCAGAGCAGGACGCCTGGGAATGACACAGGGTGCTTGTCAAACACACAGGCTCCTGGGCTGAGAGTCTGCAGCTACAGGCCTGAGTGCAGCCAAGGATTTTGCCTGTTGATTTCCAGATGACCCAGATCCACACTCGGGTTTAGACTAGTCTCCAAAACTTAGTCTTGCTGACTTTATTTTTTTTTTTTTTGAGACAGAGTCTCGCTCTGTCGCCCAGGCTGGAGTGCAGTGGCCGGATCTCAGCTCACTGCAAGCTCCGCCTCCCGGGTTTTATGCCATTCTCTCGCCTCAGCCTCCCGAGTAGCTGGAACTACAGGCGCTGCCACCTCGCCCGGCTAATTTTTTGTAATTTTTTAGTAGAGACGGGGTTTCACCGTGTTAGCCAGGATGGTCTCGATCTCCTGACCTCGTGATCCACCCGTCTCGGCCTCCCAAAGTGCTGGGATTACAGGCTTGAGCCACCGCACCCGGCCGTCTTGCCGACTTTCTTCCCATATCTATGAGCATGAATGTCGGGCCGTTACATAAACAGCACTGGAAAATCATTACAAAATTCAAGAAAAAAATATCTGAGCTATTTAAGTACAAGGTTTACTATGAATATTATTTTGGCTTCATTTTATGTGCCATGCTAGTTTATGAACGTTCTATAAGATTTTAAGAAGGCATTTTATATTCATAATCAAATATTGAAAGGAGAGGGCCTCATATAGCTAACCTGGCTCAAAATCAGCTTTCTGAGCAGATAAGGATGCTCAGGAACCACTGAGTTCGGCTGGTCTCCAAAACGCTGCTAAGTGTCAACAGCCTGTTGAAGGTGGCATTGACCTTCCCTAACCTCTAGTGTCTGTTTGTGGGTGTGCTGAGGAGCTATGAAGCGCCCATAGCCTTCAGGGAATATCCAGGGTGGTGGCGAATGGGCAGCCCTTTAAAGCCTGTGCTTGGTGCCCAGCAAAGAGCACTCCCATCAACTCTGTTATTTCAACAGGACTGGGTCCTGGGACCTGGCAAGGAGAACCGGTGGCCCTGGACTCTGGGTTCTGCCCCGGGCTACCCAGATCCAGATGGGAAGAGCCCAGGGTTGGCAGGGGATGAGGAGATTTGGAGGCTCCATTGACTGAGCTGCCTAAGTACCCGGTGCTGCCTTCCATCCTGCACCCCTTCCCTGCCTGGCCACAGTCAGAGCCCAACTGGAATGAACTGCACTGAAGAGCGGCTCCCCTCCCTCCCTGGGGCTGCAGCCCTGGCTTCCTCTCCTACAGGAAGGGAGGTAAAGCTACTCCTTACGAAGGATGTGGACTCAAGAGGGGCCACACACAAAGGGGAGCCTGTCACATGGGGGGAGCAAGTCAGGATGTTACTAACAATCAAAAGCTTCCTTCAAAGGTTCCTGTTTAAAAATTTCAAAGGGTAGGACTTCCAACCTGCTGGTCTCCCCAGGATGCCCCGAGGGTCTCGGGGGAGGGTGCAGTCAGACACGTGGTGTCTCCCCACCCTATCAGCCACCCCGACCTCTCTCCTCAGTGTTTCCAATATAGGGTTACCTCTTAGGTGGTCCTGGGGAACATTTTCTTCTAGTGGTCACCTGGCTGAATGCATAGACGTCCCCTGAGACATCTTGTTGGAGCAGAGATGGGGACCTGAGGATACCATCACGGGCAGGCACCATTCCCAGGACAGGGAGAGAGGAACCAGCTTCGTGCCCTTTCTTCATAGTGGGCTCATCACTGAACGGAAGGGAAATCACTGTCAGTCACTCCAGCTGCCAACCTGGGTCTCCCTTCTGCTGCTGCTGGGTAGAAAGCAGTTTTGGTGACCCCAGGTCATGCACCCAGGGGTATTTATTGCCAGGGCCCCTGGGGTACATCTGCCCATACTGTTCCCTTTGGAGCTTCTCAGTAAGAGAGCCCATAATGTCTAAAAATGGTGCATGTCAAACTTCATTAAGGTTCTAGAAAGAGGCCTAAGTATAGTTATCCACTAATAAATTAAGGTGATTTTGAGAAAGATTAGCTATAGGGGGCCTTCTCCTTTCAAGATTTGATTACGAAGATAAAGTGCTATATTAAAATATTACAGAATATTTGTAAAGTAGCATGGCACATAAAACGAATCTCAAAATACTACTCAGTAAACATTGTATTTAATAGCATGGATCTTTTTGCCTTGTATTTTATAATCATTTTTCAATCCTTATTATATTAAAAGCCCAGCATTCTCATTTTGTGGATATGGGGGGAAAAAAACAGCAAGTCTAAGCAAATAACAAGACATCTGGTTTCACAACTCCTAGTCCAATAAGTTCTCGGTACAGAATGAGGTCCGACATGGTCAACAAACATGCCATCATGCCACCCACAGCTGGACACGCAATACCCGGGGCTCCAGCTGGCTGTGGAAGAAGGGAGAGGTCTCCATCCCTCCTTCTGTGATGTAAGTAAGCTCTCCTTTCTGAAGAGCCCCTCAAGCCAGAGACTGAATCCCCAAATAAAAATACAACAGAGGTCAGCTCTGAGAAAACAAAATGACTCATCGCCTTACCTCCTGTCCTAAGTCCCTGGCTTCTCACACTCTCCTCTCTTGACTGTGTTCCAGGGCAAGGAAAATACCTACCATTGCCAACTACGGAACTGTTACCAATGAAGGCCACCTTGGCTGCAAACTTATCTTTGATATGGGACATTCTCCATTGCTTGCGGTGGAGAGAACAGACCCTTTTCCTTTCTATGATAATATGCCCCAACGGAGGTTTTCCATCACATGAATAATCTAGATGACAGGTTTTCTGTGTAGCGTCTTATGCCAACCTACGTCCCTCATGCACAGCTTTGGAGAAGGGTCCATAGCTCTGACTACCCTGAGCCCAGAACATCTCCATCCCTCAGGCGGTCACCTGCAGCAGTGCAGCTGGAGGAAGTAGGTACTTTAGAGCATGTTTTCACACCTTGCTACTAGAGAAGTGGCAAAGCACTCTTGTTTTTGAGAAGTGATAACCTCTTAGAGATGAAAAAGGAAAAAGCTAAGGGGAAGCACTGAGCTGGGGAAATTCTTACAAATAAAGAATCTTATAGCAGAAGAGTTTTGCTTCTTTTGTAAACAGAATCAGTGTCACTAGTGGAATTACAGCCCTGTGGGGCGGAGAGGGGGGCACTGTTTGTCTGGCAAACAGTGCAAGTCATTTGTCACACCTAAATATGACTAGGTTCCTCTCAGCTACACCATGTCTCCCACCATGTGACCTGTGATTTCTTCCTGCTCTCCTTTCCATCTGTGTCCATAAAGACTTGGAGTGAGATCCGGTTTGCTTTTCTGCCTCCTCTGTCCTATTTGCCAGAGAAAACATTATGGAATTCCTCCCAGGAATCTTCCCGCAGTGGTTTCTGTGCAGCCGTCCGCATTCTGTCCTTTGTGGAAACATTTCTCCCACCATTCTGCACCAACAGGTGTGCTGGCGTAAGCCTGTGGATGAGCACCACTTTGCCTGAACATCACACCTGTCACGGGAATGTCTGTTCTGTGGACAACACTGAGGAATGCCTCTTTCCTCATGCCGAGCCGCTAGCCCTCCACAGACACTTTTTAAAAACTGCCACCCACATCACAAATGGCTGCTTTTACTTCTCTCTCTACTCTACCAGCTCGTTTTAAATGCTCCAGCTTAAATTTATCACAGGTCCTCACTGGGGTTTATGGATAGCTTCTAATGTACCCGAATTCTAGAGTTATGGGAGAGAGGAGCAAATAAAGTAAAGGATGTGGTAAACCAATTTGTAAAAGGAGAGGAAAAAAATGCAACCCAGGCAGAAAACAATGGCATTCTTTTCCTACTAAATGTAAAGCAAATATTAAACTCCTGCAAGGATTTCAGAATTTATATCCATACCCATGCATTTATATCCTAATTGCTCATCACTATGGGAACCAGGTATTTTTGATTGATACTCTAAATATAATAAAGCACAAAAGAAAAAAAAAGTAGACACAGCTTTCTGGATGTAGACGTTTTTCTAGGTGGTGCTTAATGAATTTAAGCTTCTGAGACATGGTTTATATTCATCGGATCCCCTATCCTGATAACAGACCCTGGTTCCTTGGTTTAAACTGCAAGGATCAGACTCACCTGGAGGCTTATGAATATGCAGACTGGTGGGGGGCACCCCCAGAGTGTCTGAGTCAGTGGGTCTGGGAGGGGCCCGAGAGCCTGCAGTTTTAACAGGTGCTGTAGATGCTGCTAGCTTAGGGCCCTCTTTGAGAACTGGCTGCTTAGTGTTTTGAGAATTAATAAGAGAAGGACAAGTGGGAGATGCGACTCTGACATTAAGGATCGCACTAAAATACCTCTCCACCCTTTGCCAAAGTCCTCACTTGGTGTCTTCATGTGGGTATTCAGAACTCTAGAATTCAAGTTAATAATACAGCATGGAGGCCTATGCTCTATGAAATGTCCTGACAACACCCCTAACTTATCTCAAAGAGACTTACTACACATTTAATTTAGGTTTCACAGGGAAGTTTTTGCATGTTAATTAAACGCCAATTGATTACTAAAGGCACATCCACTGAGGATTAACTAACGTCACTGACGTGGACTTCTGACATAACTGCAAAATCCAGTACTTAACAGAGAGCAACAATCTGGCTCATGATTAGAAATCAAATCACTATGGAAGAAATAATTTTTAAATGTGGGTATTTTTCATCATGAGATTTGCTGACATATGGCAGCAAACAGACTTGACTTGGGATAACATTTTCTAACTATTGTCCTTAGCCTGCCCTGTTTCTGAAGCTGCTCCTGCCACAGCGGAGTGCCTCTAATGGACAACCCCTCACTCAAGGACACCACTGACTCGTCCACACAAATCCAGAAGTGCGGTGCACACATATTGTAGCCTTGCATTCTAGTCTCAGAGCACAAAATGCTAACAACTACAACAAAAATAACAGCACCACGCACTGAGTCTACTGTGCTTCATGGACTACATGAAAGAGGAACTATAACACCAATATTCCAGTCAATGGAAACGGGGCTCAAAGGGAGTAAAGAGTGGGCTGACCAGGGTGACGTGTGCAAGTCAACGGTGGAGCTAAGGTCAAATTCTGGGTGGTCTCACCCCAAAGCTCTTTGCTTAATCACTTCACATATACTGAATATTAAACATTTACAGTCTACAGAGTCTCCCTTTTCTTGAAGATTTTTATGTGGTACATAATAGAATCATTTTACATGATACATAATAGAATATTTATTATGTTTTACAAATAAAACTGAGGCTGAGTGAGGTTGGGAGAGTTGCTCAAATTCATAGAGGAAGCCATAAAACACCATGACTCTAACTAGACTACAAAGCCCCCTCTAAGCTCCGTCGTTGCTCTTGGAGAATCCATCCGTGTGCTTCACTTGGGAAGTTCAGAGGTATTTACGAAATGCCTTCTATGTGCTAAACACTGGCAAAATGAACTTGCTGATGATTTTTAAGATTGGTCAACTTGAATGATGAGTTACTACAGATTAAACATGGCCACGTGTTCTGTGATGCACTTCCCTATAAGGGGAGATTATATCCGCTCCCACAGGGATTTTGGGCTAGTCTATGGCCCAGTAATTATATCCCAATTACTTATCACTATGGGAACCAGGTACTTTTGACTGGTACTTTAAATATTATAAAGACACAAAATAAAGAAAAAATTGCCGGCCAGGTGCAGTGGCTCACACCTGTCATCCCCACACTTTGGGAGGCTGAGGCAGGTGGATCATTTGAGGCCACGAGTTTGAGACCAGCCTGGCCAACATGGCAAAACCCGGCCTCTCCTAAAAATACAGAAATTATCCAGGCATGGTTCTCAGCTACTCGGGAAGCTGAGGCATGAGAATCACTCCAGGAGGCAGAGGTTGCAGTGAGTCGAGAGTGTACCACTGCACTCTAGCCTGGGCGACAGAATGAGACTCTGTCTCAAAAAAAAAAAAAAAAAAAAGGAAAGGAAGAAAAAATTGACAAGATACAGACTGCTGGGTGTGGGCATTTTTCTCGGTAGTGATTTAATAAGTTTAAACTTTTGAGGGACAAAAGAGAAGGAGACAATTTAATCTCTTTAGTCTTCTATATAACTCATCGCTCAAGTTGACCAATCATAAAAATTATCAGCAAATATGTATTTTGTCAGTGTTTAACACATAGCAGGCATTTTGTAAATTGCTCTTAACTCACTGAGTGAAGCATACAGACTGATTATCCTAGAGAAATGACAGCTTAGAGGAGGCTTTGTAGTCTAGTTAGAGTGCATTTTATGGACTTCCTGTGTGACTATTTAGCTTTGACTAACAGGGTATGGTGAAGTGACTGTAGGCCAGTCCATAGGCTTCAAAAGGACTGGCAGCTTCCACCTTGGTCCCCTGGAGCCCTGTGCTGCCAGGTAAGAGGTCTGACAGTCCCACCTTAGAGACTATGGGGAGGTTCTGAGATGACATGGGGAAGATGAGGTATCAGATGATCCCAGGCTTCCTATCCCTACCAGAGTGCAAGGGTGCTGAGAGAAGCCTTCTTGAACCCCCAGGCCAGCCTAGCTACTAGCAGAAAAATCCCAGGTGTCTGAGTCCATACATGCTGCTAAAACAGAAGACCACAGACAGGGTGGCTTAACCAACAAACATTTATTTATCATAGTTCTAGGGGCTGGGAAGTCCAAGATCCAAGCACCAGCAGAGTCGGTGTCTGGTAAGGACTTGCCTTCTGGTTTGCAGATGGGTACCTTCTCATTGTATCTTCGCAGGTGCAGAAAGTAGAAAGGGAGAGCAAGCACTTGTGTCTCTCCTTATAAGGAAATAATCCTATTCATAAGGGTTCCATCCTTATGACCTAATCACCTCCCATATACCCCACCTCCTAACACCATCACACTGGCAGTGAGGATTTCAACGTATGAATTTTGAGGGGACACAAATGTTCAGTCCCCAGCACTAGGTGACCTCAGTTAACACAACATGGAATTAAAGAATCATCCAACTGAGTCTTGTTCAAATTCCTCATTTCCCAAATTACAAAACATAGTCAAACTGGATGTGCTTTCAGTCACTAATTTTTGGGGTAGTTATGCAGCAATAGGTTACCAGGAAAAAAAAAACAATACTTGTTACCTGGAAGAGGGGTGCTTCTGAGACAAAAATGACAACATGTGGCTCAGGACTGGAGACCTGGTGGTGGAGGTCGAGCAAGGTCTGGAAGGCCTCAAGACATCTGTTAATGGGGAAGGAGGGACAGTGAGAAGTTGTTATTAGAGACTGGAGTACAGACAGTCCATGCTACGTGACGGCAAAGAGTTTAATGAACCCATCACTTGACATAACATGGAAAATAGAAGGTACAACTAGGAATTCATGAATTAGGCCTAGGAGCTTCCGGTGGGGTAGCATACAGAACTCAACTCCTGGATGTCAATGATAAAATTCAAAACAAAGATGAACCAAAAAAGGAACTGTTAGTTTTTATAAACAGAATGTAGAAGAAAAATAAAGCAGCCAGGACTTGCTAGGTTTGAAAATAAAACTTTCTTATCCTTAGTCTCTCCCAGCAAAAGATTCTCAAAGGAAAAACTGGTTCCAGGGCAAAGATCAAACCCAAGATGTTATTGCAAGATTCTTTGTTAGGTCTTCAGAAGGTCTAAGGTGGTGTCTCACGGGTCATTTCAGACGGATGAAAGTCCTGCAAGGGATGTTCAAGGCATGCCTCAAAGAACTTCTCTATTAAAAAGATGGCTTCCATAGCTCCAGACAGCCTCTCAAAGAGCTAAAGTTAAAGAAGGGCCTGTGTGGCTCCCAGGGATTGATGTGTACTGATAAGGGGAGGGGCCTAAAAGAGCCCAGCCTCCCAGGAGACTCTTCCACAGGGGCATGGGTAAAGCCATCTTGAACCCTCCGGACCAGCCCACTTGCCAATGGCCACAAAGTGATCCCTGTCAAACTCTATGTGAAGCAGAAGAATCGTGGGCCAGTGCCCGCCCAAATTCCTGATCCACAAAACTGTGAGACATAAAAAGATGATACTTTAAGATACTAATTATAGAAGTCACTTCTTATGCATCAAATAACAATTACGACACAAAATTTCACAGCAAATGAGATGAGCACTGCAAAGGTCAAATGAAAATTGTTATCACCTTCTTTGTGTTCATATCTGCGTACAGTTCCACCAAGGTATGACCTGCTACTAACCACCTAACAACCAGATGCAAATTTCTTACCCTTTCTGCAGCAATAGACACAGTTCACTTACCCCCGCCCTTCTTGAAACTCCTCTCAGCTTCCCCTGCACACTGAACTTATCATTTTCTCAACTCCATTTTCATAAGTGGCTACCATTTGTCCCTTTCTATTTTCACTTCTACCACCTACTTGAAGCCATTCTATCTCTTACCTGGGCTGTTGTAGTTGCTTTGTAACTACTATCTCTACCTCCGGGATGTTCTAAACCTCATGTCATACTAATCTTCCCAAAGTGCAGCTCTGATCATATCCAGCCTTACCTCCTACCAAATGTAAACTATTCATCAGTCAAAATACACTACTCACTATTCCCCAAATATATGCCCCAGATCTTTACACATGCAATTTCTTCTCCATAGAATAACCTCTTTTCCTCACTCAACATCCATCTCAGCCTTTAAAAGTCAGCACTATTGCTATATAATCCCTAAGCCACCACCGCGCTGCTGCTTTCCTCTCTGAGGAGGTATGGACCTAACCCCCCAGCCTAAAGTCAGTCTCCTTCCTCCCAGATTCCCATGGTGGATGGCTCACAATTGCCTACCAGTTTTACCATATTCGGTCAAGTGATAAATTCATAGGTTCATCCTCTACCAGATGATATGCTCCTCAAGGTTGGGAAGTAGATCCCAGTTGTGGAAACACAAGAAGTCCACACACTCGGGAAAACAGACCTTGCTCTCAAAAAATGTTATATTCAACAAAAAGACAAGACCAGCACGATGAACACTTAGAGAACAAAATAAGACGGGATATAATGAACTTCTAAATTACATGGTACAGATTGTAAGAGCTTTAGAAGACTGGAGAAGTAGAGGAGCTATTGTGGAGCGCTGGAATCCTCAAGTGGAACTGTGTGGATGAGGCAGAATGTGCACTTGTAATGTCAGGCTGGGAGGAGACAAGTGGAGAGGAAGGAAGCCACTTCAGACAAAGAAAGCAACATGAGCTCACAGAAAGGAGCGGATAAACATGATGCATTCACAGAAGAGTGAGGAGACGGGCCTTAGCTAATTAATTCTCCAGGAATAGGGAGACTCTCCAAGGCAGCCTCTTCTCCTAAGAAATCCCATTCTTGTCATAAGCTCACCTTATCTTTGGCTTTAGAAATCATTAAGATATTTCCTGGACTAAAATCTGGGACGTGTAAGGGAAAAATATTTGAGTCCAGTATGGTTCAGGAGAATCAAGGAAATACGAGCATCCTGCAGTGGGGGTTTGGGGCAAGTATTCCCCCCACCTGTAAGAAGCATACACAGGAGAGCGGACCACTCCCACAGCTGTATCCACTGCACAGGGAACTGAGCCACAGGCCCTCAGCAGCCAATCTCTGCTCCATTTGAACCACTGTCAGTTTTTTAGCCTGTCCTGACTGACTTAGTGAGCCTTTAGTCATACATGTTTCCTAAACAAAGTTCTCTCACCTTTGTTTTAAAGACTGTGGATCTGTGGCCCCAGGGAGGTTTGAGGAAATTGCTGAAGACCCCATTGCCCAGGATAGAGCAAACCCAGAAAGGAAAGCAGCTGTCTGGCTCTGCACCCCAGGGGTTCTCCCTCTCTGTTGTACTTTCTCCCAAGAAGATGAAGTCTTGCACAGGTCACTGATTTTACCTACAGCAATAAGCGGCCCCATGGAAACTATCTCATGATGTGTATTCAATAATAAGTGTTTGAAGGAGAGCACCCTCTCCTACCTCCCTGCCAGCCCACGAGATCAGAATATCCACCAACACTGCCACCTTCTCAGGAGGGTGGAGGAAGAAGCAGCCGCCTTTCCTCATCTCTTGTTAGCTTTTCCCCGAGGACAGTAAAGAAGATTTGCATGAGACGGGACAATACGCATCCCACAACCACCCCACAACCCCAGTCCTCATTCCTCTGGGAGTTGGGGAAGCAGCTCTCCTAGGCTTTCTCTCCAGCTGCCTGTCCCCTCAGGCCACATACCCTGGACAGCAGGCCCTGCCCATCTGCTGGGCCCACAGGCTCAGCTGGGAAGTTCAACTCAGGAGAAAGGGAGTAGGGCGCTCATTTGGGCTTCACAAACAAGCCATTGAATCCAGTTTTTCCAGCCAAGAGCAAATTTGACCCCTCTCCGAATTCCCTGTATCTTTTTCCACAGGTTCAGAATTCAGAAGGGGTGAGAAAATTGACTCCCTCAGAACCCTCCAATGCCACCATCCTGAAAGACAAATCAACAGAAATCGTGCTTCATGGGAAACCGCAGCCCATGGTGCTCAGAGCACAGAAACGATCCATGCCAACAGAAATGATCCATGCCAACGGTTACTCATGTGAAATTCCTCCACCTCCTCTCAAAAGGACTCTGGATTCATGACCCCACTCCCGAATAAATAAAGCTCTGGGCCTGACATTAGTCAACTCGTTTCACAATGTTATGGGGCCTCAGCTTTGTCCTCTCCATCTTTTTCCCCAGTTCTTCTCTGCGTGCAGGGGAAGCGCCTCCCACAGGAACCGGGGAAGCGCCTCCCACAGGAACCGGGGGTGCCTATCCAGCCCTGGAAGTGGCACTGACTGCTTCATCGTGGCCTCTGGAACAAGCCAGCGACCTGCAATGCCTTTGAAGAGCCAGATGGCAGGAATATGTTTTCATAGCTACCTTCAAAAATAAGAGAACAATGAAACAGACCTAGACCACGGAGAAGGCCAAAAAAAGGGCAGCTCCTTTGTGACTGCAGCCTGTCCGGCTCCATCTGCTCCTGGGTCTGTGGCAGCACGGTACTCAGGCTGACGTCTCCATCCAGGGCTGTGCGTCCTCCTCCTTCTGGATGAACTCCAACCTTGAATGAGATCCCACAATATCCTTCCTCTGCCAGACCAGACTCCACCCATTGTCATTCTCCTAACTCAAACCGTGATTCTTTCTGTCAACTGGATCCTTGCCCCAGCCTATAAACTTGCCCCAGTTGCTCCCATCCAGAAGGAAAAAAAAATAAAACCTCTACTTGTCTCTCTGGCATGCCACCTCCACTCTCCTCTACCCTGGCCAGGTGCTTCAAAGAGCTGTCCACGTGCTCCATCTCCTACCCCTCTCATCAATGCTACCTACATCTGCCCACACCACTCATGGAGACCGCTCTCTCTGTAACAATCTTCAAAGATAGCCTGTACTGGGCTAAAGAGTGTCTCCCAAACATTAACATCCACCCTAAGCCTATGAATTTGAGGTTATCTGGAATTAGGGCCTTTGCAGATGTCATCAAGTTAATATGAGGTCATTAGGGTAGGCCCTAATCTAATCTGACTGGTGTTTTTATAAAAAAAGAAGAGACACTGAGAAACACATAGGGAGACCACCATGGACAATGAAGGCCGTGATTGGAGTGACACATCTGCAAGCCAAGGAACACCAAGGTCTAATGTCACCACCAGAAGCTAGAGAGCCAAGGACGAATTCTTCCTAAGAGTCTCCAGAGGGAACAAGGTCCTGCCAACACTTTGATTGCAGACTTCTAGCCTCCATATTAATAAGAGAACAAATTATTGCTGCTCTAAGCCACCCATTTTGTGATACTTTTTACAGCAGCCCTGGGAAGCTAATATATGAACTCTTTCCAGTTCTTCTAACCACTTGATTGCAGAATTTGGCACCATAACTTCATCCTTTCTGAAATTCTCCTCATCAGTGATTTCAGCAAGATAACTTTCTGGTTCTCCTTTTAATTCTCTGCTTCTCCCTTGCCTTTTTCAATGTCGGATTCCCCCGCAGTTCTGTCCTTACTCCCTTTCTCCTCATTCTACTCTTCTTTCCAAGGAGAGCTCATTTGCCTTCTGTCCACGATGACCCCCATATTCACACCCTGCCTCTCCACCAAGCTCCAGACCCATGTCCCCAAACAGTTAACACAATTCCCACCACATACACCTCATAATACCACCCATCCAGAAGGAAACTCATTATGTGCTATATTCATTTTTTTAATTTTTTTTAATTTTTATTGAAGGTTGACCCTGGCTATCAGATGGAACACCAGACCTACTCTTTTCTATGGCTACTTGGGCTTCCTCCCAGCAAGGTGGCTGGTTCTGAAAGGAAGCAACTTAAGGAACACTGGGAAAAAGGTATAGAGCCTTTCATTGCCTAATCACATAAGCTCTACAGCATCTCTTCCACTCTAGTCATAACTCTGCCCAGTTCAAGGGGAGGGAGAATAGACGTCACCTTTCATTTGGAGAAGTGACAAAGTTACAATGGAAGAAGAGTGAATGGGATGGGAGATAGCGGGTGCTGGAAAATGCAACCTGCCACAGCTTCCTAACTAGCCTCCCTACCTTAGGGTCTCATCCCTCAATAAAAGTGACCTCTGCATCTGTGCCAAGCTCATGGCTCACCCTTGCTTAAAATGGCTGATGAATCCCATTTCCTACAAAATAGGTTTTTCAGTCCTTCCTATCACCAGGGGCCTGGCTACTTTGCTATTGGCTCTCAGCTCCAAATGCACCCTTGTAAACCCTTCTGTGACACTGGGCGGTGGCTCTGTATACCACACTTCCCAGGCCCCCTTGCCAGCTGCCTCCAACTGGCAGGACTAGGTTCTGCCAAGTAACTAGAAGACACTAGAAGGAAACTCTAAATCAAGTGGGTGGAGAAGGGGGTTCCTTCCTTCTCTTTGCTTCCTGTCAGCATCACCCCCGCAGGGGCACTTTAGTCCAGCAGTGACCAAAGGTTCCAGCTTCCACTTTCTTTCTATGTTCACAAAAACAGTCTAGCTGAGTTCCTCAGAGTCCTAGAAGCAGCTGGGTCATAACCCTTCCTTGGAAACCTGTGTCCCGCCTCTATAAAGTCCTCTCTCCAAGTTCCAGGCTCTGAAAATCCCATCTCTCCCCTTGCTCTCCCAGACCTCAAGATGGCACCTGCAGCTGTCAGGGTTACCTTAGTGTTCTCTGCTGGCCCTTCCATGGCAATGCCTATGAGATCAATGCCCCCTTTTGAAAGTCCCTCTTTGAAACACCTAGTGTGGGTCCTCGCTCCCTAACCGGGCTCTGGCTGACAGGGCATGTAAGACTTTTCATTTTCTGGCTGCAATCTGCCCTTCAAAACCGACATCCCAAGATTCTCCCCATAAAGCCCTCTGCATTCTACCCACACCTACTATTTCAACTTGTTCCTCCAGGCCCTAAATTTTTTTCATCCTCCTATGACTATGTATATACTGAATTGCTGATTTCATGAGGGAAGAAATTGCATCTTAAACATTTTACTTTTTCTATTTTAATTGATGCATAAAAATTGTATATATTTACAGAGCACATAGTGATGTCCTGATACATACAATCTATAGTGATCAGATCTGGGTAATCAGCATATCATCTCAAACATTTATCACTTCCTTGTGTTGAGAACATTCAATATCTTCCTTCTAGCTATTTGAAACTACGCATTCTTAACTACAGTTATCCTACAGTGGTATAAAAAACTAGAACTTACTTCTCCTATGTAGTTTTTGTTTTCTTACATAGAGGCTGCACTTTTTAAAACTTTTTTCTTTTTTTTTTTTTTCCAAGATGGGTCTCACTAAGTTGCCCAGGCTAGACTCAAACTCCTGGGCTCAAGCGATCTTCCTGCCTCAGCTCCCCAAGTAGCAGGGACTACAAGCACACACCACGGTCTCTAGGCCATTTTTCTCTCTCCCCTCTCTATCTCCTCACTTTCTTTACTAGTACCGTGTGCAGGAAAAGACACATAATGTTAGTTTAATGAATGCAGTTACTAATTTATTCACTATATGCCTAGAGAAGTGATATACGGAATGGATTTCTGGCATTGACCATAGACATGTAAGACAGACATTAAGGGATGGGTCTTACCTAAGCCTCACACACCACATCACCAAGCTGCCTCTCACTTCTCCTATAGATTAAGGCAGGCATGATTATGACCTTAGGTATTACATACAGTAGTCCCCTGTTATCTGTGGTTTCATTTTCTGCAGTTTCAGTTACCCACAGTCAACTATTGTCTGAAAATACTAAACGAAAATTTCTAAAATAATTCCTAAGTGTTCAATTTTGTACCATTCTGAGCAGCATCATGAAACACAGTCCTGATGACGATTAATACTGAGGGTCAACTTGATTGGACTGAAGGATGCAAAGTATTGTTCCTGGGTATGTGTGTGAGGGTGTTGCCAAAGGAGATTAACATTTGAGTCAGTGGACTGGGAGAGGCAGACTCACCCTCAGTCTGGGTGGGCACCATCTAATCAGCTGCCAGCACGGCCAGAATAAAGCAGGCAGAAGAAACTGGAAAGACTAGACTTGCTGAGTCTTCTGGACTTCATCTTTCTCCCATGCTGGATGCTTCCTGCCCTTGAACATCAGACTCCAAGTTCTTCCGCTTTTGGAGTCTTGGACTTACACCAGTGGTTTGCCAGAAGCCATTGGGCCTTTGGCCACAAACTGAAGGCTGCACTGTCAGCTTCCCTACTTTTTAGGTTTTGGACTCAGACTAGTTAACCACTGGCTTCCTTGCTCCTCAGCTTGCAGACAGTCTATCGTGGGACTTCAGCTTGTGATTGTGCAAGTCAATTCTCTTTAATAAACTCCCTTTCATATATACATATATTCTATTAGTTCTGTCCCTCTAGAGAACCCTAATACAGTCCCACTCCATCCTGCCTGCGATGTGAGTCATCCCTTTGTCCAGCTTATCCAAGGTGGAGAGGCTACCTGCCCATTAACCTTCAACATCGTCCACTTCCAACATCCAACCATCACTGTCATCATTACCCAGGCTCCATGATCCAGGGTCACCTGAAGCAGATGATCCTCCTTCTGAGGTTTCATCAGAAAGTCAATAGCATCCTAAAGTGATATCACAATGTGCATGTCATTCACTCACTTCCTCTCATCATGTAGGCATTTTATCATCTCATATCATCAGAAGAAAGGTAAGTATTTCTTGAGAGAGAGAGAGACCACATTCACATAATTTTTATTACAGTACATTGTTGTAATTATTCTTAGTTATTGTTGCTAATCTCTTACTATGCTTAATTTATTAACTTTATCACAGGTATGATATGCGTGTACAAGAAAAAAATGGGGTGTACAGGGCTCAGTACTATGCTCAGTTTCAGGCATCTGGGGGTCTTGTAATAAATCCCCTGCAGATAATAGGGGCTCTTGTAATAACTAGGGAAGTCCCGAAGGGATAGGTATAAATCTGAGCCACAAGCACTGGAGAATGCTGGTAATAGCTCTGACATCTGATTATGTATGACACTTGCCCAACCGCAGCTCCATTTCAAGTATAAAAGGGGGAAATTGCTATGAACAGTGTAATGGGCTGTTTAAATTACCGCATCATGATAGCACTGAAAACCGATCTTGTCCCTTTCGCGAAAGCACCCAGGTGTCCCACTAGATTAGCGTAATAACCCTGTAAGAATCTCTGGCCAATAGTTCTCAGACATAACGTCCAGGACAGTGAGCTTAAGGGAGTTTCTCAGCCCCACTAGAGCCTAAATGAGGCCCCAGGAATCCCTAAGACTTAGGGAGAGTTGAAAACTAGGACGTTTTTAAACACTTTGAATTAGAAATGAGTCATCTTTCCATACCAACTTTGCCTTTCGTTTAGGTTTCTAGTGAAAACCAAACATGCAAACAAAACCCTAAACTAATTCCAAATACCTCAGAAGTTAATTTACTTTTCATTTCTTCTCCAAACAGGTACAGAGGTTTTCCTTCCTTTAGCACATTTTAGTTTTGGCTCATTTGTTTGCTAGGAACAAACATTCCCTCTAGGTGGAACAGACAAGGAGCTGTTTATGTAAGGGGTGATGAGAGACCCCCCCTCATGGGGCCCTAGAATAATGCTGTGACAAGAAGCTGCCCTCCAGCTGGAGAAGAGGATGCAGGGTGGGATCCGAAGCAGATTCCGGGACTCCCACAGCGGAAGCAGGTGGATCTTCACGTGAGCGCTCCACCATTGGCAGCCACAGACACTCCCGTGTCTCTTTTTTCTCTTACTAAGTAACAACATTTTATTTGCTTCCTTCCAGTGTAAGTTCTTAGGAGGGAATCTGATCAGACTGGCCCATAGACGCCACAGATCTGTGGTCAGCCTGGGGATACAGACCGGCTTTCCTGGGTGTTGAGTGTTTACAGATGTGAGTGCTATAGATATTTGTGTGTGTGTCGGGGTGCGGGACATGGGTTCACTTAAAAAGCATCCTGTATACTATGAGAAAAAAGGTATGCAACTGGAAAATCCATTTTATGATTCTTGATCAACTTGCTAATATGTTATGGTATTTCATACCTGGGAGAGTCTGGGGAAGGGGTGGGCAATTCTTAGCTAGCCTGAATGGTTTTATGCTTTCACGGGGACCTTACAGTATTCTTCAGGTTCCCATTTCTAGGTCTGCTCTCCTGCACTCTGCTGACTCACGTGAATGCAGCTTGACTGGGGGCAATATGTTCAGATCCTTCCCCAGCTCCTAGAAATGGAGCATCCCTTTCAGCTCCTTGCTGCTGGGGTCCCTCCATCCTTCTAGGTAGCACTGTTAGGCAGGACGCAGGACAGTCCCACACCAGCTCTTTCATGTGGCCAGTATTTGGATTGGAAGACAATGATACATCCCTTGCTCCAAAAACTTCTGGGAGTGCAGGGCGATCCCAGGCATCTCTATGCTCTTACTAGACCCCACTTCATCCTTTTCAGGCAGCAGTACTCTGCGTCTCCCAGGTGTAAAACACACTTCAAGGGCCCTGCGACAGCTGATGGAAACCCTCTCACTAGGCTACAGACGAAGGGTGTCACTCCCCCAGCCACCTCCTCCCTGTGAGGGAATAAGGATTCACAACGCAGCCACATCATTTTCCACACACATCTCTTCACAAGCGTTCACACGTCTTCCCTCTACTCCCTTTTAGAAGTCCAAGGCTCATGGAATCCATTTGCAAAGTTTCTCCTATAAATTCTGCATATAAATACTTGTCTCCCACTCACTTTGCCATCTCTCCTCTATCCTAGTGATGCTTCAGTCTAAACCTCCATTTTTAAATCCAATCACACACTAACCAGTTTTGACAAAATCTGGAGTTATTATTTTAATACCACGTTATATATTTAAAAACATATTACCTATTTTATAATTTTTGATGTCTAATTTATGAACTTGACATGATGAAGCCAGAAATTAATCCACGTAATAGCAGAGGTTGGTTAGCCAGCACGTATTCAGTGACTCTCATGTGCCACCCTTGTGTGCTGGGTGCCTGCAAAGACTACAGCAGACCCATGACCCAGGAAACACAAGCACACTTCAAGACCAATGGGACCACAGAGTTGACCACAGCACTATGCCTGAAACACCAATGTATGATTATACTAAACAGCATAATGCTAATAAATTGAGTAGAGGTTTGCAGATAAAGCAATGCAGTCCTAGGGATCCATGGTTAAATTTTTTCATAAGAAATGGATATCGGCCGGGCGCAGCAGCTCACGTCTGTAATCCCAGCACTTTGGAAGGCCAAGGCGGGCGGATCACGAGGTCAGGAGATCGAGACCATCCTGGCTAACACGGTGAAACCCCGTCTCTACTAACAAATACAAAAAATTAGCCGGGCATGGTGGCAGACACCTGTAGTCCCAGCCACTCAGGAGGCTGAGGCAGGAGAATGGCATGAACCCGGGAGGCAGAGCTTGCAGTGAGCCGAGATCGTGCCACTGCACTCCACCCTGGGCGACAGAGCAAGACTCCGTCTCCAAAAAATAAACAAACAAATAAAAAAGAAATGGGTATCATAGTTTACTGTTACAAAGAGATATTTATCTAGAAGATGTTATTTACAGGATTGTTTGTTTACAATGGTATAAAATATTGAGAGCTCATGGGTAAATCATGAATGTAATTAAATACCACTATTTAAGCTTCTCATTCAAAGTATCAAAAATAAAAAATAAACTGCCTTTGAACTTATTCTAGTCAAATATCATTAAGCATACAAGAGTAGCATCTGCTTTTATAATTCCAAGTGAACATAAAGAATATGCAGAATTTAGTGATAATTTTACTGTGTTTGGTGACTCTACACATGCAGTTACTTTAATCCAGTTGGCCCATGTTTATAAACATGCTATTCGGGAAGTAGAGATGCTAAAAGTATGCTTGTATACTTTTCTTTAAAGCGTTAACGCTATACAATGAAAAATGTAGACCAAGTTCACAATGCACAAGCCCTAAACAAAACCACGTGTCTCTGGGTGATGCAGTATTTCCATGACACCAGGCATCAGCCTAGCTTCTGCTAATGTTGTGTCTTGGGAGAATGACAAAGATGAGTCTTCATTTTTAACAACTGGCAACTGCTGAAAAACAGGATTCAACAATGAAAACGCTCCAGAAAACCTCCTTAGAAAACATGTGATAAGCATAAACCTTTCACTGCTATGACTGTTGGGGATAATCTTGCCTCTGTATTTCACAAAAAGTTACCAAACTGATGTACACCAGATTTCACAACCCCAGCACTACTGGCATTTCCAGTGAGACATTTTTTTTTTAATTGTGGGGGCTGTCCTGTACATTGTAGGATGTTCAGCAGCATCCCTGGCCTCTGATCACCAGATGCCGGTAGCACCTCCTCCACAACTTGCAACAGCCAAAAATGTCTCCAGACACCGCCAAATGTCCCCTAGGGGCAAAATGACCTCAGCTGAGAACCAGTGATACCCATTAATCATCTGGGGCACAGAAGTAAAACACTCTGTAGTTTAATTCAATGCAACTAACTACCTTTGTCATTATCTACATATACTGTAATGGGCATGGAGTTTTCAGTCCAAGAGCAGAGCTTAAGTAAAAGAGGGCTTGAGATAATGTGCTCAGGAGTCAGATGGCTGGGTCAGAAACTGTCGTCTTTGCTAGCTGCCTCTTATCTTGAAAAATTCACTTAATCTCCTTAAGTCTTGGCTTACTCAACTGGGAAATGGGAGTAAGAACAGCACGTGCTTTGTATGACAGTTGTGAGAATTAGATGAGAGAATAAATAGGCATTCATTCTAAATAAAACAGCATTTAACAAAATACTGGTATAGAGTAAGTGTCCAATAAATGTTGGAAGAAGCATGAGTGCTGTAATAGCACACAAGAGGACAACAATAGTTGCATCACCTTTCTCCAAACTCAGCTGGAAACAGTGAAAGAGAGGATTTGTTAGCCTGCTCCCAGTTGCTGAGAGAGGGGGTTCATATGAGATATGTGTGCGTCCACACATAAACAAACATGCATGTGGTTGTGTGGTGTTTAAAAGATCCAGTCTAGGATTAAGAAAATGTGGCACATATACACCATGGAATACTATGCAGCCATAAAAAAGGATGAGTTTGCGTCCTTTGTAGGGACATGGATGCAGCTGGAAACCATCATTCTTAGCAAACTATCACAAGAACAGAAAACCAAACACCGCATGTTCTCACTCATAGGTGGGAACTGAACAATGAGATCACTTGGACTCGGGAAGGGGAACATCACGCACTGGGGCCTATCATGGGGCGGGGGAGGGGGGAGGAGGGAGGGATTGCATTGGGGAGTTATACATGATATAAATGATGAATTGATGGGTGCTGACGAGTTGATGGGTGCAGCACACCAACATGGCATAAGTATACATATGTAACAAACCTGCACGTTATGCACATGTACCCTAGAACTTAAAGTATAATAAAAAAATAAAATAAAATAAAATAAAATAAAAGATCCAGTCTATAACATCTGTGTTGAATTAAGATGTCAAGTACATTTTGAGGGTTTTATCTTTAACAAATTAGATGACAAGTTAAATTTGCTTTCATTCTGCTTAGAAATATTAATACTGAATTTTGAGGCAGACATTACTATTGCTTTCAGAGCCTCTTTTTAGCAGATTTTCTTTTCTAAAGATAACTCCATAGACAGGTGAAAAGAGAAAAAGTAAACTGTGATGTGAAAACTGTCACTCCATAAAAGGCAAATTATATATTCATCACATCCCAGTAGCAGGAGGATGTGAAGTGGTCCCCTGACTTACAGTTTAGCACAAGTCCTTCCACAAACCCCAGAACTATGGCCTGACGTGAACACCCCTGCTGCTGCAACGCCAGGCGGGCCTCTCTCACTCCAAGCCAGCCTAGAGTCACAGGGTTGCCACAAACAGACCTTCCACTTGGGCTGCTGTTACACCACTGCTGCTGCAACGCCAGGCGGGCCTCTCTCACTCCAAGCCAGCCGAGAGTCACGGGGTTGCCACAAACAGACCTTCCACTTGGGAGCTGTTGAGAGAAGACCCAACAGCACTCTGCTCTCCTGAGGATCCCTCACCAAGAACTGCCTGGGCCTGGCCCCTTTCTCCAGCTAGGCACAGCCGTGGGCAAGGTACATGGCTTGTTGAGTCCAGGAGGGCTGTCTCAGCCCCGCCAGCCTAAGCAATCAGCCTGTGACCCTACAAGGAGGAGCCATGACCTACCCTGAGTTTGCTCTTCCAGGGTCTCTTGGTCCATGGCTTTGTCTTCACTTAAGAGGTGCCATTATGACCAGAAAAAAAGAACTCCACTCCATCCTTAACCCTGGCTCTCAGCACAGGGCACTAACTTACCTACTGAGCCTCAGGAAAAGAATCTGATGCTCTGGTCATCACATCTGGAAGGAGGACCAACATGCAAGGCCAGCCAGAATCAGAATTCAGGTCCCCTCTTGAATTTGTGAAAAATATTCCTCCTCTCAACACCCCTGCTTTCCCCACCTCTCCCTGGTAAATCCATATATATCTTTCAAAACTCAGCTCAAAAGTAATCTGAACATTGAAGCCTCTCCCAGCTCCCTCCTCCACCACCAAAGTCTGAGGTCACTTGCTCCAACTAACCATGCACTACATTGTTTGTTGAGTCTATCTCCCCCACTCAAATGTGAGTGCTTCGTGACACACTTAATAGGTAGAATAAATGATTTGATTGACATTTTATGGAATTGAATATAGCTTTTCATTTTAAGGGACAGATTAACACTACACTAGGTTAATCTATTATTTTTCTTCCAGTGAAATCCTTCAAGCCTTCTGAGCAATTTAATGTTTTCCCTGCGGAATCATCTAAATATGAAAATAGCCACTGTCCATCAGAACAGAGCAATCACCCATTAGTGACTAGGCGTGCCACTTTCATGGCGATGGCTTCCACATCTCCTAACAGAGGACTATCATGCTTATTTAAATGCCTGCTATGTGGCATACTATGGAGGATGATCAAAAGCAGAGCCAGATCTGCTGGGCAAGTGGGGGCTGCAGAGCTGGTGAGTGCCGGGCCTGGGCTTTCATCTCTGGCTTGGCCAACCCAAGCCAGTGCTCTTCCCACCACTTGCTGATTAAACACGACTTCCTCATTGTTTTTCTCAGGCAAGACTAAAAATCCTGAGAAATGACCTCTGGCTACAGCTGAAATCTTCCCATTTAAAATTCAATATCTGGATGGACACCAGATCAACCTTGTTTGTGAATTAAAAGCATCTCAATTATTTCAGTCTGCTCCATGCTGAGCTTCAGTTATGTTCCACGCTGCACTCCCTCCCCAGTGCCTTTCATCTGGAGCTTCCTACAGGCTTCCTGAATTGCTGTGAACTTTCTTTCCTAACAGCCCTGTCTGGGGACAATCATGTCCTAATCTCTAGCAATAGAGTATAAAAAGAGTTTTAAGCTCTTCAGGCCTCAGTTTCCTCACTGGTAACATGGGGAAATACTCTCTGCAAAGACAGAGAAGCACACTGGGTTTTGCTCCAACTTTTGTCAGTCTTCCCACTCTGTGCCACAAATTTCAAGAAAGAAGATAATAAGCTCTTTCTTTCTGAAAGTGTTGATGCCTTGAGAGAGCCCAAGCTTGATTAATCTCTAATACATTGGTAGCCCTCAGAGCAGACTGGGGTATTTTTGTATACAACAGCTTAAACAGAAAATGCTAAAGTGAGCTCAAGAGTGGAGAGGGCATATTTATAAATGCCTTTATGCCTTTATTTGATCTCTCCTCTGTTTTTAGAACATCATTAAGGAAGATCATTTCTTTCTCTAATGATTTTGAAAAAAGTCATGGGTTATCCTTAGGAAAGATGAAAATGAATTAGGCCTTGAAATGACAAGAATTGAAGTCAAAATCAAGATATCACATCATTGGCTATTACACTTGCACACACATGCACACACAAATGTTCAGAGCAGGCAGGAGAATCAAAAGTATTTGATTTCTTCTACTTTTATGAGAAAACCACTGAAGTGAACTTCACCAACACCATTTTCTCCCTCAAATTCCAAAATAGTTTGTGCTTAATACCATTCAAGCACATTCATAAGAGACTTTTATCCCTGGAAGGACCACGTGAGTCGTCCACATGTGGAAATGCACAGTTCATGTCCCATATACATCAGACACTGCCTGGTGCTGAATTTTCTTCAAACAGGCACAGCTGACATATGCATTTGCAGCAAGACTGTGTGGCACCCACATCTGCCTTAACCTGAAGCAGACGCTTCACTCGGTCATGTTTATTTACAGCAAAGTTCCCTGATAAAATCGCCACATGCTGGAGGGAATGGCAATGAGTACACACACACAGACCAGCACAGTCTCACCCACTGGGCACGCCTTCTGTATCCTGAGCCCAGGACACAAAACCAAGCCACTCTGTCCTGGAACATGATCAAAGAAATACCATTCTCAACATCGTGCCTCGGTCTGATCCAGCTCACTGCTTTTTGATGAATACTCTCATGCTACCACCTCTATTTCAGAAAACACAATTACTAAACTGGAGGAGGTCATGTTTGTTTGTTTCACAAAAGGAGAAAAGGACAGAACAGAGAGAGAAAATTAAAACATTACTTTCATGATATTTCAATTAATTTGTGACCTCGATATTCTGGAGAAAGGTCTCTTTGATCTGGTTATATCCATAAATGCACAATAACCTCTGATTACTGTGAATGGACATTTATTCATGCAAGTTTAGGTCACTAATGAATGACTGTGCCCAGGCGAAACATACACATACTCACAGTCACTCATTTCTTCTGAAACCTAGGGAAATGCAGTAAATTTTAACTTGGGAGAATAAAGGTTAAGCATGGCAGTTAAAGGGGTAAAATTTGAAAGTCAATCATTAGAATAAATATCCCTAGTGAATTACCACAATCCTAATGTTTCTAGCTCTGCTGTCTCCCAGATTTAAAAGCACTTATCAGCACCCCGTAAGAAAAGCAATTCCTGCCCATAAAAGCCAGAAGGTCACCTTTTTCATCTTGGCCCAAGATATTCTATCTTTCACATCTGCAAACATGGAGCACTTGGCATGAGCCAGCGTTACTCTTGGCTCTGATGGCAGTTGCAAGAGATGGGCAGGCCACCACCTTCAAGTTGTTCCCAGTCCACTGTGGGGAGGGGACAGAATTACCTATAATGGAAAGAGGAGTTTTCTAAGTTTTCTGAGCCCATCAGACAGAATGGAGGAAGATCTTCATGAGAGGCACAAGGGATGCTGGAGAGCCCCTAAAGGGAACAGTGTGCTCCCGGGTGAGGGCTATGACAGCTCCAGGCAAACTCTGGAGTGCTCGGTGGGTGTCACAGTGTGTCCTGGTCAGGGTCCAAGCAAGGCAGCAGAGCCAGTACAAGACACACATGGAAGGATCGAGGACCAGGAACCATCCATGGGACTGTGGGGGCTGGGTACACCGACATCCACAGGACAGGAGTCAGGACACAAAGACCACGGGGAGGACAGGGCTGCTGGATCGGCAGGTGGAATGTCTTTCTCTGGGAAAGCCTCAGCTCTGCTTTCAAGGGCCCACTAAGTCAGGCTCACCCAGATTACCCAGGATAACCTCCCTTAAAGTCCCGATTACCCAGAATAACCTCCCTTAAAGTCAACTGAGTAGGGACTTCAATTACACCTGCAAAATCCCTTCACAGCAACACCAGTGTGCGACTGCATCGTTGGACTGCAGCCTCGTCAAGTAAACTCATCAAAAGCTGCCACGGGAGGTTATTGTTGTTACTGGAGTCAGCTAATTGAGCCGCCAGACTGCCTGGGTCTGAATCCTGGGACTGTCACTACTAGTTCTGTGTTCTTGAGCAACTTACTCAACTATTCAGTGCCTCAATTTCCCCATCTATAAAATGATGATGACAAACAGTACCTACTTTACAGATGTTTTGTAAGGATTAAATTTGTTAACACATGTAAAATGCTTAGAATACTGAAACGTAAGAAGAATTCAGTAAGTGTTACCTGTTTTGCTGTTATTATGACTATGATTACTTAAGGCATGTATAACAGTATGTGTAGCTAATACATCAAAAATTACTTTAGCAAGCTCGTGGCAGAGCCAGGACTGGAACTGAGGGTCCCAGAATCAAATCCTTTGGTAACTGTTTATTCAGCATCTGTTATGCTTGCAAGTATAGAAATTTAATGAAGAGTAAATAGAAGCCTTATCCTTGTGAAGTCACATTATAGCTGATAATATGAGACAGACAGCACCCAACAACGCATTCCACATGTCAAATGAGGGGTAGGGAAATGGTGTTGTAAGAGTCCATGTGGGGAGACAGGACTCGCCTTGTCTGGGCACATACCTTGGGAAGGGATGTACTCTCTTCTGGAGTGGGAGAGGTGAGAAAAGAACAGAGGGGAGGGGTGGTAGGCAACGGCCACCAAGGGCAAAAAGGCACAGAAGCCAGAAAGGTAATGAGGGCACTGGGCCAACAAGAAAACCCCCAAAATGTTAAGTGTTCATTTCCAAGGACTAGTTGGTATTGCTTCACTTAGGAAAGAATTCATTTACCAGCTTGAGCCTTTGTCTTCGTATAGAAATCCCAAAGCACAGTCCCACAAGCTTAACAGCACAGCCAGAGATTAAAAACGCCTCTGTTCGTGATTTTTTTTTCATGGAGGTGGGTTTCCCCTGGTTTTTCTCCAGTGGTAGGCTTTAATTGAAGCAATAGATACAGCAGCTGATACCTCATATTAAAATAGTTTCACCGGGCTGGCACAGCCGAAGGATTTTATTTTACAAAATCTATAACCAGAAAACATTGGCTTTGCCTTTTGTACTGGAGATGTGATGGAATTAAAGGATTCAAGATTGCAAAGCCTTCCTGAATAATTTAGAATCCTCTAGTCCCAGCAAATATTCCCTTCACTTTCTATGTGCCAATATTGAACTCTGACATCTGAGGAGGGTTTAATGCTGCTGAGTACTCCCTAATTCAGAATCATCTTCAAACATACACATACACACACGTGTGAACACACACACATGCACACATACACACGCACACGTGCACACACTCCTTTCAGCTGTTCTATGTGACTTTATGTCTAAAATCTCAGAATTAATTCTCAGTATGATGTCTAAAATCTCACAACTCTCAGCTTTGTGATTTATATAATTTATTTTAACAAACACTTACTTGATACTTACTAACCATATCCCAAACAGTGGCTCATGTTGGTCCTCATAAGAAATCTATTAGATAAAAACAATAATCATACTCTTTTTGTAAATGAGGTAATCAAAACACAAAGCCGTTAAGTCACATATCTAAGCCACACACCTAGTAAGTGACAGAACTGGGATTCAGATGCAGGCTCTCAGACCCCGAGTTTATACATTTAACCGTTAATCTGCCCCTCAGACTGGACATTAAAAGACCAATATCAATATCCAAGGACTGCTATAGCCTTTCTGCTACATACTCAGGAAGGGTCAAGACATTGAGTGGGTCTCTACCCAATTTGGAGAATCCATTCTCAGCCTGAATCCCAACAAGCAGTTATTGTGTCCATTAACCTTTGAACAAGAGAAAACATTCTCCATTACCACAGCATGTCAATGACTGGATACAGAGACTTGGCAGAAACTGCCAAGGCATCCAATTTGATCTATATACCCATGCAGGGCAAAATGGCATTTCCAGAGAAAATGGCAGGGCAATTTATAGCCCACAGTGGAGGTGAACACCTTAGAGAAGCATATTATACTCTGCATAAATATTGAATATTTATCAGTGTAGACTGAATTTTCCCTGAAAGGTCATAAAGGGCCTCATACACCAAAGAGACCCTCCAAGTGCAGGCGTGCACAGATCACAGAGAAAAGGGTCATCTAAATCTGGACAACACAAGTAAAAAGAGGCATGTAGACCAGCATGGTATGTACTCTTGCCCAGCCTATGAGCTTCAATCGTACAAAGGACTTGGGAGACTACACCAGACTTATGCTATAGATCATTTGCCATACAGGAGGCTTCATTATCATTAAGTTAGTACAGAAAGAAAAGCTGCCTCAAGTGAATCCACTTAAAATAGAAACAAATATTTCACAGTTGAATGATCAAACGGTTCAACTGAGGTTTTATCTTGAACTATAAATCAAAACAAATTTGTTTTGTTTCTGTTTAACATCTTTTTAGGTTCTTATTAAACAATGCATCAAGTATGGACAGGGGTAGTGTTTGAGCATGACAGCTTACATTTATACTCAACTTCCTCAGCCCAATCAAAAAGAGGCTCAGTTTTGCAAAAATATCACAGCACATTTCATCAATGCTTCCAAGCATCCCTCTCTTGATCTGTTGAAACTTATCACATCACTGTCCTTATCAATTTTCTACTCTTCACGTGTTCGCTACTATAGCCTTCTCAGGAACTCACTTTTCAAGGGCTCTGCACAAGATTTAAACAGTTCTCCAACATCACTTTCAGTAATTTCATAAATCCTGCTTCTATTGTAAGGCTCAAAATTTCACTTTGCAAACGTTTTGCAGGCCCTTTGCACGGCAATGTCTGATGTAATAAAGACTATGATAAAGAAGGAAGGAGGTTTCCATGAGACTGGTCATTCTTCTATTAATTAGTGTCTATTTTTTGTTATGAAGACTTATTTTCTCCAGGCAGACTTACACCTGAAGAGACCATGGAAATAACAACAGAACAATAACCTCTTCTTCTGACTCCGTTTAAGTGACTGAAACCTTGGAATTCTCCAGCTTGAGTTAAACTCCTACATGTATCCCTTTCTATTTTCATCATGAAGTCCTGCATTATAGATACTCTAGGGAAGTTACAGCCTAATTACCTGCATCAGATGAACCTAACTTCCAGTAGGACTCTGGTACTTTCCATTTTCATTAAGAAAAACAATGACATATGCTTAAAAGCTTCCAAATACAAACCTATTAAAACTAATATATAAAATATTCATTTTTAATTATTTTTAAAACTAGCCTGGCAAAAATTTAAAGAGCATTCTTTAATCAAAATCAAAAACAATGACAAATCCTGAATAGAAAGAGGTAAGCTAGGGCTAAAGCTGAAAGATGCGGCGATCTGCTAATGTCTGGGGGCTGAGTGCAGAAAACTGAAGAGCAAGTATATGTAAGGCATTAAATCAGATCAGAGACCACCACACAATGAACACTGTACCCTCGGTAAACAACACCCACAAGAAGAAGGCAGCATGAAAAGACTGCTTCAGCATGGGCTCTGAATGGAGGCAGGAAAATTCCCTGAGAACGTCTAACCACATTCTGGTACTCACTGTGTTCAGGGCCAGAATTCACTCTATTTATGTAGCTCTGTGATCCGTGGTATTAGTCTCAATAGACACAGGACAAAAACCTTAAACCCAGACCTCAAAGAATTCCTATACACTAATTTCCAAGTAATATGTTTCACAATTCAAAGTCGAGCAATGAATACAAGGATAAAAGCTACCATAAATGAGCAAACCCACAAAGAAGTAGAATTGAGAATTATCAAAAATATATATAAAATACACATATCTAGTATGTTAGAAGAAATTAAAGAAAATACCAAACTTATGATGCAAAATTAGTAATCATGAAAAAACCACAACTTCTAAAATTGGAAAAGGTAGAAAATAAAATAAACACACAAAATAAATTTAACATAATAAAGTTAGGAATGCAAAGGTTGAGTTAAAACAGAAAATTAGACATCTCTGGAGAATTAGTGAAGTGAAAAATAAATTTGAAGGAATATTCCAGAATGAATCACAGAGCTATAAAGAGGAAAAAGAAAATATTAACAAGGAATTGAGAAACATAGTAATAGAGTGAGACAGCCTACCATACATCTAATTGAAGTTTCTAAAGGAGATAATACAATGAGGCAGAATATTTGAAGAGATAACGGTTGAGAATTTTTCCAAATTAATGACAGACATAAATCTTCATATTCAAGAAACCCAACAAATCTCAAGTAGGGAAAACAAATACTAAAACACTGGAGAACAATAGTATATTAATTGGGACAATCATGATTGAAATTAAGACATTCTAATTTTTTTTATTCTTTAGGAGGAAAGTAAAGATATTAACTGAATTTAGACTTTAGCTTAAATATATTTTAGCGATTTTTGGAAAATCACTACAAGATAATACATTACTTCAAATCAGTATAGGAAAAAATCACAACAAAGAAGGAAAAGGAAGAAAAGGCCAGTCAATCCAAACATAAACAAAAAAGAAAAGCACTAATAAAAAGCAGAGCAAATATAAAGTACAAAAATGAAATGGCCAAGATAAATAAGTTATATCTATAATCACAATAAATGTGAATGGACAAAAAAACTCATGAGTTAAAAGACATTGATTGTTAGACTGGATCTTTCTGAGAAATTATATATATATATATATATATATATATTGTCCACAATATGTATAGCTGGAAAAAAAAATACACATACACACACACACACACACACACACACACACACCCATACATACATATGCACACAGTATACTGGAAACACATCTAAGACAGAAAGACTTAGAAAAGTTGAAAATTAAAAAAAAAATAGAAAATACTAATCAAAATAATTGGTATTAATAGGAGAAACAGTCTTTAAAGTAGTAAGTATTACTAGACATAAATGGGACCATTAGGCTATAATAAAATTACCAATTTTATTATCTTTTTATTATGAAAATTTCTAAAATCTTAACCTTCTAGGCACCTGTTAATATAACTGCAAAATATATTTTTAAATGGCAGGACTTCAAGATAATCTGACAAATCTACCAATACAGAGGGAAATTGTAACATTCCTCTCTAAATAATTGGTAGACCAAGCAATAAAAAAAATGAAAAATATAGAATATTTGAATAACATAAATAACTATGCTGATCTGCTTCCTAAAGCTACAGAAGTATTTTCAAGAACACACGAACATTTATAAAAATATTCCTGGGCCATAAACAAAACTTCAACACATTTCTAAAAATCACTATAATACAAACCACATTCTCTGACCCAGTGCAAGTAAGTTAAAAATCAAAAACAAAAAGAATTTTTACACCCTCCACCAATGTGTACACTTAGAAACACCTTGTTAAATAGCTCTTGGTTCAAAGAATAAACCGTAACTGATATTTTAAAATGCTCTGAACTAAACAATAATAAATATAAACCACAACTCACATGTTGTAACTATACCATCCTCAAAGAGAAATGTATAGGCTTGAATGCTTATTTTAGAAAAAAGTTTTTAAATGGCTGAAAGTTAATGAGCCAAGTACAAAACTTAAATAGTTATATAACAACAAAATAAAACTTTAAAAAATTTAGAAGAGAAATATGAACACAAAATGATGAAACAGAAATAATGAAACAGTTTATACTGAAAGTATAACAGAAAATGATGAAATAGAAAACAAATACACACAAAAAAAGGAACTAACAAAACCAAAGGCTGGATTTTTACAAGGGCTTAAAATATGGACAATCCTTTTGCAAGATTGATCAATAAAAGAGGATACATAAATAAAAAACATTCAGTGCCTATGCTAAATTACACATAGGCATCAAGATTCAATATTCAGGGAAAGTTATTTAAGGTGTTTTAAATTGTAAAGCACTGAATACATGGAATGACGGCCTAAAATTTGCCGGAGGTTCTGAAAGAACCTTTCCAGGTTGGACTTACAAATATGACTCTGGTAACAATTTAGAACTACCCTCAAGGGGAAGTTCCTTCTTCTGAAGCCACTAGAGCTGCAAGCTCAAGAATACATTCCAGGAGCTGCCATCAAAGGACTAGGAAGCTGATACCAGAGCCACAACCACAATGGCCTCCTGTAACCCAAAAGCCTGAGCACAAACGCACTCTATACAAAAAAATCCAAACAACCAAAAGGGGGCAAGAAAATTGTCTCTGCCTCACTAATGCCTTCCAAATTTCACATCAGTGTATCTAATTGGTGCAAACTACCCAACTTATCTCTCTAAATGGAACAGGAGTAGGTCCAGAGAGCCAATCTACACACAAATCCCTCTCCTGAAGCATCCGTCACCACTTATTTCCATTGAGTTGTGATTACCTCCTACACGCAAACACACTAAAAATATCTAAAACTAGAAGAGAGCTCTTCTCAGACTTCGTAAGAATCAGGATAGAAAAATGTGTTTAAACTCCATTTTCTGTCAAATGAGACTAGTTGCCCGTTGGTGCAAGTCATATTCCGCCTTAACCCACTATCTTCCTTTTTCTTTTACTTGTTTTTTCCTACCTCCCAAACAAAAGCTCACTTTTGAATTACGTAGATAATGTAAGGACCCAATAACTCAAATAACTTCCCTAGTTCCTTAACATTGCATATGATGATCTAGAAGATGCCACGAGAAAGCCATGTCCGTAACAATCTCAGGTCCAAACTACAATCCAAGTTTGGATTGTCCAAACTTGTGTTTGGATTGTCCAAACACAACAATCCAAGAAGTATCAAACTGAAGACAAATGTTGCATTAAAAGTTGATATAACCAGCTGGGCACAGTGGCTCTCACCTATAGTCCCAGCTACTCAGAAGGCTGGGGCGAGAGTTCTGCTTTGAACCCAGGTGTTGAAGGCTGAAGTGAGCTATGACTGCACAACTGCACTCCAGCCTTGGCAACAGAGCAAGAGTTAATCTATTTTATTTATAAAAAGAAAGGAAGAAAGGAAGAAGGAGGAAGGAAGGGAGGGAGGGAGGGAGGGCATAATCCATGATGCTGAAGAGTGCTCCTTTAAGCTAACCATCATTATTATCAGCCAGAACAATACTGAAAGTGCAGCTAATACATATGAAGAATTATCAACATTTTATCGCAAGTGACATTTTGTAAAAAGCTGACAGAACTTTTATGGAACTGTCTTAAGACTGCTGCATGTGCCAACTGATCCACTGAAGTCTGACGTGATCAATAAAGTTGCCTGGTGGTTCACAAAATCCAAAAAAGGGGACGCGAAACCTCTTCCCAAAATCTTCATTTGGTTCAAGATGCTACATACAGGATGATACTTTTTAACATGAGTGGAAACACAGCTTGCAGGGCATAACTAGCATTTGCTGCTATCTATGTCTCACACACTAAATACACAGCACTTTGATAAAACAGAGACAACAGGGCATGGCATAAATATCTGCAGCTGCCCTGTGTATTCATTTTCCATCTCCACGTAACAAAGTACCTCAAATTGAATGGCTTAAAACAACACACATTTCTTATCTCATGGTTTCTATGGGCAGGTTTCCAGGCATGACTTGGTGAGTTCTCTGCTCAGGATCTCGCAAGGCTGGAATCAGAGTGTTGGCCAGGGCTGGGGCTCCTCTGAGGTTGGGTTCTTGGGCGTGTTCACAGGGTTATTGGCTGAATCCATTACATCGCAGCTGTATAACTCAGGTCAGCTCATTTCTTTGAGGCTAGCAGGAGAGTCCCTGATTTCTTCAGCTTTCTGACCCCTAGAGTTTCTTTCAGAACACTCACCTGATTCGGTCAGACCTATAATGCATTCTTATAATTTTGTGTTGCCTCAGCATCCATTCTGAATGCAAGTTTAACTTTCTCATGCAGAAGCAGAGCTCAGCGACCCCTGGCAGTTTCCAGTTTGACACCACACCTACATGGCTCAAGCTGGTGGCCAGAGATGAGAATTTAGAGGCATCTCTCCTGCCTATTAGACTGGGTCCCCCACTTTCCTGCCACTTCCTTTAAGGGGACCATTGATTCAGGCATTTGCCCCTGAACTTGGAGTGGCCCACAGCCTATTCCCTCATATATACTGCTAGTTGCCTCTCTCTTTCTCGCTTTCTCTCTCTGCCTAACTCTTCATTCCTGCCTTGCCTGACTTAAGGATAGAGGACTGCCCTCCCACATCATCACACCCTCCTTGCCCAAGATCTGTAAGTAAAAATCTTTTAGTTTGTTTCCTATTATGGTGGTGGATTGAGGTAATCATAAACTGGACACAAGTCACACAGAGCCACAAGGGTGTCTGCCAATACAAACTAGTTTCCCATGTAAGGAACCCCCCCGGTCATGGGTCAGACAACTAGGCATTAGGCCATCCACCAGGTTACAGAAGTGTCCCATGAAGGGCACACTGAAAACACCCACATCCAGCTCCCTTTGTTCCCTGTTAGGACAGGGCTGCTAGCTGCTCTGGTACTGGAACTCCAAGGGCTCTCAAATTAAGGTCCACACAGGACAATCTTCCTTTCAATTATTATAAAGTCAACTGATTAAGGACCTTAACTACTCTACAAATCCCTTTACCTTTCCCACATGTTATCAGTCAGAAGCTAGTGAAAGATCCCATCCACACTCAAGAGGAGCGGATTATACAAGGGCGTAGTCATTGGGGGTCATCTTAGAATTCTGCCCACTACCATCTTTATGTGGCGAAATAGCAAGGAAACCCCTGCATACTTTTCCATATTAGGTTTATGGCTAATGCTGTATTGCAATATTTAAATGAGCAGTCAGTCTCTCAGAGAATGCTGCTGCTATTGTTATACCTCTGATTTTTTTGAGTTATTCACTCAACAAACATCTTCCTACTGACAATAACATACCAACTACTGTTCAAAGTGTTGTGTATATGAAAATGAAAAAGCAATAGTTCTTGTCCATGACAAAATGACAACCACAATCACCTTATTCCATTAGCCAGGCAACAACAGTCAGGTTGGTCTTTTGTTACTGATTTGTCACTATTTTGCTACATTACTTGTTTTTCTGCAAAACCCTGTCTGTAGCATGACTGCAGAGGTGGTTGTTTAGCCTGATTTTATTATGACCATGAATGTAGGAGCCTGAGGCCAATGCTCCAAACCAGATGTTTCAGGAAACCATTCTTACCTGTCTGTGCTTAATGAAAAGAATAATGACCTATTTCAAATGAACTACCCAAGCCAAGATTCACAGCCTTCTCTTCTGAAAGTCATCAAGGATAAGAGGAAACCTGCTTCCACAGCAAACCATTCTTGAGCATGTCAGAACAAACTATGGGTTTTCTTACCCAGCATTAAACCAAAGCTACCATACAAGGCTGATAAACCAGCAATCTGGATTAGTCACTCATAGCCAAGAATCCACTGAACATCTGAGTGTGTTATCCATCTGGAATTTAGAAGCCTAAGTGAAGAATTTGTCAGTAATTCCCAATTTATTTAAGGGAATTTGAATCTCCATTCACCACACATACAATCTTATGGAGCTGTGTGTGTAACCCCTAAGATCAAAACCAGATCAATATCCCAGAGCCTGGTTTCCTCATGAGATGGAACATGGAGTAACTATGGGATAGCAGGGTGTGTTCACAGTGTTTTCCAAAAATTATCAATCGCTTTGGGGCCACTCAACTTTGCAAGTTTTATAAGTAAGTAAAATAAACTTCTTGATAGTAACTATTACTTCCAAAGAAAGTGGTCTAAGGGTTCCATTACCCTGGCATATTAGTGAGGGTTCTCTAGAGGGAAAGAACTAATAGGATTGGTGGATATATGAAAGGGAGTTTATTAGGGAGTGCTAACTCACAGGATCACAAGGTGAAGTCCCACAATAGGCCATCTGCAAGCTGCGAAGTAAGGAAGCCAGTCCGAGTCCCAAAACCTCAAAGGTAGGGAAGCCAACAGGGCAGCCTTCAGTCTGTGGCCCGTGGCCCGTGGCCCAAGGCCCAAGAGGCCCTGGCAAACCACTGGCGTTAAATCTAAAAGCTGAAGAAGTTGGAGTCTGATGTTCTAGGACAGGAAGCATCCAGTACAGGAAAAAGATGAAGGCCAGAAGACTCAGCAAGTCAGCTCCTTCCACCTTCCTTCTGCCTGCTTTATTCCAGCCACACTGGCAGCTGATTAGATGGCATCCACTCAGCTTGAGGGTGGGTCTGCCTCTCCCAGTCTACTGATTCAAATGCTAATCTCGTTTGGCAACACCCTCACAGACACGCCCAGGAACAATACTTTGCATCCTTCAATCCAATCAGGTTGACACTCAATATTAACCATCACAAGTCTACCCCTTGTCAACTTGAACCCATACATATCTCCTGAAATCATACATAATCTTCAAAGAAAGACAATAAGATCATAATTATACCTAATATAATACAGCTATCCTTCATACAACCAGAAGCATACTAATCCTCAACCTAAATGCTATTACATAAAGTTAACAACAATTAAATGCTCATATGAAGTCAATAAATACTATGTCACATGATAAAAGAAAAAGAAAGGAAATAAAAGATTTTCTTAGTACAAGTGTATCCATGCACAAACATGTTCTAAACAAAATAAGGAGGAAATACTCCTGACAATTACAATCCTCGTTTCTGCAATTGGTCATGTGATCGTAGCTGGTATTGATGACTACCTTCTTCTACTACCCATTCTGTATTCCCTTTGCCTTCAGCAAGCACCTCAACAGGTCATGGTTTTTTTTTACCTGTTGGAGACCCAAACCTTCATTCCTGAAGGGTCTGGGCCATCTGTAGTCCTCTTCCCTGGATTGGGTGTTGTAGTTTCCCATGACCTTAATTACAGGGCATGGTAATACTAAGAGATGCCCTAAGGAATCTCCTGTATTCCACACATACTCTTCCTTACCTCCATTGTGGAGTAGTAGTCTGATTTCATTTTGATAGTCCCGGTCAATCACCCCAACCAACACTGTAACTCCCTTCCTAGCCTGTTGATTTAGAAGTAGGAGGAGCCCAAAGTGGCCAGGTGCCAACCTTAACTTCCAGTTTAATGGAATCATTGTCGTGTCTCCTGGTGACAACATTCCTTCCTCTAGAACTAAGACCTCTAGTAATGTCATGGGAACAGGAAGCAAGAATTTTGCTAGTGGATCACTCCTGGGGAGGTGGCTGACAGGTGCATGAATGGCCTGCAGCTGCTGTCACCTTTTATGCCCAACCTTATGATTATATAGATATATTTATGTAATATGTATGAATGATTATATAGATATATTTATGTAATATGTATGAATATGTATTATGTAATATGTATGACTATGTAACATAATGTATATACATATAATATGTATATGTAATGTCATACACAAAATATGAATTATATATAAATATATAAAAATATTATATATGATTATACATTATGTATATTATAATACATGATTTAGTTCAAATGTTTCCTTCACTTGCCCAGATCTGACCTCCACAGTTATGACTTTGATGCAGTGTCCAAGAATATCTTTTGGTCAATTACATTAGCAATCAATTGTAGCAACTATAAGAAAACACCAATTTTGAAAAAAGAAAGAAAAGAAATCTTACTGACCTACTTAAAATTATGCTACCAGGCCACGATGCTAAACTCATTCAAAGCCACCTCCTATTATTAAATATTATTTTGCCTTTTCTCATTTCCTTCTTTTGAGTATCACTTCTATTTTGAACGAAATTAACATAATGCCATTCCACAAAGAGTACAAAGTGCTTTGCTAGCTCTGCATCATGTTCCCATCCATTCAACAATACATGGGCACTTCAATATGACTCACTGTTGCCAATAACAATGGTCATACTCTTGACACCATGTTCAATTTGAGAACCTCAGCCTAAGGAAGAAATGGAGAACTTGGAGACAGTTCCTCTGAAGAATCCCAATTCTTTCTCCTCCTTTTCCCTTTGCTCCCTCTCCACCACTGCCCTTACTTCTCCTTCCTCCCGTAGCAGTCACACTCATACTCACTCACACATGTACACCACCTGCTTTTCCATTTTCCAGTAAAGCTCAGTGACTGATACAGTGTGCTTGCTGTGCACACCTGTAAGACCCAGTAACTGCGGGTTCAGCAAGAGACCATGCGTAAGAATCACTGCATTCAAGTGATAATATGGGATTTTGCAAGTCTACAGATACAATATTAATTATTTACCAAAAAACGAGTTGCACCTGTAATCAAAATGTAACTATACCAAATTTATAATATGTAGATGATTTCAACTCTTTTATCACATATTTATTTTCTTAAAAATAATTATGTTAAAAGTGGCTCCCTCAGGAAATAAATCCTTATGTTTAACTTAACTCCCATTTTCCATCCAAGGCTTCTCTGTAATAAAACCAAAACTCACCTGACATATTTGTAGAGCACTTTATCCAAAGAGTCCCAAAGGCTTTACAGATTTCATTCTATCAGAGGGAAGGGAGTAAATTATTCACTTTACTGAGAGCTATGAATAACGTTTCCTGGCTACCTCAGTCAACTACCTCTAACAGCGATAAACTAAATCAGGCTCTCTCAGCCATTTATAGGCCCACATCTATCTGTGAACTTGCCAGGACCCAGAGAGACTAGATCTACTTTCCCCATGTCATCTCTCCATCCATCTTTCCCATCTCCAATCACGTCCCATCTTCCCCCTCTTCACTCTGATCTTTACTCACCAGATCAAAATGTGGAAACAGAAAATGAGAACAATTAAAAAACTGAAGGATCAATGCACTAAATAGTTCCCTGATACCCTGAAAAGTTAATGTCATTTCAAAGAACAAGCCTGAATTCCATCATATCAGTCTCCTTGTGCCATCCATCCCCAAAATTAAATTCAGTATTCTAACCACATACTACCACTGGTCACCAATAGAAGCAAAATGGAAAGAAGGACCAGGGGTGAGTCAAAATAAAATAATGTCTAAAGACAGACAACATTCATATATATAAATTATAGCAGCCACCAGAAAACATTAGCAAAACACTAAAGAAGACCACAAAAAAAGAACTGCAGGAAATCTTCAGCAAGGACCCAGTGAGAAAGCCTACAAATGCTCTTTTATAGTAGGATGCTCATTCTCAAAGAGGCACCCGGAATCATTCCATTTCTGCTCAAGGAAAATAAAGGTGAAGAAAATTTACCACTTGACTGTACTAGCTCTGGAAGACTCAACAATAACCTCCCTAGAGTTATTCAATCAACTGATATTAGTCATGATCGCTGCACTGTGCAAGGCATGTAAAAGGTATAAATATGTAAGCTATCAACATCCCTGTCTAGGAGATCTTCTAGGCGTCACTTTGTTTTCTACCATTGGCCTAGATTCATCTGGGAAGCATCTGGAAAGAGCTAATGGTGTGATTTAGTTTGGATCTGTGACCCTGCCCAAATCTCATGCTGAAATGTAATCCCCAAAGTTGGAGGTGGGGCCTGATGGGAGGTGACTGGATCATGGGGGCGGATTTCTCATAAACGGTTTAGCACCATCCTCTAGGTGCTATCCTTGCAATAGGGAGTGAATTCTCATGAGATTTGGTGGTTTAAAAGTGTATGGCACCTTCCCAACACTTGCTCTTCCTCCTGTTCTGGCCATGTGATACACCTGCTCCCCCTTCACCTTCCACCAGGATTCAAAGTTTTCTGAGGCCTCCCCAGAAGCAGAGCAGGTGCCAGCATCAAGCTTCCTGTGCAGCCTGCAGAACCGTGAGCCAATTAAACCTTTCCTTTATAAATTACCCAGTCTCAGGTATTTCTTTATAGCAATCTGAAAACGGACTAACAGATAATGGAACTTTTAATTTATTAGTAGAAGCACACACACCCCAAATATTCTTTTTAATGTTAACATTACTTACACCATAGTAATAAATATATGCAGAACTGCAAATAAACATCTTTACAGATTAAGAATCAATGCACTAAATGTTTCAGCTTCACTCTACTATCTGATCAATTCCACAGCAGTTTATTGCTGTGTACATGCCAAATCGATAAGAAATGCACCTTAAAAATACCTATAAAATAGAATGCTATAGAACAGATACCATAGGACTACAAGAAGCAATTACACTGTGCAATTATATAGCGTAATACCAACAGCAAGTAGTTATTGTAACTACCCATGAAAAATTGTGGGATGTTTCAAGCTAACCTGCTTTTCCATTACATCTTTCTCAAACAAAATCCAATATCAAGGAGTATATTATAGTCCTTTATTCGCATATTCTGGCACTGCCACCAAAATTGAAATGTTCAGGGCTAAATAGGACTAATAGAATGATTCAAAAATTGTATTCAAAGCAGGGGCTCCCTTTGGTCCCCAGTGGAATACTGGGAATACTGCTAAGGCTACAGAAAGACCACATCTCCATGCTCAAAAAAGGCGTGAAGAAAACGATTCAGAGGACAAGGGTCACTGTCTTCAAACATTCAAACAGGTACCACAAAAAGAAAAGAGGGATGAGACTTATTCTCCAAGGACCCACAGCCCAACGAGTCAGTGCTGCTAGGAGAAATTGTGTTTTAATGTGAGGGCAGATTTCTTAAAACTTGGCCCTTTCCCAAAGGAAGAGGCTTGTCTCAGGCCCCAGAGAGCTCCTATCTTTGAGCTGTCAAGACCAGGTATTAGATGGTTAGTAGAGAAACTTGCCTTTTGGAGGAGAGAACTTGATGACTTGTACAGGGCCCCTCCTGCTCACCTGCTGCTTAAGAGAGAATGGTATCACCTGTGTAGCCATCAAAGGCAACAGAGTATCTGAGAAAGTATTCCCGCTGCTCTATAGGGGAGAACTTTCCAGAACTGAACATCAACTAGCTGCTTCAGAAACCATCACGAATCAGACTTCGGGAAATCCAAGGAATTGTGCCCCTATTAAATGTAATGAGTACAAAGTGATGTCCACAAAACATAACAGCACACAACTTAGACTGCAGAGAATAGACGAGAATATTCCAGGAAGGAAATAGCCAAGCCCAGCTGCCAAAGTACAGTTAAGGGAGTTTTTTTGTTTTTTTGTTTGTTTTTGAGACGGAGTCTCACACTGTGCCCCAGGCTGGTGTGCAATGGCGCAATCTCGGCTCACTACAACCCCCGCCTCCCAGATTCAAGCGATTCTCCTACCTCAGTCTCCCGAGTAGTTGGGATTACAGGCACCCGCTACCATGTCCGGCTAATGTTTTTGTATTTTTAGTAGAGACGGGGTTTCACCGTTTTAGCCAAGATGGTCTTGATATCCTGAACTCGTGATCTGCCGGCCTCTGCCTCCCAAAGTGCTGGGATTACAGTCGTGAGCCACCGTGCCCGGCCAGTGTTTCTTTTTCTTAAAGAAATCGTGTATGCACATTTTCCCTTTTTCGCGTGGATTTTATGTTTTGTGTTTTACTATTGCTCCATAAACGATTACCGTGTATGTGAAGCTAAGTTACATGTTTTGCCGCGATGGGGTCACTGTTCCCTGCGAACGCAGCCGCAGCCCTGCGCCGGCTCGGGTTCCACGCCAGGCCTGGTGCCTTCGCGCTGCAGCACTGCCCGGAACAGCAAATCCAGCGCGAATCAGAGCCCCACACTGCACACCCAGCACCGCCTTGGGACTGGCACGGTGCTCCCATCGCACCCTGGCATCTGCAGAGTTCAAGGGGGTGCAGTGCACTGCACGATGCTCCGTCCTCATCCCCGTGGGACCTCACTACCAAACAGGCATCACTCCTGGGAACCCACCAGCTCTGGGGAGGGCTGTTTAGACTGGGCGGAGGCATCTTACTCTACTTATCCACAGCAGGTCACCCATGACTCGGCTCCACTAGCCACTACCTCGAGTATCGCCAGTCCCAGAGGTGAACGGAAAACGCCTCGGCATCCACAGGTGCGTCCCCAAAGCTCCCGCGCAGGAGAAATAACCGTCACTTCCGCTTGCCTCTCATTGGCCAGGTGAGTCACGTGATGGCATGACCTCATGGGGCAGGTCCCCATCCTCCCGGGTGCCAGCCCTGAGCCGCAGTGGAGCTGTGGGGAGGTGGAGGCGACTTAACGTGGCGAGTCAGGGTCGGTGGGCAGGTGGGTACCCCTTACTGCTGAGATAACGCTGTTCAAGGGAAGCGGCCTCCTGACAGTGCGTGATTACCCGGAGTGTAAATCCCAGTGCTGGCCAGGATCCAGGAAAAGGCCAGGAGCAGGGCTTTCCCACCTGGCAGGTGAGTGGGGTCCCCTGGACCACCTGGAGGCCACGCAGGAGCAGCGATGCTGCCGCCCCGTGCAGTGAACCCACTCAGATCTCAGGCGTGGTTTCTGGGAGACACTCAGCCGCTGGCTTCCTAAGACCTTTCCCACCCCACCGTGCCCGGGTCTTCCCTTCTTAGACTCTTTAAAAAGGAGCCTGTGGTCGAACTTTGCCCACGCATCTAACCTCCAGCCTAAGTCCCTGGGAACTTTATTACATTACTACCTCCTACATATCTGCTGTCCACATTTAAATGTTATCTGAACCATGGTGACTTTGAGAGGTTAGAGCTTTAACTGAAGAGGAAAATGAACCTTACAGTTCAGCCTCAACTGCCTGTGACTTCTCAGGCATCGCAGCACAAAGATCTTCAAGGAAATCATCCAAATGAGACCTCTTCCTCATTAGGGTTTATCATTAACTGAGAAAAGAAAGAAATGTTTAAAGTATCATTATTTTTTTTTTCCTGAAGGTATGGAATTCCAATTTTTTCCAAGTAAATGTGGAACCATTCGGTTGTTTTTTAAATGAACGCTTTATCTTTACAATTTGTGCTACAGCAAGCTCTCCTCTTCATTTCTAACTCTTTTTACCGGAGGACCCCTAGAGAAAGTAGTTTGGGGACTTCCATGCTTATTAGATGCACATCAAGCAGATCCTGTTCACTCCGTCTCAGCTTTTCTTTCATGGCATCAGGGGCAGGCTATTATTTGCAAGCAGCCAAGGTAATTACCATCCAGCAGGGTCCAATTGTTTTCAATTAAAAGCTTTACTGCAGTCTTTAGTTTTAATACCATTGTGGCCATCTGCTTTCACTGAAGATCTACCAGCCAAAAGCCCAGGCCACATCTTAATGCCATTAACCCCTGAGAGTCATTTTCCTCCAGAATGAACTCAATAGTCCAGGGGAAATATGGGAATAACCTCATGTTATCTTTGGTGGCCTGGGGAAAGCTATAGGACTCAGGAAGGTTATTTTCAGAAAGACAAGCACTACTGCTTCTTGCCTGAAGTACTAGGTAATTGTCTTAATTCTCTGCTTCACTTCAGCAGAGGATGCTGAACTGTAACTGCTCCATTGCACATTTTCCATCCAGCCTCAATATTCTGTAGTCCTATTATAAAATGTCTCTGAACTGTAATTTCATCAGATGGATCACTTTGGTATAGACATTTTCCATTTTGATATTCAATTTCTATCCAACTCTGCTTAGCTCACCATGACCCAAAATCTAGGTGTGGGTAGATGGTAAGGAGTGACCCAGGTTACCGAATGGATGCTCACACTGCAATGTGAGGTCATTTAACTGTTTTCATGGCTTAAAACCTGCAGCCCATTCCAGTCTCAAAGTTATTAGGAATTAACTTGAGAGTTTTATTGAACAATCAGGGACAACAGCCCAAGGCCTAGACTTGGAGTTTACAGCACATGTTTTGCCTACTCCTGAGGGTTCACACTGTGCATTGGCTCCACCAAAGCCATTTACATTTCTCCCTTCTCCTTCCCTTCCTCTGCAAGATAGGCTTCTTTGCAATCCAGGTGGCCATGGGGATGGAGGGTACAAGTCCAAAAGGAATGATTACCTTCCCCCAAAACCATACAGAGAGAAGGCTCTAGGCTCTTTTATTTCCTTTGCCCATGTCTTTTTTCTTCATCTTGGACTTGAAGTCTAAAGGAGCAGTGCTGGGTCAGGAAGCATGAAAACAAAGATGTCAATACTAAGGACAGTGGACCGGAAATTCAGAGGGACTCTGAGTCCTAAATGGCATTGGACCAGCCCTGGACTGGCACCCAGATTTCTGATATGTAAAGCATGAAAATCACTAGCTATATCAGATCTACCAGTAGGATTTATTGTTTTTGTTTGTTGTAGTTGTTGTTTTTAAAAAAAAGAAAACAAATCCTAACTGCTGGAGTAATCAAAACTAAGAAAAAGGTCACAAAAGTGTCTAAGAAAACCAGAGGTGTTGCCCTCCTGGTTCCAGAAAGCATTTCCATTTTGAGGCAGCAAAATTGATCTCTTAATTCTCAAAACTGTAAGAAAAAAATTCTGGAAGGAATTACTCAAACTAAAAGAATGCAAAATCAATAATCCCTGTGTCATAGCTATCACTTTCCTACAAATATTTCTGGCTTTCCTTCTGGGAATAAGATGGACTTGTGCTTCCTTGCACCTCCAACATGACACATCAGGATTGTTTGTTACAGCAAAATAACCGATCTGACTGCTACCCAATGCTTACAAACAAGCTCTGGAAAATGCAGGGACGTTGAGTTGGTGAAAATGATCTTTGAAAAGCATTAGAATGTTATCAAGATCACCTGGTGACTCCAATGTGCAAGAAAGCTTTGAAACCATCCAATCAAAGTCTTTTTTTCTTAAATTTTTTTTAAAAAAACACTCTTTTTATGGGCATAAAAGTTTTTATTTCAAAGAGGTCAAACAGCAATGGCTGGCCATGCCAGGAAGGGAAGCTAAGATGGCTAAGATCTAACTAGGAGGCTAAGTTGCAGCCTATTCATACTGCCCAGATAGAAAGGGTAGTCCTATAACATCAGCTTCATACATAAAGGGCCTCACTGTCTGTAACTTCCGTTACCTAATACCATCTCAGTCAACCTTTCAGCAAAGTATGGCAGCATCTTTCTCGAATATTTATAAATTGCCTGCGAGCACTGAAATTGCTGTTAGAAACTATACGTTCTTCAAACATGCACACACCATTCTGTTCTCTGCAGACTCTGTTCTCCCCAGAGTCCTGCTAATTTCTCTACAGTTTCAAGTCTCAGTCAGGGCTTCAGAAAGCTGAGGAACAGGCTACCCTCTGCAGTCAAGTTAGTCCTGGCTACAAAGTCCCGCCTCACCTGCAATCTGCCTCTGCCCTGATGCAGTCGTGACAGACTAGAAAGCACATCATATTGAATTACCCTTTCTAGAAAAGAGCCAAGTAAGAAATTAGTTATTCGTAAGTTCTTTGTGCATGATTTGCCACAAAAATAACACAAACTATTTTTGTAGGGCTTTGACAAACCTGACTAGGGTTAGCCCAACCTGGAATAGTCCCAGGGGAGCCTACGAAAAACAAGCCACGTGAGCCGTCCTGATGTTAGCTTCTGAGGGTCCTGACCCCCAGATCTCTATCCTCCTCACCCTGCTTCTCACCCCCACCCCCGGCAGTCCTTCCTGTCAGGCTTTTGCAGTTACTCAAGAAACTGTGCACGTAGCATAGCAATCAGATGCTTTCTCTCAGATGGCTTGGCTAATGGCCACTTCCTGTGGTTGTCAAATGAAAAAAGAAGAACTAGCACATCCCCAGTGACTTATTGTATCACTTCCCGTATCTGACTATCTGGCAGCCAGCATAATTTAACATCACTCATAAATTAAGAGCCTCTTGCGAGGGTGCCACAGCTGAGCCCTCCACCCCGTTTTGCTGATTAGAAAGAAACTGTGCCAGAACTTCCATTATGAATAGTCATTTCCTAAAATGTAACTCCAACATCACTGACATCTAATCATATATTAAATGAATGAATAGGGGTTCCACATCTACCCTGTGGACCTCTGAGCTCATTCTGAAGATTAAAGTGATTTCCTTTAACGTTCTCCCCACTAGCACCGTGCCCATAAGACCGGGTTTCATTGTGACCGCCCCTTGCACCCCGCAAGCATCCCTTCAGTCCCCAGGTTATTGCCCACACTTTTCCCTGTCTCTTGGCTTTGCTCCATTTCCCCTCCCTTCATGCCCTGGCCTGTGAGAAGAGTCAAGGTGAGCTCAAGCAAGGACCCTCATTTTGCCCCAACACCTCAGGCCTCTTTCGTGCTGAGACTGGACGGCTCCATCAGGCACTTGGTGCTGAATGGAAGCAATGGAACTCGGTGCTGCCTCTCCATGTCCAGCCAGCTCTGGCTGCAAGCAGGGGCAGGAAACATAAGCAGACCCCTGGGGCTGCATGTCCTCCCCTGGGCAGGCGCACAGTGGGGCGTGCTAAGCAGCTTCACAGGTAGCAGCCAGCGCTGGCTGTGCCTCATCTTGATCTTAGCAGAGAATCCCTTTCTCTGCTAGGCTTTCCAGCCAGGCTGGAAAAGTGAGCTGTGTTTGGATAGATCACGACCTCTCTGAGCCTTGGGTTTCCCTCTGTAAAATCGGGATCATACTCTACTGAGGTTTAATCTATGTTCAGGACTGTGAAAAATCAATGAGACAACACATGAAAATACTCTAGGAAATGGAAATTTATAGCTGTCATTTTGCTAAAACTTAGAAGAATAAATTAGACCAGTTCTAGTCATAACTTCATCATTTATAAGTTGTGTGTCTTTAAACATGATATTTAAACTTCCTCAACCACAGGAACTTCATGCAACTCATGGCTCCTTCCTAAGTTTGCCATGAAAACTAAAATGAGTTGATATACATACCACGGTACTTGGCAGAGAACACGAGCTCGTTAAATGACAACTGCTTTTATTTGTTATTGTTAATACTTTTATTATCTGAAGAGGACAAAGAAGATAAAAAGCTTGTCCAAAAAAAAAAAGTGAGATGCCATTTTTATATTTTATGAGTCTTAAAAAGAAAAGATCAGGGACATGGTTTCTAAAATGACTTCGATTCAAAAATAAAGACCAGTGTTTGATAGCTTCAGAATATTGTCTAACGGCTTTGGGAACTCTGGAAAAAAAAGCATGAGAACAGCTGACACACTGCAGCTTAAATATAATCAGTCCCTGAAATTGCTCTGCAATTTGTTTCAGTGTTTTCCTGTGGATTTCTTTTTTTAACCCTACATGTGCCCTAAATATATAATTATATGGCAGAGTAGAATAGCTCATTTGGAGTTATTGAGGTCCATTATATAATCCAGTAGGACCGTGGGGTGGGGCCTGGAGAGCGGGTGGTTTTTCACTCCATGAGCACCACACATGCACTGGAGTAGATGCTAATTGATGGTCTTAGCCCCAGTTATCACCAGGCCAGTCTCCCAAAAGACAGGGAGCACATTTTTCTGCCCTACAACCAAATTGTTTTAAATTACTATTATGCATTTGCTTGAGAGGTCAAAAATTTTACATAGATGTAAAATTCCTGAAGGCCAGAGAATAAGTGTGTACGTGTGTATGTGTATGTCTCTGTATGTCTCTGTGTTTGTACGTGACTCTGTATAACTGTGTGTGTGCGCATGTGGCTGTGTGTGTGAGTGTGACTGTGTGTATTAGTATATGTCTGTGAGGGTGTATGAGTGTCTCTGGGTGTGTGTCTGTGTGTGTGTATGTGACTGTGCCTGTGTGTCCGAGTATGACTCTGTGTGTATGACTGTGTGTGTGTATGAATGGTTCTGGGTGGGTGTCTGTGTGAGTGTGACTCTGTATTAGTGTATGTCTGTGAGTGTGTATGAGTGTCTCTGGGTGTGTGTGTGTCTGAGTGTGACTGTATATGACTGTGTGTGTATGAGTGTTTCTGGGTGTTTCTATGTGACTGTGTCTGTGTGTATCTATGAGTGTGACTCCGTGTGTGTGTGTGTGTCTGGGTGTGTCTGTGTGAGTGTGACTCTGTATTAGCCTATGTCTGTGTATGAGTGTCTCTGGGTGTGTGTCTGTGTGTGTCTCTGTGTGCAAAGTTTGTGTCCCAAAATGCTAAAAATGGTGGCTTAGACACAGCAAACACTCAATTTTTCAAGAAATGAATAAATGACACAAACTGCCTCTCCCCAGATACCTTTCCTTTGCACCAGTCTATGAAATCTGTGTATGTGTATAACTGTTAGGCCAGACATGAAAATATACATTTTCTACCACCCTTACTCGGATTTAAAATAGAATTGGCCAGAGCTGTGGTCTTCTAGTAGAGTTAATCACCTTGCCGATATATCCCCGTTGATTAACTGATGGAGTCAATGCAGGCTTTTTGTCAATTTCCCTTCCTATTGGCTAATTGCTCTCCTTGAAGAGAAGTTAGGGCACTAGAGACCATATACTCAAAATCCATTACATAATTTATTTTTAATCCCAAGAAAAACCAAGACTGATGAAGGCTTTGATGTGCCCTAAAAGACTGACTCTTAAGGGTTGGGGGCAGAGACACTTACCTGGTCCAGCCCTGCTGCATCCTCATGCTTGCAGGTTCTGAGCCAGGTATCCAGTCTGCTTATTTAAGCCAATTCTATCTGAACCGGTCAGTCTTTAACTTCTTGCATTTAAAGTTTGTGAAGAACTGCATTTCACCCAAAATACGTTCATTTGCTAAGACACAGTCCCTCTGCTGCATAGGACCCTGTCAGCCCACGGAAGTGGGTGCTGCTTTGCAAGTGGGCAAGACGCTTCTCAGCCCACTCCAGACTACCTGTATCTGCTGCCCCTGGAATGGCTGTCTCCATCAGGCCCAAATCCAGAGAGTCCAATCTGCCCCAAGAAGGCCCTCACTTCTCTCTGGAATTCAAGAGAACCTTCTGGGTATCCCAGATACCTCTGACCAACCAAGAGTGAGAGCAACCCCCACAGAGTGGTGTCACATTGAATACGGCACTTGGAGAAATTTCAGCCAAAAATTAGATTCTGTAGTTTTGTCCCTTATTTTCAAGGCTGCAATCCAGGAATAGTCCAACCACTTGCACCCCCCCTTTCCCGGGAAGCTGCTAAATGCCATATAGACCATATTTGCCAGGGTTTCAGCTTTCTTCCTATCATTGCAAAGGAGCCATCAATGATCCCAAGAGGGGATGAGGCCTGAGGCTGGTGGAGGAGCCCAGGTCCAATGCGGGGCACGCTCATTGTTGGGAGACTGTGACTGTGAGACTGGTGGAGGAGCCCAGGACCAATGCGGGGTACGCTCATTGTGAGGAGGCTGTGACTGTGGGTGAGAGTGTTCATCTTGGCTGCAGAAGGAGGACTGCTCAGGTAGAAGGAAGAGGGAGCTGTCTCAAACCAGCAGTGACGGGGGGGAGGGTCCCTGGACACAGCGACATTAAAGTGGGCACATATGATGGCTCAGCAAAGGGCATGACCTGAAAGGCTTCAAGGAGGATGCAAGGACTGTGTCCTGGTGAGAAAAACCATTGAGCTTTCAGAGTCTTCGTGATGTCCCCAAAATATCCCAATGTTGACTCAGATCCCACTGGCATTTGGCAGTCACGGTGTTACCATGATGACATTCGATAACACCTTCCTTCCCTGTCTTCAGCCATTGCTTGCTTCAAGCTTGCTCTTGACGTCCCTCACTTTTGTCCAAAATAAACTCTCTGCTGCAGCCAGCCCTGGCGGCTTCTCTCCGGCACATGAACTCAGCTCCCGTGCCCACACGCCAGCAGAGTCTGCATGAGAAGCTACGGCAGCCTTTCGTGATTCACTCTCAGGATTCATCCAGACCAGCTCCTCACCCAGAAGGGTGACCATCAGGAGTGGGTGACCCGACAGCACTGAGTCCCCGACCCCAACCAAGCGACCCCTCCACCTCCCATGCCTCCAGGCCTTGTTCTTGCAGTTCTCTCTCCCAGAACCCCCTCCCTTGTCTTCCTCACCTAACAAAACCCTGACCATCTCCCAAGGCCCAGTTTAGGTCCTTCCTCCTCCATGGAGCTGCCTCTGCTCAGCCCAGCCAAAGGGGAGGGCTTTATTCCCATGAATTTATAGAAGCCTTGCAGGTCAAGGAAAGAGGATCTTCAGTTTAGCCAATGATATCGGAACACTTTCTGTGAACTGGGCACTCTTCTTAGGGCTTTATGGGTAGAACTAATCAAATCCTCATTGTAGATACTATTATTAGCTCCCATTCACAGTTGGGGAAACTGAGGCACTAAGACGACAATGGACATGCCCACGGTCACCACTAATAAGCAACCATTCAGGTGCTGAAACTCCAGCACACTGGCCCTAGTGCTGGGCTCTGCACCACCTCCCAGGCCACCCTCCTGTTCCTTTTCCATTGGACACTCAACCCCGCGTGGCCTTGAGTCAGCTTTGGAGTTTGTCGTTCTATGTGCCCATGTCATCCCTGCAACCAGAGGGCAGGGATCATGGTTCAGTGTCTAGGAATGAAGCCAGCAGGAGTCCAGAAGGGCCCGGGGACTCTGGGTTCTGCCGCGAAGCGCGGGGAGGACTCTGGACAAGCCTTTTCTCTGATTTGCTTCAAATCCACAGAGTAACCAATATTTCTGTTTAGAGATGCCTCAAATATGTTACTTCCAAGCCCAGGAGTAAACAGTGAAATGGCTCAGTGGCCTGGGCTCTGTGTCACTGAATCTGCATCTCTGTGCCAGGGGACCGCACACACTGCGGCTGGACACTGGGTTTCTGTCCTTGTCACACACATTCCCTCCCAGGGCCATAGGCTTTCCATGGGAGCAGAGGAGGGAGTTGCTAGGGCTGGGAGACATTGGTCTGAGAGAAAAACCAGTCTACACAAGAATAAAGGACTCAGCCAGGCTCGTTCTAAAGCCCACATCTCAGGAAAGAAGTTGGAAGTCAACAAATAAAGTTGGAGCCTCCGGTCCCCAAAGGCTGCGGCAGAGGATGGCTGGGTTATTTGTGCTGAGACCCGATGCCCTAGCAGAACTGAACAAGGCTGCACGGTGATAGAAGGGAATCCCGGTTAATGCTGGGGATTGCAAACACATCAGGAACAGGCGGCGGAAGGACAGCAGGCAAATCCACGAAGACCAGATGCGTGTCCTTCCTCAGCGGGAGAGGTTGCAGGAGTTTCCTCCAACTGATTCTACAAATTCCTATTGTGCAGCAGCCTCCACTTACCAAATTTAATTTGATCCCATCAGAAATGTAGCAGGAAATGCTGATTGTGAATCAAAAATCATCCCCCTGTCAGGTCTTCTACTTTGACCTCTACTTGACATTTGCTTCATGATTTAATTTGCCTTTTCCTATTCACCCTTCCTTCTCTTGTTTACCTGGCTCCCAATTGAATTGAGCAGCTGAATGTTCATTATGCAAGTCAGAGGTCTGAGGAAAGTGTCTGAGCTTTGAATTCCTGCCAGCAAGCCCATATCTATTCTAGTTCATTCACCATAAAATCATGAATCCGCCTGACCCACAGTGGCCTGATCCAGTTAAAACAGGCATTAGCAATGGGGGAGAAGATTCGTAGACAGGGAAAGGGACTAATTTTTCTGCTAAGCTTCACTCACCCTCAAGGACAAAAACATTTCTGCAACAGCTTCTCTCTGCCTGTGTCCATTTGGAAATGAAGTGGATCCCAGGTAAAACCATGAGGTTGGCCCTAATCACCTGCCTAAGATCCAGCTTCCTCTTGTCATCTTAGGTGCCCCCATTGCTCTAGCCCAGAGAGGAAGCACAGGGGTAGCTGAACCCCCATACTCCACAGCAACTCCTCCAGAACTCCCTGCAGTGACTACTGCACACCATGACACTCTGAGACACAGTCGCAAGGCAAGTGCCCTACTGTCTTCCTACCCATAACCCCTCCTACACAGAAGTTCTGGAGCTGCCAGTGGGATGATGCAGCCTGCCCTTCAGGGGCCCACTGCCCTGCCTTCCAAGCTCTTCCCATCACTAGGGCAGTGAACCTGGCATCACCACACTGTGTCCTGCTGAGATGTGTTGTCTGCTCTTTGCTCCTTTCAGAAAACCTGCACGAGAGAGCACGAGAAAAGTCTGCATGAAACAGAGATGGAAGGAAATGCAACCCTGGTAAGGGAGCTTTCTCCTATGCAGCCTGCAGTCTCTGCTGGCTAAGAGTCTGGGCATTGGCGGCTTTGCAGAGTTGAAAAATGTCAAATGGTTCTGTGACCCGAGATGAAGCAGTGATAACAGGGTGGCTCTAAAGAGGGAGAGCCTCAGCAAAGAAAAGCCTGACCCCAATCCTGTCTTAGTTACCTCTCCTGAAGAGTTCTTGGGCAGATCAGGGAAGCCAGCCCAGCAGGCAAAAATCAGAATAGAAGTATTGCCTTCCACCCAAGCCCATTTTTTCAAACACCCTCAAGGGGCCACTATTACATTGAGAGAAAGAGAAGATGGGAAGAACACAGAAGCCTGGGGCAAAAAGTACACAGAGAGATCAAACTCAAAAACTGTCCAGATAAGACTGCTGGCTGTCTCCTACACATGGAACTGGCCAGATAAAAGAGACTGAAAGACCTGTACGTTTTGGGGTAGATTGCATTGCCAAAGAAATACAAACTGATCTGCAAAAGCCTGTAACTCTCTAACCAGTTAGAAACTCTTGATTCCCCAAAACTGCAGGAAATGGACTACAAAAGCCATTAGTCCCAAAGAAGGGGATGGTCTCCAGGGCGCATGCTCCATGTAGCCATAGAGGATCATGGGCAAGGAAGCATCTCTTAGAGTGCAGAGTCTCATTGCAAAGAGCCCAGCCCACTGCACCTCCAGAGAGCAGGTGTAGCCAGGAGGGCTCACCAACATGTATTCTCCAGTAGGATTTGAGCATCACAATGGACAGTAATTCCTGTGGGTTTCTCTATCCTTCCTTTATTCAGTGGGAGTTGTGCTGAGGTTATCTGCTCATGTATCGCGGTTCCACAGGGCATTGAGTGAAGGTGGGCCGGCAGGCAGGAACCTTATTAAGGGGGATGCAGTCCGTGAATTTGATTTTCAAGTTGTCTTTCTTAGGAAGGTGTGAATGTGTTTGAGAGTAGGGGAAGAAAGTACATGGATATATGGGTTGCCAAAAGTGAGAATTGTGACAGAGACACTTAGTTGTCACTTGATATCTATTCTCCCCCTTCTTTTACAGTAATAGAACCCATAATTTTTAGATGGGAACACGAGATTCAAGAATAAAAAGCACACATCCCAGCACCCCCATAGTTAGAAGTGGTGAGGTGACTAAGCTCTGACCAAGAGCATGTAAACAAAAATAATGTGTGCAGCATCTAAGCTGTGTCCCCCCATTAACCAAGAGCAAGAATATGGACATGGTAGTGGAACACCCTGAACTTCACCAAAGAAACCAGCACCTTAGGGATGGGAGAGCTGCAGGGTAGAGACACTTGGGTCCCGGATATCTCAAAGTCATGACATCAGCCCTGACCACTCATGCCTGGCCTGTTTTGTAGGGAATAGGAACTTGTGCATGCCACTATGTCTCAATTTTAGCAACCAAATCTATCCTATCTAATAGAACATTGAAATCTAAAACTTGAGTAAATCTCTTAAAAGGTAGAGGAAGGAAGGAAGCAAGGAAGGAAGGAAGGAAGGAAGGAAGGGAGGGAGGGAGGGGGAGGGAGGAAAAGAGATAGGAAGATTAAAAAAAGTAGAGGACAAGTTACAAGATCCAATGACCAAATAATAGTAGTTCCAGAAGACAAAGCAGAGAAAATGGAGAAGAAAAAAAAATTAAATAAAAGTTTTTCAAAAAATGAAGAACACATGTTTACAAATTGGAGGGAACCATTGAATGTCCAGCACTATGGTGAAAATAGATTCAGGAAGAAAATAAACAAAAAAACAGATATAGTACAAAGCATCAAAATATCAAAATTCTATCCAGCTTCTCACCAGCAGTATTGTAAACTGGAGCAAATCCCTCACAGTTTTAATGGGAAATTATTTCTAACCTAGAATACAGTAACAACCAAAGCATTAATCAAGTACGAGGATAGAATAAAGATATTTTCAGAAAAGTAAGTTCTCCAGAAATGTACCTCCTACTACATCTTCTCATAAAGTTGTAGGAGGATGTGTTCCATAAAATAAAGATTAAAGTAAAAAAAAAAAAAAGTGGAGGGAGACATAAACTAGGGTCTGGGAAACCGGAGAGCCAAAACAAGAGCCAACCAAGGGTGATTCCCAAAAGGCAACAAATTGTTCCAAAATGGTAGCTTTGTGGCTGGAAGGGTGGGCATCAGTGCGGATTGAAGCAAGTCAGAGTGCTCCACAGATGGTCTCAAGATGAAACTGATAAACTTTCTTATGTGTCTGAGGATTGCTTTAACTTTTGTAGGTACATAGTAAGTGTGTATGTTTATGGGGTGCATGAGATGTTTGGGTACAGGCATACAATGTGAAATAAGCACATCATGAAGAATGAGGTATCCATCCCATCAAGCACTTATCCACTGAGTTGCAAACATGTTTAAGGATATTGAGAGAAGATTTCTATGGCCAGCGGGGAGTTGTAGCATAATTGGTGATAAGTACCTAGAAAGCTGAGCAAATGTTTTTAAAAAGAGCCTGAAGAGGTGCTTATGTGTGGTAGGACAGGAGGGTGTTAAAAAAAAAAAAATAAGCCCTCAGCTTGTACTGTATGAAGTCTATGAATAATGCCTAATATTAACATAAAATGAAAAATATTGATATTTCTTTCCTCAGAGAAACAAAGGTAAATACCAGAAGGATCAGCTGAAAGAGTTGCAATTTGTTGTTTCTGGGGAAAGGAAAATGGGGAAGAAGTAGTAGTTATTTGACTTATTAAGCTATGCAGCCCTGTGATCTGATGTTTAAAAAACAGGAAAGAATAAAAAGGGGAGGGGAGGGAGGAAGGAAAGAGAAAAGGAAAAAAGAAAGGAAAAGAAAAGATGAGGAGAAAAAAGAAGAGGAAAAGAAAGGAAATAAAAAAGAAACGCAATGTCAGCAGCAGAGAGAAGGCAGTTTGAAGACGAATCAGAGATGGACCAGGCAGCAGTGTGAGCCCCCATTCATTCTCATCAGACTTCCCACAGCTTCCAAAACTACACCATGCTCAAGGAGACTTTGGAGTTGAAGTGAAGAATTGGTGGCAGTGGAGGTGCTGATCCGTGAAATTGGCATCCAAGTGGTGAGACTAGGACCCATCCAAAGGAGCCAAGTGGCATAAACAAGATGCCATTAAGAAATAACTAAGAGGTGGTCAAGTATCTCAGAGTCATGTCTACACTCGCATTTGGTTCCAGATATACCACTGGCTTACAAAGGCTTCATGTCCATAGCTCACTTCTCTAGCCTCAAAGGTCATCAGCACAGTTTAAAGAAAATGAAATGGACACCGAAACCTACTCAAATATTTACTTCAGAGAGTTACTGAAGTTTCAGATGCAGAATATATTGAGGGAATAAATTGGAAAGATTCCATTTTGGCCCCATTTTCATTCATTTCAACGTTTCTTTAGGGGAATAGAAAAGAAATCATTTTTCAGCATGAAAGAGTAAGTCATGATTAGTATATCATTACTTTAATTAACAACATATTAAATTGTTCAAAATGGAATAGAGGAGAGGACTTATTTACATTCAAAGGTAAATGACCAGAAACCTCCTTCTTTAGAGAGGCATCTGTTTTCTAACAGTTCTGTGTTAGTCTATTTTTGTGTGACTATGAAGAAATGCCTGAAGCTGGCTGATTCATAAAGAGAAGAAGTTTAATTGGCTTATGATTCTGCAAGCTTTACAGGAAGTGTGGTGCTGGGATCTGCTTCTGGTGAGGCCTCAGGAAGCTTACAATCATTGCAGAAGGCAACAGAAAGCCAGCATGGCATATGGCAAGAGCAGGAGCAAGAGAGATAGCAGAGAGGTGCCACACACTTGTAAACAACCGATTTCACAAGAACTCACTCACTATCTCAAGGACAGCACCAAGCCACTCATGATCCATCCCCATGTTCCAAACATCTGCCAGCAGGCCCCACCTCCAACATTGGGGGTTATATTTCAACATGAGATTTGGAGGGAACACACATACAAACTACATCAAGTTCATTGTGAATTCTGTCATTGTACTGTATTCTTCTGCTGTGGAAGAACCTCTTGTAACATGAGAAAATGAGTTTTGGGAAGAGGTATCTAAAATAAATATGACAAAAAATTCAATGAGATTTTTAAAAAATCGTTATGCATTTGGACAGATGACAGTCAGTAATTTTTAAAATTAAGCGTTTCCTTTTTACTACCCTCATATTTTTGTAATAAAGGGTAGTAACTCACTAAATCAAAAGCAACTCAGCAGGGGCAGCAATGAAGGCCACTCAAGAAGAAAGGAAGGATGGCAATCTATTGGGTTTCCTGGGCTGTCCATCATGTCATCCCTTACTGTGCAACAGCCATTGAGCAGGCAACGGGAGAAACAAAAAATGCTTTCCTGTATGGGTTTTCATGGACTCACACTCACGTAGGCATACACAAGCTCTGTGATTACTTTAGTGGCACAGTGCTATGGAATTATCCAACAGGATATGGGTATCCAACAGGCTTTGGATATGGAATTATCCAACAGCCTTGAATTCAGGGTTATAATTCAATTAAATTTTAATTCCTAATTAATTAAGAGATTTAAAAGAAACCAAGAATGGCTTTTGAATGTTATAAAATATCCTTATAGAACATAATGATATGGTATTCCTTTTGACTTGTTAATAAAACAAATTACATTATTAGAAGTCAAACCAATGTATACTCTTGAAACAAACTTTGTATAATTAAGATTATGCGTTAGAGAGGCCCTATCAGAAATCACTGAAAATTCATGTTTCTATTCATCAGCAGGATTCATCTGTAGATGTTTTGTTGCTGTTGTTATTATTAATGATGTACCCTTTTTGGCACATTTTAGTATCAAGGTTATGCTTCCTCCATAAAATAAAATAGGAAACTTTTTATCCTACTCCATGTTCTGAAACACTTTACTAGGATAGGAATTACCCATTTGTACTTATGATGATGTTATAGAATTGGTCCATAACACTGTGTGTGCACGTTGGAAGACAAGTGCTTACTGTGTTGTTTTAGTCATGTTTTCCATTATTCTTTGTTTCTTTTAATCTACTCAGACATTATAATTTTATTATTTTAGTAAGTCAATTTTTTTATTTTTGTTTTTCTAGAAAGTTATCTATTTCATCCCAGATTTCATTTTTACTCTTTTCCATAAAGACATATACACCATACGTGCTAGTCCAAAAAAAAAAAGACTAATATATGGGCATGGAGGTAAAATATTTATTTTATTTTAAGAAATTGGCTCATGCAAATTGAGAGGCAGCAAGTCTGAAATCCGTAGGGCAGGCAGTGTGCATCAGGCTAGAAATCTCGGCAGAATTTCTAGGTTACAGACTTAAGGATAATTTCTTTTTTTCTGGGAAACTTTGGTCTTTGCTTTTAAGGCCTTCAACTGATTGGATGAGGCCCACCCACATTTTTGAGGGTCATCTGCTTTACTCAAGATCTACTGATTGTAAACAGTAATGTCTACAAACTATCTTCACTGCAACAGCCAGACCAGTGTTTGATTAAACAACTGGGAACTGTAATCAAGTCAAGTCGACACACAAAATTAATTATTGCACCATCATCAATTCTAAGATGCATTTTTTCCCTCATCTTAACGTGGTAAAAAGTGGGATACTTCTCCGACCCATATTCTGGGTCAAGTGATGACCTTCTAGGAAGGACTCAGGTCATGGCTGTAATACAAGCAATGCTGCCACTTGGGCCATATAATCTGGCAGACCCTATTGTGTTGGAGGTATCAATGGTAGGAAAAGGTGCCATGTGGAGTTTGGGGCAAGCCCAGTGGGAGAATCACAATGCAGTCCCCTGTGGTTCTGGACCAAAGACATGTCTTCTGCAGCAGAGAATGACATGTCGTTTGAAAAACCTCTCCTGATGTTCTACTGAGCCCTAGTGGAAGCAAAACGCCTGGCCATGGACACCGGGTAGCCGTGGAACCAGACTGCCCATGATAGGCTGGGGCCCCTCAGACCCACCAAGTCATATGTCAGAGCAGACTCAGCCACACTTCATTGTAAGATAGTTCATCTGGATTCCAACAAGAGCAGGACCAGAGAGCACAAGCAATGAGCAGGTAGCCCAGACCTCCACGGCATCCAGCACTGTTACACCAGCACCTATCCCTCAGTTTATGCCTACCCCTGTAGGGAGTAATTCTGTTTAATCAGGAGTAAGAAAAAGCCAGAGCTGGGCTTATTGATGAAATCAGCTAAGTATGTAGATGTGTAACAATCATGAGAGGTATCTTTGAAAGATAGTGTTGAGGGAAAACCCTCCCAGTGGGCAGAGCTTTGGGCAATGTACCTGATCATTCATTTTGGGTGGCAAGAGAAATGCCCTGAGATTAGACTGTGAATACACTCTTGGGCAGCTGCGAATGGACTGGTTAATTGATCAGGGACTTGAAATGGGAAAGGATTGGAAGGCGGAGTTCAAAGAGGTCTGGGATAGAGGCATATGGACATTTGGGAATGGGTACACAATGTAAAGATATCTGCATCACATGTGAATAACTGCCATAAATTATCCACATTGAAGGAGTACTAATTCAGCAAGTAGACAAAATTAATGGGTCAGTTGACATTAGCCAACCTTTGTCATTGACTGCTCCTGTGGCATGATGAGCACATGGATATATTGGTCACAGTGGCAGAGGTGGAGACTATGCATGGGCCCAATGGCCTGGACTCTTATGGACTTACATAGTTACTGTTGTCACTGAATTTTCAACCTGTGAGCAAGAGAGACCAATGGTGAGCCCCAATATGGTGCCATTCTTCAAGAAGACCAGCTCTCTATCTGGTGGCAAGGTGACCACATGAAATCCCTTTCATTCTTGAAGGGTCTGTGGTTATGTCTCACAGAAATAAATATGTGTTCATATTGTGGCTTTGCCTTTTGCTGCTTGCAGGATCTCAGGTGGAACCACTACTTAAGATTGATCAAAGTGTTGCTACACTGGTTCAGGATCCCATGTAGCACTGTACCAGAACACTAAACCTACTTTATAGCAAAGGAGGCATGGGAATGGGTCTGTTGTCAAGGGATATACTTGTCACATAATGTGTACTGCACTATCCTGCCCAGAAGCTGCTTTCTAGACAGAACATTGGAACAGCCTGCTCAAGGCACAGGTGAAGTGCCAGGTCAGAGGCAGAACACCCCAGGGCTAAGCTGCCATCCTCCAGCATGCAATGTATGCATTGATCAAAGTTGTTTGTCTGACATTGCATCCCCATTAGAAGTGCATGAATCTGGAAAGGAAGGGATAGAAGGAGAAGTAACTCCACTTCCCATCACTGAAAGAGTGCCTCACAGGAAATCCTTGGCAGGGAAGAGAGAAATTCTGGAAACAAATTAAGCTATCGCAACCCTGTATAAGAAGAGAATAGTAGTCTTAACACTGGGGGGAATGGAACATGGACCAGTGGCATACATCAGGCACGCTATCTTCTCATCAGCAGGCTTACAAATAAGATGGTTCTTATTTATGAAGGCAAGTAGAGAACATCAGGGCCTCCCATCCTAAAACATGTTCAGGTTTCATTTTACCTCTGAAACAGAAATTCCTGTTGATTATCTATTGTTTGTTGGCCGTTGAAAAAAAATGAAGATATGACTAATTTACAATGAGCTTTTTTTTCTTTTGCCAAAATCGAGAGCAATGTTAAAAGTAAATAAAAAAATTTCTTGCATCTAAAGCCAAACAAAAACATCCAAGAGGAAGAAAGCCCTTCTCTTTAGCTGCAAATCATGTTAACCCCACATTGTTGGGGTAGAAGTGCTGTCAAGCTGAGTGTGTAGTGGGGTAGAAAGGAAAAATAAGTTATTCTCCTTGGGGCAAGAAGGGAGAGAGAAGGCCAGAACAGCTCCCAGGACAATATCACTTTAACAAAGATCAATAAAAAGGAGGTTGTCATATTGGGCAAGGACCAAGGGCAAGGGAAGGTGTCTGGGGTAAGTAAGACTTTTTATTTATTTTATTTTATGTTTTTGAGACAGAGACAGAGTCTCACTCTGTTGCCCAGGCTGGAGTGCAGTGGCGTGATCTCGGCTCACTGCAACCTCTGTCTCCCAGCTTCAAGCGATTCTCCTGCCTCAGCCTCCCAAGTAGCTGGGATTACAAGCACACACCACCACACCTAGCTAATTTTTTATTTTTAGTAGAGATGGGGTTTCACCATGTTGGCCAGGCTGGTCTCAAACTCCTGACCTCAGGTGATCCGCCCACCTTGGCCTCCCAAAGTGCTGGGATTACAGGCGTGAGCCACTGCACCCAGCCAGCTGAGGCTTTTGGGGAGTCCTGAGATAGCAGGGGGCCCCCCCGGGACTGGTGACCTGAAATGGTCCTCAGCAAACTGCCTTCCCTTGAGGACACAGCTCTCCCGTGTGAATCCCCGGTAGGGCAGCAGCACACTTACTCCTGTCCAGTTCTTCTGCATTATCAGGGGGTCATGTTGTCAATCCTGACTGCACCAATTAAATCAGAATACCCAGCGTGAAGCTGTTAGGAAAGCCCACCAGGTGACTCTGGGTAGCAGCTGGGATGAGCCTGCGGGGTTCACTTTGTAGTAGGCATTGCCACCGCCTGCTGTCCTGCCCTTGGAAGAAATGGGTGGGAATGGGAGGAAGCACATTGCCAACCCTGAGCTTGAACTGCAAAGTTTAAACTCCCCACTCTGCCTTCTCTTCTCTGTACTAATGAGCTCTGGTCCTCTTTACCCCCCGTTCTTGAACTGTAGCCTGCGTCAGAATCACAGGGAGAGCTTGCTAAAGCACAGACTGCTGGGCCCCACCGTAAGCATTTCTGGTTCGGGGGAGGTGTGCTGTGGGGCCCAAGAATGTGCGTTTCCAATGAGTTCCCAGGGTCTGCTCCTGCTGGTGGTGGTGGTGGTGTGGGGACCACACTTTAAGAAGAACAGCCTTCACCTTTCTGCCGGGTTCTTATTTCCTACATTTAGACCATCTCTGTGACCTTCTTCTGACCTCTACCATGGATTCTTCTTTGCAAAAGCTCTATTTGCAAAGCATGTTTTCAACAGACTGCCCAGCACAGAGCATAAAAGAAGGATTACTTTGCAGTTTGGCTGTGTCAGCCTGCTTTGAATATCCCTTATTGCATCCCTGCTTCAGCTCTGGTCTGTGCAGATGATTCATGGGCAACTCCCATTCACCATGCCCCTCGGATCTCTTCCACAAAGCATCTTTCCATCTTGCACAAGACCCAAGGATGACACACACAAAAAATCCCTAAATGTTTTCCTGTAACAAGAAGAATTTCTTTATACTTTCCTGAGAAAGGACTTATTTTATTCATAACCATGATGAGAAATATGAAACATACACTATTTCAGAACAAGGTAGAATAATATATGACTACTGATCTCTTGAACTGAACTGAATGGAAATAAATTGCTTGGAATCCTTTAGTTGATTCCTCATACACCAATGTTTCCATCTTATTTTCTTTGCTTGCATAGGGAGAGTCTTCATTTTCACAAAATCAAGTCTCTAACTATATTCCAAGTGGCAAGTGCAATTCCTCCAGCTTCAGTAATGCAGTACCTTGGCAGTTCTGGCTCCTCTTTGAATTAAACATAACTTGTTCTCAGTGATCCATTTCTCAAATTTTGTTCTTCCTCTGGCTTTCAGGCTTTTAACTGCTTTGCAAGCTGTTTTCCCCCGTTGGACTGCCAAAATCGGTCCTTGAGGATAAGTGTTGTACTTCGGAAGTCATATTAGCACTTTCGGGGAGGCCCTGTTTTTCTGATATTTCACTGGAGGGTGTTTAGTTTTTAGGGCTGTGGTTCTTACTAAGATAATGGGCATCTCCTGTGGGCTGACCCTATTAGAAGACCTGAGAATGTGGTGCCCACTCTCCTCCCCTAAACACACTGTGCATTTAGAATGTCAGTGATGACTCCTTGCTCTCTGGCCTAGCAGAAACTGGAGAAAACTACAGCTCAGAGAAATAGATGACCTCTAAATGGGTTTCTCAGCTTCCCAAGGTTTGAGTAAGGCTCGATTCTCTCCAGCGAGTCAAAGGCTCATAATATCTGGCTCAGGCCAACACAGATGTACCCTGAAGCCAAGGACCAAGAGCAAAAAATGCCATATAATTGAGGATCTTCCCGTTAGTCCCCCTTGAAAAGCAGAATCCTCACCTCTCATCTATGGTTGTTGCTGGGAGATGTCCAACCATCTGTTCCCAATGCAGTCTGGTGCACGTTGTTAAGCTTAATTAGCTGACCTAGATACTAAATATATAGCTAGCTCCTATTTATTTTAATGTAGATATTATTTTATATGTTGTACGCCACTGTATTAATCACAAAAGCATACATATGTATAATACTCGAGTTGAAAATTCAAACGCTGTAAAGGCCAGCAAGTAACTAATGTGGCCCCAAGGTAAGGCAGTGGTAGAGACTGTCCACGGGAGGAAGCCACTACGCTCAGCTCCAGCCAATCACTGCCGTTTGAGAATGTTAGCTAGGTATTGCCAGAGCCTCTGACTTTTCAAGAAAAGTGGAAAAATCCACATTTTTATGTGAAATCTCCTGGGTTTTAAATGATGGCATCTAGTCCAGAAATGTTTAGAAGCTTGAGCAGCTGAACCACACAAGTTTAATAGCCAGTCTGGACCTTGAGTCACTCATCCACAGTTTCTCCTGCTTTACCATTCCCAAGATCTAAGTTGACCTTTCCCACAGTGTCACCGTTGTGGCAAAGCAGAGGTCCTATCTTCCCTCTAAAGAAGAATAAACAGAGGTTCACACTGGTTAGTAACTTCCCGAAGGCCTTATGGCTAACGTGGTGGAGACAGGACTCAGGCCAAGGAGGGTCTGGTTTTTTCCAGGACACATTTGCTTTCGCTTGCTGTTGGCTTGCTGGGAGAAACCCACATCACGCATGCAGGGTGGACAGGCAGCTGCCCCCATGCTGGCCCACCTCCTTCCCTTCTGCTATCTTCAACAGATGCCTTCCAAAGTCCCCTGGTCCAGCCAGCAGAGGAGGGAGGATGGTCAAGGATCACTTGTGGGGACATTTTATGGGACAGGCCTGGAAGGGGCACATCACACCTGCTTGTGTTCAGGCAGCCAGAACTTGGTAACATCACAATACCCAACTGCAAGGAGAGCAGATAAATGTAGTCTGGCTGTGTGCTCAGAAACAGGAACAAACATTCGGTGGTCTCCTAGCTATTCTGTCACAAACTCACATGAAAATAACTTACGTTTCCCAATATCGTCCTTGTTTTGGTTGGGAATATGTCTTTTGCATTGAAACCTGCACTTTTTGAAATATTATTAAGACTACAACTAGGCTGGGTGCCGGGCCTCACGCCTATAATCCCAGAACTTTGAGAGGCCAAGGCAGGTCAGGAGTTCGAAACCAGCCTAGCCAACATGGTGAAACCCCGTCTCCACTAAAAATACAAAAATTAGCCAGGTGCAGTGGCACGCATCTATAATCCCAGCTACTCGGGAGGCTGAGGCAGGAGAATAGCTTGAATCTGGGAGACATAGGTTGCAGTGAGCCGAGATCGTACCACTGCACTCCAGTCTGGGCTACAGAATGTGACTCTGTCTCAAAAGAAAAAGGCTACAACTAGAAGACAGACTGACAAGTCCTCTACCTGTTCAAATAAACAGCTACTTGGAGTGTATCACTCCTGCTACAGTGCTGTGCACACAGTCAGCACTCAGAAATATTCACTTAAATGAATGGAATTAGCCCTGGGGGTTGACACCACACTGATGGGGTTGAGAACAGAGACTCGGTCCTCACTCCAGCCGACGGACATCGCAGCCTGACCTGTCGTTGCACTTGGAGAGATGGTGGGGTTCAGGTGGAGCTCTGGGCAGAGTTTAGATTGCACGTCTTGCTGAGCTTGGAGCCAGTAACCTGAGGCCAGTCACTTCATCTCTTCGGGCTTTAGCTGCTCTTTAGTGGAGTGGAGATGACGCCCACACGACATCCTGAAGAGCCTTGCTACAGAGCCACCAGAAGTCAGCTGATCTGCCACAGCAGTCATCACACAGGAGATGATCCATGGACAATTGTTAAATTAACAAGGAGCGAGGCAAGGCTCTGAGGCTGGGCCACCCAGAGCCATCCAGAGCTGTCAACACTACTGGGGACACCCAGGGTACCCAGCCCACAGGCAGGTGTCCTTGGTGATGTCCTCGCAAGGACAGATCCTCACTCTTTCACACACATGGGGTCACGGTAGGAATCAGACAGTACAGGGTGTTCCTGACCAGCATGCGGGGCACAGGATTCTGCCAGGATGTGCTGCCGCAGTCGGACGGTAGGTGCTGGTGGGCCTGAACGTACACCTTCCAGCCTCCAAGGAGTTTGCTCAAAGCCTCCAAAGCCCCTCAGCTTATCCCTGCGTAAATAGCTCCGTTCTCTGTGTGTGCCTGAACAAGAAAAAAGTTGGGAAGGCCGGGCGCAGTGGCTCACGCCTGTAATCCCAGCACTTCGGGAGACCGAGGCGGGCAAATCACTTGAGGTCAGGAGTTCAAGACCAGCTTGGCCAACGCAGTGAAACCTCATCTCTACTAAAAATACAAAAATTAGCTGGGTGCATTGGCGTGTGCCTGTAATCCCAGCAACTTGGGAGGCTGAGGCAGGAGAATCACTTGTACCCAGGAGGCAGAGTTTGCCATGAGCCAAGATCGCACCACTGCACTCCAGCCTGGGCAACAGAGAGAGACTCTGTCTCAAAAAAAAAAAAAAAAAAGTTGGGAAGTGCTGTCCTTTTTCAGCAGAAGAAAGCTTTAATCCCCCCTCAGAAGCCCAGTTCACACAACAGTTACAATGGAATGTGTCTGGTTGTGGGGAGGAGAAGAGCAGGAACTAGCACAGCGTAAAAGCAAATGTGCCCAGCCACTGCCTGGCGAGGGCCCCAAGGCACCTCTGCAGAACGCTGCAGGCTCCGTTCAGAAACACAGCCAACATTATGGCCCTGAGGGTAACTATATCCACCACTATAAATCCATGAAATCAGGTTAAATTGAATATCAAGGATAGCGTGAAAACAGAAAAAAAATTCATTCACAGCCGGAGATGGGACGAGAGGAAACAGTGACCTTCATTTTAGTACAGAGTACAAAGTTGCCATCTTCAAACGTGGAGAGAATATGGGGACCCCCGGGGAGCTTGCACGTCCCTGGGTCTTGAGTGGAGTCAGGAAGCCACATTCGGCCGGGGCTCCCAGGAGGCACACGGAGCCCTTGTGCAGACCCCTGTCACAGGATTGCTGACACAAGGCTGGTTGCACAAGACTCCCTGGCTGGTGTGGCAGCTGAACCCAGACAGCCTCAAGTGCTGAGCCTCCTAGGCCACCCTTTCATTTGCTGTGCAATTTGTATGGACAAAAATGGGAGCCCCACTCTACCGATGTCCGCAGTTGTCCTCAGACCATATCGTGCATCAGAGCCACCTGGAGTGTTTGCTGCACCACAGATCGCTGGAACCCAGCCCTACAGTGTGTGACCCAGGAGGTCTGAGATGCAGCCCCCTCAGGGGAAGAAAGTAGAACTAATGTGTCTAACAAGTTCCGTATTCCCGGGCAATATGATGCGGCTGGTTCGGGACCACACTTAAAGCCACAGCCCTAGACCAGGGTTGCTCAACTTCAGCACTGCTAAGATTTGGGGCTACTGTAGGAGGGATAGTCCTGTGTATTGCAGGAGGTTTAGCAGTATCCCTGGCTTCTACCCACTAGATGCCAGTAACATCTCCCACTTGTAACCACCAAAAGTGTCTCCAGATGTTACCAAATCCCTCCCCACCACTTGAAGGCAACCAGTCTAGGGGAAATCCAGAGACATTCCTAATGCTGCCAAGGCGGTCTGAGGTTCCTGCAGCGGGCTCGTGTCTTTCTGTCATCTTTTACTACAAAGTCCGACTCTCTGTTCACTTTCGTCCCCACCTGCTGCGTGCTTCCTGTGGCTGACATCCTGTCTCTGCCTCGATTTAACCACCCAAGCATCAAAACAGCTCCCCTTCATTCCCTTAAAGACGTTTCCTCTCAAACATGCCCGGTCATAAGAATTAGAAACACAGATTCCTAGGCCTCTCTCTGGACAACTCTGATTAGAAGGGCTGGGGTGGGGCCCTAAATCTGCAGGCCTAAAAAGTGTCCCTGGCAATAGTGATATCACAGAAGTCTGGACAGCTCTGCCTTAAAAGTTCCTCTCAAACGTGAATGCACTAACACATCACAGGGATCTTGTTAAACTCCAGACTTCAATCCAGTAGGTGGGGGCAGAGCCTGAGATTCTGCATTTCTGAGAAGCTCTCGGGAAGGCCAACTTGCTCTAGGTCCATAGATCACACCCTGAGTGGCAAGATCCTAAAGAACTCAGCATGGCTAGTGAACAGACCTGATCTTTAGCAAATGCTGGGGATAATGGTGGAGTTCAGAGTTGGGGGTCACGGGAAGAACAGCAGCACAGTTCAGGAAAACTTCACTTTGAACATCTGATGCCACTGTTTCTGGGGATTCGTTGGCCCTTCCCAACCTCAGGAAGTTTCTTACCATGTGGATTCCAGGTCTGCCACCATCTTACTATAGACTGTATGTACACCTGGTCCTTTCACCTTTCTCCCGATCATCCACGGTCCTATCTCTGCCCTCCAGCTACCACCCAACAACAAAACTCCCCTTGCTTTATTATACAGTGCAACTTGGACTTCATGTTGCCTTACCACTTTTTGAATTCTGTTTTTGAATCCAAACTAGCTTAAGTAGGAGGCTTGAACTTGTCAATGGAAGGGTCTCATCAAAGTGCTTCCCTAAAGAAAAGTCTGACTTTCTTCCCATGAGGAACACTTTGCTTTCTGGTGAAGGGTTCTGAACATGGGCTCAGCATCACATTGGCCTGGGCAGAAATGCAGTGAACCAGAAAGTCTGGGGTGGAGCCCGGCAACCTGAGTTCAGCAAGTCTGCCAGGTGACTCCAATGCACGCGCAGGTTTGAGAACCACAGCTCTGAACCACAGCCAGCTTCAACAATGGCTTCCTCTCCCATTTACTTCGTAAGCCTCAGTTCTTTGTAACACCAGCCAATAAAGCTACAGCTTCTTAGTTTTGCTGCCTGGCTCCCAACAGCTAGTGAGCTTTAAGCCATTTGAACAGCTCTGCAGGTTACCTCCTTCCTTACTAAATACAATATAAATTTACAAACACAGGCAAATCTGGAAGCAAAAGTTGTCCTTTTGATTTATACCTATAATGACACTCGTGCCCAAATTATTTATGGAATATGATAATGCTCCATCAGTTGTGGGCACTTTGAGGTGAGCCCATATAGATAACTGCTCTCCTTCCTGAAAATAAAATATGTCAAAACAGAATCATGCGGTATTTCTTAAGACTGCAACAACGGTGTGATTTGCAAATGTCATGCTTTCAGGGCATGAGTAATATGCTTATTATTCATAATCTGCAAACCAACCTGGAATCTGTGAGACCGTTGTAAAGGCAAACGAGGTGAGAGTCTGTATCTAAACATGCCAAACACACAGGGTCTTTCTTTTTGAGTTATTTAGACATGATCACCCACACACGCTGATTGTTTCGTGTTTGATGTTAATTACCCCATTGAATCACCTCAGTGCTCCAAATCCCGGCTGCAGATATACGGCAGAGGTTGACTTTGAATTGGCTGTGCTTGAAATGAGCTCAGCACACTTAGGAACAAAGGAAAAAAAGATTAAAAAATATCATCTAGAGATCTCAGGAGAACCTAACAAGATGTAAACCCACTCATATTTGGTTTTCCACATTAGCATGTACCAGGACTAACATGGTAATCCCACAGAACTGGTTTCCCCATGAAGCTGGGTTGGCATGAAAGGCGGGCATGGATGTGGTGAACATGTTCTCTGTGACCTCTCTCGATGGCAGATAGTCCTTTCCTGTCTCTTGAAGCGTGACTTCCAAGTACAGGACATGATAGCTTATTTTCCCTGGTTCTCCTCATTTGCTCCAGTTTTTCTCTTTCAACTCTGTGCAGTCAGTAAGTAAATTCTGTAGGACCAAAGTACAGAGAAAACGCTTTCTGCCTTTCCCCCATTTCATCTGGGGAACGTCAGCTCCAGACCCTCAACCTCGAAGTCAGATAAGCAGGCTGACCTTGAACCATCAAAGTGGCCGGACTGAGGACAACATCGGAGGCCACTAGGTCATACAGGAGTGTAGGTCCTTCTGAGGTCTGTCATGAGAAAGGTAGGAAATACATTGCAACCTGTAATGACATCTGCTATGGTCTGAATGTGCCCCCGCAAAGTATGTGTTGGAACTTAAACCCCAATGTGATAGTTTTAAGAGATGAAGGCTTTAAGAGGTGGTACAGTTGCTAGGGCTCCATCCTTATGACTGGGTGCCTTACGAAGGGGCTTGTGGGACCTCACCAGGCTCTTTGACCCTTCTGTCTTCAGCCCCTCATCAGACACTGAATGCCAGCACCTTAATCTTGGACTTCCCGGCCTCCTGAACTGTAAGAGACAAAATTCTGTTCTTAATAAACTACCCAATCTAAGGTATTTTGTTATAGGAGCATGAATAAATTGAGGCACAACCTTCAGTAATTTCCTGAGACCAAATTACTCACACACAAATACTATGGGAGGCAGGAATCAAGACGGTCCACAAGAGTCTGCCCACTGGCGTACACACCCTGCAGTGCCCTGCCTTGGAGTGTGAGGGGGGCCTCTGTGAGTAAGGCACCCACCTACTGTCTTTGGTAATCAGAAGGAGATTATTCCACGTGGGTCTGACCCGATGAGAGGGGACTCTGAAGAAGGTGAGGCCACAGATGCTGGCCTGGAACAAAGCAAACATCCTTGCTATGAACTGCCTATGGGGCCACCTTGCAAGGAACCACAAGGAGCCTCAATGGGTTGAGAGCAAGCCCCAGCCCACGTCCAACAGGAAATGAATTCCACCAACGAAAACTGAGCTTAGAAATGAACCCTGAGTGTCCATGGAGACCCAGCTCTAGCCAACTTCATTTCAGCCTGCTCAGCCCCTGAGCAGTGGCCCCAGGCAGCCCACAACCCAGCCTCCTGACCCACACAGACTAGGAAGCAGTAAGTGCATGTGTTTTCTAAGCTGCTAAGTGTCTGGTGATATGGTACACAGCAACAGAAAACTAATACAGATGCATGAAATTATTCAGAAGAAATTTTTTTTTTTGAGATAGAGTCTTGCTCTGTCTCCCAGGCTGGAGCACAGTGGTGCAATCTTGGCTCACTGCAAGCTCTGCCTCCCAGGTTCATGCCATTCTCCTGCCTCAGCCACCCAAGTAGCTGGGACTATAGGTGCCCGCCACCACGCCCAGCTAATATTTTGTATTTTCAGTAGAGATGGGGTTTCACCATGTTAGCCATCGCGCCCGGCCCAGAAGAATGTCAATAAGAGGTTATTTACTTAATGGGAGCACGGTTTTTAAAAAAGGAAAACAGGCCAGGCGCGGTGGCTCACGCCTGTAATCCCAGCACTTTGGGAGACCGAGGCGGGTGGAACACAGGGTCAGGAGATTGAGACCATCCTGGCTAACATGGTGAAACCCCGTCTCTACAAAAAATGCAGAAAATTCGCCGGGCGTGGTGGTGGGTGCCTGTGGTCCCAGCTACTTGGGAGGCTGAGGCAGGAGAATGGTGTGAACCTGGGAGGTGGAGCTTGGAGTGAGCCGAGATCACCCCACTGCACTCCAGCCTGGGCTACAGAGCAAGACTCCGTCTCAAAAAAAAAAAAAAAAAAAAAAAAAGGAGAACAATGTGGACCTACTTTCATCAGCCAAGTCAGCCCGAAAAGTCATTGCAAATTCTCCACCTGGAAATTGACAGACTAACAGAGTTTTTCCCGAGCCCACTCACCATTGCCTCCAGCCAAAGACACGTACTGAGCATCCTCCGCATTTCTGGCTTTCTCTGCATGTCTCTGCTTCCCCCATTCTCACTGGTGCCAAGTTTAGAACGGAGTCACTTTGCAGGACTACTTTTCTCTCTTCTCTTCTCTTCTCTTCTCCTCTTGAGAGTGGATCTCTGTTCCACCTGCCCCGTGTAGCCCCCATCTCCAGTTAGTTCAGGCACCCTCCAGAGACTTCACACCAGCGTTAGCGAATGCTGAACTGGGGCTTTGGGACCCCCTCCCTGTTTTCCTTGCTCTCTGGTTGGCCCCTCTGGGACACCTGCTCATGAGGCCCTTCCTACCCACTTAGCCTCCTTTGGGCGATGAAAAAAAGGAGCTTCCACCACAACATCACCAGACCTGCACTGAGTCTGAACCTCTGGGGTCCTCATGCACTGAAATCGTGTGTCGGTCAGATGTCCCAGGGTGTCCAAACATTCGCATCTGTTTTGTGTGTAACCGAGGCATTTACATTGCAGCGAATCCACTGTGAGCCTCTCCAAAGTCCTTCAGACACTTTTGCAGACCGGGCGCCCCTCCCAAAGTGCTGCTCAGCTCCGTCTTTCCCGCCCCCTCCCTAACCCCCAGCTCCTGCCGATTCCTCATGTAGAAAACTGTTGCTACCTCAGCATCTCAGGTCTCCCTTTTTGCCCCAAAGCAGTTCTCACAGACTCACACAGCCCCACCATCAACCCACTGCACGAAGAACACTCCTTCCGTGAGAAGGATTCTCGCTCCAGGTGCTGGAACAGTAAGTTCCCTCAGCACTTAGGAGAACGCTGTGTTCTTCCAGAGTAGTAGAAGACACATCCCAACAGATCTTACTGCGACTTCAGTAAAGCAGCCTGGTTCTGTCGCATTTGCTGCACCACAAATGACCCCAAAACTCAGTGACTTAAACACAGTTTCTGGCTGTTTGCACTTCCGTGGGTCGGCGGGTGGGTGGTTCCTCTGCTGCTCTCACCTGGGCTGGCTCCTGCAGCTGCATGGAGCTGGACTATTGGCCAGGAAGGACTGAGTGGGCCTCACCAGCATGCCTGGCTATGGGTGCTGGGTGCTGGCTGAGTGCCTCAGCTTCCCTCCATGTGACCTCTCACCCTCCGGCAGGTGGGCCTGGTGCCCTCCCTGGCACTCTCAGGGCAGCCTTCCAAGGGAGTGAGACAGAGGCTGCACGCCTGTGAGAGCTGAGGGAATGTCACTCCCTCCATGTCCTGTTGATGGAAGCACCTCATCACAAGGCTTGCTCGGATTCAAGGGGACCCTGGGAGTGGTCTCGGAGGGAAGAACGACAAAGTCAAACCTGAGAAGAGTTTTGCAATCTACCAACTGGCATTTTTTTTTTTTTTTTTTTTTTTTTTTTTTTTTTGCAATCTACCAACTGGCATTATTTTTACTTCATTCTCTTGGGTGCTTATGTAAGCATTCTCTCTCCTCTCTCTCTCTTTCTCTCTGTCTCTCTCTCCTCTCTCTCTCTTCCCGCTTTTCTCTGACACATACACACACACACACTCTGTCTCTCTCTCTCTCTTAAAAATCAGACATGAGGCCGGGCTCGGTGGCTTACACTTGTAATCCCAGCACTTTGGGAGGCCGAGGTGGGCAGATCACGAGGTCAGGAGATCGAGACCATCCTGGCTAATAGGGTGAAAGCCCGTCTCTACTAAAAACACAAAAAATTAGCCGGGCGTGGTGGCGGGCACCTGTAGTCCCAGCTGCTTGGGAGGCTGAGGCAGGAGAATGGCGTGAACCCGGGAGGCGGAGCTTGCAGTGAGCCGAGATCGAGCCACTGCACTCCAGCCTGGGTGGCAGAGCAAGACTGTGTCTAAAAAAAAAAAAAAAAAAAAAATCAGACATGAGCCCACAAAACTCTGGACCGGGAGACAAACCCAAGTAGTAAGTGCCATGATGTCCTGAGAGCCTCTCTTCCTCTTTGATTTAGCCCAGTGGTGTCTTCCTGACTCTTTCTTTAGGATCGGTTTTTCTACGGGGGAGTACTCAGTCCCTAAAACACTGGTTCCTACACGGGCCTGACCCGACCCAGCGTGTCTGAGTCCAAGGCCTGGGGCCTGCTTGTCTCGCTCCTGGGCCACCACTCCACTGCTGTCACAAAGTCGCTTCATGGCAGCCCTGTGCAGAGGCCATGCCAGCCAAGGCTCCGTCTGCTCTCCTCCTCCCCGAACCTGAGTCGCCTGGGGGTGCCCTGTGTGGCAGATGATGGGCAATCGGGGGAGCGGGGATGGTCAGGCTTCGAAGGGCAGGGAGGGTGCGGGACACAGGCCGAGGCATGGAGTCGGTTGGATGGACAGTGAAGAGAACCAACTGGAAGACAGGGGCTCAGGAGCCACAGAACAGAGGCTCAGGCAGCAGGCAGGTGGGAAGCCGGAATGTCAGCGCTGGCGTGGGCAACAGTGGGAGGAAGGCCTTGGAGATGATTCTGAGACAAGCTCCCATCATGGAGCTCAAGAGGCAAAGCCTTGCTATACCGTCAATGCATTTCAGTTGCGTGAAATAGATTTCCATGAAGAAGGCAAGTGTGAAAACACAAATCACAGCCTCTGGAGGTTTGGCTCCGTACACTTAACACTGTCACCTTGATAGAAAATGAGCTCTTACAAAGTGTGCTGCCGAGGATGACTGCTCAGTTGAAATATCCAAGTGAATTAATTTGATAAATTTCATCTTTTCCATGTGCCTTATAGACACCAGCATACCTGGAGAAAATACAAGATTACTTTTCCCCAAAGAAAAACCCAATAATAAAAGCCATTAACCTGTGTCCTTTAAAAGTCTGAAATTACTGAAGAGCAAAGCTCTTTCCTTTCTTCCTCTAATGTGAGTATCTTGGGCGGTCACCCGAACCCATCTGGCCACTCGAAATTTTCATGGTCTAAATAGGAATAAGCAAAGAAGCAAAAATAATCTGTTTGCCAATTTAAGAGTTAGGAATGGCAAAACATTTGGGATGAGGAAAGGAAGAAGAGAGACTTTTTCAAAGAAGTGCTTTAGAAATTATATTTTGGGGGATGTTTTAAAAACCAGCTTGCTACATTTCTATTTTAAAATTAATGGCATATACTTGATCAAAAATGCTAAAATGCTATTTCCAGCAAATTGCACAGATAATTAAGTCTAATTTCAATGATGTTTGAAATAATGGCAATACATCTTTATGGGTTCGTGCATCCAGTTCATACTGAAAATTCATTTAAATTTTATTTTAATAAGATTTTTCTCAATGTGGTGATGTTTCATGAGTTAATGTAACTAAGGTCATGTCTACACAGCCAAACACTACAAACAGGAAAAAAAGAAAATTATTTGGCTAACTCAAATATTTTAAAAATTGCCCTATTTATACACCATACTGCTTCAATTCTTCAGTTTTTCCTTTTGTGGCTTCCATATCTATATTGTCAATTCCCATTCCTCAAGTTTCAAAATGAATAGATTCTAATTCTCTCCCACACAATGTGAACCGAGAGTTACGATAATAAAGGCATAATTTAACAAACTACTCTGAAAATCTAACTGAGGGTAGATTGGGAAGGTACTAGACAATTGTTAGTTTAAACGGATCCCTCAACAAACCGATGTTGAAAAATATCGTTGTCCGGAGCTAAACAGCTCTTACGCCCAACCTGCCACAAAAGTAACACTTTGTAGACAAATTCATTTCCATTCTTCCTTTTGACCCTCTCAGCTATGCTAAGAGGCAGGTCAAGCAGCTAAGGTTTCTTGTAAAGATGAAGTCTTTTCCCACAAACACATGTTCAGTGGAAGAATTTCTACTGGAACCCCTGTTTTCTGAATCTAGGACCTCACTACACTCTATGTAAAATGAAGAGCTTTATAGCAGAACAATTTACTCCCTACTTGCCCCCACCACTTGCAAAAAATATTAAGTGTGTTCCCACTGTCTAGCCAGTTAACTGAAATTCTCTTCAGACAGGAGTTTCTATGGTGCTGCCTGTCTTTTACATTTTATTCCAGGGGTCAGCAAACTTGTTCTGTAAAGGGCCACATTGAAAACATGCTAGAGAAGCTTGGTGTGGTGGCTCACACACCTGGAATCCCAACACTTTGGGAGGCCAAGGTGGGCGGATCATCTGAGGTCAGGAGTTTGAGACCAGCCTGGCCAACATGGTGAAACGTTGTCTCTACTAAAAATACAAAATTATCTGGGCATGGTGGCAGGCATCTGTAATCTCAGCTACTCGGGGGGCTGAGGCAGGAGAATCGCTTGAACCCAGGAGGTAGAGGTTGCAGTGAGCCGAGACCGTGCCATTGCACTCCAGCCTGGGCAACAAGAGTGAATCATCATCTCAAAGAAAGGAAGGAAGGGAGGGAGGGAGGAAGGAAATAAAGAAGGAAGGAAGGAAGGAAGGAAGGAAGGAAGGAAGGAAGGAAGGAAGGAAGGAAGGAAGGAAGGAAGGAAGGAAGGAAACAAAGAAAAAAAACATGCTAGAGTTTGCAGGCTGTATGTAAGGTCTCTGTGGCAACCACTCAAGTCTGCCATTGCAGGCCAGAAGCAGCCACAGACAACACATGCATAAACTTGTGTAATTGTATTCTAAATAAAACTTTATTCATAAAAATATGCAGTGGGCTAGATTTGGCCCACGTCCTGTAGTTTGCCAACCCCTGCTTCTTGTAGTGCACAGAGACACAGAATGTGGATGTTGTCACCTAGGCCACACTCATAACAAAATGTTGTGTGGTGTGTGGTGAGGTCTGTGTAATGAGCGAAATATTTATGTTCTTACGTTTATAGTTCAACACCCACATACTTCCAAGAAAAGATTTAGAAAGGCTTATGGTAAGTTCCCATTTCCAAATGCACAAAAGCTACTTGAAGCAATCTGAAATTTCTCAGAGAAAGTAGGGAAATACATGAAAATCCCTGTTTTTATTTTTTTCCCAAATATGCAGAGGTTGCATGGGATTAACTTTAAACTGGGGTTGAATTAAGCACTAGGTTTGGCCCTCGTGGTGAACCAAGCACAGAGGTTACACATCCATTCTTTAGGAACACGAAATCCTTCCTGGCACCATATTTCAAGAAGTTAATCCCAGATGTCCCAACATAAAGAACTTTGTTGTAGGTGGACCATATCTGTAGCTGAGGTGCTACCAAACACAGAAATATCCCAGGATGTAATATTGAATTTCAGTCAAGGCTGTAATTGCTATGAAGAGTCCAGCTAACATAGACCAAGTCCATTGCTCTCTGCTCTAATGGTGCTCCGGGTCACAAAGGCAGAATCTGGGGGGTTCACGTCTTTCTCAGGTCCGCACTTCAAAACCTGAGTCATCCCATGAAAGAGACTGAGAGAAGGAGTATGGGAAGTGAAGTGCAAAATTTATGTAACTTTTCAGATCCACCACCAGACTCCAAAGAAAGACAGCACTGTGCTGGAGTGAAGAGCGCATGTTCAAAAGTCAGAACATCTGAGTGCAGATTCCGGTTTCTTTGGAAAGCCTTGAGGACGTTATGTTACCTCTCTGAGACTTACCTCACCAGTTTGTAAAATGGGGATAATGGTAGCGCCTCATGGGGGGCTACTGGGATTATGTAATCCCCGTGAAGCTCCCTGTATACTGTGGGCGACTGGGTCCCATCCCCACAGCCTGTGGAGGTTGCCTGGACTCCCGGCTCCTGGGCCATCCCGGGAGCCCCTGAGAGTGGTCCCTGCTCCTTAACATCTTGCACGGCACTCACTGCTTCCAACGATGGTGGAGACAGTCCCCATTCAGTAGATAATCATCTGATGCTTCCACATATCCAGATTTGGAGCCGTGTCACCTTCTCACTCCACTCCACGCCCCTCTCACTCAGTGACTTCCTGGAGCACTCGGGAGACTGGAAGGGCCACCAGACCTGCACACCCACGTGGCGTTGGCTGGTCCATGTTTATCCAGCGACTCCCGGTTCCCACCCGCAGAGGTACAGCTCATTTGACATTAGAAAAAGATGCAATCACATCCGAATTATTTTCCATGCTGAGAGAGAAGTTAAATAATTCATAACGAAACCACTGGTGTTTGAACAAATGTTATTTGTCGATGTCCAGTGTTGTCTGTGGTGGTCATAAATTTGCATTTCTAGCACCTAAGTTATTTATTATTTCTTTACGAATATCAGATTCTTATAGAACACTGCATTTTTTCAATGACTTTCAACCTCAACATAAAACCACTTTTTTAATATGTGTTTAGTCACCCACATTGCTTAATGTCTTTATGTTTAATTGTTTAATTCAAAAAGTGTTTATTGACTGCCTACTGTGTACCAGGTCCTTATCTTCAACAAGCTCAGTTCCTGGTCAGGGGGTCTGAAAGGAGTCCAGACGATATTCCCCATGCAGAGCAGGGAAGCCAGGCAGAACGTGCGGACGGCAAAGGTTTTCCACGCAACCTGCAGGGTGAAAGCCCAGCTCTCAACCTTTTCTTGCTGGGAGAACGTGAGCAAGTGACTTCATCTCTTCTGTTTTGTTTCCTCACCTGTACAGAGTTTGTGAGGATGCCTGCCATGCAGGACTGACCACGGTCAAGATTAAATGTGAGAATCACTCAACATGCCTGACTCGATAGAGTCTGTCTGTGGAAAAAATAATTACAATTAACAAAAGGCCATAGGGTGGAAAGAGCATAAGACACACACAATTTTAAAAAGTCATTGTCTCTATGATTGTATCATTTAATTCTTCTATCAGAACGAAAATACAAACTCTGATTATCATAGTTATGTAAAAATTTGACTATAACGTCTTGCTCGTAAATCTGAAGTCAGTCATTCATACACACACTCGCTCACACAACTATGAAGAGGCAGATTCTCCCCCGCCTAGAGCCTTCCAGGGCAATTGCACATTTGAAAACATGAGCTGGCGCAAATGTCCCTAGATGAATCATGGGGCTCGCAGCCTTTGTATTGATTTGCCTTCGTATTTCAAGCTGCAGGCAAGAGCAGGACAGTACCCTGGAGGCAGCAACTGGGGCCTTCTGTCCACCTGCAGAGGCCTGGGAATAACAGTGCCTCCACCCCACACCGACGCTGCCTCCCTGGCACTTCCACCCTCTTCTGGCCTCAGCTCTTCATCCCTGGGGCTAAGCGGCTGCCTCACAGCTATGCACACCGGAGAGCAAGGGGCTGTCATGTTTGCTCAGGTCTTTCTGCCAGACAACCCACATGTCTTTCCTGTGTTCAGTCTCCACTCTCCCACACTCCCTGACTTCTCACTAGGCCTTGCCCCAGCCGTTCCCATCCAGCTTCAGTTAGGACCCCAGACGCCTCGATGTCCTTTGTATGGCCAGGAAATGTCTGCTAGATGTTAACCACTGCACACACACTCCCTTGCTCACATACATATACACTCACCAACACACATACACACTCACATGCATACACACACTCACTCATAAACTCAGTGTTACACTCACACGCATGCACTCACTCATACACTCAGTCTTACACACTCATTCTCATAAACTGTCTTACGCACACTCATTCACACTCATGCACACAGTCACTCATTCATACACACACACTCACTTTCACATACTCATCCACACTCTCGTTTGCTCAAATTCGCTCTTATACACTCACTCACACTCACAGTCTTACACACACACAGTCACTGTCATTCATACACTCACTTTCACACACTCATCCATACTCTCATTCGCTCACACTCACTCCTACATACTCAATTGTCCATGCAGGCGCACACAGTCACACACTGGTTCACACAGGCACGCACGGCTATTTTAACCCCCCCCAGAACACTCTGCTGCCACCACCGACCCCCCACAGCCACCAGTTCCAGGGAAATCTGCAGCCTACAGGGGAGACACACACTCCTTGGCCTTTGAGTTTGAAAGCATGGCCCTGAAGGGCACAGAAAGCGCTTAGGGCCAGCACAGAAGATTTGAGGAAATCTGTGAGGGCTCAGAGTGACGCTTCCCACCACCATCCAGAAAGTGACTTGCTGACAAGAAAAATCGAGGGGAGGTGGAGCTTCAGGGCAGGCATCTGAGAAGGGGTCCTTCTCCTCCACCCCTGACAGGGGGCAGGAGAGGGGATTCCTCCGCAGGCCAGGGAGGTGTCTGTGACCCACGGTATGGAGACCTGTACCTTTCGTGCACAGGTAGAGCTCTGGAAAGATGCTGACCCTAAGGAGAAAGGGCTGCATGGCAAGTCTGGGCAAGCAGCACCTGGGCCAGCCTCGGGGGCCTCCCGGAGCTGCAGCAACTTCCAGAGCAGCAGGACCAGCCCCAACTACCTCCGTCTCATGGAGATGACAGCCCCAGGGCCTCACAGACAGTGGCTGGTGACTCATCCTCAGACCCCAGGGACCCAGCAGAGCACAGAACATGTCGGCAGGTGCAAGCGTGGACGTGATAGCCAAAGAGCAAACACTGCTCCCGGCGCTTCCTCCCTGGAAGAGATCTCCCCCACCCTCCTGAAACTCAGGTGCAGCTTAGCAAACAGCAGTGGAGAGAGTCATACTAAGGCTTAGAAACGTGGAAATTATGTAACTGGTTTTTGAAAAACTCAGTAGTTTACTTTTCTTGATCACTCGAGCTTGTGATCTGAAAGTCATAGCTACTGCATCTACCCCTTTGTCACTCACTCTTCGGAAAGCAGGAAGCACAGAGGCTAATGAGCAGAGAACACAGCAGGATGGGACAGGTGCCTCCAGATATGCAGCCTGCTGACCGCCCAGGACTTGGGAAACCAGCAACGTTACAGCTTTTCCCAGCGCCTGCTCAAAAGGCCTGGGAGTGGATAGCAGTGTGCTGTTTCTGATGACCGGTTATTAATAATTTATTCAATGTATTGTTAGATCATAGACTCAGCCTGGAGTCCCTCAAAGGGCTCACCCACTCCCTTCTTCCCTCTTCCATAGCTTTCGTGAGCATACTTTTGCCCAAAATAGCCTTCCGGCCCTTCCAAAAAATGATATGAACTCACTTCAAATTTCTCCGCTTAAGCAGCATTAATGTACTGAGATTTGTGGAAAGTTTTCTTGCTAGTGCAGACTGATCACAGCTAAGCAGGTACACAGATATCGCCTGTGGTCAGCAGCCTCTACGATGACTCCCAATGATCCCCAACCCCTGGTGTTCACCTCCTGTGCAATCTCCTTCCCTCAAGCATGGACTGGACCTAGTAACTGGCTTCTAACGAATGGAACACAGCAAAAGTGATGGATGTCACTTCTGAGGTTAAGTCACAAAGAGCGGAGGCTTTGTCTTCCATGCCTTTACCTCTCCCTCTCTTGTTGCTCACTCTGAAAGAGTGTATTAGTCCATTTTCATACTGTTATAAAGAAATTCCAGAGACTTGGTAATTTATAAAGGAAAAGAGGTTTAATGGACTTAGAGTTCCACATAGCTGGGGAGGCCTCACAATCCTGGCATAAGGCAAATGAGGAGCAAAGGTGTGTCTTGCATGGTAGCAGGCATGAAAGCGTGTGCAGGGGAACTGCCTTTTTTTTCTTTTTTTTTTTTGAGACGGAGTCTCGCTCTGTCGCCCAGGCTGGAGTGCAGTGGCTGGATCTCAGCTCACTGCAAGCTCCGCCTCCCGGGTTTACCCCATTCTCCTGCCTCAGCCTCCCGAGTAGCTGGGACTACAGGCGCCCGCCACCTCGCCCGGCTAGTTTTTTGTATTTTTTAGTAGAGACGGGGTTTCACCGGGTTAGCCAGGATGGTCTCGATCTCCTGACCTCGTGATCCGCCCGTCTCGGCCTCCCAAAGTGCTGGGATTACAGGCTTGAGCCACCGCGCCAGGCCGGGAACTGCCCTTTATAAAACCGTCAGATCTCATGAGACTTATTCACTACCACAAGAATAGCACAGAAAATCCTGCCCCCATGATTCAGTTACCTCCCATCAGGTCCCTCCCATGACACATGGGGATTATTGGTGCTACAATTCAAGATGAGATTTGGGTGCTGACACAGCCAAATCATATCAGAGATGCTGGCTGCCATGGTGTCAGCTGCCCTGTGGAGAGGCCCAGCAGGCAAGGAGCTGAGGTCAGCCTCCAGATAATAGCCAGTGAGGAGCTGCCTCCTGCTGACAACCACATAAGTGAGCTTGGAGAGAGATGCTTTCCCTGTTGAGCCTTCAGATAAGACTGCAGCCCCAGCTGACAGCTTGGCTGCAGCCCCCTGGGAGACTCAGAGATAGGTACCCGGCTAAGTTGAGATAAGAAAGCTTTGTTATTTAAAACCATTAAGCTTAGGAGTCATTTTTTATATAGTAACAGATAACTAAGACATCACCTATGTACTATGTTCTTGAGAAATGGAATTTCAGATTTTTCCTAAGTTAGGGAAGAATTGCCTTTTATTTATTTATTTAATTTTTACTCAGTTAGAAATGTTATGAACTGTTCATTAAAAAATAAAAAGCTAAATTTAGCCTCTACCAGTGAAATCACCTTTTTCATTTTCTACCCTGCTTATAAGCAGGACCTTAACACATTCTCCTTGCATTTTAAGATTTTATCATCTTTTAATTCTTAAAATGAAAGAAAAAAGAAAAAAAAGTTGGAGACATTTTCTTGCATGTACTATTGATGTTCTTTATACAGAGACCAACATCCTCCCTCGATCTCAATTTCTGTCCTCCTGCTCTATTAAGTTTTGCAAAATTACATTTTTCCCTACGTTACCTGGAAAGATTGTTCCTTTTCATATCCTATGCACTAGCTGTTCTGACAGAGCAATCTCTGTGAAAAATATAAAGAACCTGTTATTTGGTAAATTAATACCTCCATTATTGTGGGTATATTATGAGATCATGACATTTTTTTCTCATTCCTGCCCCACTGGGAGGCTACACTGAGCATCACCAAACATCTCAGCCAATTTTAGCCCTGAGTGAAAACTTTGCTCTAAGCAACCTCTGCAATATTAGCCATAGGGGGTGGTTGTGTTCTGCTAATACAAGGTAAGTTTTGAGAAGTGCTCATAAAGAAGGCTTGGAATTAAATTTTGTCTCCACACGCAAAACAACATGGAAACCCGAGGCAACCATCCCGACTGCTCAAGCCCTCCCAAAATCTACTTTTGCTGGAAATATCTTGATAATTTACATAAAAATATGGAGGAGGGCGTTTTCCTGTGTGAGAGACAGGACACTCTGTCTGGATCCCATGACTTTACCCAGCTGCATGTGAGCTCTGCAGGGAGGCAGGGTCCCTCCCTCTGCTCACAATGCCCTTTGAGAACCTTCCCCTTCTATAAATAGCTCCCCTCCCTGCTGGCTTGATTTTCCTCGGAGCATCCATCCCTTCCTGAGATGAGATGTTCACTGCTTCATTTGCACCCTTCTTCTCCTGCTGGAAAATAAACTCCAGGAGGGCAGGGACAGTGTCTCCTTCACATGAAAATGGCAGAGGCAAAGCGGCCACATGGCAATAATGGTTGAATCAATGAGTGCGTGCAGTTAATCAGGTTACTGAAAGAGAAACAAAAGAGAACCATCTTTTTAAAAAGCCAGGTGCAGTGGCTCGTGGCTATGATCCCAGCACTTTGGGAGGCCGAGGTGGGCGGATCACGAGGTCAGGAAATCGAGACCATCCTGGCTAACACGGTGAAACCCCGTCTCCACTAAAAACACAAAAAATTAGCCGGGTGTGGTGGTGGGCGCCTGTAGTCCCAGCACTCGGGAGGCTGAGGCAGGAGACTGGCGTGAACCCGGGAGGCGGAGCTTGCAGTGAGCCGTGATCGCGCCACTGCACTCCAGCCTGGGCGACAGAGGAGAATCTGTCTCAAAAATAATAATAATAATAATAACAATAATAATAAGTAAAATAAATAAAAATAAAAAACCCCTGGCATCCTGCACCAGCAGCCCAAGTCACTAGAATATGAGAAGATAAAACATGCAAAGAAAGTGGGAACACGGATAGAAAAATGTAAGTTCATCCTACGACGCAAGGCATAGCACCTTCATGGATTTGTTTTGAGGAGCAGCGACTGACCGTTTGGAGGTCTGTAGCTCAGTTCCCTGTACACCAGCCCCTCCAAGACAGTGTCGCCTCCAGTGAGACCAAGGAAGCCGAGTGCACCGCGCGCGGACTGGTGATCCCTCTCGACTAAGCATTTTTAGAAGGCAGGGCTGGGAGCCCGTGAGTCAAATGCGCGACTGAGGAAAATGCACCTCCGGGGCCTCACAAGGTGGGGATGACTTGCTGACTCTGGGATAACGGGAAGTCTCGGCCACGCCCAGGGAGGGGACCGGAACCCTGGGGAGAGGGGGACGAGGGCCCGCGAGAGAGGAGGATGGGGCGTCGGGGAGAGAAGGACGGGGGCCCCGGGGAGAGGAGGACGGGGGCCCGGGGAGAGGAGAAAGGAGCCCCGGGAGAGGATGATGGAGCCCCCGGGAGAGGATGATGGAACCCCCAGGAGAGGAGGGCGGGGGCACTGGGGAGAGGTGGACGGAGATCCCCGAGAGAGGAGGATGGGGGCACCAGGGAAAGAAGGACTAGGGTCCCGGGTAGAGGAGGAAGGAGCCCCCGGGAGAGGAGGACGGGACTCCCGGGAGAGAAAGATGGGGGTACCGGAGAGAGGAGGATGAGGATCGCGCCTCGGTGACCGCTAGAACGCATCCGCTGGCTCCCGCCCTGCAGAGGCCGCCTGACTTGCATGGACGGGGGGAACCGAGGGGCTGGACATCAGCCCTCTGAGCAGCTGCGTCCAATAGCCCTGGTTCCTCCTCCCACGAGACCCGGAGTCCGCGGTGGCAGGGCCCAGAGCCGAGCCTGGACGGTGGCAGGCGCTGGCGTTAGTTCTCCATCGCTGCTGCGAAAATGCACCACAGATGTGGCTTAAAGCAGCACGGACAGGCTGTCTACCGCTCTGGAGGTCATGAGTCTGACGCTCAGCTCTCGGCGGGAAGGGGCCCTCGCCAGTGGGCTCCACGTTGGGCTTGGCCCGGACCGCGCTGCAGCCCTAATACGGAGAGTGCTGCCGGGCCCGGCCTTAGCAGTGGAAAAGCACGTGGAGCCCCCGGGACCCTCTGCGCGGTCCTGATTCTCCTCCGCCTTCAGATTTAGGTTCAGGCCTTTGCCCTGACGTGCTTGCCGGCATTCCCAAGTGTCAGCACGTCCTGCTCAATCCCTTGTGCCGACCCCAAACCTCCCCTTTCTCTGTCAGTGCCCAGTGACAAAATCAAGTCCAACCATTTCGCAGCAGGAGAGCCCATAACCAACAAGCAGGGGTCCTGGCCTCGCGCAAGTCAAAGGGCTGCTCCTGACCTCCAGGAGGAGCGGGGGGCACAGCCAGGAAGCCAGACCCTTTGGACAGATGCTTAAGGTAACCTCTCATCGGATTGCACTGACCCTAAGTTAATTAAGTTGGCCACAAGAAGGAGGAATTGACTGGAAAGCAGTTACCTTGTGTCTAGGTGAGGTCAAAACAACCAACTGGGAACAAAATTCCTTAATATGTAACGCAATTTACTGGAGTAAGAAGGAGGTCTGATAAACCATTTCTTTTTCTTTTCTTTTTTTTTTTTTTTTTTTTGACATGGAATCTCGCTCTGTCGCCCAGGCTGGAGTGCAGTGGCCAGATCTCAGCTCACTGCAAGCTCCTCATCCCGGGTTTACGCCATTCTCCTGCCTCAGCCTCCTGAGTAGCTGGGACTACAGGCGCCCGCCACCTCGCCCGGCTAGTTTTTTGTATTTTTTAGTAGAGACGGGGTTTCACCGTGTTAGCCAGGATGGTCTCGATCTCCTAACCTCGTGATCCACCTGTCTCGGCCTCCCAAAGTGCTGGGATTACAGGCTTGAGCCACCACCCCCGGCCCTGATAAACAATTTCAAACACCAGTTCTTCTCCACCGAATGCCATGATTTCTTTTTCCTGAGTTCAGTGATTTTCTAACCTGCTTCCTCCCTCATCAGGTTGACAAGCCTGTCACACAGCACTATTGGATAGGAACTGAAGTGAAGAGAGGACCTGGACTCTAAGCAGCTACCTTGTGGCATCCAATCACCTTGGCTCCCTCTCCCACAAGACCAGGAGTCCACTGTGGCAGAGCCCAGCACGGAGCCTGGAATGTGGAAGGCGCTGGCGTTGTTCCCTATTGCTGCTGCAAACATGCCACAGATGTGATGGCTTGTAACAGCACAGATTGGCTGTCTTACAGTTCTGGAGGTCAGACGTCTGACACACACCTCACTGGGTTAAACCCAAGGTGTGGGCAGGGCTAGTTTCTTCTTGGAGGCCCTGGGGTAGATAGGTAGGCCCTTTCCTGCTTTGTCCAGCTTTCATGGGTTGCCCACATTCCTTGCCTCACGGGGCCTCCATCTTCAGAGCCAGCAATGGCCATACGAGTCTCTCTCCCATTATATCACCCAGACCCTGGCTCTTCTGCCTCCCTTTTCCACACTTAAGGACCCTTTTGATTACACTGAGCCCACCCAGATAATCTAGAATAATCTTCCTTTTTAAAAGTTGGCTGACTACCAACCTTAATTCCATCTAAAACCTTCATTTCCCTTTATCATGTTCCCAGGTTCTGGGGATTGGGATGAGGACCACTTGGGGGCCATTATTTTGCATACCACAATGCTCAACAGATAACTGTTTAGTGAGTTTTGAGTCAATAATTCTGGATTATTTAAGGCTTCAACAACTTTTTAAAAATCACATGGCCTCCGGGTAACTATTTTCATCCCCAAAGCATTTCATGTTTTAAAAAGAAAAGAAGGCATCCAAAATGCATATCGTCCTTTTCCACATCACTCCCAAAGGTAAAGACTGGTGACATGCTCAAAATATAATTGGCTGCTGGGCGCTGGTGGCTCACACCTGTAATCCCAACACTTTGGGAGGCCGAGGCAGGCAGATCACTTGAGGTCAGGAATTCGAGACCAGCCTGGCCAACATGGTGAAACTCCGTCTCTACAAAAAATACAAAAATTAACCAGCCATAATGGTGCATGCCTGTAATCCCAGCTACTCAGGAGGCTGAGGCACAAGAGTCATTTGAACCCAGGAGGCAGAGGTTGCAGTGAGCTATGATCACACCACTGCACTCCAACCTGGAAACACAGTGAGACTCCGTCTATATATACATATATACATATATATTTGCCATATATATATGGTAATTAGTTTTACTATCAATAACCAAGTAGTCGATGCATTAGACTAAGGGCACAGTATCGTCTAGTACAGATTAATGTGGTTGAAAACACTATTGATTAGATTCTTCTTGGAGGTCACTTAATGGAAGCCGTAAGAAGATGTATTTTTAAATGCTGGTTTTGTTGGTCCTGCTCAATAAGCTTTGGGAACTCCTGGATCTTTGGATTCAAGTACATGACAGACAGGGCGTGCAGGGGAGAAGGTTTAGATGGAGGAGCAAAAGTTGTTTCTCCAGTGGAAAAGGCTGAATCCAATCAGATAAGTTCCAAGTCTCCACAACTTCCTTTCTTTCCTTCCGAAGTGGCATTTCTCCCTGCCAGGGGCAAATCCACTCTTGCTCCTGGGGCCCTGACAGGGCTGATAGCAACTCCACCCCCATAGGACCACTCCCTGGAGTCAGGGTGCTCGGGTGCCTAAGAAGGTGCTGTTCCTTTCAGGTCCCAGCAGGTAGAGAGCCTGGTTCTGGTCTGTCCCCAGTGGGCTTGGAGGCTAAACTGTCTCTTTGGTATCTTCGGGGCAGAAGAATCACTGCCAGAAGCTTGCTTCTGGTTAGACATGTGGGACAGGGCTCCTGCTCAGACACGCCCTAGCCCAGGGTGAGGCCGTGCTCAGGTGAGACTCTCACAGGAAAGGTATAACTCTCCGGATATCTACCTGGTGGATCCAACAGCAGCGGCCCACCCCACACATGGAGTTCTAGGGGCAACTGGGCAGGTTGCAACTTCTTTTCAAGAAGAGTATGTGTGGCCTCCTCGTGGTTGTGCTGACTCCAGTACTCTCATTATATTTTAACTTTTGGCATCCAGGCTAAGTAGCCAAACCCAGTTAGGACCCATTACAACTTCAAGTCACTTTATGAAGAGAAAATATGGCCATATCAGTAATTTGTTAGACATATAGAAAATATTTTTTATTGAGGCAGAATATTCAGAGTCATTATTGCTATGATTGACTATTATTTACTGTGTATGTCTGTGTGTCAGGAAATATACTAGATGCTGTAATAAACACATTACCACATTTAATCATTATCACAACTACATGAGAAGAATTTCTTGTAAATGAAAATAGCGAAGTTCAGAAGACTGATGTCACTTTCCAGCAGGTGGCTGCAATCCCATCTTCAGTGTGTTCTAGTGTGGTGCTCCTTCTAATTCCCTAAATGTCTATGTTCTCATTGATCTAATACGTTATTTTTAAAACCTGAAGTATGAATTGTTTATGTCATGAGATGTTCCAGAGTCTTACATGTAGTATCAAAGTTTTTCATCAGACTAAGAGGTACTTCAGGAAGCATGGTGACAACAATCTCCTTGTGAGACAGAGAATGACTGTTATTTCCAGTTCCCCAGATTACAAGTGTGCTCAAGCCTGTTTTCTCTGGTTTATTATTTATTTACATTTACCCTAGAGGCGGATACACTTTTAGAAGTGGGGGGCAGATTTTAAGGAAAACAGTAGAAAAGTGGGGGACTCCCAGCCCTCCAAATTCCCAGCTCTGGAGCTGACTACCCTTCCCCCAAGGGCAGATGGCCTCTCTCCCCCTCCTCCTCTCCTTTTCTCCCTCCTGAGTTAGATTTCCTTCTTGGAAGCCAGATCCCTGTCCCTTTGGCCAAATCACTTTAAACAAGACCTCCAGGATATTGAAAGGCTGAGCCAGAAAGATGGGTGACCGTGTCCTGGATGCTGACCCTCTCTCAGGTGGAATGCAGTGTGATGAGATATTCCACAATATGATGTGAAATAAGTGCCAAAATATGGCACTGTCATCTCCCTCAGGGTTATAATCACTCAACATTACAAAAAGGTCACTCAGCACTACAACGTTACAAATAGGACAGGGCCCAAGGCTTTGTTGCAGGCGCCCACTGAGAAGAGTAGAGCTGCCCAGGCCGTGTCCTCCAGGCGCTGGTGCCGCCGCGAGCTGGCCTGGAGAGCTTTGGTGTTCTCTTCCTGAACAATTTCACAAGATGTCACATCACACATGTACAGACAAGGCCATTTTGTGACCAGGATGGATCAAGACATGAACAAGATTATTTCTGATATGGTTTGGCTCTGTGTCCCCACCCAAATCTCATGTTGAATTGTGATCTCCAGTGTTGGAGGTGTGGCCTGGTGGGAGCTGATTGGCTCGTGGGGATGGTTTCTAATGGTTCAGCACCATCAGCACAAACAAAACACAGACATTGTCTGGGCCACAAAATAGCCAGCATTCCCGCATCCAGGCTAATACAGGTGACGGCCAATTCTCTACCAGCGATAGCCTGAGTCTGGTCTGGTCTTCCCTCCTGTAGAGGAGATTTATTAAGACTTCCTGCAGCATCCTGTCCAGAGCAAAGCTCTGCCTTCTCAAGCTCCCTAGAATCACCCAGCCAAAGCCCAGGTCCCATCAGTCCTCTCTCACACCCGCTTACTGCGGTTCCCATGTTCCCACTGGCGTGTGTTCTCCCTCAGAGCAGCAAGAAAAAACCCAGCTTGTCAACCACAGCTGTGTGCTCCTGGTCGTCTTTGACTGCAGGGATTGACACCATGAAATATCAGTCATTAGATCTAATTGACAGTTGAGGAAGTCCAAGTTCTTTAAATAAAACTGGTAACTATGTAAATGTGAGGCTTCCATTCTGATAGGCTATGTTGTTCCCTGGGTCCCACTATCTCCTCACAGTCAAAGAGGGTAGCAGGAAAAAACAGGAATGGAAATTGTTTTCACCCTTAAGACTAAAGGAAAATGGGAAAGACATATGAAGAGACAGTACCTTAGAAAGAGATGCAAGTGACACAGAGGAGAAGCTGCTCAACCTTGCTAAAAATAAGAGGACCACTGGTTGAAACTATACTAAGGTGCCATTTCTCATCAATTACATTAGCAGAAATCTCACAGCTTGACAACACATTGCGGACAAAGCTGGAGGGAGAGGCACTCATCCACTGCTGGTGGGAACGCAAAGGATAACACAGCCCCTGTAGAGGGGGTTTAGCAGGCGTTGACAGAATGATATATACATCACCTCTTTGATCCATCAGTCTCGTATCTAGGAGCCTATACCACAGGCACACTGGCAAAAACACAAAAGGACACCTTCACAAGGCCACTCACTTGGTACTGTCCATGATTATAAAGACTGTTAACTGAAATGTCCATTGACAGGGAGTAAAATAGGTTAAATCCTGATAGAACAGATACTATGTAGTTGTGAAAGGAAGAGCGAATTCTCTCTATGGCTATGCAGTGATCTACAAGATAGATTAAGTGAAAAGTGAAGATGAAGGACAGTATTACCAGGATGTTACCATTTTAAAGAAAAAAAAAAAAGAAGACTGGGCGCACTGGCTCACGCCTGTAATCCCAACACTTTGTGAGGCCGAGGAGGGCAGATCACCTGAGCTCAGGAGTTCGAGACCAGTTTGGGCAACATGGAAACCCCGTCTCTACTAAAAATACAAAAAAATTAGCTGGGTGTGGTGGCGCATGTCTGTAATCCCAGCTACTTAAGGGGCTGAGGCACGAGAATTGCTTGAACCTGGGAGGTGGAGGTTGTAGTGAGCTGAGATCACACCACTGCACTCCAGCCTGGGTGACACAGCGAGACTCCGTCTCAAAAAAATAAAAGGGCTGGGTGGGGTGTGAGGTAGGAATCCAGGAGACATGGGGGAGGAGTCAGGACAGGAACTGGACCTTACTGAAGACACCTCTCCAAAGAGTGCTGGCTTTGAATCCATATCATATTTTTCAAATTTTAAAGAGCAAAATTAAATTTTTAAAAAACTGATCTTTCATAAAACTGAAAAGAAATCAAAAGAATACCCAGTTGGTGTCATATCTACACAGAAAATAATTCTTATAATAACCTTAAAACACAGTATTTTGATGGTACGTCCCTAATGGGATACATCCTAAAGCCCAAAATGCTTCAAAGCCATCCTAAAGTGCTGTCTCTACTTTTCATTGGTTACAGTGTTAACATTGTCATTTTGAAACTCCATATATTAGGGATGAAACAAATAATAATTATATCAATGACAATAGGATAAACGTGTTCAGTGCAAGAAAAAAGACAAATAGTTATATTTCAATTATGTTACTTAATATCTGTGCTTATCCACAATTATTTCCATAGAAATATTTCTAAGAAATAGCAGGGTGCGGTGGCTCACTCTTGTAATCCCAGAACTTTGGGAGGCCAAGGTGGTCAGATCACGAGGTCAGGAGTTCAAGACCAGCCTGGCCAACACAGTGAAACCCCATCTCTACTAAAAAAATACAAAAATTAGCTGGGCATAGTGGCGGGTGCCTGTAATCCCAGCTACTCAGGAGGCTAAGGCAGAAGAATCACTTGAACCCGGGAGGCAGAGGTTGCAGTGAGTCGAGATTGTGCCATTGCACTCCAGCATGGGCAACAGAGCTAGACTCCATTTCAAAAAAATAAAATAAAACACACACACATATGTGTGTGTGTATATACATATATATATATATATATTTCTAATAAGTAAAATTGCTAGACCCAAATATATTTAGATTTTTGTAAACATTGACAAATTAGCCTACAGAAAGTTTATGATAAATGTAAACACCAATATTGGTACATAAAAGTGGCCATTTCCTATAACCTCTTCCACACCGGGCCTGTGATCTTCCTCTACTGGTTGCCCACAAAATAGTTAAAAAATATAGGAATACATGGCTACTTTCATGTTTTTTGTTTTGTTTTGTTTTGTTTTTTTCATTTTTTGAGATGAAGTCTCACTCTGTCACCCAGGATGGAGTACAATGGTGTGATCTCAGCTCAGTACAACCTCGGCCTCCCAGGTTCAAGCAATTCTTGGGTCTCAGCCTCCCGAGTAGCTGGAATTACAGGCATGTGCCACCACACCTGGCAAATTTTTGTATTTTAGTAGAGACGGGGTTTCACCATGTTGACCAGGTTGGTCCCGAACTCCTGGCCTCAGGTGATCTGCCCGCCTTGGTCTTCCAAAGTGCTGAGATTACAGGCGTGAGCCACCATGCCCAGCCAGCTACTTTCATTTTGTGTCTTAGCTTGCTAGTGAAGCGGAGGGTTTTCCCTGAGCCTTTGGCCAGCTGAACACCTTGTGTGTGTGAATCGTCTGCTCAAACCTCTCACCACTGTCTCCTGTGCCTTCTGACTTTTGGATTTATTTTACCAATCTCATTCTATGCTTTGGCCTTTATTGTAAGTTGCCCTAAATGCTTTTAAGAAACAGGCAGTAGATGGACAATAAACAAAAAAGAAAAAATACTGAGTTAAATAATATATATATTAATATATAAAATTATATATATATATACACACACACACATATATATACTTCCTGTGGGGAAGGGACTGTGCTGGGACTTTGAACACACAAAGATGACCCTATTGGAGTCATGCCCTCCAAGAAGTTTATGGTTCAGAAGGGGCGACAAGGCATGAGTATACAAACGGAATCACAAGAAGAAAGAAAGGTCACAAGGAAGAGATCGTGACGGGCTGAATGAATTCAGAGAAGACAGAGGCCTCTGTTCACGGGGAGGGCAGAGCATGGGCTTAGAGGAAAAGGTGGCTGTTCATCTGGGCTACGGAGTTCAGTAACATTCTGGCATGTGGTTGCTGAGAAAAACACACGTCATGTAGCACGTACACATGAATGAAAAATGAAGCTCCAACCATGGGTACAACTGAACAAGAGAAAATATTTCCACTGGCTGTGGTAAAAATGAGGAAAGAGAATTATGGAAACAAGGCTGTAGTTTCCCATTGAACTCAGACTGCGTAGACCCGTGAAGGGCAGGCTATGGAATTTGGAATCCATTGTGTATCAGTAACTGGTAAGGCTTTAACTTATTTTTTTTCCTTTGGAGTGGAAGTGCTTTAACAAAAATTGTGCTTTGGGGCCGGGTGTGGTGTTCATGCCTGTTATCCCAACATTTTGGGAGTCTGAGGCGGGCAGATCACCTGAGGTCAAGAGTTCAAGACCAGCCTGGCCAACGTGGTGAAACCCCGTCTCTACCAAAAAAACAAAATTAGCCAGGCATGGAAGCACGCGCCTATAATCCCAGCTACTCAGGAGACTAAGGCAGGAGAATCACTTCAACCCAGGAGGTAGAGGTTGCTGTGAGCCAAGATTGTGCCACTGCACTCCGGCCTGGGCAACAGAGCAAGGCTCTGTCTCAAAAAAAAAAAAAAAAAAAAAAAAGTGTGTTCGAAGGATTAAGCTAGAGTGTGTAAGCGTTTGAAGGAGGGGTACCTGGAGAAGGTCCACCCTGATGAGAAACTGCTGCCAAAGCCAGGTCAGAGGCAGTGAGGACCAGAAAAGGGACCAGCATGGGGAATGGAGGCAAAGGAGAAGACACAAGAGATTCAATCCACAGGAAAGACAGGGCCAGCCCATGTGCAAGAGAGATGGTCAACTCTTTGATTCGTGGTCTGCATGGTTAGCCTGGTGGAGAAGAAAGAACTCATCTCTTTCTGAGATGTGAAGGAGACATCAAAAGTGCATAAGGATATAAAGAAAATGAAGAACATCGAAGTTGGAAGAACTCAGATGGCCTTGAGTTTCTGTAAGGTCATTTGGTAAGGTAGGAGTTAAGACATTCTCTTCCAGAAACTGGACGTTCATGGAGGAGTTGGAGAAGAGTAGGGGTTTTGGTGATACATTCTGTTGGACCTTTGAGAAGAGGTTATTTTGGGTTTTTTGTTTGTTTGGCGGGGGGGGGGGGGGGTTATTGTTTTTATTTTTTTGAGGGGTGATCTCGGCTCACTGCAACCTCCACCTCCTGGGTTCAAGTGATTCTCCTACTTCAGCCCCCTGAGTAGCTGGGACTATAGGCGTAAGCCATCATGCCGGGCTAATTTTTGTATTTTTAGTAGAAATAGGGTTTCACCACATTAGCCAGGCTGGTCTTGAACTCCTGACCTCGGGTGATCCACCCGCCTCGGCCTCCCAAAGTGCTAGGATTACAGGCGCGAGCCACTGTGCCTGGCCGAGAAGAGGTCATTTTGAAACGAGTCAAAGGTTGTCCCAGCAGCACTGAGGCAGGCAGGCCACGTCTTCCTGCAGGAATTTGGATTGTCAGCTCACCTGTATGACAACTTCCTCAGCACCACGCAGCAGCAGGGAGAGAAAGCCACGGGAGATTGATTGATGGGTTGGTTGGCAGTGTTAAAAGAAAAACTTTAGACAAATTAAATTTAACAGAGTTTAATTGAGCAAGGAATGATTCGCAAATCGGGCAACCCCCGAACCAGAATAGGGTCAGAGAGACTCTTGTGCTGCCACAGAGTTGGAGAGGATTTATGAACAGAGAAAGGAAAGTGATGCCCAGAAAATGGAAGTCAGGTGCAGACACAGCCGGATTGGTGACAGCTGGGCATTTGCCTTATTTGAGCGGTTGAACACCTGCGATTGGCTAAAACTCAGGGATTGGTACAAGAGTAGATTAATTACAGTCTGTTTACATGTCCAGCTAGGTGATAGCTCACTATGTACAAAGAAACCTTTAGGCCCATGTTACAAGGAAGCAGCTCTAGGCTAAAGTTTTAACATCAGGAAGCAATGCGCTCATCCGTTCAACAGTCACCCATGGAGTTCTTGGAAAAGGCGGCCTGGGGGTGGCAGCACCATCCTGCCAAGTACATACACCAGGCTGAGGGACCCATGGCACACCTGAGAGCAGTCTTGTCTACACACCCAGGGGATGCGTAGAAAAGGAGGCAAAGGACTCCAGGGCACCACAGCAAGCACATTTGAAGGGTGGAGCAGGGGGTCCAGTGGTGGATGGCCCAGCGAGGAGCAATGAGTCCAACGGATTGAGGAAGGGGCAGTGGAGACAGCGGGGCAGGGACACCAAGATGAGTGTGCTGCGTCTGTGCTGCACAAAGTCACTCAGCCACGGGGCTAAACGGGGTGCAGATCCGCCCTGTACCCCTGGTTGGGCTCTGGGCATGTGTGGCTTCGTCCATTCTGGCTGTTGTAACTGAATAGGTGGTGGCTTATGAACACCAGAAACTTACTTCTCACAGTCTGGGGACTGGAAATTCAAGATCAGGGTGCCAGCATGACTGGGGTCTGGTGACAGCCCACATGCTGGTTCACAGAAGGCCATTTCGTCACTGTGTTCTCACATGGCAGAAAGAGGGCCAGGGAGCTCTCTGGAGGCTCTCATATAAACTCCCTGATGATCGTTCACGACCTGGTCACCTCCCAAAAGTGATCCCTAAAACCATCCTAATACCATCACCTGGGGGGGGGGTTGGATTTCAGTATGTGAATTTTGGGGGGACACAAACATTCAGTCCAAAACAATATGGGTGATATGGTTTGGCCTTGTGTCCTTGCTCAAATCTCATGTGGAATTGGAGGAGGGACCTGGTTGGGGGTGATTAGATCATGGCACAGATTTCCCCCTTGCTGTTCTTGTGACAGTGAGGAGTTCTCACGAGATCCGATGGTTAAAAGTGTGTGGCACTTCCCCCTTCGCCCTCTCTCACTCTCTCTCTCTGTCTGTCTCTTGCCACCATGTAAAGAAGGTGCTTGCTTCCCCTTCTCCTTCCGCCATGATTGTTAGTTTTCTGAGGCCTCCCAGCCATGCTTCCTGCACAGCCTGTGAAACTGTGAGTCAACTAAATCTCTTTTCTTCATAAATTACCCAATCTCTGTGGGTAATTAGCAGTATGAGGACGGACTATGACAATGGATCTGTGAAAACTCAGAGCATGAAGCATTTCCAGTTCACCCATCCAAAGTGGGCATGCCTTTTCTAATGTGCACAAAAGCACTAGGTTGAGCTGAAGGCCACAGTGAGAACCAGAACAGCATGGGAAAGAGCAGAGAAAATGTCAGTCTTCAAGACTCAGGGGTAGCGCAAACTGAGCAGACTTTGAGGGAAGCAGGGAAGAAAATAAAATGAGAAGCAAAGGAATTAGAATAGGAATCAGATAGCTAATTAATATATTAGGGAAACTGAAGAAAAATCGAATGGAGGCAGATAGAAAAAAGATGCGCCGTTAAGGAAGTCGCGTTCTTACTCCATGTGGGGAATACGGGGGTTGCTTCCTGCTTGTTGCCCTGAAGAGCGCCTCCTGAGGCTGCAGATCTTCTTCCCGCCATGCTTCACCCTCTGCTCTGGCAGCTCTCAGCAGTTCCAGGTCAAAGCTGTCAGCTTTAGCCACTAAGGGTAAATCTTTTCAAGCATTTGGCTCTGGTCACCCCAAACAGTAAAGCAAATCACTTTCTTGGTTCATTTCTTTTTTATTTGTGTGTGTCGTGAACGTGAAATACATGATGTTGCAACAACAATATGATTGATGACTTAATGGGCTGAATTTAAATTTAAGTAATATTTCCATTAATCTAAAAGCTCTCCCTTAAAAGTCTGTGAAATTAATTTATTGGAAAAATTTTAGCATAACTCTACCAGAAAATGTCCTCTGAATAATAATGCCATAGATTTTGTAGCTTTTTCTTCCTTTCTGATCAACTCATACTTTCTTCCTGCAGATGTATTGCCAAAGATGTGACTGAAAATCTCAACACCTAAAGTTCAAAATACGTGTCTATAACCCTTGAAAACGCACAGGGGCGTTTGGAGAAAGGCAGAACACTGGAAAGATAATGTGATACACAAGAGATTGATTGGAGAAGTTTCCAAAAAGGAAAGGCAGGCCATTCCTCTCTGGCCAAGGCTTGAAGGCTGTTTGGGCACCAGAAGAGAACCATATACCTGGAATGGAGCAAGGGCAAAAAGTCACAGGTCTCACCTCTGCCCATTTAAACTAATCATTCTCCCCTATAGACACATGCACATGAATGTTCACTGCAGCACTGTTCTCAGTAGCAAAGATATGGAAACAACTTAAATGCCCACCAATGACAGACTGGGTAACAAAAATGTGGTACATATACACCATGGAATACTATGCAGCCATAACAAGCATTGAGGTCATTCTTCTGCAGGAACATGGATGGAGCTGGAGGCCATCATCTTTAGCAAACGGACATAGGAACAGAAAACCAAATACCGTATGTTCTCACTTATACATGGGAGTTAAATGATGAGAACTCATGGATACAAAGAGGGGAACAACAGACTTTGGGGCCCATCAGAGAGTGGAGGGTGGGAGTAGGGAGAGGAGCAGAAAAAATAACTACTGAGTACTAGGCTCAGTACCTGGGTGACGAAATAATCTGTACAACAAACCCCTGTGACAAGTTTACCTATATAAGAAACCTGCATATGTACCCTTGAAACTAAAATAAAAGTAAAAAATAAAAATAAAAATAAAATCAATAAATGTTCATTAAAGTTTATCCAGTAGCCTGGGGCTACTAGAACAAATGACCATGAACCTGGGGTCTTGAAACAAGAGAAATTTATCCTCTCACAGTTCTGGAGGCTGGAAACCTGAAATCTTGGTGCCAGCCAGGTCACACTTCCTCCGAAGGCTCTGTGGGGGATCTGCCCTTGCCTCTCATGTCACTGTGAGCCACCAACTTCTGGTGGTGCCAGGGGTTCCTGGCTGCCGGCTGCCTCCCTCCAGTCTCCACCTCCATCGTCATATGACCTTTGCTTCTGCGTGAGTGTCTCCTCCTCTCCTGTCTGTTCTAAGAACACTTGTCACTGCATTTAGGGCCCGCCTGAATCATCTAGGAAGATCTTGTCGGAAAATCATTAACTAATTACATCTGCAAAGAAAGATCCTTTTTCCGAATAAGACCATATTCACAGGATCTAGGGGTTAGGATGTGGACATATCTTTTTTGGAGGCGGGGATGGAGTCTGGCTCTGTCACCCATGCTGGAGCACAGTGGCACGATCCCAACCCACTGCAACCTCCGCCTCCTGGGTTCAAGTGATTCTCCTGCCTCAGCCTCCTATGTAACTGGGATTACAGGTGCGCATCACCACGTCTGGCTAATTTTTTTGTATTTTTAGTAGAAACAGGGTTTCACCATGTTGGCCAGGCTGGTCTTGAACTCCTGACCTCAAGTGATCTGCCCACCTCAGACTCCCATGGACATGTCTTTTGGAGGGCCACCTTTCAGCAGGAAGAAAGCACACAGAGAACCTCATCTTCTCCACCTCTCTCCAAACACATTGACATGAGAGATTAAATATCTTACACATATTTTAAAGTACACAGGCTCACTCAAAACAAGAACCCCATTATGAGCCCAAACAGATTGAGGTCAAGACCACACAGCTCTCTGGGAGTGAGGAGCAGATCAAGGCTGGCACAACCCATCCTGAAGGAGTGTACATGCCTCCTGCTCCTCGGAGCAACCAAAATCTCTCCACCAGCCAGAAACCATGAAACAGCCCCGAAAGGAAGCTGAGAGAGATGCACACAGGAGGAAACTCCAAAAACTACAAACTCTCAAACAGAAGTAACAGACGGCACAAGGAAATTCAGCTGATGGAAGAAACCCAGTGAGAGAGACCAAAGAAATAGGAGCTCATACTGCCAGGAAAAGCAGCGGAGTAACACGCATAGTGCTAGGGAAAAAGAGCTTTGCACTGAGAAGGCCACGTCCATTTGATTTCTTATTCAAGACTGAGCTGAGATTAAGGCACTTCCAGACATATGTAGACAAGAACTACTACCCATAGAAACCTTTGCTGAATGAAATGCTCAAGGACATAACTAACAAAGCAAAAAATGAACCCCAACAGTGGGGTCAGAAATCAATAAACACTGGCAAATCCAAGTAGGAATTTAAGATTATATATACCTAAACAAAAAAGTCCTAGTGTCTACATCGATTTGCATCTAAAATTCTAGAAAAGCATATGAGATTCAAAGGTTACATTTCAAAGCGATATTAAAGAGTGGTAAATGTGTGTGTGTGTGTGTGTGTCTGTGTGTGTGTCTGTGTGTCTGTCTGTGTATTTTTCTGTAAGGGAAATCATAGCTTCCATAAGACTCTCAAAGGAGCCATGACCCCAGAAGAAAGTTAAAGGCCATTGTCCCAGTGACTCTGGGATCAGGCACAACACAGAAAAGCTCCAGGCTTTTCAGAGCCTCCCTACATCCAGGAGATACACTCCTTTTCACTCCATTTTTCTCCTGGTGTTGCACGCTCAGGGCCATCAAACTCTCAGGGGTGGAGGCTGAGCTGTGCAGGCAGAGACAGGGCCCACCCTAATATCGTGCACCTGCAACAGGGAAAATAACGATGTCTTTCAACCCAGCCAATATTAGGCTGCTCACAGCCTAAGCTCAAGCCCTAAAAGAAGCTAAAAATGAAACAAATGAGCCCAACACAAATTGTTTCATCTAGCTCTTTTCAAACAGGTGGTATGATTTGCCTTTTGAAGTAACATCATAGATGTTTTTGCCCGAAACAATTCTCAGCTTTGGTGTCCTGTAACCAGAACATGTGTATCCCAATTATGGTAAAACGAAAAGTCAGTAAATAGAGACCGAAAGGCCCTCTGGAGAACACACACTGTCTGCTTCAGGGCTTTGCAAACGCCTTTGAATCAAATGGAAAAATATTAAAACTACCAGAGCTCACCAACATCATCACCCTAGGGCGAGCTTTCTCCAGCAAGGAAGCAGCTATTCAGTAAGTTAAACTACGCAAATTACCAGTTTCATTTATTTCTCATTGAACTGATCGATTTTTTTTAATGGAACTGTAAGACATGGTAAGTTTGACACGGTAGATTATTGTTAAGCAAACATTCTCTTCCTCCTTCCACTGAGGGAGCATATACTTCTTTGGTCCTTTGAAAAAGGCTCTGCCATGAGCATAGCTTGGCCTCGTGAATTCAGTGGGCACGAGGCAGCAGGCACCTGGCATGTCATCCACTCATTCACCATGAGAAGAGCAAGACTGCAGGTGGCTGCTGCCTTAAGCTGCTCTGCCCCACCCAGCCTATGCCGGCCAGCCTGGGTGACCTGTAGCCCAGACAGTGTGAGAATAAAGCAACTGAATTTGTGGGGGCTTATTATGTCTCTTTATTACGTCTCGGTGTGTCTTACTCTGTCTTGTGTTCCCATAAAAGAATACCTACGGCTGGGAAATTTATAAAGAAAAAAGATTTCTTTGGCTCACAATTCTGATGGTTGAAAAGTTCAAAACTGAGCATTTGCATCTGGTGAGGGTCTCAGGCTGCTTCCACTCATGACTGAAGGCAAAAGGGACCTGGTATGTGCAGAGATCACGTGATGAGAGAGAAAGCCAGAGACAGAAGGGAGAGGGACCAGGCTCTCTTTAATTAGCAGGTCCCAAGGAAACTAAGAGTGAGAACTCAGCCACAAGTGAGGGTATTATTCTATTCATGAGGGATCCACCCCCATGAGTCACCTCCCATTAGGCCCCACCTCCAACACTGGGGATCAAATTTCAACATGAGGTTTGGAGGGACAAACATCCAAACCATAGCAGGGTATCACAGGCATACTCACTTATGTGCCTTTATTGCAGATTAGAAGAGTTGCCTGGCTAAAAGAATGCCTTTGCTTCCAAGGTGGGCTACATAGAGAAACTGGGCTCTATCGCTGGCGTTATTTTAGAGTTGTATTCCTTTAGCGATAATGGAGAGACTGTCCTCTGGTTGGAGACCATACTCAGAGTCTGAAAACAAAGCTTAATGATAAACAAGAAACCTCTGCAAGCACCTAGTGCAGATGTATAGCAGATGAAGGGCACTCTCGGGACTCCAACAAGTTCTAAAACATTTAAATTGTAAAGGACCCGTTCCGTGTACTGGCTTGTAAAGTTTAAGTTCTCCTCCAGATGGTTTAAGGCTGATGTTGAGATTAAATCTATCATTCAAGATTTTTAAAATTAAAACGTAAGGCACTTAGAATGAAAATACATGTATGAAATAGATTAATATTTAAATCCATTAGTAACGGTTAGTTATTGTGGTCTGAAAACTTACATTGTATGAGAGAATAGAAAGTTGAAAATAATTGCTTTTAGGCAAAACAGAATAGAAATAACATTTGGTACCGTTCATTTATCTGAGCCCTCTTGCTAAAAAGAGCAATCACGCCCATGAAACAAGTATGTCAGAGGATTCAAGTTTATTATTGGGCCATCAAGTACAGCTGCAAGCCCATTACTATCACTACTATCACTTGGTGCCCTGCGGGCACCACATGAGAAGAAAGCTTGTTATGATTATGAGAACACTGAGGGATTATGGGAACTCCAAGGGGTTATGAAAAACACTCAGGGATTATGGGAACACTGAGGGATTATGTGAACTCTAACGGGTTATGAAAACACTGAGGGATTATGGGAACTCTAAGGAGTTATGAAAACACTCAGGGATTATGGGAACACTGAGGGATTATGTGAACTCTAACGGGTTATGAAAACACTGAGGGATTATGGGAACACTGAGGGATTATGGGAACACAGAGATTATGGGAACACGAAGAGACTATGAAAACACTTAGGGATTATGGGAACAGTGAGGGATTATGGGAACTCTAAAGAGTTATGGGAACACTGAGAGATTATGGGAACTCTAAGGAGTTATGGGAACACTGAGAGATTATGGGAACTCTAAAAAGTTATGGGAACACTAAGGGGTTATGGGAACTCTAAGGGGTTATGGGAACTCTAAGGGATTATGGGAACTCTAAGGTAGTTCTCAAAGACCATGACCAAGTCTGGCTTTTAGAGGCCTCTTTAAACCCCACATATTTGGGGGCTCTAAGATGACACTTCAGGGCACAGCCACTTTTGCTGACCTCCTGTGGTATTTGTGTCCTGTGGAGCATGTGGGCCCAGGCACACGCTTCAGAGGCAGACCCACTGGGATTGGAGTACTGGCAAGTTGCTTAAACCCTCTCTGTCTGAGCTATCTCAACTGTAAAATGGAGATAATAAGCACTGCTAGTTTATAGACTTGTTATAAGGATTAAATTAATTAATGTAGATCAGTGGTTCTCAAAGTGTCATCCCTGAGTCAGCAACACCAGCATGACCTGGGAACTGGTTAAAAATGCAAATCCTCAGGCCCTGCCCCGAACCTGCTGAATCGGAAACTCTGGGGCTGGGCTGCGGCAGCCTGTATTATCACCAGCCCTCCAGGTGACTCTGATGCAGCCACACTTTGGGACACTGATGCAAATGAAGCGCTGGCTCGACACGTGCTATGCACTCAGCTCTTCATGAAGGGGCAACATCTGTCATCCGTCTTGATGGTGTTTTTCACCTTTGTTATTATTAAATAGGATTCTACATGTTATTATTGTGGTTATGATGATGAGTATTATCACACAGCAGCAACCTGGGCTGCCCTGAGTGAGGCACGAAGTGGGATTCAGCTCCTGTGTTCACCTGCTCCCGGTGGATTTGGCAGAGCAACTGCTCACCACAGATTGCCCTCAGCCACGCCCTGAGGTATGTGCATCTCCCAGCTGCAAAGTTAGCATTAGTCTCCTGTCACCACTCATGCATACTGCTTTCTGAGTAAAGACAAAAATGCACTTTACTGTTAATTTCTCTGAATGCAGGCATGACACCCCTTTTCTCTTGGTCTTCCCTTGTCCCCTCCCGCTTTAGGAAGATTTTATGGATACAGTATCTGTAAAGACTTCATTTCCAAAGCAAGCAAGACTTTTGCACAAGACTTCCTTCTAGTATCCCCAAACAGACAGCCATAGAAGGGGGCTGGCAGGTGTTCTGTCCTCAGCTGCAGGTGGGACTCCAGCTTCATTAGCTCCCAGTGTCTGCACCTGCTCCTTCCATTCATCTTTACACTAAAGAAAAGCAGCTTTCATTCTGTTTTCTTTAAAAACATGTATTTGTGAAAGTGCCTCTTTCCTCTCCCCTCTGGACATCCCCTCCTCACAGAGTCCCTGGAAAGGCCCTCAAGATTGGCTGGGTGTCCCAGCAGAGGAGAGGCTGCTAGGTGGGCCCTCTGCAAAATCCACGCCCCATGCTGCCTGGAATGAGCCCGCCCATCACCTATCACTGACGCTGGAACAGAACAGATAACAAGCAGCAACATCACAGGCAGGGGAAATGAAGTTTTGCAGAGAAGTTTGTTTATGTGCTTTCATTCTTGCATGACATTCTGTTTATTAAAGATTTCCAAAGCACGATGTATGAAACCAGCAAGAGAAGCCGCTGTCCTGCTTGGCTACCTTCTCCCAGGGGAGCACCCTTTAGGGCAGAAGTGGCAGCTGTGCAGCTCCAATGTAGAGTCCCCCTGCACCTGTGGCCCACCCACACCTGAGGCCTACCTGCACCCATAGTCTCCCCACACCTGAGGCCCACCTGCACCCATAGTCTACCCACAGCTGAGGCCACCTGCACCCATAGTCTACCCATGCCTGAGGCCCACCTGCACCCATAGTCTACCTGCACCCATGGCCTCCCCACACTTGAGGCCACCTGCACCTATAGTCTCCCCACACCTGAGGCCCACTTGCACCCATAGCCCACCCATGTCTGGGTCCACTCGCTTCATGGGCTGCCTGTTCTTCCCGGAACTCTAGGTGTGCAGATCCAGGCAAAGAAAGTGAGGGCTACACGTGCTTCCTAGAAGCCAATTGAATTGTCAGTAAATTTCATCTCCGCTAAATGCATACACAGTTTCTCAACCTGAAGCTACAGGCTATAAACAAAAATATGTATTTTTGGCCTGGCACAGTGGCTCACACCTGTAATCCCAGAACTTTGAGAGGCCAAGGCGGGCAGATCACAAGGTCAGGAGTTCAAGATCAGCCTGGCCAATATGGTGAAACCCTGTCTCTACTAAAAACACAAAAAAATTAGCTAAGTGTGGGGGCACACCCCTGTAATCCTGGCTACTCAAGAGGCTGAGGCAGGAGAATTGCTTGAACCTGGGAGGCAGAGGTTGCAGTGAGCCGAGATTGCACCACTGGGTGACACCACTGGTGCCTGGGTGACAGAATGAGACTCCATCTCAAAAAATATATATATTTTAAACATATATATTTAAATATATACACATATATAGTATATATGTATGCATGTATATGCACATATATGCATACATACATATATGTATATGCGTGCATATATGCATATGTGCGCATATACATATATACATATATGTACATGTACATATAATGTACATATAAATTTTGCTTTTGTTATAAGTAGAAACAACAGGGAACAATTATAAAGATTTAAGCCCAGCTACTTTTTGTCCTTGAGACTGTTAAAAGCATCAGTGGGCCCCAGGCAGGGCAGAGTTCCCAGGACACCTAAAATGGGCTGGGGGCAGGAGGAAGTTTGAGAAGGCCAGTCCTCCCTTCTGTCTGCATTGCAGAGGCACGCGTTGGTGTATCCGGGGGTATTGTTCTCTTTGGAGTACAAGCTCCTCCTCTGGTGCCTCTACTAATGTTCCTGATGGCCATGCCCTCAGAGAGAGGAAAGGCTAAGTCCCTGGGGAGAAGAGCAGAGGCCTTCACAGTGATGGTTCAAATGGGGATTGTAAGAACCAGACAAAAGTGTTCCTATGAAAACACTTCTGTGGGAAATATGCAGTATTTTCATATTGATAAGCAAACAGCTAGTAAGAGAGCTCTGGTGGTTGTTTTTATAGAGTCATACTGCAGGGAGGACCCGCCCTAAGTACCTTTGCTGACTGCCTTCCACTTAACAGCTGTCCTTGCTGGCGTTAGTAAAAAACCGGCGGAATGGAAGTGAAAAGTGCTGGACCAGGCACAAACTAAGCCCAGTTCCTTTGACTGAGTCCTGAACTCAAGATGGTGGGATTTACCCTCTTTTCTTCAATCGGGTGTGCTTTTTAAAAAAAGTTGCAGCCCGGCCAGGTGCGGTGGCTCAAGCCTGTAATTCCAGCACGTTGGGAGGCCGAGGCAGGTGGATCACGAGGTCAGGAGATGGAGACCATCCTGGCTAACACGGTGAAACCCTGTCTCTACTAAAAAATACAAAAAGCTAGCCGGGCGTGGTGGCGGGCACCTGTAGTCCCAGCTACTCGGGAGGCTGGGGCAGGAGAATGGTGTGAACCTGGGAGGTGGAGCTTGCAGTTAGCCGAGATTACACCACTGCACTCCAGTCTGGGAGACAGAGCGAGACTCCGTCTCAAAAAAAAAAAAAAAAAAAAAAAAAAAAAAAAAAAAATGTTGCAGCCCACACATTATATGAATGATCAACAGATCACTAAAGGGACTTACCTAATGGTAATATCAGGTGGGAAAAATACATATCTCCCTCCTACCTTACTCTGGAGGCATTTATGTGAGTAATGCAATATGAAAGGGAAAGAAGATGGAATCAGAGAGAAATAAAGATGATTAAGCTTGTTAAAATAAGATCCACTGAAGAAATAAATAGTGCTAGCACTAAGTGCAAATTGGCATCTTTCTCAGACTCAGATATTTGCTAGAATGGTAATTCCACTATTGATCATATTTAATTATTAAAATCTTTTTCCCAAATGAAATGCAAACTGGTTTTCTAGATGACAGACTGTTATTAACTAATGCTGCTAAATAATTTTAGTGACTATCATGCATGAAAATGGAAAAACTATTTGACTTTTTATATTAAAACAATACAAGTGAGACAAAAATGCTGACAAAAGCTGATTGTAAAATATAAGATGTAGTTTCATAGTGATGTTATCCTGTGACTGAAGCTTCAAAGGGGAAGGTTCCAGATGGGAACAAGCAAACTAATGCAGGTGAAAGGCAGTGAACACAGCTGGAAGCCGGGTTTCCTTAGAGATGGTCGGCTGAGCAGGCTTGGTCCCCAGCCTCCCCTTCCGGAAATAGCACCCTGTCCTCAGCCTCCACTTGAGGAATGTCATGAGCAATAAAGATTAAAATGTGTCCTCTCCCGGAGAATGCGCATTCTAATGAAAGACAGAACTTGGCCGGGCGCGGTGGCTCAAGCCTGTAATCCCAGCACTTTGGGAGGCCGAGGCGGGCGGATCACGAGGTCAGGAGATCGAGACCCTCCTGGCTAACATGGTGAAACCCCGTCTCTACTAAACAATACAAAAAACTAGCCAGGCGAGGTGGCGGCGCCTGTAGTCCCAGCTACGCGGGAGGCTGAGGCAGGAGAATGGCGGGAACCCGGGAGGCGGAGCTTGCAGTGAGCTGAGAACCGGCCACTGCACTCCAGCCCGGGCGACAGAGCGAGACTCCCTCTCAAAAAAAAAAAAAAAAAAAAAAAAAAAAAGACAGAACTCGACTCCACAGGAAGGGATCATAGAACAAGAAACTTTCAGAAACCAGAAAACCAAGGTGCTGGTGAAGTGGAAATGGCGGTTGAGGTGCGGGAGCCAGAGAAGCTTTCTGGTGAACCATCCAGAACGTCGTCTTCCCTGAGGCTCCCCTCGTGATCCCGCTGCCTTCTCTAAATTGGGGGAAGGGAAACCTTATTTTCATCTACAGGTCCAACTCGCACACACACACAGAAATGTGCCTGTGCAGACACTGATGCGATTTAACAGTAAAATGACCGTGACATCAACCAACAGGAGGCCTGAGACCTGGCTTTAAAAAGAAAACAAAGTGTGCTTTTATCATTCTGTGGTATACCCCCCAAAATGCATTTTGAAGCTTAACAGGATATACTTTGGTCTAGGACAGTCCCAGAGTCACCATAGAGGCTATCTAAAATTTTAATGTATGACTTTAAATATTCAAGGAAATCCCTACAAATCATTTTCATCAAATCTGTACATGAGTGATTCTCACCAGACCCACTAGTCACTGCGACCTTGCGCTAAGAGGCCTGTTTCTCGGTGTTTTACTCAATTAACTTCATAAGCTGAAATTCGGCTTCACAGCAACAGCATTAATGAAATGAGAGCTCGTGCCCTGGTTCAATTGGCCACTTCCTGCCTAGACATTGCAGTTTTGCATCAACCCTTTTCAGAAGCGGGTGACTCTTCAAATAATAACATGAAACCCCCATTAATGTTATTGCTTGGAGTAATGCTGCAGGGAGTGCCGGGGCCCAGGTCACTCTCTCAGCAGACCAAGTCCCTGCAAAAGAAAATGAGCGACACCAGCACACAGGGAAATGAGTGAGGAGCTGTATGCTGGCTCCTGCTGAAAAGGGATGCGAAGCTACAAAGCTGTAATCCTCAGAGTGATGGCAGAGGCTGGGGTGTCAAAGCTCGCTCGAGGTCACACCTGTGTGCTCACCTGCCCAGCCCTCTCCAGGTCTATTGCATAAGATCAGTAGCACCCCTTCAGCATCACACAGCTGCACTGAAACATGACTCCTGCATGAGGTGCCACACCAGGATGGTGTCCACGGGGACACAACACAGGTGTCGCACACGCGGGGGTCCCAGGTGGCAAGCAGCACCTCCAGGTGAACACCTCACTCACGTGTCCTGAGTGCATTTTCCCGGCTGCTGCTCTCTCTACCGGCTGCTGCTCAGGCCGCCTGCCCATCCCTGCCCCAGTGGCTTGGACAACGCACTGACATTTGTAAGTAGCCTCTGCTCCACCCTTCATTAGAAACTATCTTTAATTAAAACACCACATCAGAATTCTGAGCCAATTTCATCCTGGCTCTCCTAAGTGCTTTGTACAAAACATTAACTCTGGAATCTCATTATACATTTGCAACCCCTGTGACAAACATAAATGATGATTTAGCTCTAATGTCTTCTTGAGCAAGACTTTTTTTTTTTTTTTTTTTTTTTTGAGACAGAGTCTCGCTCTGTCTCCCAGGCTGGAGTGCAGTGTCACAATCTCGGCTCACTGCAACCTTTGCCGCCAGGGTTCAAGCGTTTCTCCTGCCTCAGCCTCCCGAGTAGCTGCCATTAGAGGCGCCTGCCACCACACCTGGCTAATAGTTTTGTAGTGTTTAGTGGAGATGGGGTTTCATCATCTTGGCCAGGCTGATCTTGAATTCCTGACCTCATGATCCACCTGCCTCGGCCTCCCAAATTGCTGGAATTACAGGCATCAGCCACCGCACCCGGCCGAGCAAGTCATATTTTTAAAGGCTTGTGGATAATAGTAACTTACTGAGGAAAATGTGTAAGTGTTGGATTTAGCGTCTGTTTACTTTTTAAACCAAGAGTTGGAGTTAGTGTTGCAATGGGCTAAACAGATCGTCACAGAGCACCCATCTGACAGCTCTCGGAAGATGCTCACCTGGAAGCTAGCAACTCGCATTCAGTGCGGTTCCCTGCAAGTCAAAATCCTCCAGTACCAACAAGAGTGGGCTGGGCCGTCCTCACTCTAGTACACTGAAGGAGGCTAAGAGATCCTGAACTTTGTAGCTCTGTTGCTCACAGGGGAACCTCAAGTGATTTGCATTGTGATGTTAGGGAACATCCTTACTGGAGAGGAAATACAGATTTCTTGGGACTGCAGATGAACAAGTACTTGAAGGTTCATGGCCACAGGGTCCAAATCTTCTGCATGGCTTCTGAGCTGGGTCCATCATGGCACTGGTTGTGCCCACAGCCCTTCCCAATGGGACAGCTTTGTTTTGCACCCCGCAGTGCAATTCTCTCTGACCTTTGATGACTGGACCAAGGGTGGGCCCTTGACTTGAGCCAAGAAAGTGCAAGTCAGGGGACACAGAGCGGGGAGCAGTGAAGGCTGAAGCTGACCTGCTGTGTGGAGGCCAGGAAGGGGAGAACGAGCTATGGGAGGCATGAGGTAGCTGAGGCCGAGAGAAAACCAAATTCAGCTTGTGACAAAGCCACGAGGAGCGAAAAGATGAAGAGAGAGTGGTGGAACAGGCCCCCAAGAGAAGTGGGCGCCATGAGAAGCTCTGCTATGTTCCTAGAGAAACCAAGAGATACAATACACAAGCTTCTTAGAGCCTGCAACCGCCCCAGACCTGGTCCCAGGAGACGTGGGTTCTGTTTGGGGGTCTCATGAGATGTCAGCACCCTTGTTCCAAGTCTAGCCTCATAATTTATGACCCCACCTGGAGCGGGCACTAGTGCTTTCCTAAGCCTTGCAAGAAAAGACAAACAGAATATTCCAGAAACACTGGGTGTCAGTGAGGATGTCTTTGATCCTTCTCAATATGGCACTGGGGCCAAGCATGGTGGCTCATGCTTGTAATCTCAGCCCTTTGGGAGGCCAAGGCAGGCAGATTGCTCGAGCTCAGGAGTTCGAGACCAGCCTGGGCAACAGAGCAAAACCCTATCTCTACAAAAAAGTTAAAAAGTTAGCCAGGCATGGTGGCATGTGCCTATAGTCCCAGCTATGCAGGAGGCTGAGGCAGGAGGATCACTTGAGCCTGGGAGGTCAAGGCTATAGGGAGCTGCAGTCACACGACTGTACTTCAGCCTGGGCAATAGAGCCAGGTTCTGTCAAATCAAAAAATAAATAAATAAGTAAATATGCCTAAATAAATAAGGTGCTAATGAAGAATAAAGACCCATTTGCAATCATAAAGCCATTTCTCCTACTGTCTTTCCCTCTCATCTAGATATCTATGCTCTGTGTGTGAGTGCAGCAGTTTCAGGAAACACTTCCTCAGAGTTGTGGCTCCACTAACCTCTGCCCAGCCTGTGCTCTGAGTCTGGGACCTCAGTGATGCCAACTAGCATCATGATTTCAGGCAAATGACCTCTGAGCCTCCCTCTGCCCTATATGAAAACGAGGAAAGCGCTCTCTCCTTGTCTGCATTATTTAGAAGTTCAAATGAGAATAACAATAGAAAGATGTATTAGTCTTTCTCCCACTGCTATAAAAGACCATCCAAGACTGGGTAATTTATAAAGGAAAGAAGTTTAATTGACTCACAGTTCTACATGGGTGGGAAGGCCTCAGGAAACTTACAATCATGGCAGAAGGCGAAGCAAACATGTCCTTCTTCACATAATGGCAGAAAGGAGAAGTGCTGAGTGAAAGGGAGAAAGCCTCACTCACCATCACAAGAATAGCAGCATGGGGGTAACTTCCCCCATGATTCAATTACCTCCCACCGGGTCCCTCCCACCAAGTCCCTCCCATGACACATGGGGATTATGGACACTACAATTCAAGATGAGATTTGGGTGGGGACACAGCCAAACCATATCACTCTGCCTCGGCTCCTCCCAAATCTCATGCCCTCACATTTCAAAACACAATCATACCCTTCCAACGGTCCCCCAAAGTCTTAACTCATTCCAGCATTAACCCAAAAGTCCAAGTCCAAATTCTCATCTGAGATAAGGCAACTCCCTTCTGCCTATGAGCCTGTAAAATCAAAAGCAAGTTAGTTACTTCCTAGATACAATGGGGGTACAGGCATTGGGTAAATACACCTATTCCAAATGGGAGAAATTGGCCAAAACAAAGGAACTACAAGCTCCATCCAAGTCTGAAATCCAATAGGGCAATCATTAAATCTTAAAGTTACAAAATGACCTCCTTTGACTCCATGTCTCACATTTAGGTCACGCTGAGGCAAGAGGTGGGCTCCCATGGCCTTGGGCAGCTCCACCTCTGTGGCTTTGCAGGGTACAGCCCCACTCCTGGCTGCTTTCACAGGCTGGCGTTGAGTGTCTGAGGGTTCTCCAGGAACACAGTGCAAGTTGTCTGTGGATCTACCATTCTGGGGTCTGGAGGACTGTGGCCCTCTTCTCACAGCTCCAGTAGGCAGTGACCCAGTGATTCTCATATTTCTTCTTTATCAGAAATAGAAAAGAAAAAAAGGAAATTTATGGACATATATTCTACATGCTGTTAAAGCCAGTATTAGTATTAAGTACATGTGAGATAGGTTTATAATTAAATAGTCTATTTTCTATATTGCAAAACTTTTATTTCCATTTTCATAGTATTGCTTCCTTTTCTGGTGACCATTGATCATACATAGCCCCATTAGTTACTTTGATTTGACATCTTTCAGCACCTAGCAAATTTATATTCCTAAAAACATTCCTTGATTTTGACCTATCCAATTTGTACTTCTTATTTTCCAGAAATAGAACAACCTGGTTGTCAAAAATCCTGTAAGTCAAATCACTGAAGTGATTATCTTGGTGCTCCTGTTGTGCTGTGTTGTTCATGTACCAAATATTCCTTGGAATAAGCCATTACTGATTGAAACTCAGGAATGTTTTCATCCATTAAAGATACTACTATGATAATATTTGCCATACCAAAAGAAAAAAAAATAGGTCAAAAAAACCAAAAAACAAATCAGGGATGTTTAGCTCTTTGAAGGACTTAACAGGCTAGAGAGAGACTTAGTGGCTCTAGCTCCAAAAAGCAGATCCTAGGCCAGTGGGAAGAAGACCCAGAGAGACAGTTTTCAATGAAGGTAAAGAAAGTTCAAGGTCGGGTGCGGTGGCTCACGCCTGTAATCCCAGCACTTTGGAAGGCTGAGACGGGTGGATCACCTGAGGTCAGGAGTTCGAGATCAGCCTGGCCAATGTGGTGAAACACCATCTCTATTAAAAATAGAAAAATTAGCCGAGCATGGTGGCAGGCACCTGTAGTCCCCGGTACTTGGGAGGTTGAGGCAGGAGAATTGCTTTAACCCAGGAGGCAGAGGATGCAGTAAGCCGAGATGGTGCCACTGTACTGTAGCGTGGGTGACAAGAGCAAAACTCCGTCAGAAAGAGAAAGAAAGAAAGAAAGAAAGAAAGAAAGAAAGAAAGAAAGAAAGAAAGAAAGAGAGAGAGAGAGAGAGAGAGAGAGAGAGAGGGAGGGAGGGAGGGAGGGAGGGAGGGAGGGAGGGAGGGAGGGAGGGAGGGAAAGAGAGAGAGAAAGAAAGAGACAGAAAGAAAGAAAGATCAATTTATAATTGGGGCTGAATATGTATTGCTTGACGAAGTCCACTCTGTGTCACTACAAAGGTTTAAGAACAAAGGGAGTGGGAGTGGCTGGTGTTCTGTCTAAAAGCTTCTACAATCCTATACTGGATGAGAGGTTAGGCCAGAGGAGACCCCTACATCCCTTCCAACTACAGAACTTTCCCCATAATGCCATCACTTGGTACATAGCCAGTGGCCACAGGCTGCCCCTATGTGTAGCTCAGGAATTCCTGCCATAAATCTTCACTGAATCCCACAGAATTGGCTGAATGGATTAGATCAAGAAAAGCTGGAGAGAAACGGTGGCTGCTGTCAATTCCACCAGAATAATAAGAGCTTAGCACCAATAATTACCTCTTTGTATTCCCACTGGGCTGCACATTTATAGCAACACACACACACACACACACACACACACACACACACACACACACACACACAGAATTCCACCAGTTCCGTTTAGGACTCCAAATAAAATCTGAAAACAAGGAATAAAATTAGACCTCCGACCAACACCTGGAGCTTTAGCCTAAAAAAGCACCAAATCACCCTCACACCAGAGTTCTGCTCTGAGCCTTCACCCCGGTTGACTCCTCACAAGCCTGTCATCTGTGCTCTGAGCTCTGCCCAAGCTCGGGCCTGGCTCTGGCATCCCCCGCCATTTACCCACCTGCGCGGTTCCATGCCTGCCTCCTCAGCTCACCTGCTTACTGTAGTCCTCCCGTTTCCTTCCACTGGGTCATTGGATCCCCATTCCATGGCAAGCCCACTTTCTACATTAGGGACAGCAAACAGGTTTCTAAGCAGAGGGTGGTCTAAAGTGAGGCCTGGGCGCTGCAGGGGGATGGATTCTGGCGGTGAGCTGGGATTCCGGGGGAAGGTGCCCTTGCAACGCGAAACACGTCCTTGTCCCGGGATGCTCCTGAGCTAGAATTCCTTCATTGGTGGCCTCCATGAGAGTACTCTCCGTCTCAAGCATGAGAAAACGGCACCAGAAGGAAAGGAAATTTTTATTCTTAAAATTTTGTATGAATTAAAGAAAGGAAAAAGCTCACAGTCATCTTGCTTTTGGTTCCAGAAAATTTGAATTTCAAGAAAAGAGGATAAAAATAGGTATCTAATTTTTCTCCTAGGGATGCTCTAAGAATTTTACTTTAGGTGCTACTTTTTCTTAATATCATCTTTAAAAGATACTCAGCTTTCGAAGGATCTTCCTAGCACCTGTCCATAGGCACACATCAGATAAAGCCGAGCTCGTGGTTAGGCAGAGGCTGTTCAATGAACACTAGATCAGAACAACAACAACAAAAGAATTTCTGAGCCTATAATGAAGAGAGAGTAGCAGGTTTCTCTTTTAGAAAGGCAGCACCTTGGGAACCTTTTAAAAATAAAAATCCCATCCATGCCTTTACTTGCTTTTCTATTCTCAACAGGGGAACCGGAACTTGAACTATAAGAAAGGAAATCTAATTTTGAAATGCTTTCTCGTGAAATACCTTTTCCTGCCCAGAGGCGTGAATGGGTATACTAGGTTACATTTTTCCTCAAAAGTATCTAATCCTTTCCACCTCTTCCTCTTCCTCCTCCTTGTCCTACTCCTCACCCTTTCTTCTCTTTCTTGACCTCCTCCTCCTACTCTTCTTCGTTTTTTCAAATATTTTTCCCTTTTAAAAATTACTTTTTTTACATATGCATACAATTTTTCTTAATAGACAAATGCTGAGGCTTTTTTGTTTTTTGGCTTTTTTGGGTTAATTTCTCCTCCCTCCTCCCTTCCCCTCTTTCCCCTCTCTGTGGAGATGGAATATTGGCTTCCCCCCAAGAGGTCCACATCCTCACCCCTGGAATTTGTGGATGTCACCTTACAAGACAGAAGACTTTACAGATGGGATTAAATTAAGGGTCTGGGTGGGGAGATGATCCTGCATTATTCCAGGGGGCTCCATGTCGTCAGCAGGGTCTTGATGAGGACCGGACAGTCAGAGTCAGACGGAAGTGTGATGGTGGGAGCGGGGGCAGGGAGGAGGGGAGAGGCCACATGCTGGCTTTGAACATGGAGGAAGAGGCCATGAGCCAAGGAGTGCAGCAGCCTCGAGATCCTGGAGAAAGCGAGGAGACATTCTGCCCCAGAGCCTCTTGAAGGAACTCAGCCCTGCACATTCACTGTAGACTTCTGACCTCCAGAACTGAAAGCATACATTTGTGTCACTTCAAGCCACTAAATGTGTGGTACTTTGGTACAGCAACCACAAGAAATGAATACACCATCTCGTAAGTCACACTATCCCTCCCCCCATAAACTATGTGTATTGTCAGGGTTACACCAGCTGTCATATCCAAAAAAAAATAATGATGGCTGAAACTCCACGGAGGTGTGCACGTTGTGCAACTAACTCAGTGCAGGTGTCTCAATGGGCAGGTGGCTCTCCTCGGCACCGTTATTCGGGGACCCAATGATGGAGGCTCTGCTGTCTGGTTTCTAGGCGTGGTCTCTAAGGCCATGCTCATCGTCACCATTTCAGCCTGGAGAAGGGATGAGCAGAAGCCCAAGAACATGAGGCAGGGATTGTGCATCACCCTTTCCCTCACATCGCATTGGAGGGAGCCAAGTCGAGGAAACACACTTAGCTATTGACGGGGTTGGGGGATGGGGAGGCCTTAGAACAGTGTTCCCACCCGGACTTCTACATCCCAGCCACCAGTTATTTGTGTACACTCCCTTCATCCACATGTAGATGGCCCTGACTGCCCTGCCCAAAGCAGACAGCTCTATGTCTAGGTCACATTCAGGAACTAGGTCAAACTCAGTGCAGAGGACATGCAGTGACTTCATCCTCCTCCTCAGGCATGGACATCACTTATGGTCTGGTGATCCATAAACTAAAAGGTAACACTGAGGCCTCCCACACATACACCTAACATGTGTTGGAGCAGACACAGGTAACTTCCGTAGAAATTCTCATGCAGAAAACGAGGAAAGAGAAACTAATGGCTGTCGCTGTTCCACAGCAACAAGGGGTCCAGCTGGGCAGGAACTGTGATAACAACTGTCCTGGCCGAGGGAATGTGCCTTGATTTGACCTCAGTTTTTCCATGTGGGAGGAAATCCCTAGTCCACTTTTTCATGTGGGAGGCCTTGTCCTCAGGAGTGTGCCCTCCTGGGGCCACAGCACTTGCACAGTCCATGTGGTGTTGGGACAAGCTTGAAACGCCCTGCATCTTCCTGAGGCTCAGATTGGCACAGATCCCTGCACACCCACTCAGCACAGGCCAAGTTTGAGGTTCCTTTGGCAATGTAATTCTCTCAGACTCTTCAGCGGCTTCTCACGCATTTGCTTTTAGGCCACTCCATGTGCTGATAACTACAACCAATGCTTCACCTATTTGTAGTTCTTAAGTCAGCTTTGATTCTGTATTTTTTCCTTCCTTGTGCACCTGCCCTTTTCTCAGTGTAATGACAGCTGAACTGAGGCCAACTGACATAATGGGCAACACCCTTCCCACACAGGACAGGTGAGCCTCACAACTGGGGCTTAGCCCGGGAGGGTCCTTGGCTGTATCCAGGGAAGAATTAGATCTTTGATTGAACTGCACTGTAGCTTCAAAAGCTGGCTAACTAATATTGCAGCGATCTCAGAGTCGGCAGCATATGGGCTATAGGCAGCTGTATTTATACCCATGTAAACCCACTTTAATTGCATGCAAATTAGGGAGTGGGTCAATGTAAAGTGAGGGGCAGGTTATGTAGAACTTTCTAGGAAAGGGGCAGTGACTTCCAGGTCATTGCCATGGAAAGGTTCAGAAACTTCTGGATTGCTGCCATGGAAAGGGGCATGACTTCCAGGTCACTGCCATGGCATTTGTAAACTGTCATGGTGCTGGTGGTGGTATCTTATGCCACAGAACAGTGAGGGCAGCTGGGGATCACCTTCTTAGCCATTTGCTGGTTCCTGTCAGTTTCTTCACTTTATCCTGTGTGGACTAGGTTCTGATTTGGTCAGCAGGGTTGTGACCAGAAAACAAATCCTGCTGGTCTCCTGCCTCACTTCCACCTTTACAATAAGCTTTTCTACAAGGATGGTTCCCTCTCCTTTTTTTGCTTAGCAAGAAGCCATTTGGAAAGGTTTTGAGCAATGGGCATCATCTTATCACCTGCTGTTTGAGGTACAGAAGCAGTGGCCGTTCCATCTGGTCTGGCCCCTAAATCTCTATACTCTGTTTGCTCCACTCCACCTCTTCTTACTCACCAGGTCATTCTTTTCTGAGTTCCCTCTTTCTTTTAATATCTCGCTAAAAGCAGCCAAGAGTAGACCACACACACCCAAATTCTAGTATTTGCCAGTTGCTTTTCCTGGATCTCTGGGCTGGGTAGTCATGTGGTCCACCTTCCAAGTTCCTGCCGGAATAGTTTACAAATGTTTCAGCACAGCATACAGGCCACCAGGTCTCTTGTGATCTATTTCCCAGAATTAGTGAACCTTGAACATGTGCCTTTGACAGTTACGTCAGCAAGAAATAAACTCCTACCTAATTTGAGCCATTAGATTCCTTGGTCTCTTTTATAGCAGTTTGTGTTACCCAAACAATACAGAAATTGTTATCTGGAAGTGGAGTACACAGAAAACTTTAAAATGTGGCATGGCTTTGATGGTCAGGTTCAGATGGCTAGGAAACCAGTGTGGCCAGCTGAGTTCTGGGGACCAGTAAACATGACCATCTCCACCATGTGATGCCAAACAATCTATTAAACATTTTGAAATATTTTTACCCATGTTCATATGTAAACATATCTATGATGTGCATACACTTATACATATATAATGAAGGTCTGGTTTTTTTTTAATCAAAGTGAGATCACACTATAGAGAGTTTTCTGAATCTTGCTTTTCCATACTCAACAATATCTGATAAAGATCCCTTTAATTCACCTGCTGTAATTCCAATTCATTCTTTTTGTAACTGCTGCCTAAATTTCCAAGTGGTTGTACCATAAATTATTCAATGATTTTTCTTATTCTGAAGCATTCATTAAATTTTGCCACTATGAAAAATGTTGTGATAAATATCCATGTACAAATATGCTTACGAATTGATGATCTAGTTTCCGTGGGCCCAATTCTCAAGAGTGGGACTCTTACAGTAAATAACCCATATCCATACATCCTCACAGCAACAGCCTCTCTCTTGTGCTCGCTCTCTGTCTCTCTCTCTCTCTCTGTTTCTCTCTTTTGCCAGCTCTTTGATGGTTGAGAAAAAAATATCATGGGACCAGGATGCCACTATGCTCTTCCTTTGTTTCACATTTTCATGCTTTTAACTTGGCCTTTTGAATTTGATCCTTTGTGAATTGCCTCTGCAGATCTCTTACCCACTTTTTTAGTGAGGGTTTATGCCCTTCTTGTCAATTCTTCAGACTCCTCTGTTTATTATACAATTCAAACCCCTTTCTCAATAATGCTTATATTTTTATGTGTTTCTGTTCATGTTTAACTTCTTTTCCCATACAAAACTGTCTAATTTCTACGTATTCACATGAGATTATTATTGTTTCAAAGTTGCCAGATAGGAATATCCCTCACCCCAGACTATAAATGTAGTGCCTAGTTTTTCTTGAGAGATTTGATTGTTCTTTTTATTTTTAAAATTTAACTTCTAATTCACCCAGAATTTCTGCTGTGTGTGATATGAGGTCTTATATATTTTATTTACTTCCATTTTCTTACAAACAGATGGCTGGCAATGACAGAATTTGTATTAAATAATCCACTCTGGCCGGGTGCGGTGGCTCACACTTGTAATCCCAGAACTTTGGGAGGCCGAGGTGGATGGATCACAAGGTCAGGAGATCGAGACCATCCTGGTTAACATGGTGAAACCCCGTCTCTGCTAAAAATACAAAAAAAGTAGCCAGGCATGGTGGTGGTGCCTGTAGTCCCAGTTACTTGGGAGGCTGAGGCAGGAGAATAGCATGAACCCGGGAGATGGAGCTTGCAGTGAGCCAAGATCGTACCACTGCACTCCAGCCTGGGCGACAGAGCGAGACTCCGTGTCTAAAAAAAAAAAGAAAAATCCACTCTGCCCACTGAATTAAAATAGTACTTTGTCACATATTAAATGCTTATATAATTGAGATCTATTTCTGGACACTCTAGCTGTTTCACTGATACAGTGTCTGTTCTTATGCAGTTCCCACTCTGATTTGAATACTAGTGAAATTTGCTAATTTCACTAGTTGTTAGGTCAAGTCCTCTCTTACTTTTCTTTCTCTTAAACATTTTCACGCATATATCTCTTTCATATGAACGTTAAGTTCACTCTCCTCAAAAAATCTTTAGGGAAGTTTTCTTGAATTATAGTTTTAAACATCTGTTCTATTTCATTGTTTTACTTCTTTGGGCATGTCAATTATACAAATGTTGGATCTCTCTTGCTTATATTTAGTCTATCCTTTTTTTCTTGGATCCTTTTAATCTATGCTTCCCCATTTTCTTGACTTTTCTTATTTCTATCTGTTCTGTCCCTTACTCTTATTTCCACGATATTTAGTCTCCCTTGTGCACTTTGCAGTATGAAATGATTTTGCATTTTTCTTCAGATTTTTTCCAGAGTTCCAGTCATCTCTTCTCTGAATTTTTTTCAATGCTATTTCTCATGATGTTCTTCCAGAGTTGCAGTTGCTTTACAGGATGTTTTTTCTTTAAAAATTCATTTTGGATATGTCAATTATCCTCTTTTTGTGAATTCGTTGCTTTTTTGGTGTTGATTTTCTTCCCTTCTGCCAAGAAGCTTTAATTTTCTTTTTCTTACAGTATCTACAGATGCAGAATTTTTTACTTGTAAAATTCATATTTTTGTGAGTTGGATTTTACTCTGCTGGCTCTTAATAGGAGAATATGAATTTGCTACAGGGCTACTATTCTTGGTCTCTCAGTTAAAGAGTTACTTCATTTGTTGCTAGAATGACAATTTTGTTAGTCTAAGGACCCTTGGCTCCATGCAGTTTCCACACTTTTTTCTTCCTTCTCCCCTAGTACTCATCTGTTGTTCTATTCATTCTCAGACCTGCCAGCAGAATTTCCATTCAAGTTGGTGTCTTCTTCTGGGATAAATATTTGCTGATATTTTCTGGGTTGTGTCTCCCTTAGGCCTCTGGGAATACCTACTTATTTTCTGCCCCCACCATAATGGCTATCTGTATTGATTATTTCTGGCGGTGGTGTTTTGTTTTGTTTTGTTTTTACCCAAAATTTACTGATGTTATGGAGTTTGCAGGTTTCCTCTGTCTTCCAGTCTTTCAGAAAGGTGTATACTACTAGTATTTTCATACATTTTCCTTATTTCTCTGTATGGTTTTAGGAGGAGAAACATGAAGATGTGGCTGCCACCACATTCCCACCAGAACCTAGCTCTGTCATTTGGCCTTTCTTGTTTTGTAATATAAATATCCAAAATTATAACTTACACTCTATTTACAGCTTTCATTATTGCATACACATTTTAATATACAGTACTTCTGCTACCAATCAGTTCAAAATAGGTTTAATTTTCATTATGGTTCCTTATTTGACCCATGACTTCAGTAGTGTGTTTGTTTTTTAGTTTCCCAACTTATGAGGGATTTCTAGTAATACATCTGTTAGTAATTTTTAGCTTAATTGGACTATGGACAGAGAACACAGTCTAAATTATTTCAGTCCTTTTGAAGACTTGCTTTGACAGTGTAAAGTTAATGTGTATCTAGCAGTTGTTGAGCAGTGCTCTAAACAGGTAATATAGGTCAATAGCTTTAATCATATTGTGTAAATATTCTGTCTTCTCTTTTTAATCACTATTTGCGTACATGTTTTATTAATTATTGGAAAATTACATTAAAATTTCTCACACTGAAAGTGGTTTGGCCTAATTCTCCTTATCGTTATGATAATTTTTTGTTTTATGTAGCTGCCTCAAATTTTAAAGTAGTTAAATGCTGACAAATTAAACTTTCTACCATTATCTCGAGTAACTTTTTGTCTTAATTCCATCTTAATGTAGAAATTCTGCTTTCTTTTGCTAATAATTTTGCTGGTAATTTTTTCCGTCCTCTAACTTTCAATCTTTTTATATATTGGTCTTTTGGATTTTTTTTTTTTTTTTTTTTTTTTTTTGAGATGGAGTCTGTCTCTGTCGCCCAGGCTGGAGTGCAGTGGTGTGATCTCGGCTCACTGCAACCTCTACCTCCCAGGTTCAAGTGCTTCTCCTGCCTCAGCTTCCCAAGTAGCTGGGATTACAGGTGTGCACCACTATACCCAGCTAATTTTTGTATTTTTAGTAGAGACAGGGTTTCACCATGTTGACCAGGCTGGTCTTGAATTGACCTCAAGTGATCTGCCCACTTCGGCCTCCCGACATGCTGGAATTACAAGCATGAGCCACTGTGCCTGGCCTGGATTTGTTTCTTATGAACAACAGATAGTTAGATTTTTTAAAAGTCCAGTTTAAGTTTTTTGTGTTTTATCTAGAGTTTTTAGTTCACTTAAATTTATTATAACTGATATGTTTGCATTTATATGTACTACCTTATTTTGCGCTTATTTTTTCTGCCTTTTTATTTCTCTCTAATTTTTTGTCTTATTTGGATTGATGAAAATTTTTCTCATCCTATTTTTTTCTTTCCTCAAGAATGGACGTTATACACTGTAACTATTCTAATTGTGGTTGACTTATCAAGTCCTATCATGTTTACGGAATAAACACAAATCCTCTTTGGAGAAATCCTGTTATCCTGTTCCCAGGAAACACAAGAACTTATCATTAGAGGTGTTCATAAATAGTCCAGTGCTCTTCCTTTTGGTCTTATGGTAGGATTGTCCTTCCTCACCCCGATGCCTTGAATTTAGATATGGCCATGTGACATGCTTTGGCCAATAGGAGGTGAAGGGGGTCATATGTGTTTAAGAGCCAATGAATTAATTTATCTTATTCTTTTCCCTTTGCCATGATGTGCTTGGAAAGATGTGTTGAGAGGAATACTCTGTCACCCTGCGTCGTTGAGGGTTGTTTGATTACATGAGCACTGTGGCAACCTGCATGGGCCATGCAGTACAAGGGAAAATAAAGCTTCCCTGTGTTCAGCCACTGACACTTCAGGACTGCTTCTTACTGGAGAATAAACCAGCTTAATCTGAATGATTCAATATCTTAATTCCATTCCCCTCTGTCTAATGTATGCATAATAATATCCCCTCTGTATAATGTATTGGGTATTTAATTTTATCTTGCTTTTGGTAAACCCCCAAATATTATTTATATGACCAAAATGTATTTACAACTGTTTGTGATCTTTACTTCTGTTTGCACATCAGGTGTTTCATCAAGGATCACTTGTCTGAGCAACATTATTTTTTTAACATGGTTCTATTAGCAAGCTGTCTTACTTTTGGTTAATCTGAAAATGTATTTTGCACTTATTCTTGAAATAGTTTGGTTGATTATAAAATTTAGTTTGATAGTCCAGATGTGGATTTCCCTTTATTCACTGATCTTCTTGAAACCATAATTTGGTGTTTTTCATTAGTTCTGGAAACTTCTCAGTCACTATCTACTTACTGGCTTTACCTAATGATTTCTCTTTTTCTTTCTGGAACCCTGACTATGTGTATATTGGAAGTCAGTCTATCCTTATATTTTTAAATCTCTCATTCATGTTGTCTACCTATTTATCTGTGCTACATCTGGACATTTCTCTTTAGCTGTATCTAATCTTCCACAAAGCCCATACATTGGGATTTTCCTTTCAATTCTTACATTTGTCATTAATAGACATTCTGTTTGCCTGTTATTTTTATGTGGTTGGTTATTTTTTATAGCTTCTTGTTCTCCATACATGTTTTCAAGTTTGTCTTTTATTTCATTAAATTTATCAAACACAGTAATTTTATATCAGTGTCTGATACTTCTCATAACTGAAGTCTTTGTGACTCTACTTCTGCTGAATCTATATATCTGCTTCTGTATCTATATCTGTATCTGTATCTGTAGTCATATCCACACACATTCTAGTTTTCACTCATGGTGCCTTATTTCCTTGTTGTTTGTTGATTCACTCTGATTGCCAGATGCCACTTGTCCTGGAACTGTATTTGTTAATATATTCCAAGGCCTGGGATGAAGAAGGATTTTTTTTTTCCAGAGCAGATCTGTGTTTGTTTCTGAAAGGTGCTAGTAGCATACCTCTTTAAACTAAATCTTTGGCTTGAGATTATTTTTTAGTCCAGCAAGGTGGTTTGAATTCTGGAACAAATTGGTGTAAAGGCAGCTGTGGTTAAACTGTTCAATGTTAGCTTTCTTTTTTCTCTCTCTACCATTCGGACTGAAGGCTGCAAACAGGCACTTTCCTGGCAGTCCTTTGTGTGTCTTTGTGGATGGGCAAGTCCCTTCTAATTTGCCCTTATTCTGAGGAGTCCCAGCACTATGGGGTGAAGGCCTCTTACTGGAACCCCACCATGGGTAGACCCCAGGTATTGGCTCCTGTATTCCACACCTCAAAAAATGATAAAAATGGAAGCTCATGCCACACAGGTTGGCTAATACCTCCTTAGCAAAAACCAGTCTCAGTACTATGGTTATTGCTCTGCGTTCATGACTTCATCTGAATTTTTAGCCAGAGGATTTCTTACTCTCTTGCTCTTTTGTTAATGCTTTTTAGAAAACTGACAATATATTTTATCCAACAAAACTGACAGTATATTTTATCCAATTTTTTTGCTGTTTTCAATGGGAACATATTCTGAGTACTCAGTGTGCCATGTTACTCTAAATAGAAGCCACACATTCACTTTTAGAACAAACACTTGTTAATGATCTTCGGAGTGTCAGAACCTATTCTGAGGGCTGAGACATGAAGAAGAATAACCCGCAGCTCCCATCTCCAAGACGTCATAAGAAAGTAGGGGAGAGAGACATGAGAACAGGCAGCAGTGGAGAAAGCAAAGTGCTGTGAACATTCCCAGAGTGCTTCATTAGAGCCACGAGGTACCTGAAGAGGCAACTAACCCATGTAGCAGTTCAGACAAGACTTTCTAATTAAGTGCCGAAAAACAAGAATCAGTTAGGCAGGCAAAAGGAAGGAGCAAACAGTGGTCTTCGGAGAAATGAGGTGACATGCTGAAAGCATGGGGGGAGAAAATAACGTTTGTGGCCGGGCGGGCTCACACCTGTAATCCCAGCACTTTGGGAGGCCGAGGTGGGCAGATCACGAGGTCAGGAGTTCGAGACCAGCCTGACCAATGTGGTGAAACTCCGTGTGTACTTAAAAAAACCAAAAATTAGCTGGGCGTAGTGGCCCGCACCTGTAATCCCAGCTACTGGGGAGGCTGAGGCAGGAGAATCGCTTGAACCCAGGAGGTGGAGGTTGCAGTGAGCCGAGATTGTGCCACTGCACTCCAGCCTCGGTGACAGAGTGAGACTCCATCTCCAAAAAAAAAAAAAAAAAAAAAAAAAAAAAAAAAAAATTCTTTAACAAATTATTAGAATTGATATGTGGAAAGGATTCTGTTTAACCTACCTAAGAAAATATCAGCCTGGCCAACAATGTTGAAACCCCATCTCTACTAAACATACAAAAATTAGCCGGGCGACGTGGCGGGCGCCTGTAGTCCCAGTTACTCGGGAGACTGAGGCAGGAGAATGGCATGAACCCAAGGCGGAGCTTGCAGTGAGCCCAGATCGCGCCACTGCACTCCAGCCTGGGCGACAGCGAGACTTCGGCTCCAACTCAGAAAAAAAAAAAAAAAAAGTTTGAGCAACAATCATTCAAACAGGACTCGAGCTTAGAGGGTGAATGGTAGGGTAGATGGGGAGAGATGAGGATGGAGAGACACGCAGGGAAGATGTTGAGGCGTTGCCGGGATTCCCCGGTAAAACAGCCATGTCTCTGGTTGATTGAAGCCCTCCAAGAGTATGTTTTGGGGGGCAATGATAGGAACAGTTGGTCTCTGTGGAGTGCTTTTGTTTTGTCGCGGTCATTTGGAGAAAAGCACACCATCATATAAAGGGAGGGCGTCTGGGGAGAGGTGCAGGAGAGGAGCGGCTGGAGAAGTTGTAATAGAGGGGGCTATAGAGGGGATGGGTAGACAAGGCGCCGCTGAAGGGAAAAAGAGTGTGTCCCCAGGGACCAGCTGGACTAATGCTGCTTCAGGCACAGGTGGGCACATTCAGTACCAACGTTTGTCCCCGAAGGGGGTGGGGAATGGCATGTTGGGCCTTGCAGGAAGCAGGATCATCCAAAAAACAGGCCCTTTCTAGGCTCCAGACTCAAAAGGAAAGCAGAGACGGGAGTGGGAAGGCCCAGGCGTGAGCCCTGGTGAGTCTGGCAGGGACTCCACCACGCGGAGCAGCAGCTGAGGCTGCAGGAAGTAGAGCCCCGGGGGCTGCGGTGATTCCAGGCTGCGCTGGCGGAGAAGAGGGAAGCTCAGAGACCAACAGCAGGAAAAACCACGGTGTGTCCAGAGTTGGTTCCTGCCAGTGGGTTCATGGTCTGGCTGACGTGAAGAATGGAGCCACGGATCTTCCCGGTGAGTGCTACAGCTCTTAAAGATGGCAGGGACCCAAAGAGTAGGGGGCAGCAACGTTTATTGTGAAGAGCAAAAAGACAAAGCTTCCACTGCCTGGAAGAGGAGCTGAGCAGGGTGCCGCGGCTGGCTGAGGTGACCAGCGTTTATTCCCACATTGTCCCCGCCCATGTTCCATTTCCAACCTATCAGAGTGCCCCTTTTTTTCAATCCTCCCTGCGATTGGCTACTTTTATAATCCTGCTGATTGGTGTGTTTTACAGAGCACTGATTGGTGTGTTTTATGCTGATCGGTGCATTTTATGCTGATTGGTGTGTTTCACAATCCTCTTGTAAGACAGGGAGGTTCTTGATTGGTGCCTTTTACAATCCTCTTGTAAGACAGAAAAGTTCCCCAAGTCCCCACTCCACCCAGAAAGTCCAGTTGGCCTCACCTCTCAACAGGGCAGAGAGAGGGCAGCTGGGACGGGGCGGGAGGCAAGGCTGACTTCCAGGGTTCCACCTTGGCCAGCGAATGGAAGGTGAAGGAGGAAATAGCGGAGAGGAAGGGAGCCTAGATGGAGAGACAGCTCAGTGCTGGGCTTGTTGGGTTCAAGCAATTTTGGAGCTTTGAGGGCACACCCACTATAGGGGAGGAGAAGATATTAAATTAATTTCTAAATTGTGGCAAGAATCTCACATGGAAACAGCCTCTGGTGACGCACCTGGTAATTGTGACTGTAGTGATCTCTTTTCCAGCCTACGTTCATGTCCGCTTCAGACTGAAGCTCATTCCTTTCTTGTCCCTGAGGTTTCTTCATGACCAGGGAGGAAGCAGTCCTTTAACTTCATGAATGCTTTTAAACCCTGGGTCATGCAAAGCCTTCCTAAGATCCTGAGTAAAACATGAGGTTGCCCGGCACAATTCTGTGGCTGACTTTCAATAGTTTTCCCAGCTTTATTCTCAACTCAATTGTATTATTCTAGTCAGCTGACCTATGGCATCACTATCACACCTCCATTATTTTAGAGCTGGGATTTCCAACCTCAGCACGTCATTCATCTGAGCAACTTCCACCGTGGTTTCCTGTTCATACAAGCGGCCCTCCTCCACACCGCAATTCCACTCTCGTGCCAATTCTTCTTTTAGAGTCAGGAGCCCAGAAAGCTTCTACCATGCCAATTACAAGTCTCTTTGTGACAAGCATTCTAATCTACTCAAAAAAAATACGTATTTATAGCATTTGTTCAACTAAAAAAGTATACTATATAAAGCCCAAGAATGTAAGAGTTTAAGTGTAAAAAAAACTGACATCAGCAATTTTACCTCCTCCTTATTTTCCTCCAGCTACCCAGTTAGGAGGATTGTTTTCTTGGTCTATTCATCTTCCCAGTCTTCTCACTGAATTATCCTCTGACTCTCCTAGGGACCAAATCTCAATTCTTGTCTTCTGTTCATCCTTACTCCTTGGCTTTCTCCTCATCCTTACTCCTTTCTCTTCTTTTAAAGAAGCAGGCCTACGTAAAATTCCAGGGAGTATTATTGTTATTACTACATTTTCTGTCACATTCTTCAGACGGGCTAGACTCCTTGCAAAGCAAAATTGTGGGCACACAGGCAACCGAAGACCTAATCTGCTCAACAGGGTCATGGTGCCCTGTGTGCGGTCACCCTGGAACCAAGTCAACGGTGCTTTCAAAGACTACAGCCAGCCTCTGTCTGCATCCCGGCCTGCGCCCGGGGGAAATAGTAAAGCAATAGGTACCTTACAATAGGGGGTGAGGAAAAGCCCGCCAAGCAGGTGGCATTCAGGTGAGATTGCTTACTCTACATGCCCTCAATTTGAAGGGGCAAGTGGCCCACCAAGCCTTCTAAGTCATCGCGTGCATTTCTCAAAAGAGGGCTCTCTGTGGGTTGCACACCAGTGTGACCGTAGAGAATAAGGGTGGCGCCAGTCACCTCCTGAGAGAGCGATGAATGTGTCCTTGTGAACCGATCAAGGCTCTCCCTTGCAGGTGGCCTGACTCAAGGGCTTTGCAGGAGACAGGGACACAAGAAGAAACTTTCAGCAAGTTTTACCATCAGGGAAAAAGGACGTTAGGACCCGCCGGTCACTGCAAGTCATGCCAGCGGAAGCTTGACCCGAGGGGCCGGGGCGCACAGACACAGCTGTGCTCTAAGAGTTTAAACAGCATTTTGGCAGATGTTTCTTGGTGATCAGTTGGAGTCTTTGGCACGAGGCTGGCATCTGGCGTGTTTCCTGTTCATTACTGATGAAATTGTCTAACGTGTCTGTGTCTCATCCGAACACAACAGAAAAAAAATGCCTAGGAATAAACACTCTAATCTAACCCTTGGAGGAATGTGTAGGTATTGTTTATCTTTGAAATAAATATTCAGGTCACATAAACTGCAGTTCAATGTACAAAGCAGAATTTAATATGAGGACATATAATGTTTAAATATCTTTGCATAGTAGTGACTTTTTAGGTAATCACTATTTTATATGCCTGTTACATTTGTGGTAGGAGTTTAGCTAGATTTTATTTGAAAACTACAGCTTACTTATAAAGTACACACATTAGTTTAATCATGTACAAAAATGTGTAAAACATGTTACTATGTAACATGAGCATCCCAAAGTAGGTGAGTTTCTTAAGAAGCCACATGAAATCTTTGCAAGGCTATGAAGAGGTCGGGAAATGATTCACTTCCCAATGACTCCATGTGGATTAAATACACTTTTTTTTTTTTTTTTTTAGACAGTGTCTCACTCTGTCACCCAGGCTGGAGTGTAGTGGCATGATGTTGGCCCACTGCAACCTCCGCCTCCTGGGTTCAAGCAATTCTCCTGCCTCAGCCTCCTCAGTAGCTGGGATTACAGGTGCACGCTGCCATGCCTAGCTAATTTTTGTATTTTTAGTAGAGACAGGGTTTCACCATGTTGGCCAGGCTGCTCTCAAACTCCTGGCCTCAAGTGATCCACCCACCTCAGTCTCCCAAAGTGCTGGGATTACAGGCGTGAGCCGCCGTGCCTGGCCTAAACACACATTCTGAATTTAGCAACAGGAAACAATTGAGGAAAATAATGACACATACTCACTGAACACACACCAGTTCCAGGCAATTTGCTGAGAGATTTACGTTAGTTAGCTCAGTTGACTCTCTTAGGAGCGCTGTGACGTAGGTACTTTACCCCCATTGTCTAGATGAGAGACCTGAGGTTTCAGGTTGAAGTTACCTGTCTAAAATCCCGAGTGAGAAAGCAGTCATATTCCAGAGAGCCTACATTATGCCGACAGAGAAATATGGCTCCATGAGAAAGATTTATGCAGCACCTTAAAATATGCACCTTTCTAATTGGAAATTCTGGGTATTTCACAAGTACAAGTACTTTCTCACCTCTTCAAAAGTATTAATTTTTTTGGAATAATGATAAAAGCTCAAACCTGTTCTGCTGAACAGGAGAAAGGGCAGCCAGGGGGGCACAGAGGGAAAGCCCCCCCTTTCTGTCTCTACTCCTCATGGTTAAAATGTTACTATTTGGCCACGCTGGCCTCCAGACATGACTGTGGCCAGGCACAGAATGGGGTTTCACACTAGGGTAAACCCTCAGATCTTCAAGGTCTATTCCCAGGTCCTGCCAGGCAGGTCTGGGGCTTGGAGTGTGGGAGCCACTGCTCTGTGGGCTGCTGCCTAGACGGCAAGCTCCTGTTTGTTTGTTTTTTTGAGGAGGAGTCTTGCTCTGTCGCCCAGGCTGGAGTGTAGTGGTGTGATCTCGGCTCACTGCAACCTCTGCCTCCCAGGTTCAGGCAATTCTCTTGCCTCAGCCTTCCAAGTAGCTGGGATTACAGGCGTCCACCACCACATCTGATTGATTTTTGCATTTTTAATAGAGATGGGCTTTTGCCACGTTGACCAGGCTAGTCTTGAACTCCTGGCCTCAAGTGAGGCCGGGTCTCCCAAAGTGCTTGGGATGACAGGCGTGAGCCACCATGCCTGGCCTGAATGTCTCGTTATTTAAAAGTGTGTTGGGGTGGTGGTGGGCCTTACTCCTAATAGTTAAAATCACACACTGATGGCCAAAAAGCACACTATCAGGAATGATTTAGGAATTGAGAACTCAAGAAGTTAACTTCAAGTACTTCTCCCCTTCCTAGGTAGAGGAGAAAACCGAACATCAAATATAGACAGATAAGATTCTAAGTCATGGTACAAACCTCCCCAAAGGAACTGTGAGGATCAACTTTTCTTAAAGATCCTAGCTTCCCCGTTTGCTAGCGCTTCTGAGTGATAACCGAGACTGTCGTTACCAGGAGAGCACATGCAGTAAAGTCATCGACGTCATCAGCGCAATTTCTCACTAGACGCCTGGTGCTGAGCGATGCACCTTCAGTCTACGCTGTGCACCTCTTTATTACTGAAAGGTGGTTAAAGCTACATTACAATAGTCCCCCCTTATTCACATTTCCCTTTCTGAAGTTTCGGTTACCTATGGTCAACTATGTTAGAAAACTATTAAATGGACAGTTCCAAAAATAAACATTTCTTAAGTTTCACATTTCAAACTATTCTTAGTGTGATGAAACCTTGCACCATTCCGCCTGGGACATGAGTCATCCCTCCGTCCAGCATATCCTTGCTGTAGACACCGCCCTGGCCCCTGATAGTCACTTGGCAGCCGTCTTAGTGATCAGATTGACTTCCTGTGTTCAAGTCATCCTTATTTCACTTAATAATGGCCCCAAAGTGCAAGAGCAGTGATGCTTGCAACTTAGAACAAAGAGATTCTAAGTGCTGCCTTCAAGTGAAAAAGTGAAAGCTTATCATAGGTACAAATATGTAAGAAAAAACATTGCCAGGCGTGTTTGCTTACGCTTGTAATTCCAGCACTTTGGGAGGCTGAGGCAGGTGGATCACTTGAGGCCAGGTGTTCGAGACCAGCCTGACCGACAAAGTGAAACCCTGTCTGTATTAAAAATACAAAAAATTAGCTGGGTGTGGTGGCACGTGCCTATAATCCCAGCTATTTGGGGGTCTGAGGCCGGAGAGTTGCTTGAATTCGGGAGGTGGAGGTTGCAGTGAGCCGAGATTGCGCCAGGAGTGAGATTCTGTCTCAGAATAAAAGAAAGAAAACAGAAAAAAACATAATGTAATCAGGTTCTGTGTTATCTGTGGTTTCAGTCATCCACCGGGGGTCTGAAAATGTATCCCCCATTTATAGGCAGGGACCACTGTATTTCAATTCTCTCAGTCCTAATCTTAGTCTATACTTTTCAAAGATTTATCAATGAAAGCAAGTCAAGATCAATTGATTTTTGTTGTTGTTAAAACAACTGTAGGACTCCCACTAGGCCCGAAAACTTTTTAAGGCAAAAATTATGAGACACATGTTTGGTAGTGTGCTTTTTTAGTATTCTGTAAGTAATTTCAAATGTTAGCAGTAAGGTAATTTTAAAATTTTGTTTTAGAGAACAGGCATTTGTATTCCCTAGTAATTATTGTTATGAATGATTTTTGGGTTAAATAAACCAAAGTTTGTGGTCTAGGCCTCAATTTAGATGTGATATAGTGTTCTAATAGTAGGAATTTCAGTTATGTTTAGATAGCCAGCTACACTATTTGGAGAAACCCACGTTGGATGTAAGAGATTTTAAAGTGCACAGGCCCAGCGAAGTCACAGTTGTGTGATGGAAGCATTAGTATGAATGCCTCCACTAGGACTAAATTCGTCAGTCAACAGAACATTGAATAGAGTGAAAGAACCCTCCTGATTACTATGCTGGGTCATATAATCCATGGGGAACTAAATTCTGTGGGAAGAGAATCAGATAATGCTAGCTTCAAATAAACCGAAATCCCACAAAATTCAATGGTAAATCAGGTTACTGGGGGGGAAAGAAAACCTAGTTATTTCAGCATCATTGATACCAAGTGGAAATCACCAATCAACAATCCATATCCCTTCAAAAGGAGATTTGTAGTAGGTAGGGATCAAATAATTAGTTGACCCAAATAGTCCTTCAAATACCTGAAAATGTGAACATTACCACGTCAAAGGAAGAAAAAAACACTCGTCTTACTACACTCAGAATGTTCTAAATCTTCAGTACTCTATAGCTTTCTCATCAACGTGCACAGTGGTGTAAAATGATTTTCCAGAGGTCAACTCTTGAGAAAATGTCCTACTGCTATGAGTCATTAAGTGGGTGAACGATGATTTATGAATGGAACTTACATGTTGGATACCAAGAAGACTAAAACTCACATCTTGTAGACAGTACCTTATGTTTTCATGGAAAAAAAGATACAGATTAGCATCACTTCCTATTCACTAAAATGGTTCGAAATTTTAAGTAATGAAATAATGTGACATTTGTCATATTGTTCTATACAGAAATGGGTAACAATTCCAGTTTTACCATTATATTCAACTTCAGTGCAGTCACCTCTGATGCTACCTTTCCACAGATTGGCAGGGGTCCTGCTCTGCCCATTCCCCAGCCCTGGCATGAAGGGTATGGATTCCAAATGCATCTGAAATGTTCAGTCTGCTGCTAGGCCCTGAACAGCTGCCTCCCGTTACGAGTGGCCTCATCAGCTGACCCCAGCCACCCATTCAAATACTATTTTGCGAGTGTACCATGATTAGAAAACCTTTGGGAAGCCCTCTTCCGGGGAGCCCACCTGACCCCAATTTTGGCAGGAGCCAGCACTCTCAATGTACCCTTTTCTTCTCCTTACCTTTCTCCTTTGTAGAGAAAAAGAATGGAAATGGCATTTGGGAGGGTCATAAAATGATGGAGGGAATTTTGTCAGTTGTGCAGGAGTTTGGCGGAAAGCACGAAGATGAATGGACTTGGGACCAGGGGTGGGAATGTGGGTGAGGCCCTCGCAGTAATTGACAGGAAGTGACGGAAGTGCAGGCAGGCCCATCACTCGTCGCTCACTCAGATGCTATTTATCAGGCACCCCTCCCACGCCAAGCACATTTGAGAGAGGGGAAGAGCGAGCTCTCACTTTACCCTGCAGAGGCTAGACACATTCTGTACGACCTCCAAAATAGTGCAATTCCAAAAGACACATTTTTGGAAAGGTGCCTTTTGAGACAGAGGCTCCCTTTGTCGCCCAGGCTGGACAGATCTGCAGTGGCGTGATCTCAGCTCACTGCAACCTCCGCTTCCTGGGTTCAAGCAATTCTCTGCCTCAGCCTCCCGAGTAGCTGGGATTACAGGTGTCAACACCATGCTTGGCTAATTTTTGTATTTTTAGTAGAGGTGGGGTTTCACCATCTTGGCCAGGCTGGTCTTGAACTCCTGACCTCGTGATCCACCCACCTCGGACTCCCAAAGTGCTGGGATTACAGGTGTGAGCCACCATGCCCAGCTGGAAAGGTGCCTTTTTGTTTGCAGTGTTTTTTCTCTTTCTTTTAGCAAATACTGCCTGAAACAGTTATAAAGTGTGGAGGTGGCAGTACAATAGAGAGCCACATGTTAATGAAGCTAGAGCCCAGGGAGAAAACCATGCCTTTCCGTGTAGATGGTTCTGCTCAGAGGATGCCAACTCTCAGCACGTGGCAAGGGTTTGATACAAGAGATCCTATTCCCAGTTTGTCAACCACATATATGAACTTAGGATTATCATTTCCCGATGTATCTCTCTGGGCATCTGATTTCTCATTTGTAATCAATAGAGTGTTAGTTCTTATGATCAACAAAACTGCTTTCACTTCTAAGGGCTTTTGATCAAATTTTAAAATTCTACATCTTTTAATTTTGGATGCTTACATAAAGATCCTGGGTTATCTCTCAGATATGGAAACTGGAATAAACCATTTTCTATACCCTGCTTCTCCCACAATAACTTAATATAGATATATGCTTAAAGTGAATATCAAAGACAGTCTTGAAGATTAAAATATGAGTAAGGAGTACAGTTTCAGTTTCACTTTTGCAGATGGAAGAGCTGATAATGGGACAGGTAGCGCTGGCACGGCCTTGAGAAGATGCACGAACCAGCTGTGGTGCACTTTAGAACCTGTGAGTGACTTGCTGCCCTCACCAGCCTTCCAGCCAGTCAATTGGCTTCTAAACCAATTTCAGGGCTAAGTCTATCAGTTGACTTGACAATTCTCTAGGGACAGGTAAGAAACGGGATATAGTGGCATTTATTCACTCAACAAATATTTATTGAGCACTTCCATTCCAATTGCAATTAAACATTAGTGATATGAAACTCAAGGAAAAATACCATGACGCTCCCACCTTCAGGGGCACTCTGTAATGAACAAAAGGACGAACAGTCTGAAGGAAGAGGAATGTTATCCTAAATTTATATAGACTGCAAAGATTAAGTGCAAAGCTACTATTTTTAGATAAAATCCTTCTCAGACAAGACCATAGTACAAGGGTTAAAGGACAGTGGTTGAATTTCAATGTTAAATGGTATCTCATGAGAATATGAAAGACTTTGAGACTGGTAAAGGCGTTTGTACGAGGACTATGAGGATTTTACCCTTAGGGATACATCACACTAGGATTTGGCTTTGGATCCAAAGAAAGCCCCCAGGAAGGCCTAGAGGGAGAGGTGCCAGGGCTGGAGAAATGCCTTTCTCAGCAGCAGCCAAAGGTGGGTGAAAATAAATGGTAATTCCTCCTGGTAACCCAACAGCCAAAACATAGTGGCTTTCAAAAAATACTTTTGGAAAGTCATAGATCAATAGGATATGATATCAAGGAATAAGATTACTTCAAATATGGCTATACCAAGAAGCAAGACTTTCTACTAAAGTTTAGCCATCATTCTGAAATGAACATACTGTGAGACATTTAGCTCCTGTCTTCACAGAAGAGAATCATTTACTCGACGTTCTGCATAAAACTGGGGCTTGGAATTCTTCTGTATAATCCTCATACTACTTTTATATTCCATTTCTCTCCCCAACCTGGGACTGTAAGCTGTTTAAAGCAGGAATGGTATCATCACTCTTGTCTACCCAGAGGTCAGGCATGGTATTCAGCCCAATCACTTTAGCACATAAATACTGCTTGAATGAATAAAATCTCTTAGTTATTTTGAAAGTTCTTTGACTTGTATTTGGAATTTTAAAAAATCAGCATGAGTTCTAAATTGGATTTGTCTATTGAAACAACGTAATTAACAACTCAGTCTCAAAATTTCTATATATTTTTAATCTACTTCCTTAATCATCAACCCCTATTAAATTCTGTGATATGAAATAACTTAGGTGAAATCTACTTTATGTCCAAAAAGTGGAAACACATATACAATGGAAAAAAAAAAAAATTAGCTTAACAACAACAAAAAACTTCACCAGAATGAACAGTGTTTAAAAAACATAACAAAAAATAATATCTAGTAGTTTGGGATGTTTCCTATGATGAAAGAAAACAGACAAAAACTGACATGGCCAGCAGCCTTGCTAAAGATAACTTGTCTCCATAAATACACATATGACAATTCAACCTGGCATAATACACATGCGGAACTGAAATCTTCATTTGGATAGTGACCATAGAGTTTTCTAGCCCTACTGAAAAGCACAGACACTCCTCAAGAGCAGGTTCTGTTTTCCAGTTTACTTTGCAATACACCAACCATTTAGATACTTGGATGCTTTTGACAGTCAGTCCCTGGTGCTACTGTGGAAAGCAAGCTTATATTGCTCTGAGAAAACAAAAAACAAAAAACAAAACAAAACAAAAACAGCACATTCACGTCTACTTATCAAGTTACAGTTTTTGACTTGTGGCTTCTCAAAAATACTTTACGTTGAAATTCCTTAGAGATGTCGAAGAGCATAAAGACAGGTGGGAGTAAAACATTTGGACACTTTGTTTAAAAGAGAGGCTAAAATTGTAAAATAAAAGATGCCCCTCCATTAAAATATCCTGTCTTTACTGTCTACCCAGACCATGTATTTGAAGTTTACCAGTTACAATAGCAATTTCTCCCCAGTAAGTCATTAAGGGAGTATTTTTGAGAACAGGTACTCAAGGTATGTTGATCCCCCTTGGTTTCTGATTGTAAGAGATTAATCTGTTCTATTACACAACTTTATCATATTTGACTAACATAAATTTGATACACAAGTTTGATTTTCGTACATTTTGATATACACAGAAATACTGATTGCATCACTTAATTAACACCAATTGAGCACTCAGAAATTTGACTGTGGTGCTAATTCATCAATATGAGTAACCTGCAAGTGCAGAGCATGTATGATTTCTGCTGGGTGCTTTCTAGTGGTGTTTTCCCCCTCATATTTGATTTTTATAGCCATTGATATACAACAGGGTATCACAACAGCCATTTTCTATACATGGCCTACAATTTTTTTCCTCTGGTATTTCTGTATTTTAATTCCATTACAGAATTCTACAGTTTCTACTTTTAAGAAATATTCATATGAGAAACAGGTAGTAATTCAAACTGAAAAGGAGTGGCATGAGAGACTCCTGTGCATAAAACTCTTCAGGCATTCCTCACAGCCTGCTGAGGGCTCTCAGCAAGAAGGCTCATGTTGACACTATTACCAAATTCTTGGCTAGCAACCTGCTGGAATGGATACAGATCTCACAGCAGGCATGACTTTCATCACCTTTGGCTTTAGAAGAATGACAAATGAAAAAATACTTAAGAAATGGGAGGGGGTGTGGTATCCAATTTCAGTTTTCAAGTTTGTATTTAGACTAAATTTACATTTGTCTCTATTTTTCTTTTCCATTAGCTCTGTTCAATGCAGTTTTGAAGGCGGTGGTACTCCTCTTTGAACTGAGGGGAGAAAGTGGTAAGGAAAGCAGGAGCTTCCCAATATTTCCCTTAATCACATGAACTCTTCCCAGTTCATTGCCTCTGTACTTAAATGTGGGGTTCCACAGATAAAAATAAGGTGATCCACCCACCTTGGCCGAGCCTCTGCACCTGGCTTACTTCTTTCTTTTACATCAGGGACACTCTGCTTTCTGGTTCAGTAACTTTTCTTTGTTACAACCTCTCTAGGATGGAGCTAAGGATGGTGGTGGTGATTCTTTAGCAAAATACAGCAAGCATTTTAGAAAAATTGGGTCGCACGTTTTGCTGTGGTTTGGGTGGAGTCTGTCCCCAGGAAAACTCCTGTTGAAATTTGATCCTGGTGTGGAGTACTGGGAGGTGGGGGCTGATAGTTGGGTTACTGAGGTGGATCCCTCGTGATAAGATTAATGCCCGGGATGGGGTGTTTTCCCTCTTGCAGGGATGCATGAGTTTCTGAGACTGGGTTGAGTCTGGCCTCCTTGCTTTCTCTCTTGCCTTGTGATCTCTGTGCACCTGGTCCACACTCCCCCTTGGCATTACACCATGAGTTAAAGCGGCATGAGGCTCTCACCAGATGCAGCTGCCCAATCTTGAACTTTCCAGCCGCCAGAAATGTGGGCCAAATAAACCTTTTTTCATATAAATTACCCAGCCTCAGGCGTTCTGCTATAGCAACACTAAATGGACTAAAACACTTCTCTGAAGAATCCAAGGTATTCACACGGCCATCTCGGTATTTATTAGCTTAGTGGGATGCACATTATTGGTGGTGTCCACATTAGTGATGTTTTCCTTGTACAGTACAAAATCTCTCTGCCGAAGACTCATAGAGAATTCAGTGAAAAGGACATAACGTCAAGCTTACACTACGTTTTTTCTTTCATGTCTCTCCATACCAGGTTGCTTTAATTCCAAGAGTAATGGGAGGTTTCTAATGCATTTTAGAATCAACACCAATACGTACTGATGACAGACCACTTCTGGATGTGGTATCCAACTTTCCCACTTTGTTTCATTTGAAACGAACTTTACTGCTAGTAGCCCAAAAACTGATGCCTGAATACTAGTTCTGGATGAGGCATATGTATGTTTGATTTGCTAATCTAGCTTTCTTCCCTGAGAGTCACATTTAACTCTTAGTTTCAGGTGTTTTCACCTGCATTGCATTCCTCCCATGAACTTTAAAGTTTTACATTTTCCCACCACCTAGGAATCTAGAAATCTACAGTCAGTTTAAATTCTGGACAACTTTTTAATGTTGGTTTCCCTCAGTGAGAAAGCAATGAACAAAAACGTAATTCGTTAACATATATCATTTAATTAAAATGTATTCAAACCAACTTTCAACTTATACTACCAGTATGTCTTAATTTTATAAACCAACTTAAAACAATGAATTAAGGGAAGCACTAAAATTCAGGTTTCAAGCATAGCCAAGGCACTTTCATCACTCCCAACATTGACAGTCCTAAGTTAAAGGAGTGATCATAAAATCTTTAATCAACTCAAATAGTTCTGCAAGAATTGTGATTCACTTGCAAATATTTTCTTCTCCTTTGGCTCTTAATCATCTTTTTCTTGTCATAACTTTATTAATATTAATATCCAGTTAAGTAACCAATGAATATAGTATAGCATACTTTAAGAAACAAAGACTATAGATTTTCCTCCCAATTTTAGGAGATATTCTTTAAAATTGAAACTGTTGTATAGCACGTAAAAATAAGCACTTTCAGAAGGTATACACTTCACAAAATAGCATTAAACCGGAATAATGTAATTTTAATAAACATTTTTTGGGGAAGATGTGATGTCAAACTTACCATGACTATTATTTTAGATATATGTATAGTACAACTATTAGATGGTCAATTAGTTTTAACTGCTTTCTAAGAAGACCACAAATTAGTGTATAAAAGAGGTAATCATTAAAAATTACACTGGGAAGGAAATCCAAATGTCTAGTGCTTCCACTCACTTAATAGAAGTCCTTCTTTAAACAGTAAGAAATACAATATGCATGAGTCACAGTGACTAAAATATTCATGTGATTTTTCAGGAGGAAAAACATCAAAACCGATTTTACGTCATCCCTTTTGAAAAGTTGGTTTGAAAGTCAGATCACCATCCTGGACCAGGAGACAAGCAGAGAGATCCACAGGAGCCAGGGAGAGGAGGAAGGATTAAAGCAAGACAAGAGTAAGAAAACCAACAGCCCAAGTGTGACACCAGAGACAGGAAGGAGTGGTGGGGTGGTGACTCACCAGGGAATGCTTGGCTCAAGGGGACAGTTGAATTACTCCGTTTCGGCTGGGGCCTACTACATGAGAATACATGTTTGGGCTTTCTAGACACTTCGATCTTTCAGGAAGAGCAGATTTTGTGAAGAAACTTTTTTTAAAAAATGCTAATATGGGCAATCACTTTTGTTTTTTAAGTCTAGTGTTGCCACCTTTAAATTATGGCAAGTAGTTTAAAAAGGCAAAACACTGTATAAGCCAAACCAAACACACCTTTGGGCTGCTAGTCTGTAGGACGGTGCTATGGATCCTGCACCTGTGTGCTACTTTAACAAAGCATTCTGTTGAGGAAAACTAAGGTTCCAGTGAGCAAGAGGAAAGGAGCCAGAGGTACTTGGAGATGATATAAAGAAGACAGGAAAACTTAAGGCACAAGGAGTCATAACATTTAAATGTTAAAGAATCGTAAAGGTTTCACACTACTGGAAATGACTTTTTTAAATAAACCAATTTTTTGTTCAACAAGTTAATGACACTAGTCCTTTTCACGAAGCTGATGAAATCAAGTTTTGGTCAGCATTCCTTTCTTCTTTCTTACATTTAAAAACTACATAAAAATTGTACCATTAAAGACACAAAAAAACAAACTATTTTGGATGCACAGTCCAACTGTGGAACGCTGTAGCAGTCTGTTTACTAATCTCCCTTAATGACTAAAATCAGAGTGAATGTTATGCTTATTTTCTAATGTTATTATAACTCCAGAATGTCAGATTCTTAACATTTTCTTTTAGTGTTGCAAGCCTCAATAAAACTGAAAGTGTGCGTTCTTTATTCTGATATTGATACATGCATTTTCTGGGGGTGAAGGATAAGGAGCTCTTTTCAGCTGAGTTGGCTTGAGAGGATGAAGCACATGCACTTTTTCCAGTTGGTTTATTGCATTTCATGTACAGTCATATGCAGTTCTCTGTTCACATGTGATCTGCGAACACCTATTTCGACTTCTATAGATATATATATATATATATATATATACACAATTTCCACAGTAAAATTTTAAATGTTTCATACACACCACTATAAACCATAAAATATATATTTGGTAATAAAAACTTAATAGCACTTTAAGTTATAAATTAACTTTTACTCTGGAAGCTGAGATCTTCCCACAATGTGATGTCTTTTGCCAAGGGGCAACAAAGTTGTAATGTGGAATCAATATTGTGGCTGCTCTTTGCTGCACCTATTGCCTCCTTCTACTATGAATTAATTCATCTGCCTCCTCTCCCACCCCCTGGCAATTAGTGCAGCAGAAACATAGAAAGGAGAGGACTGTGCCGAGGTTAACCAGTTTGATTCCGCATTGAAGGCACGAGTGCATATAATGTTGGTAAATCTCTTCGTATCAAAGGCATCTCAATTTAGATCATTTAAAAGAAACTACAGATAAAATTAGATGTGTAGCACATATTTCTAAAATATTGTTCATATTTTTTCCATTTTAAATAAAGGTATTAAGGGATTCGTGACAATGTAAAGAACTACTCTAGGCACTTAGAAAATTTGCGAATTCGAAAAGTTGGAGAATAATTTTTGCTAAATAAATTATCATTTGGCAGTAAGTTCTATTCTACCAAAAATAATTTGTTTGAAATGCTGTTAACAGCTACTTCTTATCAAGGAATAAAGACAGGCATCCCATCCTGGTCAAATATGCAAAACCACTCCCACTCCACCCCAAAACTAAAGAAACCTTAGGCTGTCACATGTGAAAGTGCTATGACATATATATATATATACACACACATGTATATATATTTGTTAGAGTCTTGGTTTGGTAGTGAGCAATTTCATTTAAACCTATCATTCGCTTTTGGCACACTAAAAAATTCAGAACCTTATCTAGTGTTTAGAAAACCATAACCAGACACCAATTGTGTGTACGTATACACATCCTGGTTTTATGGGCAAGGGGCCTTAATGACCTCTTACATGTGGAGCCACTGCACCGGGGCATACAGGAGTAACTACTTTCATGTGAAGTCTTCCCTGACATTTTGCCGAAAGGAAAAAAAAGGTTTAAGTACATTAATTTCACCAACTTCTTGACTGAAAGCTCAGCTTTCAATTGTTTTGTCAAATAGTTTCAATCAATCAACTGACTCTAGAATTTTACTATTCTAGGAATTTGGTAGTTTTACGTTTAATAATATTGTAACCTGTATAAAAATGAAATTTGTAATGTTATTTTCGCCTTTGAAAACTTTACATTTCCTGCATAAAAGGTAGCAATGACATAATTACACATAAAGTACCCTTAACTGAAAATGAGATGAGGCTGCATTCATAGGCTTTAGAGAATAGTAAATTGCATAGAAATTCTTCAATTTAAGTGACATGGTACCATGACAACTTGTACATTAGCAGCTTGACAGACAGCTTCGAATTTTCACAGACTACTACATGAACTGTTAGGGCAACAGAAACTTTTACAAATAGTAGCATGTTGAAGACCTGTCTACCTAACAACAGTACACTGCCCCACCGCTCCCATCAGAGAAATGACCGGGTTTGTTTACATGATCCAAGTGACCATCTCAATGGTGATTCGCTGTTATCAATCGACTCAGCTATCACTACTCTGTGTATTATGTATATGTACGTGTGTATATATATTTATGAATGAGAATACCTTGACAGTCTGATTGGTTAAGGGCGTATTGGTACAGTTTTGTCTTCTATTACATGTCACTCATTTCGGCCCCAAATTCTCTAACTCTAAATAAATAAAACATCATTTACAAAGATACATTGCTATGTACAAATGCAAAAATTCATCCTGAGGATTTTGTTATCTAGGAGAACTGTTTCACAGAAAGAAGGAAGTATCAATCTGTGAAATAAAAATGCACCTTGAGTTAAACTAAGTAATTCATAATTACAGGTTAATTTACCCAAGTTCCAGCCAAGAAAAGCATGAAGATATTTAGGAAATCTTAAATTGATTTGCATGCAAGAAGTTGATCATATACAACTTTTCAAATCCCAGTGTTCTCCCCCTTAAACTTCTTGTTTAATGTTTTAGTCTGACTGTATTTGTAAAGTAGGTGACAGGGAAAAAAATACCTGAGGAAAACTCAGTAATGTGCTGAGGGTTCTTTTCCTCATTGGAAAGCAGTGGGGCTTCAGGCCACCATGAGAAACAGTCAGTGGGCCTTTGGCTTTACCCAAGTTAAGCTCCCCTAACAGGAGTAGTTAGCTAAACAAGTTCAATGCTTTCCAAAGGAAAAAGGTCAGGTTAAAATAAAAATCTAAATAAAGGTAAAATATCAACAGTTTCTCTGCTTTACAATGTGATCATAAAATTACTTATTTACAGAAATTAAAAGAAATGGTTCAACAAAGAATCAAACTGGTTTCTCCAGGTATATACCATTACAATATATCTTTTTACTCTTGATGCTGTGAGCAGACAGTGATTATTTTGGAGAAGGAAAAATAAGGTGTGGAATTAGTAATGCAGATGCTGAAAGGCAAGTGGCAAGAGGAGAAGAATGCCTCCAACAAAGGCCTCTTTGTTCCCATCTCTACTGCACCTACCCCCGCCCCCCACAAGGTACAAGACCAGAATAACCAAAGCCATTTTAACAGTAGTGTGCAAAACTGTCAGCTGACAAACAACATAAAAACAAGTCACGCCATGTTATCTGTGGTCACGTTCTTCAGGGTTAGTCCAGTAACTCAAGACTTTACATTCTTTTGTCTTTATTTGTTTATTTTAATTAAACATATAAAGGTTAATAAACAGACAAAGTCCAGAGTTAGTAGGTTGGTATTATAACATTTATTAAAATAATGCTATGGGTTAATAGAAACAGCAAAGAACCAAAGAATTAAAATGCAAGCTATGTAAAATCCCAACTAAAACCCAAAAGTGTCTAATGTATTCATTCATTAGCTAACTAAAAGCCCAAAAAAGACAAGACACCCAATATAATAAAGTACTGCAAAACAATTGGCAATTTTCAGTTATCAAAATTGTGGATTTTGCATTTTGTATCCTTTTCTCAATCAAGAAAAAAATTCTTTTTGAATGTTATATAACATACATATAAAACAAGATAGAAAAATACATTATAAACTTGTAACAATGGCTGTAAATACATTATCTTACATGTTTCTCATAGGCAATAGGTTGGTTATGGTACATACACAGCATGAAACTAAGATAATAAAGAATAGACAAAAATACATGTCAGCTGTACGATAACATACAAGCGACACTCCCATCTACCCACGCTAAAAAATTACATAATACTGTCAGAAAAAAAGTCTTAAAAACTACATATTTTAATAAGAAATAAATTCAATAAAGAATGATAATACTGAGAACCAAGGCATTCAGAGATTTCAAAAGTCATGCTTTTTTCAGTTGATCCAAAATTTTGTCAACCAAGTTTTCAAAAGTTTGTTCAGAGCCAACATTACCCATAAATGTCACACATTTATTATTTCATACATTTACTTTCTTCCCCATAAAAGACCTTTGATAAACATCTAAAATGTCCAGGTATAACACAGTTGAGATGAAACTGGATCAAATACTGGTATTGTTTTTAACAACTATCACCTCAAGTGTTTGAGTGTCGCAAATTTATTAAAGCAACCAAACAATATAAAAATCAAAATGGCACAGCATATATTGTAAATAAATCAAAACTGTATGTGTAACAGAAAGACAAAGCAGTGGCATATTAAACCAAAGCTAGCTGAATACAAAACAATGAATGTCTATTGCATAGTAAATAAACTGACAACGGTTTCCAAGTGAGACAAGATGGCAGGGGAGGTCACCAAGAAGGTAATGACTCAGCTTCCTGCTGACCTCTGACTGTGATGCTGGGAAGGTGTGGACGAGGGGACGAGTTGATAAGCTGGGGCAGGGGGAGTCCACTGTCACTTGAGATTTGCCACGTCTGGTACTGAGCAGTTAATGATTATTCACTCAAGTGTTTAGATGTAGGCTTTGCACACAAATTGCTTCAACTACATAACTAACTGTTTCAACTTCTAGAGAAATTAGAAGCTTAAGCTGAAATGTGGTTGAGTATTTATATGCACTATGATGCTAGTTTTTCACATTCTTTTAAAGTTAAGGGGTGGGGGAGGCAAAGGTTACTGAAACAGTAAAAGGATACACTACACCAGTTATCTGGTATGATATAAAGACATGTGATTAAATTTGGGTGATTTAAAACATTGTTTTCCAGAATGAAAATCACAAAGATTCACTTTTCTGAAAACATTTGCTAGGTATCCTATTATCTCCAATTAATTAAAAACAAAATAAAAATCAAAACCAAATGAATGCATCCCCCTTCTCCAAATAAAACAAAGCTCTAATTTTGTCTGTAAACTGAAGTTCAGATGACACATAATTTTTATCTCAGAATCGTTTGGGTTAACATTGAAGATTGGAATAACCAAAAGTATTAAATTATTTTTTAAAAGAATGATGTTTTAAAACTTACTAGTCAGGCATTAGAAAAGTTATCAAATCTTTTCACAGTATCAGATTTGGCAAATTTGCATCAAGGTAACGTGGCAAAAATCATATAATTCAAACCATCAACTCATTAGTCTCCCTCATATCTTCTTTCACATACTGGGCGACTGAGTAACATGCATTAACTTGTATTCTGAGGGAGGAGCTGATCTTTATGAGACACTTGACTAAATGACCATGAAGGAAAATAAGGCACTTTCTTTTCTTTAGACTTATTCCAATACTTAAAAAATAAAAAAGAAAGACAAAAAGGCTCTTTTGGTCTTTTGTTTCTTGACAACCACCAGAAAAAATCATTTAATGAAATAAAGGGTTTCTTTGTTCTTTTTCTTTTTTTTTATAACACTTGAAAGTATAAAATGCTACATTTCCAAAAATATATATATTTTTTTCTGCACCAGCACCCTTGTATAGTAAAAGTATCTACTTTTTGTTCATTTGTTTCAATGCACTACACTTTATCTACAATTTCATTACATGTATACAGCAAATAGGCAAGCATGGCTTTTACATCCTTAATGATTTTTTTTCTATACAGGGAGGTTTAAAAAAAAAAATACTTGAACAGTTTGCCCAGTAATGTGACACATAATGCATGTACCTTGTTCTCATACTTTTTTAGAAGGTGTAAAATAAAGATTCAGTAATTTTAACTTAGATATTTATCTTTTAAAAATAGTGTTGCAGTTTTGTTATTTGCATTACGTTTCAAAACTCCTTACGTTTTTCTCTCATGGCACACTTTCTTCTAATACTTCAAATTTTGGCAGGCAATATAAAAAAGGCTGCAACTTCTGCCCTTTGAGGGCACTGTAGTGACTAAACAGCATATCAAATTTTGAATACTTTTTGAAATCACTTCACCAATGATATCCCTGACCGAAGGTTCATGCATGATGCATCATCACACAGTACATTCAGAGAGAGCTTTGACTTCGCTATGAGAAGAAAAAGATTCCTAGAAGTCTCTCACAGTAACTGCCTCTGTCATTGAGTAGTTAAGGGCCATCTGTCTCCCCTTCTTAAGAGAGGCCTTCTTACCGTTCGCTTAGGGTGGGATATTAAAAGATGATCAGTGCTGTGGGATGAATTGGGCCTTATTGCTTTACTACTATTCAGTGCAGGTTCTAGAACCACTTTCACCCAAACAGGAAAAAAAAAAAAAAGCTGAGTTGGAGGACAACAATTTCTTTGTCTTTTGTTTGGTTAGATGGTAAGACGAACGGACAAGTGCCTCAGCTCGCTGCACTGACGACAGGCAAGCAAAGGCGATTACCAGTTAACTGATCAGCAGGCAGGCATGGTCAGGTCATCATTGGGTGAAGAGTTCAGAGGTCAGAAGGTCATAGGTTAGTTGCCGGTGGCGGCTGGGTGGTTAGAAACAAAAAAAAACAAAACAAAAAAAAGAAAAGAAAAGATAGAGAAGAGATTAGTTTCAGCTAGTGACGGCTTAATGACAACATGAAAAACTAATCACAACTAATAAAAAAAAAAGCATGTTTAATTCTGACAAACTGATTGACACCATCTACAGAATACAATTAAAATCATGACAATTTCATATCATGATTTGAACAAATGAAGAAGAGCCCACTCCCACAAAAAAAAAAAAAAAAAAAAAAAAAACTGGTTAACAAGAAAAAGTAGAAATAAAATACAACTAACAACTAATAGTTAGTAGCAGTCAATGAAGGAAATTGAAAAACAACAATGAATAGGTTTGGTATACAGAATTTTTAAACAGTCAGTGCAGTTATCAGTATCTGACTGCTATTAAGCATTAGTATTCTCTCAGATGCAAGCATTAAAGCAACTATTAATGATGGATGTGATTATTAATAACTGATGATTAACAGAAATGAATCTAAAGAAATTCAAAATTCTATGAACAATTTGGTTCAACATAAACTCTGGGCCAAACAAGGTTTCTTTTGTTCAATAAATGTTTATTGCTTTTTCAATTATTCTATTTACAAACAACATGGAATTTCTTGGCCTCATGATACAAAGCAATACTAAACTGTAGTCTAGCAGTGTAGGCAACATCATGGGAACCAGAAAATGGCCAGGCCTTTTGCACTAGCCAACACTTTCCAGTTGAAAATACTATTTTACACATATAGAACACTTATAAAATGCACTTGCATGTAAACACTGTAAAATCCTGCCATTTAAAATTCTACACTCAAAAAGCTCTAAGTACATCAAAAAATAGAAGAAATTTCTAATTGATACCAATAAGGCATTTTAAAACTACAAACAGCTTTCTTTATTCAATTTCAAAGCTAATACTCTGCAAATACAATAAAATCTGACATTTCATATACATTCCTGCTTTATATTTTTATATTTTAAAAGAAGCCACCTGTAAATACTATTTTCTTTTGCAAAATAACAAAAAGGACAAAAAATTTTTAAAAATTACAGTAAAACATAAAAGTAGTTCTCAAGTGGAAAAGTTATCATTCCCAATGTCCTTGAGTTGTTCCTTCCTTAATCAACCTTTGTCACATTCTGCTTCACCAAACTTGGTCCACTTAACAGTAGTATAATTTTTAAGACTCATTCAACAGCTTAATTATTTCTACTATATTCTGAGGTTTGATAGAATTTTCTGTACTGTTGCCATTGTGACTAAGGCAGAGGAGATGTGAATGAAAAGATATTCAGTGCAAAGTTAGATTCTGTGCCACTTCATAAATCAAAGCCCAGAAGGTGTAATGTTCAGAGTTTAAATGATCTAAATAATGGACTGATTTACCTTCATATGACAAAAATGCTTTCTATAGTCTATCATTTAGAACAGTTTATAAATACTACAAAAATATTGTATCTTCAATGTGACCAAATCTTCCCTGAATTTCTCAAAAGTGGAATTTTATTTAAAATAAAAATTGCTGCCCCAAAATCATAGAAGAAAATAAATATTTAACATGATGTAGTCATACTACTTCACAGGTATTCCAAAATATAAAATCTTAAAGCATTTTTGATGTTACTCATAATTTTGATTAAAACTGTTTAAAGTTTCTTATACAAATTATATAAGTGATGGTTTTTGTATTACTCAGAAAAACTTCTGAATTCTTTTTAGAGTGTGGAATATATAAATGAAGTGAGTGACCATATATATATACCAGGACACCTAGACTACATCCTCTGCCAAGTCTTGGCCTCCTACACAGGTGTGTCACCATATAAGACCATGCAGTTCGTTACAACTAAAAGGTCAGTTGGTCTCTAATAGGCTTCAAATTCAGTTTTGAAATATATATAAAGAGGTGAGTTTACTTTTAGTAAAGAACTAGATATTGGTCAACCATGTAGGACTCTAAACGTTCATATAGAATTACATGGTTATATGTCCAAGGGCTGAGTTTCTTTGCATTACATGAATGCTTATACTAATAAACTTCTCTTCAAAATATTTTTTAAAAATAATTTTAACCTCAAAAATAGAGAAAACAGTAGTATCATAAAATAATTTAAGCGAAGGACTTCAGACGTCTCCCTTAGACCCGATGAGTGCATACAGTGATAAGTATATGAGTATTATTCTGTTACTAAAAAAGAAATGAGCATTTCGGTTTGCTGACACTGCATTTTAAATAATAACAGTGACAGAACTAATCAAAACACATAACAACAAAAGATCCACGCATGGAATGTGTCATAATTTTCCAAATACAATAAAATCTTCCTCAAATATGTCCAACTATCTCAAGGCACTGGAGTATTAAATAGGCCAATAATTATCGTGTTAAAGCAAAATGGTGAGAAATCTCCTAAAAGGGGGCATATAGGTAAAGATTAGCTGGGGGGAAAAAACTACTTTAAAATACTCTTTAGAACAATTGTAGACATAAGCAATATGAATAAAACCTCAAATTATTCATGGAATTGTCCCATTTCTTTAAAACTAAAGTGACTTTCCAAAAAATTTCCCCATCCCTATGAGACGTGTTCGTACAGAACACTTACAATGAATATCATCTTCATAGATGACCACGGAGCTGGGGTCTATTCTGTTCACTGAATAATCACTGTAAGTGATGTATACATTAGTTTGAAAGTCTTCGACATTCTTTATGTATTATGCTAAACAAATATTAACAGTGTCTTTGGGAAAGGCATGTTATTTCTGATGTGGACAACAGCTGTGTCTAGTATTTATCATCAGTACTCAAGGTAATCACATGAAGCAGGTAGGTCCTTCATAAATTCACAGAAGATGTACAATTGAAGTGCAAATCCAGCACTTTTTCCTCCACTAATATTTGAGACTTTGATCAGTTTAATTTGTAGGAAACAAATGTGCCGTAATAGAAACTTGTAAAAAATCCTTTTTTACTACCATGCTTGAGATTCCTATCTTGTGATGGAAAAACTTAGAAAACAATTCAATGTCAATAAACCGAAAATACCATTCCTCAATAAGCAAAAATAATTTATAAAAGGGTCCAAGGGCATATACAGGACACAAATTATAGAAGTTGTAAAGGAGAAAAATGAAGACTTATTTTCCAGTCACAGGTTAGTCAAAAATGATATTCACACAGCTGGATCTCATATCACCACAGAAATTCAAGAGACAGTTTACCTTCAGATAATATATTTTAGCAGCAAATGACAAAAATCAAAGGATCCATTTTGGCAAGAGAATGTAAGAATAAAAGGGAATTGATGCTCTAATTTATATTAAAAAAAAATCCAACTACATGAAAGTTATCTTCACAGTCCTCACTTTGTTGATTTTAGCTAAGTACTTGACATGTGCACCCTCACGTTTATACAGTGGCTCAAATATTTTATTATAAAGAAAAATGGAAACTAAATCTTCAGTTTTCTCCAAAAGTACACAGGAGGCATATATTCCTTTACTTCTCTCATTAAAGCACCACCCGTTCAATTCATTTTGCAATACCAACCCCAAATTTCAGAACTTTTAAAAGGTAAATTTTAGCAAAAGTTATTAATGAAAATAACTGAGGCAACATCAAAATTTAATAGCTCCCCAAATTGACTATGTTTTAGTAGGAATAAATCATAGTACATAATAATAGAAGATTTAATAAGTTAAAATATGAAGGGAGAAAAAACCAAACCAAAACAAAAAACCCAACCCTTTTATCTGTCAGTGATCACAAACAAATTTAGAAAAGGAAAAAAAACTGTGTGCAGGTAAGCAATTACATTTTTCCATCAGGTGTGGTGTTGCAAATGTTATGGACACCCAACGCATTTCTTATAGACAAGAACTGCAGAACTAAACTAACCTCGGTCTGCGGTCACAATCCTTTGGTAAGGATGGACACGCATATCGTGCCTTCGAACTTTAGTAGCCACCGCACCTAGTTAAATTGCAATTACCAAGACAAAGTTAGAAAACATTCACAAGGGGGGAAAAAACATTAACAGCAGGTTTATCAAAATGGATTTCAAATGTTCATTTACTACAAAAGTTTAAGAAACACGTTAAGGCACAGTAGTTTTAAAATTAACCACAATATGTCATGTATATATGCATCTATTAATATTGCATTCATTTCAAACATCTTGGGCCTTAACCTATTTTATCCATTCATTTACAATCCCCAAGTTACAGTATTTCATGAACTCTATTAGATCCAAACATATTTAAGCTTTACTAGTCACATATTCACTGAAGTGCCTTTCTCGCAGCAGGACTACTTAAATAATGCCATGTTTAATACTGACAATTATTTGCTAACCTTAAGACCACTTCAAGAGTTTATCACTTAAAAAGGTTTAAAAGCAATTCTTAAAGCCTACAGATTGTGGTTTTAAACTCTGAGTCAATAAGTATGAACTGCAATGAATTAGGTGATTAGTAAAGCAAACAGTATAGTACACTTAGCAGTCAGTATACTACTATACACTCCTTTATAAATTACCATCACTGTGTAATATTACAGACTAAACCAAATTAATAACATAATTTTACTTTATATCTATGTGCAAAAAGTGCAAGTAAGTCACTGACTGCTAGGCTAAGCTTTTTTCCCCCGGAGGCTGCTGAGACTAAGCATTTGTTAAATTCAGATCTGATGAGGGTTCAGTTAAGACCGTTCTTGAATTCTTAGCCTTTCGTTGGGAAAGCCATACCTAAAGATAAAAGGAAGGGAATTAAAAATTAGTCATCAATGAAGATTTGATGCTAATACCAATCTCCTCACTACTACCAACACACATGTCTGCATCTGTTTTGAAGGGCACTGCTTATTTTAAAATAATTTAATGTGAGATGTGACATAAATAGCATGCATGTTATCTGTGTGCAAATTTATTATAACTTAGAAATTTAAAATAATTTTCTGAGTTCTCCAAGTGGTCAATATCATGTTTTACTGCTTAGGTGGCAAAGCAAGAAATAAAACTAACCATAATAAGATTTTTTTATTTGGCACTTCTTATTATTCACCTTATGAATGCCAATTAGAAATCTGCATATTTTGGTCTTTATTTTACCAGTCTAATAATTAAGTTTTTATAAGTAAAAATTTTTCAACAAACAAAAGACATGAAGCTTTATAATGAGAAACAAGTTTTACTGCAGTGCCTCTTGCTATTTCTAAGCAGTAAACTGGTCCATCACCCCTTATTCATTTTAGATAAGGTAATCATATACAAGTACAATTCCATGTGGCAAAATCAGGGAGATCTTGCACTGAAAGTGCTGGAACAGCAGCTGGTAGCTAAGAGTCCCAGCCCTGCAGGAAGTCAAGAATCATAACTCCTCGGGAACAGATGCTGTGGGTGCAGCAGAGAGGAGTTCTGGGAAAAGGAGCATGCATGGGACCACAGGACAGAGTATTAATAGAAAAGAAAACTTAAATAACAAGGTTACAGGTTACATGTTATTTTAAAAATGCTTCAAGAAATGTGCAACAGAAGACAAGCCTCTCAAACAGTTCTGTGGTATAATTCTGACCTGCAATTACTTTATACAATGATTTAAACAGAAAACATGTACAATGAAATGTATTTGTTCATGAAACAAAGGGCACCTGAGTGCATGCACACACACAGATAACATACAGAGCATCATGGCTTTCTTTACTTGAACAATGAATTTTCGAGTTTAAATCTTAGTGTCCTCCAGTTCAGTAAAGATTTTCAAATCCTTATAAATCAATATTAATGCTGGAAAAAAAAAAAACCTTAAGAGATCAAAGTCCTAAAAGTCAACAGCATGCATGCAGCACCAAGGTCGTATACAATTCAGGAAAAAAAGTATTCAAATTTTGTATGGTGAAACAAAGGGGTTGCACAGAAACAGTTTGTTCCACATTGACTGGTCGTGTTATAACAGCTGCTGTATTCTAGTCCTTCATCCAGCAAGTCAATGGGCTGAAATATCAGGCATGACTGGCATTTCAATCCACTCTATAAAAAAAAGGCATCAGTAATGTCTTTTTCGAGCACACCACTTTTTGTTCATGTAAAACCAAGCGTTTAGATTATGATTTTAATTTTTGCCTTAAGTGAGATTCTGAATTCAGTGATTTGGTATTTAACTATTCCATACTGTACTACTGAAATTAAGAGTATCTCTCATGTTTAACACAACTAGGACTCCAAAAGGCAAGAACTGAAAAATCTTAAGAATACAACTACAGTCATGCCTGCATAACAACATTTTGGTCAACAATGGACCACATATACTACGGTGGTCCCATAAGATTATAATGGCTATACCACACAGCCTAGGTGTGTAGTAAACAGTATCATGTACATCTGTGTAAGTACACTCTATGATGTACACCAAATGATGAAATTGCCAGACAAGGCAATTCTTAGAAGGTATCCCCGTTGTTAAGCGATGCATGACTGTATTTATCTGGTCTCTTTCATATTTTAAGTGATCACAAATATTATAAAACACATACAATAATATGAATTTTATAAAGATCTCAAACTACTTTCACATAGAAGTTTAAAGTTTTTCCAACAATTACACAAATCTGTGAGATAAAATGAACCTAGGTTTGAGAAGTGGAGCTGATGGGGCCTAAAACTCAGAATGGCCCCAGTCATGTCAAATGTAAAAGTATTTGTTAAAACGCACACAACAGATTTACCCAATCAAACTGAACCTGAGTTACCAAAGTGGATCTGAATAAATTTAAGGTGCAATTATTTCAAAGGGGAACCCTTATGAGAGGCTGAAATAAAATGTAGGGTTCAGGCTTTCCCAATGGAAACTTGTCTTGCCTCTCTAAAACTGATAAAATCATTTCAAAATCTGGGGGAGCAAAAATATTTATAAAGAGAATGTTGTTAACCCCGTGGGGAGAAGAACTTACCTAATACACCACTAGGTTCAATAGGATACTCAAGGATTGATGTAGCTGGTGCCAATGTGTAGGGGTACTCATAGGGTGTATAGATTAAACCAGCTTCGGGCCCTGGAGGAACTATTGCAGCAGTTGGGTGAGGAGTTCCGTTTGGCATGACAGCGGTCTGTATTTGTCTGATCAAAGGCATTATGGTAGGGCCAGCTGGCGTTGGAGTACGCAGGGCAGCTGGTGGGAGAACCGGCGCAGGCCCAGTAATGATCCTTGGAGCAGCCTGGGCTGTTGCTGCAAGAGAAAAGGCAAGGGCTGCTACAGTAAGCAAAGAAATTTAGAAAGAAGTATAGAGACAGCAGTATAAAATATGGGAAAATGAGAGGGGAGTAGGAAAAAGAAAGGAAAAAGCAGGAAAGAAGAAAAATAAAAGGAAATCATTAGTACATGCGCTGATCACACAAAAATGCCAAAGCACACCAATCAAATGCAAACAGCTTTCCCTTTCCCAATGTGATTAAGAATGTGCAAAAATTAAAAAGCCATTGTAAAAAAATGAATGACACTATTAAATAGGTTATACATTTGATATACCTGTTTTTAAGATTTTATAAGACTAAAGTACATGCAGAAGCACAATGAAACACTTGCATTAACAGATGTTAAAAAATAATTTGTAACTGGAGTCCACAGAAACTCAGTTTTGGTATATTTCTAAAGTACAGCTTTAGTTTCAAAGTAAAGTAAGAATAATTTTTATTGCATTTAGCCAAGTAACCACTAGGTATATATGCACATTTCCTGCATCTTTAGGAACTATCATCACAGAAAATCTTAAAAAGCCCTATTTCTAAATTCCTATTAATGATATACTCACATTTTCATGAGTAAATTAATGTTAACAATTTGTAAAATAACTACTTCTAAACCCAGTAGGTTGCCTACATTTTGTAAAGCTCCCTAGAACTTTAAAATTCTATGTGTTTTAAATAATCACTAATTTAAATATGGTATGTTCATATAAATGATATGTATGAATCTTAAATTGTTTCAAAATAAAAATTTTACATTATTTCATTTTAAACATAAAAAAGCTATCCTCTTATGGTTTATAAAAACATGCACAGATACATATACCAACAAAATTAGGACGGAAAAAGAGTTATCACCCACTGATCTCTGTGAACTCACATATGAAATCAACAGGGAAAAATACTGGAGGGAAAACATGCAAGCAGAGTGAAAGGACAGAACTCAACAGAGGGTCATTTTATTCAGATACACTTCAAATTCACTTTTTCAAAATAAGCTTTCAATATGCTATCTTTTGCATAAATTTAACAAGATAAGCTGGAAGCCTTACATCTGTATTTAACCAAACAGAAAATTTCTTAAACGCTTGAATTTAGAGATTTGAGATTTCGTTAAAATAATGTAAGTTTGTCAATCCAAAACTTCAACATGCTGACATACAATAAAATCAGGAGTGTCCTCAATTCATGAAAGCATTAAAAATAGGACTGTCAAAGTGACAGAATTACTATATCAAGTGACAGAATTACTTCAACTGTTCACTTTGTATAAACTGTTACTGTGTTTGTTGCCAAAAGGAAAAAAGTCTGTAGACAAAAACAACAGAGACAGCAGTAACCCTGGGCCTCAGGGTTCGTTCTTACGTGATTTAATGTTGGCATCTCTGTAGGTGCCATTCAGAATCGCCAGCTCCATCAGCTGCATCTTCTTCAGGCTGTCTTCTCCTTCTGCCTATACATGGAAAACACACGAGATGAAAGCATGTGAGACTGTCCACAAATATAATAGCTATATCTACACATAAACCTTAAAGTATCATGTGACTACAGTCACCTGTTTCAATACGGGGAAAAAAAGATCAAGAACTAAAACGTGCTAACATAATGGAGCCTATTTTCTCAGTGATGGCGTGTTGATATACAGGATATTCTATTTGTAAATTTTTATGTCAGCTACACCGATTTATTAACGTTCTCCTAAAAAGCTCTGCTTTTAAATAGAAATGAAAGAAAATGTGAGGTTAAGACTAAACGCAGTCTATTCTCTTTGGCATCTATCATTTTAAAATTATTTTAATTAATTTTTTTTTTTTTAGATACAGGGTCTAGCTGTTACCCAGGCTGGAGTGCTGTGGCATGATCCTAGCTCACAGCCACCTGGAATTCCCAGGTTCAAGCCATCCTTCCACCTCAGCCTCCCAAATAGCCGGGACTAGAGGCATGCACCACCATGCCAGGCTTTTTAAAATTTTTTGTAGAGACAAGGTCTCGTTTTGTAGCCCAGGCTGGTCTCAAACTCTTGGCTTAAAGTGATCCTCCTGCCTCAGCCTCCCAAAGTGCTAAGATTACAAGTGAGAGCCACTGCACCCAGCCAGTAACTATGAATATTCCAAAACTCAGATGTGTTCGTTAAACACACACACACACACACACACACACGCACACATGCACACAAAGAATTTTAAACATAAAAGACTGGATTGTAGAATTTAGGTAAGGAAATTTTATGCTTAATTATTCAAAAAAGGAAAACTCAGTGAAATAAGAACTTCTAAAAAAGTGTATATTCTGCTCTCTTACACCATCCCTGTCTGCTTTCAGTCTAATTAGCGAGTGCTATCAATGCCACAGCAATCTATCTTTAGGGTCACCATATGATGATTTATCGTCCAAAGCAACAAACATTTAAAAGCAAAAAGGGGCACTAGTAATAACCATGCTTCAAACATAAAGCAGGATAGTCTCTAATCATCAAAATGTTTGGCCACCCCATTCACCTTGAATTCGTCCCACTCTTTCCATTTACTGTTCCAGTCATTTTTGGCATAGCATCCAAACTACCAAAACAAGTTGCTAATGGTGTCTGTTCTCCAATCAATCTATACACAAAGGCCAGATTAATTGCCCAAATTACAATTTTTATGTTTCTCAACATTCTGTCTCAAAACACTTTCATGGTTTCTTACTATCTAAAAATATAAAAAATTTTAGTTGCCTACAATCTGGTCCCAAGATATCTTCTCAAGTTAAGCCCATTAACCTACTACTTTACACACATATGTAAGTGACATCCTAAGTCAAACCAGATTGCTCTCCACCATTTATCTCTGTGCATATTCCCACTTCCTCCATCCCAAGTGCTCCCCTGTGTACTGCTCTGTCCCTCTCTCTTTCCAAATCCTGCCTATCCCCATCCCCACAAACTTGAACCTAAATGCTACCTTCCTTCTCCAGGGGCCATCCCTAGATTACAGTATATCCGCAATGTGGTCAATACGTTCTTCAAAACTAACTTCAAGTGAAACAATGGATAGCAGGTCCTGAAACAATGCCATTGCTTTCAACATGATTTTATTATAACATTGATGGGAAAAAAAAGCTGCAATATACTCATTTCGTTTAAAGTTGTATCTCCAAGAACCTATCGACAAAGTTAATTGCTTCTACTTCAAATTACAGTCCGCTGAGTATCACCACTCCCAAAGTAAGCTCCATGAGAATAGGGCTTATTTCTTTGTTACCGCTGCTTAACCCCATGTTACTACAGCCACCCCCAAGTTATTTGCTAGAACTTACAAGCGACTGGTATGAGAAGTCTTTAACTTTATTTCCAAATCCCAAATATCTAAGTCCAACACAAACTTTAGCCACAGTCAAAGCAAGCAGCAGATGATGGTCCATCTATCAAAGTCTGTGTAGAGACAGAACTAAATGCCCCTCACTTTTATGTATCATCTAATCCCAATAACTTTACATGACTTTGTGATATTTACAATGAAAGTAACCCAATGAAACAATTTTCTGATATAGTTTTGTTCCTCCCTGATTCATAAAAGGGGAAGGATGACCAGGACACAAGCTTCTCAGTGCTCCTTTCCATTATAGCTGCAATGATACACAAAATTCTGTTTTTGGTATTACAATGGTGAATGGTGTACTATAATATATAGTAAACAGAACTGTTCAGTGAGTTTTTAGTAAATCACAAGAATTAAAGAAAAAGACGAGTGAAACATAAAGACACTGTTTTGATGTGCGACTACCAAATTTTTAAAAACCTGCTTTGCAGCAGATTACAGGGAGTAGATACTTGCATGCCTGTGGAATTTTACTCCTATCAACTTGCACAAAGATGAACAAAAAGTAAGTATGATCTTTGAAAGACAGAAATCATTTGTTAAAAACTAAATCAGTAAGCTACTACTGGAAGAATCAAATCCATTATAATAAAACTTTTTAAGCTTATTTGCTAAAAACCAGTCATCTGAAAGTTAAAACTTAGCAAAAGTTTCAAATTTAAATTTATATATAAAAATGGAATACCAAAAGTATTATAAACTATATGATACATAAAAAAAGAGAAAGAAGAGCAGTAGGTTTATCTCCAGTCATCTACCATAGTGAGAAAGAAGTGGTACAAGTTTGAAAATGTCAGCAAATAAGAGGGCAAATTTACTTTCAACAAAGAGGAAATAAAGATCAAAGAGGACTTTCCTGCAGAAGGAACAGGTGCTTAAAAACATGTTGGCATTGAACTGCTCCTTTTGGATAGCAAAATAACTATTCATTATTTGGCAATGGAGTGTCAAACACGAGAGAAAGCCACAGAGAAAAAAGATGGAAGAAATGTGTGTGATCACCACTGTGTGTGCACACTGGTTCTGCAGGGTACAGGATAATGAAAACAGAGGAGAGATCACCCCAAGAGAATAAAATAAGAGTGGCATAGGAGGAAATCCTGGTGTAGACTGTCATATGGTGTTGTTGGAAATGATGGTATGTTACACCAGATCACAGCCATATTATGACAGGGTACACTAATGCCTCCCAGAAATGCACATGATTTAGTTGGCAGAGCTGGAATTTGATCCTAGGTGGTCTCAGCCCAGGATGGGCTTCACCCTCATGTCCTGACCACTCCTCACCTCTCTGTATTCACAGAGCATGATCTTGTGTGTCTTAAGAGACAACAGGGTTCACTGGCTGGGCGCGGTGGCTCACGCCTGTAATCCCAGCACTTTGGGAGGCTGAGGTGGGCAGATCATGAGGTTAGGAGTTTGAGACCAGCCTGGTCAACATGGTGAAATCCTGTCTCTACTAAAAATATAAAAATTAGCTGGGCATGGTGGCGGGCGCCTGTAATCCCAGCTACTTGGGAAGTTGAGGCAGAAGAATCGCTTGAACCCAGAAGGCAGGGGCTGTAGTGAGCCAAGAATGTGCCACTGCACTCTAGCCTGGGCAACAGGGCGAGACTCTGTCTCGGAAAAAAAAAAAAAAAAAAAAAAAAAGAGACAACAGGGTTAATTATAGAATTACTTTCACATCGAAGTGGTTATTTCAACCTTACTGTCCTGGTTTTGACAATGAGATTTAGTAGTGTGTACCTGCCTAAACACTGTTGAAGGTGTATGTCACCTCTTTTTCAAATATAAGTTCAGATGGGAAAACTAAGTTTCTTCTACAGGCTAGAGGCTCGAGAGCTTCTATGAGCCAGTCTTCAGACCAATTTGACCTTTTTCTGAAAAATTACAACTGATCAAACGGGGCATCCTGATGTTGTACATGTCAACTCCAGATAGTTCACAAAGTGCCTGCAGAAGCGTGATAGGGAATGAGCAACCCTATGGAGACAGAACACTAACTTTTACATTTGTAACATGGGCCATTAAAATTGTATTTTGTAATACTAAACTCGAGTGATTATCTGGAATCTCACAGCTTCTGATTTCCTAAGCATTTGCCCTATATTCAAGAATCATTTAAAAAATGGAAGCTAAATTCACATGCAGTGGACTCCCAAGATTTTAATTGCAATATCCAATCAGGATATTTCTTCCTTTCTTTTTTTAAAGTTTTTGTGGGCACACAGGTGTATGTATTTATAAAGTACATGCGATATTTTGATACAGGCATACAATGCATATTAATCACATCAGGGTAAATGGAGTACCCATCAACTCAAGCATTTATCTTTTCTTTGTATTATAAACAATCCAATTACACTTATTCTTAAATGTACGATAAATCATTGTTGACTGTAGTCACCCTACTTTGCTATCGAATACTAGATGTCACTTATTCTAACTATATTATTGTACCCATCAACCATTCCCACTGAGCCCTCCCAACCACTCTTCCCAGCCTCTTATCTCCATGAGTTCAATTGTCTTATTTTACCTCCCACAAAAATAGTGAGAACATGTGAAGATTTTTTCTGTGCCTGACTTATTTCACTTAACATAATGACCTCCAATTTCATCCACGTTGTTGCAAATGACAGGATCTTATTCTTTTTTATGGCTAAATAACACTCCATTGAAGCCACAGGACATTTCCACAAACCCAGAAAGTCTCCTTGTACTGCAAGCCCTAACCATCCATCTGATTTTACTTGCCTAGATTTTCAGATAATGAAGGCCTATATACTTTTTTTGTGTTCAATTTCTTTCCCTCAATATAACAGCTGTCAGACTCATCCACACTGCTGCATGTTGCTGTAGTTCATCTGTTTTAATGGCTTGGTATGTTATTTATCTATTCTTCTGCTACAGACATTTGATTGTTTCTACCTTTTGGATATGTGAACAGAGCCACTCTGAAAATTCTCATACAAAGCTTCCTTGCGAATATAAGTTTTCATTTATCTTGCATAAATACCTATGAGTAGAGTTGCTGGGTCATAGGGCAGATGAATACTTCCCTTGTATTTGTATGGAAAACATTATGTGCATTATTAAAGCACAACAAAGAATGCCTTTACTTCTGAAATGTAAAAGCTCAAAAATACAATACACTTCTGCTAATAGCTAAAACCTGTGGTATCAGGGAAGTGCCTTGAGAATTTCAGAATTTTTCAATTTATAAAAAGATAATACACCATAGATTCTTTAACACCCACCAGAGTCTGGGGGATACTCCTATAATCCAATCTGTAACAAAAGAAAAATACTCACACTAAGTGGGGTGAAGAGACTATAAACACAGTTTTCCAAACTTCTGGAGGCTTGCAATTAAGGATGATGAATTATAGGTATTTATAAATATATATTTTAAAATTTATGCATATTAAGTAAGATACAGATGTATCATCAACTATGCTTTTTGTTGTTGTTGTTTGTTTTTGGGTTTTTTTGAGATGGAGTTTTGCTTTTGTTGCCCAGGCTAGAGGGCAATGGTGCAATCTCGGCTCACTGCAACCTCCGCCTCCTGGGTTCCAGTGATTCTCCTGCCTCAGCCTCCCAAGTAGCTGGGATTACAGGCTTATGTCACCACGCCCGGCTAACTTTTTGTATTTAGTAGAGATGGGGTTTCACCATGTTGGTCAGGCTGGTCTCGAACTCCTGACCTCAGGTGATTCACCCGCTCTGGCCTCCCAAAATGCCGGGATTACAGGTGTGAGCCATCACACCCGGCCATCATCAACTAGGTTTACCAGCTATGTTAAAAGGATACAAACAGGTCATGTTTAATGCAATTTATACATTGTTCAACTTTTCTAGATTTAGACACTAGATCTTCATTATCTAATCATTTATGCTTCCTAACAAATCTGTGGTATTGGCAGTGCATTATCCCTGAGGCTCAGCCAGGGTAGGCAGCTTATCCAAATTTACAAAAGTTCACATTGCAAAACTGGCTTCCAACCCAGAATACCTGATTCAAAGTCCTCATGTTTTAACTGTTACATTATACTTTCTCCAGTCTTATGATGCCTTTAAGTGGAAGTATCTTTTGAATTCATCAGACCTCATGTTAGAAAGAAAATCATGTTTATTTAGTATTTTTAGATCTGTATACTTTTTAAAAAAACTACAACAAAGTAATCACCAGAGAGCTGAAACAAATGTATATTTCCAAATCATTAAAACTATGTCAACTAAAAAAATAATTTGAACCACTGCCTATCACAAAGGCCCAAACACTCGAGCATTCAGGGCATTGAACAGTTTATATGAGCAACCTTGCTTGCAAATGTTCTGCGTTAGTCAAAATCATCTGTCCACAATTCCCCAGAGTAGACCTGGTACTTTCCTCTCCAAGTTAGGCTCCTTAATAGGAGCATCCTATGTGTTCCTCAGTAACACAGATCACTGTCTTCTCCCAGAGTGCAGGCTGTTTTTGTTTTTGTTTTTTTTTGAGACGGAGTCTTGCTCTGTTGCTAGGCTTGAGTGCTGTGACACGATCTTGGCTCACTGCAACCTCCGACTCCCTGGTTCAAGTGATTCTCCTGAGTGCAGGATTTTCTAAGCACTCTCACGCATACTGGTCTTGCTTTTACAAATTCATGCTGCTTATTTTTGGGGAGATCAATCATATGTAGCCAGGTGCTATCTCAGTTTTTCTATTTTTTGATGTTTTTAAGAAATTTCTCATTAATTGTATCCATAAATTAACCAATAACCAATTAAACCCATGCTCTCTGTAGTCCCCAAAGCCTTGCAAAAATGAATGTGCTCAATATATTTTAAAAAATGAATTAGTTTTCTATAAATTTGAAATAATGGGTAGAAAAGGTTTTCTGAACAAAAAAATACATGACTAATTTACTTGGAGAATAACAAATATCAGAGAAAAGAAAAAATGAAGAGTGACCACATTTTATAAAGAATTTTGATGCCAATTACCACCTTGATCTGCTCTGACGGCTTTGGCAGACAGAACATGACAAAGAATTTGATTGACTTAACTTAAACAAAGGGGTTTATGAGAGGGAAGTGACAAAAAAGGATTTGTCTTTAAAGCCTCACTCTGCTATTTTGTGGATGAACTGCTGGGGGCGCCAGCGTGATTACTGAGATGGGTCATGAGCTTTAATATGGTCCAGGCAACAGAGAGGATGAACTGGACTGGGGTAGAGGTCATAAGAGAGATGAAAAGAGTTATGTTAACCTGACAGGGCCTGATGATCAGTTGGACATAGAGGGTAAGGGAAAAGGAGAAATTAAACAATGTTGTTTGGGTTCTTGATTTAAGCAATAACGTAGATTGTGGCTCCATGTAATGAGATAAAGTTGAGGAATATGGAATCAGAAGTTCTCTCTTGAAAGGTTACATTTGAAATACTTATCTTAAACACCTACGTGGAGATGTCAGGTAGATAGCTAAATATTCATCTGGTTGATCAACTTAGACTTTAACTTATCCTATACAGCTGGTAGAAAAATACGCTTTCATATAATTTTCTGAATTTTTCTCCAAGATGATGTGGCAGTTACTAAGTTCCAAACTGACCTGCCATATGCCTTCCAATGCTTAATGTAGGGATCTACAACTACTACTTCGTTGCCAGTTGGTTTTCTGTGAGGTTCTCAGAACTGAGGCATGGTGTGGGTGTTAAAGCGGCCGGCCCTGAAGAGCTGGATGAAGGTGAGAGATGTTCTCCTTTCCATGTGCGCTCCTTTCAGCTACGCACGTGCCAGAGGCAGCTGTCTCCTGGCTCCATGATTCTTTCCCAGCACCTCTAGAACCAGTCTCATTGTGCAGCCCTCTTCCCTCCATGCACACCAGAAGCAGCCAGCCAGGATTCTCTCTTCTGAGCTGCTGAGGTTCTTGAATTAGCTGAGAGACACCAAGTCAGGGTCTTGGTTCCATCATTACACAGGCTTTCTCCTCTTTTATTCCAGTCCTGGGGTAAAATATGCTTCTTTGCAATCTCTAAATCTGTATTACAGCCTGTCTTTCTCCTTTTTCAGTTCTCAGTAACTGTGTAACCAATTAACAACGTTCCACAGATAAAGCAAGGTAGAGAGAAAGTGTCAGGCACTTTATTTAACCAGAAAAGCTTAAAACACTCCAACACACACAAATATGATGCTCCTCCTCCATTAAAACTATATAAAACAAAGATTTTTACCTTAGGACAATATGTTCTGCCTCTCTTCAACAAAGTATAAACAGATCCATTTAAAAGTAGTAATAACCTCAGAAAAACAAAAGCCAAGTCTCAATAATAAGTACTTACTTCTTCTAATGCTAAATACAACATGATACGATTTGTGATTTTATTAATAGTAATTAATAGTAATCTTAATAGGCATGATAAACTTTTGAAAGATTTATATGATTCACAACTCTGGCTACATACTAGCATTAGTAGGGCCACATCATTTTATAGATTAAAAAAACCCTCCAAAGTTGATTGTTATTTCAGATGGATATTATTAGATGATATGGTTGGGGTGGAAGGTGGGACATATAAATACCAACTGGGAGTTTAACAGAGCCTTGTTCTACAAGAGAAGATAATAAATAGGAACCTGAGTTGGGCATGGTGGCTCACGCCTGTAATTCTAGCACTTTGGGAGGCCAGGGTGGGTAGATCACTTGAGGTCAGGAGTTTGAGGCTTGCCTGACCAACATGGTGAAACCCTATCTCTACTAAAAATACAAAATTAGCTGGGCATAGTGGTGCACGCCTGTAATCCTAGCTACTTGGGAGGCTGAGGAAGGAAAATCGCTTGAACCCGGGAGGTGTAGGTTGCAGTGAGCTGACATTGTGCCACTGCACTCCAGCCTAAGCAACAAGAGTGAAACTCCATCTCAAAAAAAAAAGGAACCTGAAAATTATGACTATCTAAAAATCTCTTAGTTTTGAGAGGTGGGACAGACAGGCAAAAACTAAGAAAAGTATACCTACTGTGGTGAGAGTGGTGAGGAGGGGGGCTTAGAGGTGGGCAGGCAGAACCTAAAAGATGTCGTAATGATTGCCTGACAGAAAGTTCTGAAAGTGAAAATAAATTAAACTCATACATATTCAGAATGAGCACTAAGATAGAAAGGTAAAGTAAGTTAAATGACGTGTAACTGGGACTATGATGGGAGTTTGCACAGGCTGCGGTGGAAGACCAAATGAAAAGACCTGGGGAAATAATCACAACAGCTTTAAGAATCTTATGATAATTACAGATTCCTTCTCTAGAAAACACACATGAGTAATGCAGCTGAACCTTTCAACAATATGGGCTTGAACCATGCAGGTCCACTTTTATATGGAAATTTTTCTGCCTCTGCCAGCCCTGAAACAGTAAGACCAACCCCTCCTCCTCCTCCGCTTACTCAGTATGATGATGATGAGGATAAAGAACTTTATGAGGCTGGGCACGGTGGCTCATGCCTGTAATCCCAGCACTTTCGGAGGCCGAGGAGGGCAGATCACAAGGTCAGGAGATCGAGACCATCCTGGCTAATACGGTGAAACCCCGTCTCTACTAAAAAAATACAAAAAATTAGCCGGGTGTGGTGGCGGGTGCCTGTAGTCCCAGCTACTCAGGAGGCTGAGGCAGGAGAATGGCGTGAACTCAGGAGGCAGAGCTTGCAGTGAGCTGAGATCGCACCACTGTACTCCAGCCTGGGCAACAGAGCGAGACTCTGTCTCAAAAAAAAAAAAAAAGAAGAAGAAGAAGAAAAAAAGAACTTTATGATGATCCACTTCTGCTTCAATAGCAAATATATTCTCTCTTCCGATTTTCTTAGTAACATTTTCTTTTCTGTAGCTTATTTTAAGAATATAGTATATAATATACCTAACATACAAAATATGTGTTGATCAATGGTTACCAGTAATGCTTCCAGTCAACAGCAGGCTAATTTTGGGGAGTCAAAATTAGACGTGGATTTTCAACTGCACGTGGGAGTGGTTCCCCTAACCCCTACTATATAGGTTCAAGAGTCAACTGTGTAAGCAAAAACTGTTGCATACAATTTTAGGGAGTTAACTGTGAGTATTAAGCTTACCCCTGAAGATCTGTGATGAAACTGTTAATTCACTCCAACTCCTCTTGCAAGACTTCCAAGGTAATGCTGTGTAATGTATTCATCACAGTAATGAAGTACTTTTCAAAGTGACTCTGACTCCTCAAAGTAAATGCTTTTCACCAGGAGATATTCATGAGATTTCCAAGCTATCAAGCACAATCTTGACAGCCTCACAGAAGAGTAGAGGTAGAAAACTACTTGGCATTTAAAGCAATTTTATGTCACGGCTGCTACTTTTACTTATACCCAAACTATTTTCAGATGTAGTCATGGTGGTAACACCAGAGGTAATTAATTTTGGTTGCTGCCCATCTTAACTTCTTTTTCTTTGTTGTTTCATCAGATGTCTAATGATATCTTCAACATAAATTACTGACTAAAATCTTGAACCTCAGAGTTAGGCTAAGCTAGAATAAAGGTAAGGAAGAAGTATAGGCTACCACCTACTACTTGTGACTGGTGCCTGAAAAGGGAGATGTCTTGTGGAACTGGAGCCCTCAACCTGTAGGACCTAACGCTATCTCCAGGTGGACAGTGTCAAGAGGATTAAATTAGAGGACACCCAGCTGGTGTCTGCTGAGGAATCTGGTGTCAGAACCAACGGGTTGCTGGTGGTGGGGAGAAATCCCTACACATTTTGATGACCACAGACTACAGAAGTACTCGGTGTCATGAGAGTATAGTAGGAGAAACTGATTCTGTGTTTTCCTATATCCTTATACACACAGATATGCAAGCACTGGTATTTTTCTAACATAAGAGTTTTCATAACAAATGGAATCAGGAATCAATGAATTAGATAACATTCACACTGGCTGGCCATTATTGGTTAAAATTTGATTGATGCCCCTGTCCTTCAACATAAGCAGCTTTTTTTTTTTTGAGACAGAGTCTTGCTCTATTGCCCAGGCTGGAATGCAGTGGTGCAATCTCAGCTCACTGCAAGCTCTGCCTCCCGGGTTCACACCCTTCTTCCTGCCTCAGCCTCCCGAGTAGCTGGGACTACAGGCACCCGCCACCATGACTGGCTAATTTTTTGTATTTTTAGTAGAGACAGGGTTTCACCGTGTTAGCTAGGATGGTTTTGATCTCCTGACCTCATGATCTGCCCGCCTTGGGCTCCCAAAGTGCTGGGATTACAGGCTTCAGCCACCGCACCCAGCCATAAGCAGCTATTTGTTGAGGTGGCTGGTGCTTTAAGTATTTTGTACAAATATTTAAGAAACAGTTTGTTAGTGGTGAAAAAAAGGCAACTGCTCTGGGACCAGAGTTAGAAGTAATTCAACTCTGGATTTACCCTGTTAGAATTCAGTTTTATAGTAATAGCCATACAGCTTCCCCCCAAATCTTTGATTACTGAAATTCCTAAAGGAGAAAGCAGCTTTGTTTCTATGTGCTATGGTTCAAATGTCCCCTCCAAAACTCATGTTGAAAATCCTCAACGTGGATCATGAGAGCTCTGCCATCAGTCCCTCAATTGATTAGTGGATTAACGGATTATTACAGGAGGAGAACTGGTGGCTTCATAAGGTGAGGAAGGCAGACCTGAGCGAACACATTAGCTCACTTACCTGCTTACCATGTAGTGCCTGCGCTGCCTCAGGACACTACAGAGTCTCCACCAGCAGGAAGGCTCTCACCAGATGCTGCCCTTTGACCTTGGACTTCCCAGCGCCCATAACTAAGAAATAAATTCCTTTTCTTTATTAATTACCAGTTTCAGGTATTGTTACAAGGAACAGAAATCAAACTAAGACACTGTGAGTTTGAAACTCTCCTAATTTCCCATGGAAGAACTTTTAATGGATTTGACTGCATGGTATTAGGACTACACCTCTTCACTTATTGAAGAACAGATTGCATAGTTTAACTCTGAAAAGTATACAATTAGGTTCCTGGTATATATAATGTTAAGAAATATTTGTTCAACAAATACAAACAGATGCTTAAAACACCTGTTAAAACAGTAGTGTGTTAGATTGTAAAAGAAGGTAATTTTTTCTTTAAGAGGTAGAGAATAACAAAGTGAAACATTACTACAACTGCATATCAATACATGTTCATTTAAAAAAACCACAGACAAGTAAAGAACACCATGTAGCATGTTTTTGTTTTGCTTGTTTTTTTGAGACAGGTTCTCACTGTGTCGCCCAGGCTGGCGTGCAGTGGCACGATCTCGGCTCACTGCAACCTCCACCTCCCGGGTTCAAATGATTATTGTGCCTCAGCTTTCGGAGTAGCTGGGATTACAGGTGTGTGTCACCACACCCAACTAATTTTTTGTATTTTTCGTAGAGATGGGGATTTACTACGCTGCCCAGGCTGGTATCAAACTCCTGGCTTCAAGAGATACACCCGCCTCAGCCTCCCAAAATGCTGGGATTACAGGCGTGAGCCACCATGCCCAGTGTAGTGTTTTCAGGAAGTAAGGTTTCCAGCTGCTGGTCTTTTACGGAGTCTTAAGTTATTCACAGCACTGGAGTGCAGGAGAACACTTTCTCTGGGATGTTCCCAAGTCTTTTCCTACTCTTTCCCGTCCACTTCCTGCATATCCCTTTCAGGACTGCTAAGGAAAATGAGACATTGGCTCTGCTCAAATTTAATCATCTCCAACCTCAAGTCCCCCCTCAACTTCTCTGGCCTCTCCTCCCACATTTCCCTGGTCAAATCTTCTTCGCTCGGCACTCACGCTCTTTCCTGCTGCCCTGGGGAGACATGCCTTCCGCCATGATTGTAAGTTTCCTAAGGCCTCCGCAGTCATGTGGAACTATGAGTCAATTAAACCTCTTTTCTTTATAAATTACCCAGTCAGCAACCATATTCTATAATTTCAGCGAATACAGCACTATCCATCCAGTTACACAAGTTAGAATTCTGGAGTTACAAACGACACCTTCTAGTCAATCACCATTCACCACATCCTGTCCATATTACCTCTTAAATAACTGCTTATTTCACTCAGTTCTAACTCAACTCTCACCCTCTGGGTCTCCTTTCACACATCCACTCTGGCCCATTAAAATGTTCTCTTACCTCCTAGCCAGAGTGATACTGACAAAATGAAAATAAACCTGGCTCACTTCTTACAACTCTTCAGTAGTGCCCAGTGCTCTTCAGATAAGATCAATATCCTTAAACATGCTAGGTCTACTCACTGGGTACCTTACCTCCATCTTTCTCTCTCTGCACTTTGGCCACACATACCTTCTCTTTCAGTTCCTTATCAAACTGACCATGTTCTCTTACAATCTTTTAAAAAACAGCTTTACTGCCATAATTTATATACCACAATATTTACCTGCTTAAAGTATAAAATTTAATAGTTTTGGGTATGCTTACATATGTATATGACCATCACACATATATAGATATTAACCAATTTAGAGCAGAGCAACCTAATGAGGTGATTTTAAAAATGAGGCAAAAAGGGGTAAGCGACTTGTGGAAGATGTTACATGAATGTGTTTTTAGGTTCCATTTTCACTATGAAAAGCAAACAACAAGTGCTTTGTTAAGGGACTAATATTCAATCATTAATTCAACAAACACTGCTCACTTTCTATGTATGTACAAGGCAGTGAGGGAGAGATACTAAGATGAAACAGACTTCATGCATGTCACTGAAATGCCCAATCAGGGGCAAGGGGATAAACAAACAAATAAACAAAAATTCAGTTCTAATAATTCTATATTATCACAGACAATGCATTCTACTATAATACTAGTACAGAATACAAATCATGGAGGTATTTCTGGAGATTGCCAAAATACACGATGTAAACAAAGAGTGTTCTGAAAATTGCGAGTTATTTAATATGTGTGGGTGTAAGTGTAAAGGAGCAACGACACAAAACAAAGTTGGAAAGGTAGGCACATGTTAGATGAAGATAAGCTATGAATGCCATGCATTTTTACCATGGGGTGATAGAAAGCCACTGAAAACCTAAAACAAGGAGTGTGATGACATTTCTATATATTAAAAAGATAGTTCTGGCCTCAAGGAGAAAATGGATAGGAGGGAGCACCACCAGTAACAGACCTATTCCATCTGTGACAAAAGAAAAGATATGTGCTATTTGGAGGTAGAATCAGACAGAACTTGGTGATGATATAGATGGGAAGGAGTCAGGGCAGGAGAGAAAAAGGTGGAAGGAAGGTGGGTGAATCCTAGGCAACAAGCATCATTCTACAGAGAAAAGAAGGGAAGAACTGCGATACGGGGAGGGCAAGGAAGAATGTGATTTTAGTTTTCAAAATGTTATGTATGAGATGCCTATGTGGCATCCAGATGGAGGTGTTGAATGCCTGGTTGATTTGGAATTCCAGATTAGGAGCACATTGAAAAATAATCACTACTGCAGTGGTAACTGGAGGCATGGTTACAGAAGAGACTGTCCAGGAAGAACAAATTGGAAATGAGATAGTTTAATTCTAGTGAGAGCATGACACTTCTGAAGAGCAGACATTAAGTGATCAAAAAAGCAATTAAGAAAACAGTAATTTTGTTCTATTCTCATTTAACATTACGAAATCTAAGTCTCTGTATATGATGAAGTCTTGTTTTCCAGCCTTGTAAATGGCAGTTTTTCATTAGAAGTTTGTGACATGAATTTCTTTTGTCAGTCGTTCAATGCTTTAACAGAAACATTCCCAGGTATGTTATAATACCACAAATGCTAAATTAAAAATCAAAGTATTTTTATTTAAATTGACAGAAGTAAGCTAATTCCTAAACTAGCGAACTTTCTCAGAAATATATTCTACAAAGAAGGTTACTAAAAATAAGCTGAGGCTATGTCAGTTTAAAGGCATAACTAAAAATACTTTGATAAATACCTTTATATTTTATTTATACCTTAAACATTAAGTTTTTCTCCACAAAGGTTTTAAAGGTTAAGAAAATTAAAACACATCTACTTATTTATATAATTTGGCAATATGGTTTCAGAGTTAATTCCCATAAAGGAGCCTTGTGATGAATAAGCAGGATAATTTAATAGTCACTTTCAAATTTTTCAAAATACGGTTATTAAAAATACAAACAAAAATCAAGCTATAATGGGCTACCAAAAGCTTACCTGAAATAATCTTAATACTAAGATGCTTATTTGAATCATTTAATATACTATTAAAATGTCACAATGGTAACTATCTTAATTTTACTTATAAATATCAAAACACTAAAACATTTGAAATGTAAAGAAAAATTAAATATGAGTTAAAATATAAGCAAATTAAATATAGTAAGGGACATGGGATTTTTGAATCATTTAATATACTATTAAAATGTCACAATGGTTACTATCCTAATTTTACTTATAAATATCAAAACACTAAAACATTTGAAATGTGGTAAAGAAAAATTAAATATGAGTTAAAATACAGGCACATTAAATATAATAAGGGACGTGATTTTCTTAACGTTTTTACTAATTCAAGTTCAATGTACACTAATATAAAGTGAATGATTACAAATACTTTGCCTATGTATAAGGAACATGATGCTACTTACCCACCATCAGAAGGGCATGCAAACAAATTAAAGGGATGTATAAAAATAATTGAACTAAAGAAAATATACTGAGAAATCACTCGCCTATTTTTCTAATAAATGACCATTATTTAAAAATATGTATTGAAATTAATTTTACAGTATCTGTGTAGAGTATCATACATTTAACGAAGAAATAAAAAAAAAAAAACCCAAACACTGCATTATCCCAACCAATGAGAAGTGTATGGGATATAAATATTAATATTTTATATAATTATATAAAATATATAATTATATATTTAATCATAAAATAGTTTACATTAATATTAAAATTAACAGGTACAAGCAATTATAAAATGTAATAAACTAAACATGCAAATTCTGAGGGTGCATGGAATACAAAGATAAAGTAAAAGGACTTCCTTTAAAAATGCAAAAGTATTTCCTGGGGATAAATATTTAATTTAATAAATATTTCCTAAGCCCTATTATTCTATGCCCAGGGTCCCTTTTTTTTTTTAATATTTGCAACACCTAAAATTTAGAATTACAAGATGTCTAAATCTTTTGTCAACCTGAACAAAACCTTGTGTTGAAAGAAGTGGTTCCTCAATGAATCCTTACAAGAATCAAGAGGAGGGTGTTATTCATACAGAGTCTCCTTTTGGGAAAGCTTGTTCACAGTTACCAGAAACAAGACATATTTTTTATCACCAAGAAGCCCGATCAAACCAAACCTCCAAGTTTAAGTAAAAGCTCTCTGTTGTGTTTAAGAAGCCAGAGTCACTGCCAGGCAACATTACAGCTGGGCAGACAGTAAGCAAAGCTTTATATAGCTGCTCAATGATTTAGATAATTATGGTATGATGTTGAGGGAAGTCTTAAAACCTGTACCTTGGCAAACTTCTTAATCTGTCTTATGGACTGGCACCCAAATAGATGGTACTTTTAATTATTTGTGAAAATTCTAGTTAGGACAATGTGCCTATTGTCCTAAGGCAGAATAAGCCACACACCTAAAACATGGAGATAGAATATAAAAATTATGACCCTGATATAGAAGTGGATTTTACTCAGAATTGTCCCTCTTCACAAGAAAGAAAATCAGCACATTTAAATTTCCGCAGTGCTTTTCTCCACCGTCATTTTTCCCAAAGCAGCATACACCCATGAGACTACCTTATACGCAGCACACAAAGGTGATGGCTGTGATTCCAAGGAGCTGTGCAGAAATTACAGAGATCTCTCGTAAGGACTACAGAGGTCTTTGTATTCTACACTTAAATGAGATTTTAGGATATTATCTGTCAATGAGTCAAGTTTTATTAATGGTTCAACAGTTATCTTAGAGCTATAGGATTTTAATCAGATTACACTGATGTGTGATTACACACTGACCAGTAAAGATTAATATATAAACAAATAAAACTGTACTTTAAAAAATATTTTACTCTTTCTCACCTGAACTGAACAACTGTTCTCTCCCCCAAAATACCCACATTTCCCTGGTGAAACATTTTTGAAAGACACATCCACATTTTCAGGCCACTAGGGTTAGCAACAACCAAATTATTATTTGCTTTATGAAACTGTACCTTAGTGGCTTGACAATGTTAAGACCTCCAAAAAGACCTTGTTTATTTTGTTAAAAGTATTTTACAGTCTCGAAATTTCTGGCATAAACTGTACTTTGGGTGTTTTTCTGAAGGGCAGACACAAACCACCAATGTAAGAACTACTGTTACTGGTATCTTGAGGATGAGTGAGGTCACACAAAGTGTAAGTGATGTTCATCACCTTAAACATGTGCAGGAACATTTTCTCACTAAAAAGTCACTACACCAAAATTTAATTCTTTTGAGAGACAGGGGAGAGCTGAAGCTCTCTCTGAAAGTACAGTTGTCCCTCATTATCTGCGAGGAATTGGTTCCAGAACAACAAAATCTACAGATACCAAAAATCCATGAATGCTCAAGTCCATGATATAAAATGGCATAGTATTTGTATATAACCTACGCACATGCTCCAGTCTACTTTAAATCATCTCTAGATTACTTGTAATACCTAATGCAATGCCCACATATCACTTCATTCATGTGGATTCAATGTAGTGCTTGAAGGATGAAAATTTAAGTTTTGCTCTCTTTGTAACTGTGGAATTTCCTCATTGATTGAATCCATGGGTGCGGAACCCATGTATATGCAGGTTGTATTTACATGCAACCTGAATAATCCAGTTTATAAACCTAAGTATCTTATTTATTTTCCAAAAGGGCTTTAAATGTTCTTACTTTGCGAGAAAAACTATGACAAAGGAAAAAATACATATGTATTACATGCAGTGAGTAAAATTAAAGTCAGTATCTGGCTAATGTTTGTTAAAGCAAAACAAAGAATCAGTGTAATAGCATTATCTGAAAATATATTTAAATTAAGATGGGAAATTTACGTCTAGAGTTGTCACTTTTTTCCTCTAGAGACCTGGAACAAAATGTCTTTCCTCAAATGTGCTTATTGTACCACATTTAGTGAAAAAACAAGCCTGAACAAGCTGATCGCCTGCATGGGAACATGGATCAACTCATTCTCATTAAGAATTTAAGAAGCTATCAGCCTTCTATACAGTTTTGCCTATATGAGAGAAAGCAACGACTGGCTTCTTTCAAACCTATAATTTATGAGTTTATTCAAACCCGCCAAAATGCTTTAAGTAAACGCCTCTCACATTTGAAAATTCCCATGGCAACTAATTTAGGTTGGCAGACAGGCAGTCCCAAATTCAATCCTTTTATCCTGCAGCTAAACCATTACAATGGTAATTCTGCTCTGACACTCTGAAGAGACTGCTAATTACCACACTCTGGGTCCCCAGACAGATTTCTCATTCAGATTAAAACAGCTGTGCAAGGTAGAAACCAGTAACAACACCTTTCTTTACATGAGAGATGTTCTTTCCCATTACAGCTCTATCAAGGAGCCAGTACATTACCTCTAGATGTCTTTTAATATATCTTTTAATACCTCTCCTTCTCTCCCAATAAAATGAAAAGGAGGCCAACAATACCACAAATTTCAATTATCAATATCTGATCAAGAACTAAATAAATGCAGTACCATCAAATTTGGTTAAAGAACTAAATCAAAGATAAAATTAGTATATCCCTATAGTCATGATGTCTGTTACCTTCTCATTCATTAACTCTTAACATTTGCAGGTTATAATTAATACTCAGCTAATTATGACTCAAATGCATATGGCAGACAGAAAAGAACCTTTGGGAAACATGAAGTGCAAACTTTTAAAAAGTGCATTTTGTGACAGATGCCTTTCTATTATCCTAAATTTCTATAGTATGTAGTGTTATTTGAAAATGAATTAAAATTACTTTTGATGAATACTTTCAAATGTCATAATATTCCTGACAACTTCAAATTTCAAAACCCACAGGTGGAAATCTGTCTTCATCTATTAGATCATTTACTTTTACAGTACTGACCACCATGTATATAAAGAGATCAGCTATATGTTAAAAACTGATCTGTATTCAAGCTCTCAAATACCTAAAAAGTAAACATACAGAGAAAACAAGCACACAATTTTACTCACCATAAAGAAGAAGACCTGTTATTTCAACACTTTATGAAATGTCTAGGTCTGCAGGCATATTGTGTGCAAAAGTCTATTTTAAATTACGAGACAACATCAATGAACTTCAGTTGCCTGAAATCACTTAATTTCTGTAATACAGGTAAACTGCTCCTCAGCCTAGCCCTTTCAGATTAGTATCCTATCTCCCCAGTGGAAATCTTTTACCTCCCCACTTCCTATTAAAACTGTGGGAAAGTTATAGTGAAAATAAGATCCAGGATCTCTCATCTCTATTTTCTCAATTTTAATATCAGCATAATCCAGCATAATATTCCTCCAATTTTGCCATTCTTTTTTTTTTTTTTTTGAGACGGAGTCTCACTCGGTTACCCAGGCTGGAGTGCAGTGGCAGGATCTCAGCTCACTGCAAGCTCTGCCTCCCGGGTTCATGCCATTCTCCTGCTTCAGCCTCCTGAGTAGCTGGGACTACAGGTGCCTGCCACATGCCTGGCTAATTTTTTGTATTTTTAGTAGAGATGGGGTTTCACCATGTTAGCCAGGATGGTCTTGATCTCCTGACCTTGTGATCCACCTGCCTCGGCCTCCCAAAGTGCTGGATTACAGGCGTGAGCCACCGTGCCCAGTCCCTTCTTGTGCTTTTAGGTCTCTTCTGAGAAGATCACAAAAGATAATACAATATGTATCCATACAAAGTCTTGACTAAGAAATATCATGTATTACTTTCCAACTAGATGAATGAGGATTAATGGAAGGAGGAAAGATGGTATCTGATACCTGAGAAACATTCCCATAATGTGTGCTCATGTGTGGAGAGACAGTTTTATACATATTATTTTTTGTAATGTTATATAAATAATTATGTAATTTTTGGGGGGCTACTATTCCTTGTAAATAAAAGCCTATATTGACAAGATGACGACTAGCAAACAGGGTACATTTTGTAGGGAGGGAACAGAAGTACTCTCTTTTGGTATGGTGCCTCTTGGGATCACAAATTGAACTTGCAAATGACATGCAGTTGTAAGTAACCAGTCCATACATGGTTAAACACATAAAATGCAAAAAGAGGAAGAAGGAACGTGTATGTGCCTTGCATGTCCACATAATTAAAACAATAATTATTACCTTTACAAAGTCTCTCTAAGGCAAGTAGGCCATACTGTTTAGTACTATCTTTACAGAAAACACGCTGCATAAAATAACTGGTATTTGGGGAGAAAAAAATAAAGACCTCAAAATTAAAGCAACGAAAAAGTTAATACCATATGAAATGAAAGAGTAAAACTTTTTAATGATGCCAAACCATGTTCATACAGGTTGTATAAGCTATAATAGACGGATTACATACATAGATATGCATGCAGTACGTGTACACCAGATTATTTTGCCCTTTCAGTGCCATCAAGAAGAATACACTGGTGTGTATATCTTTACAATGAATGAATGGATATTTTTGCACACCTTTCAGAAACTGACAAAACTAGAGAAAAGGAAAAAAAAAAAGGGTAGACACGGGAGAAGATCTGAGTGTTTTCAACTATCTTCATCTATAAACGATACAGAATATATAACCGACTACTGAAGAATACACATTCTTTTAAGTGTACGTGAAACATTCATCAAAATAGACCATATGCTGGGCTATCAAAAAGTTATTATTAGATTAAAAAAAGACTACCATCTTACCACATACATACTGAGCATAACAAATTAGAAATCTACAACAATATGATAAATAGAAAAGTCTCAAATATTTGGAAACATTTGGAAATAAAACAGATCAAAGAAGAAATTACAAAGAAAACTGGAAAAAACTTTTACACTGAATGATAATGAAAATACAGCATAATATTTGTTGGATATAGCTAAAGCATTACTCAGAGAGGAATGTATATCCTTAAAAGAACAGTCTCACAAGTATAAAAGACAGGTCTCAAATCACTGATCTTCTACCTTTAAGATGCCCCCAAGTAAAATTAAACCTTAGTAGAACAAAGATGTAAAAGCGGATATCAATAAAACAGGGAAAACATGAGAAAAATCAACAAAACCAAAAGCTGATACTTACAAAAAGGTTGATAAAACTGATAAAACTCTAGAACCAGATTGAATCAAGAAGGGAAAAAAAAGTAGATTATTTGAAGTCAACCAATTTAGACCAGATAAAAACCTACATATAACTAGAGAAACAACTCTTGCCCAGTTATTGAATGTTTTGTCACCAGGAAACAAAAGGGATTAAAGTAAACTATCAAAATCAAAGAAACACCTGAAACTAAACTGGTGTCATTTTCAGAGTAAACATGTTCTCCAGGTAAAATATTATTTGACTCTACTAATAAATGGTGTATGATTATCTCAAAACCCTTATTACTTTTGCAGTATAATTACAATACTGAACTGTTCTCTGAAAAGAAACAAGTATAATTGCCCTTATAATGTTCAAGCTTCTCTGGGTTTTTGCACACTTGTTGGTAAAAAAGCAAAGAAAAGTCTACCATACTGTTTTGAAACCCAAATATGAATTGAAAAGACTTGAACTGATTTATTAAACATTTAGTTACATGTAAAGTTATGCAAATTGATGAAACACTAAAATCTTCAAAATTGTTTTAAAAATTAGAACTGCATCACAAAGAGAAGGAAGTACAATCTTTAATCAGATTTATCAGCCTTTTCAGCAGATGGAAAAATACAAAATATTTATTACATTTCCTTATGAAAGTTTATATTAAGCAAAAAGTCTACACCTCTCTACTCTCCACCCCGCTAGGACCCTCAAGCCTGGACTAGATGTTTTCTGCTATATAACACCTAACAAAATGGGCAAAAAACCATTAAAATACACAAAACTCTTTGTCTTTCTAAAAAAAGAACTTACTCTATCTTTCCAAAAAAGAACTTACTCATTCTTTGTATGATAATGTAAATGGAATATTTCCCATTAAAAAAAAAAGTTCAAGGTGTGAACATTAAAGATAAAAATAAAGTTCTTATGTTACAAAAGTATCTCATGCTACATAAGTACCACAAAGCTCCTTAATATAAAAACTGACATAAATAACAAATAGTTGTGAGAACCAAGAGATTTTACTCACATTTTTTAAATTAAAGGGCTTAAAAAAAAAATCTATTAAAAAAAGCAAAGATCAAAGTTTGATAATACCCACGGTTTGAGAGTGTGTTGAGAAATAGGCATTTTCGTGCAATACTGGCAGGACAGTAAATTGGTACAAACTTTCTGGAAGACAACTTAGAAATTTTAACATGAACAAAATAATAAAATTTAAAATGCACTTACCCTTTAACCTAGTAATTCTACTTCAAGAGACTTATCCTTCAAGTACATATGCACAAGTTAATTAACTCTGACAAACTGATGCAGCATCTCTTCCACTGAAGAGAAGGGAAACGTTCACTACTGGACATTCTGCCGCTGCCTATTTAGGAAGGTGCCTGTAGTGGTAATAAACAGGTCAAAGGAACTACCATGAGGTTGAGTGACTGAGGTGGAGTGGAAGATAATGATCACTGGAGGTGAAGCAATATAAAAGAACTGAGAGGCCAAAGTACTGGAAGGATTATTTATAAACACATTAAAATCTTTGGGGGGGAGGTGGAAATTTCGGTTCTTTTTCCTTTTGTGCCATTCTTTCTTGAACCCATGCCTGTGACACTTTTAACCCCACTGTTCTAAAAAAAAAAAAAAGCAAATTGACTGGCAAGGTCACCAATGACCACTACTTGCCAAATCCAATGGCTAATGATTTCCTGTTCCCACCTATAAGGTCTAAGCGTGACTTCCAGCTCTCCTCCAAATCCAGGAGCTCCCAGCTTTGCTCTCCCTTGCTGGATCCTCCTCCTCTTCCTGTTACATGGTGAAGTACCCCAGGCTTAGTCCTCAATTTTTCTTCTACACTTATATCCAATTTCTTAATGACACATCCAGTCTCATAGCTCAGAAAGCTTTTGATCTAGTGACAATTCTTAATTCTATATATTCTAGGTTCCACTTTCTCACCTAATTCCTGTTACAACCAAAAGCCCATTCAACATTTGCTATCAACTTTTACACTTCCAAATCTAATTTTTTGACTTTCTTCCCAAACCTGCTTCTGTAAAAGTGTAAATAAATGACAACTCCAATTGCTTGAAGTTATCACATATCATATCACACCAAGTCTGTCAAAATTCCTATCCGTTTTACCTTCAAAAAAAAATTCATGATCTGACTACTCAGCACCTTCAACACTACTGCAAGTCACTTTCATCTCTAACTCAACTGCAAAGACTTCCTTACTGGAATCTCTGCTTTCCCCACTGCCCTCAAAGTCTGTTCTAAGGCCAGCAGCTGGAATGATCCTTTGAAATGCAAATTACACTTTGTCCCTCCTTTCCTCAACTTCTTCTGATAAACAGCTTCTCATCTCAGACTAAAACCCAATCTCCTTACCAGGCCTACAGGCCTTGGATCTGCCAGTGCCTCCCGTCCCCACTGACTTCAACTCTCACTGCTCTTCAGACTGCTCATTAAGCTCCTCACTGGACCCCGATACTCTCTGAACATGCCTCAGGGCCACCGCACTTTTCAGTTAGGTTTTTTCTTAGATGTCACCTTCTCTAACTAGCCCATATAAAACAGTAGTTCCCTAATCTCAGTTCTCTATTCCCTTATTCTGCTTTATTTTTCCTCACAGCACTTTGTTACAACAGAATATTGCTTGTATTTGTTTTCCTCATTGTCAGTAATCCAACCCCAACCAGAAGGTAAACTTCAGGATGGCAGGCACTTTGCTGGTCAGCTTTTATTTATCACTGGTGTATCCTTCACAGCTGTCCCAGTGTCTAACCTACAGCAGGCATTCAATTAACATTTGCTGAATGAACTACAAAGGCCTGGAGGTGAGAAGACTGAAGGTTTAAGAAATTCCAATAAATATAGAACGACTCAAGCTGTGGTAGGGTGCGGAAGATGTGTACATGTGAGTGTGTGCTTCAGGCATAGCAAAAAGTAAAAAAAAAAGAAACCTGAAAGGTAAGCTATGGCAAATCACAAAGAAACTTGTAGGCCATGCTAAGGAGTTTTGTATTTTTTTCTCAGAGTAAGGAGGAATCACTAAAACATCTTTAAGCAGGGAAAGGTAATGACAGACTACAAAATAACGATGGGTTTGAGAGGCCACAGAAGAAGGAATACCAGTTGTGGGGTTCTGATACAGACATGGTCTGAAGCAGGTAAAGGCCATGGGGATGAGGGAAGGTAAGCAAATCTGAGACAGGAAGTAACCTGACTGAACTTGGTGTTTTTTCGGGACCATGGTAACAAGTTAGAAAGTCTAACCTGCCCAACAGAATACTGAAGGAACAAGAAAAGCATAACTGAGAATTCCAAAACAAAAGACCTGTAATTTCTGTTAATCCACAAGGTAACTGAGCATCTGCTATTCAAACTGTCAACAATACAAAATTATGAGCATCACTATTAAAGGTAAATTTCAAGATAAAATATCTGCCTTTGAAAATATTTAGGCAATGATAAACTAATGAGCCTTATGTTGCATTTTTATGGAAGTCAAAGCAACTTCTGTAAAAACAGTAACATTGAGTTGGCAAGGAACTGCTATTTCTGTACATTTTCTCTCCAACTTGAATTAACGTATTCATTTTATCATCAGCATTTGTAAAGAATACAATTGCAAAGCAGTATTAGACAACATCACACAGAAACAACAAACTTTTATAGAGCAAGTATGTGCTAGGTATTATGCTAAGTATTCTCCATGTATCATCTAATTTATCTTCACAAGAACTACAGGGGTTTATAATGCTCCAATCTTCTTTTTTCCCTGCTAAGAGGCAGGGTCTTATTCTGTCACCCAGGCTGGAGTACAGTGGTGCTATCATAGCTCAACTTCCTGGCCTCAGCAATCCTTCCACATTAGCCTCCCAAGTAGTTGGGACCACAGGCATGTGCCGCCAAGCCCAGCTACTTTGTAAATTTTTTTGTATAAAGGGGTCTTGCTACGTTGCCCAGGCTGGTCTCGAATTCCTAACCTCAAATGATCCTCCCACCACAGCCTCCCAAAGTGTTGGGATTACAGGCATGAGCAACCATGCCTGGCCATGTTCCAATCTCATAGATGAGACAATGAAGACGGTTAAAAGTCACAAAGCTGGGATTCAAAAACCAGGAAGTGAGTTCTCAAAAATACAATGTATTCTGTCTCCCATATTTATTTAAGTAAAAAACCAAATCGCTTGATGCTTCAGGAAAATTCAGTTATTTTATGCATTTCTATAGTGAAGATGAAGGAACTGATTTTACCTTATGACAAGATTCAATCATTTATTTTTCAGTTTACTAGGTTATTGCTATGTGCTGGGCACTATGCTAAACACTAGAAATAAAAATGGTAAGCAAGACAAGAGATTATAGGTGACTGGCTAAATAGAAAATTTTAAAGATACTAACAATACCCAGTTGATCCTCAAACAACAAGGGAGGGTTAGATTGTTAGGGACACAGACCGCATCAAAAATCCTTGTGTAACTTTCAGCTCTCCCCAAATGTAACTACTAATAGTCCACTGTTGTCTGGAAGCCTGACAGCTGATCAACATATATTTTGTATGTTTTGTATGTGTTATATACTGTATTCTTACAATAAAGTAAGTTACAGAAAAGAAGATGTTATTAAAGTGGGGTGTGGTTGCTCACACCTGTAATCCAAGCACTTTGGGAGCCAGAGGCAGGAGGATCACTTGAGCTCAGGAGTTTGAGACCAGCCTGGGCAACATAGGGAGACCCTCTCTCTAAAAAATAAAAAAAATAAATTAATTAAATTTAAAAAGAAAACGTTAAGAAAATCATAAGGAAGAGAAAATACATTTACTATTCATAAAATGGATCACCATAATGTCTTTATCTTTGTAGTCTTCGCACTGAAGAGGAGGAGGAGTTGTTAGTATTGTTATCAGTGGTAGAGGCAGAACAGGTCGGGAGGTGGAAGGGGAGGCAGGAGAGGCAGAAACACTTGATGTAAGTTTACAGAGATATATCATAATTTCTGCCTTTTATTTTTTTCATATCTCTAAAAGCATTTCTATACAATACCAATCCTTTTTCCACCATTTACTTTAGTTTCAATGCCCATATCACCCATGTCGTAAAAGCATCCAAAGCAGTCTTGTATAATTGGAACCCTTCTGCCAGACAGTCTAATGTCCACCTGTTTTCTGGTACTGTTTCCTCTATATCTTCCTCACTGTCTGGCACTGGTTAAGAAGCACTTATCTTCATCAAATCCTCTTCTGTTAATTCCTCTGGTGTGGCATCTATTAGCTCTTAAGATTTCTCCAAGATCCACATCTTAAAACCCTTCACCCACCACCTTTTCTGCCACATCCACAATCTCTTTCAGGACTTCCTTGACTGGCTCTGCACCAAATCCAGTGAAATCATGCGCCAACACTGGACACAATTTTGCTCCCCCCCAAGGAATTTATTGTTTCGACCTCGACGTCTTTCATGGCTTTTTCTGTAATAATAACGGTGTCTTCAATGATGCAATCCTTCCAGACATTCATGATGTTCTATATGGGTTCTCTTCCCTAGCAATCCTTTCCATAGAGTACGATGTGTAATGAGGCTCAAAGGTCCCTATGACCCCCTGACCTGGAAGCTGAATTAGAGATGTGTTTAGGGGCAAGTACACCACTTCGATGCCTTCACTGTTGAATTCATGAGGCTCTGGGTGGCCAGCAGAATTGTCCAAAATTCAAAAGAACTTTAAAAGGCAGCCCCTTACTGACAATAGTACGCTGACTTCGGGGACAAAGCATCGATCAAACCAAACTAGAAAAAGGGTTCTCATTGTCCAGGCCATCTTGCTGTACAATGGAAAGACTGGAAGCTGGTGTTTATCTTTTCAAGACTCAGGGATTAGTAGGTTTATAGATATGGGCAGTCCTGATCATAAACCTGATTTATATTTGCATAAAACAGTAGAGTTAGCCTATCTGTGCCTTAAATGCTGGTGCTTGCTTCTTTTCCTTACTAATAAATGTCCTTTATGGCATTTTCCCCTCCCAGAATAGGGTGCTTTCATCCGCATTAAAGACCTGTTCACACAGATGGACTTTCTCCTCAATGATTTTCTTAATGGCATCTGGGAACTCATCTGTTGTCTCTTGCTTAGCAGCTGTTTTTCCTGTTATCTTGACACTTTTTAAAGCCAAACCTTTTTCTTAAACTGTCAAACCATCCTTTGCTGGCAATAAATTCTCCAGCTTTAGATCTTTCACTTTCCTCTTGCTTTAAGTTGTCATATAATGACTTTGCTTTAACTCAAATAATATTAGAGTTTATAGGTATGCCTTTCTCATAGTAATCCTGCACCCACATAAAAGCTGCAACTTCAACAGGTGATAAACAGGTAATTTGCAAAAGGTGCAAGGTTTCTGTAACTGGTAGCATAGCTGCAGAGGTGGCTTCACCAATTTCCCGTAATGTCATGACTTATCTCTGTTTCTTGGAAGCACTTCCATTATCACTAGTGGAATTCCCATGGGTTTCCTGGTACTACTCAAGGTTTACAGTTCATACTAAACACGATGAAACATACTTAAGAACTGTGAGAGATCACTTTTTACCACAGTAACGCAATTTGCCAAAGACACGAAAAGCTCATTTGAGATGATGAGAGTCACAAAGCATTTAAAGTGAATACTCGCAACACTTGAGCTCACCATAATAGTAACAGGAGGCAGCTATGAAATTACTGCAGTAGTGCACTATGTATTACTATGTATTACAGTTAAGGTTTAATACTGAATCTTGACATCTGTTGACACTTCTCTTGACCATGAATGGCACCATGTACATTAAGTGTTTTCAAGTATAATGTTTGATACATTTTAACTTATGATTTTTTTTTTGCTATATTTTATGCTAGTAAATGAGAAAACAGGCTAGCATGTACATACATTTTTTGCATTATATCTAATTTTTCCAATTTTTTTCAACATTTCAGGCTACGTGGTTCATCTGTGCATTTTTTCAAATTGTTGCAAATCTCCAAAAAATTTTCCAATAGATTTTTTTTTTGAAAAAAATCCACTTCAAAAAGTGGACCTGCACAGTTCAAATCTGTGTAGTATATGCTATGATCAGGGGAAAAGTGTACTTTGGAAGAACATATGTTGTGGGTGGTTAAGATTGGTCTTTTCAGTCAACTAGCCTACCATGGTATTCTCATAAAAAGAACTTAAATCAAATTAAGATAATTTGATAATACTACTGAATACACTGATACTACTGAACACTGAATACTACTACTGAATACACACATCAAACTATGAAGATTAATCCTATAAATATTTCTAGCAAAAAAAGCAAAAGCAAATCAACCTCAAGATATGTATTCAAAAACAAACAATTTTTAAAACAAAAGGATCCTTAGGTCATTTACACTAACTAACTCCCTGGTTTTGTAAATATGGTAATAGATACAGAGAGGTCAGAACTAACTTTCTGAAAAACACAGCTTCTAACTCAGTGCTCTTTCCCAGTTTAATACCTTTTCAGAACTGAAGTGGCTTATAGAATGATCAGAATAAATCTAATAGGTCAGTAAAAGTTTCAATACTACACACTGATCTATTTGCTATATTACGTGAACTCATTTGCTTAGTATAAAATGAGCTAAATATTATTGGATTCACTTAGCAATAATAGTCAATGTTAAATAACTTTTTCTGATCATGACATTAATAGCCCAGTATACTTTCAAAAATCTCCTTTTCTGTACAGTTTTTCAATACCACACAATTAAGGAAAATGAGAAAGATTCCATGGTTTAATATTACACAAATATGGATTTTAGTTTATATTTAACCTGCTCATTTTTAAAAAATAAAATCTATCAACAGAATTTACACAAAACTTTTATTCCAAGGAATTAATTTCATCAAGTTAATGGGAAATGTTTATGATCTGTGAGTTTACTTGTTGAATAAACTATTAGGGTAATAAAGAATGGGCTATCTGGGAAACAAAAAGCAGCAGGTACCTTAACAAAATGCCAATACTTTTTGTTGGACACAATACTAACAGTATTCCTAGTTTTTTCTTTTTGTTTTTGGGACACGGTCTCACTCTGTCACCCAGGCTGGAGTGCAGTGGCGCGATCTCAGCTCACTGCAATTTCTGCCTCCCAGGCTCGATTCTCGTGCCTCAGCCTCCCAAGTAGCTGGGATTACAGGCGACTGCATATTGCCAACTAATTTTTTGTATTTTTAGTAGAGATGCGGTTTCACCATGTTGGCCAGGCTGGTCTTAAACTCCTGACCTCAGGTGATTCACCCGTCTCAGCCTCCCAAAGTGTTGGGATTACAGGCATGAGTCACCACGCCCAGTCCTAGTTTTTTCAATAGCAAATTAGGGTCCACATTTCCATATAGTTTTACTAATATAAGAAAAAAAAAATTAATGGCCCAGAAAACTAGTAATTTATTTTTCATTTCCCGTTAAAAAAAAAAAACAACAAAAACTCTAGTAGTAGTGCAATTATTATTTCTAAAAATATTAAAGGGTTAAGTAACAATAAGGAGCCAATCCAAGGAAGGGGGGCAGAGGGAAGAGATGGGGAAAGAGAAACCGGGAGGGAAGGAGAACTGAGAACACAAAAGCATCTGGATAATTTCTTATGAGATGTCACCCTCCAAAATCCCTTTTAATGTCTATCTAAGGACACCTAAATATGAACTTTACGTTTTTATTATCTTAGAAATATCAGTTAGGTGTTTTTAATTTTATGCTTAAATAAAATTTCTAACAACCAATAACCTATTCCTCATAAACATCACAATAACTTAAAATAAACTGACAAAAAAGGACAAGGCCCAAATCTAAGGTCTGGAAATTACTTACTGCAGGTACCAATAATTTCTTCACTTCTTCAACTGCTCTCTTCAATTTGATTTCTGCTCTGTTCTGAGCATCTTCCACAGTGATTAGTACATGTAAATCTTCATTTAGATGCTCCCAATTGGGCTTGCCTCTATTTTGCTCCTCCTAAAAAATTTACAGAGTACACAATTAAAATTTTTCTCTTTAAAGAGAGTACATCTTTCATAATAGTAACCTGTTGTCAATTATTTAAGCTGTGTTTGCATTATTTTGCTATGACGGCATTACAAGTCTTGGAATTATTTTCCTGGGTCCGCAAAGCTTGGTTGAATGTGATACTACTGGGTCAAATGATAATTAATTCAACAAGTATTTGCTGAGCACGTACTTTCTACCAGGCACAGAACCAAATGCTATAAGATCAGCCCCTAGCGTGCTCCTATGCACTAAGAAACATAGATCTGATACTGTCCTTACATTACCATGAAAAACACTTTGAGAAACATATCATTATTTCTACATTTTACTTATGAGTAAACAGAAGGTCATCAAGGTTAGAGAGGTTACTTCTCAATGTCACACAGCTAACAGGCTGTCAATTTAGGAGCTGAATCGAAGTTTTCATTCTCTAATTCAGTGATCTTTCCACTTCATTACAACTGCTTTTAATGATATTGGTTGTCTTCAGCATTAGAAAAGGTATTTTGCATATAGATGTTATTGTGTAAGATGACTGCCACTTGTTTTAAGTACTTCATACGGTAATTATGAAAATAGTTTTATCTACATTCCCATCAGACCATACTTTAAAATTAACTGTAAGGCTACTCTTTAATTATATCAAGTCATAAACACTAGTTTCATAGAGAATATCTGTATTTCATTTCCTTAATGTCTTCTAGTAAGAAATATCCCCATGTTGAAAACCTGGTCAAGATACAGGGAGGTTAAATAGAGTTGGTCAGAATTTCAGAATCACTGTTTTTAGAGAAAGTGTTTTTAAATAAAATGAGAATATAAATAGTATTACGTGGCATATATAAATGCACCTGGCACAGAGCAAGGTACCAGACAAACAATAAATATCTGCTGTTGTTGGACCTTTATTTTAGAAGTTACCATTTACCTAATTGCTAGATTCCAATAAAAGAAAATAAAGCAGGCATAATAAAACTGCTTTCTGCAACAATTCACACAGATTTTAACAGTAAATGCTTCTGCTTTATTTTTAATTAATACATCTTTAGGATGAAAATGTATCCACATATTTTAAGGGAATACAGAAAAAAAAATCAGACACAATCCTATGCTGGGCCGTCTATGTATTTCCAAAGAGTGAACTCTGAGTCAGCACAGTATTTTACAGGGGTACCATCCGTCCAACACTATGTGAACCACCAGCTCAGAATATCTGACTATTTCAACATAAGGTCACATTACATTCTTTTTGATGATGTCATATCTTTACAAAGCTAGGTTTTTAGCGGTTGCTGTAATAAAAATCAAGTCCATACAAAAATCCATGTGGAATAAGAAAAGAGGGTGGCAGTATAAAAATCTGATTCCAAAGTTTGAGAATTTAAACAGCACCCAAGAAAATACAAATGCTATTAGTAAAAATGTGGTTATTTACAAATAAAATGTATAGTCTGTTTCAATTCACTATTTTAAATATAAATACTAATTGTTCGTAAATATTTAATAAACAGAATTCTGAAATATTTCTTTTTGACTAGGGTACACCATGCAAACTAACGGGGAAACCAAGGAGTCAATGAATCAAGAAATTTGAAACCTCAGGGTTATCTGTATGGCAAGAAATAAAATGTGTATTAATATCTCTACTGTGGCAAGAAAAATTAAGTTTTTGGCCGGGCGCAGTGGCTCAAGCCTGTAATCCCAGCACTTTGGGAGGCCGAGACGGGCGGATCACGAGGTCAGGAGATCAAAACCATCCTGGCTAACACGGTGAAACCCCGTCTCTACTAAAAAAATACAAAAAACTAGCCGGGCGAGGTGGTGGGCGCCTGTAGTCCCAGCTACTCGGGAGGCTGAGGCAAGAGAATGGCGGGAACCCGGGAGGCGGAGCTTGCAGTGAGCTGAGACCCGGCCACTGCACTCCAGCCTGGGTGGCAGAGCCAGACTACATCTCAAAAAAAAAAAAAAAAAAGAAAAAAAGAAAAATTAGTTTTGTTATCCAGATTTCAATTGTTATGTTCAAGAATGCTAACAGTATTTTCTCACCAAAATTCGTATTTCTATTTATTTATTTATTTATTTATTTATTTATTTATTTATTTATTAATTAATTATCTTTTTTGGAGAGAGACCTACAAAAGCTACTAGTCTGGCATTATTTGGTGGGCCTAAAAGTGCACCTATTTGCCTAAATGCATATGTATGAGGGACTTCTGCTTCCAGGCAAGGTACAGTAACAGGAACCAGATTCATCTTCCTGCTGAAACAACCAAAAAACTGGCAAAACACATAAACAAGTTTCAAGCCACTGGACATCAGACAACTAAGGACAAATGATGCAAAGAGTTGGAAAAAACTGAGAGAAGTCTATGACTGCCCCCACTCACTGGCTTTGAGAGTCTCCAGACAACTCCATGAGGAGACTAAACAAGAGTCCAGGGAAACCGAGGCAGCCAGAGCTCACAGGGTCCTGGAAGAGCTGCCACTCAAATATTCAGCTGAACACTGATCATTGCATACTCAAGAGGAAATTCCAGAGGCCAGGGAAGGAACCACCCAAAAGGATTCCAGGTCAAAGTGCCTGGCTCTAGAAAAGAACAAGACTGAAAGACCTGAATGATACCCCGTGGGTAAGGTACACAGAAAGGTCTTGCCTCAGTGGTAGGAAATAACTAAACCTAATCTGAGCATTGTTCCAGTACAACTAAATACATTTTAAAAGTAAGACCAAATGCCTCAAATTATTTCCAACTAACTTAAATGTGTCCCAGGACAAAGCTCAAAGATATTTATAGGAATATAAAAATATCCATCCAACAAGGTAAAAGTCTGGCATACAATTAGAAATTAACAGGCATGCAAAGCAGCAAGAAAAATGCAATACATAATGAGACCGCCCCCCCCGCCAATCAAGCCACTCAAACCAATCTAGAAGTGATACAGATGTTATTACAGACAAAGACATTAAAAGCTCTATGTGTGTGTGTGTCAAACACTAATGCATATAAACACTAATACAATGAAAATGGAGGAACATTTATAATAAAATATATTTGAGAAAAGCTTAAGAATAAAAACTAAAATTGTGACTTGCCACAGAAACCTTTATACATGGAGAAAAGCCAGAGAATTTAAAAGGAATCATTATTTTCATGATAGAAACAAAGTTGCAGTATTTGCCATTTTGCTTTATTGCAGGAATACATTTTTAAGGTGTAAAACACCTTGGCCAATGCATACTCTTATTAACTCAACAACTTAAATGATAACTAAAAATATAAAAACAGGAGAAAGCTACATCTACCCTGTTGGCTTCAAACTAAACATTTTTGCTTACACTTTTAAAAACAATTGAAAGAGCAAAAACTTTCAAAGATGGAGAAATTAATGGAATTGTGTACTTCCACTCCCACCAAAAATTTTTCTATAACACTGTAGAGTTTAATATGTACAAACTCGGCCAGGCACGGTGGCTCATGCCTGTAATCCCAGCACTTTGCGGGGCCAAGGCAGGAGGAATGCTTGAGCCCAGGAGTTTAAGGCCAGCCTGGGAAACACAGTGAGACCCTGTGTCTATTATAAATAAATAAGATGTCCAAATTGCTAAGAAATAAGAAAATGGGAAAGGAAACCATTTAAAAATTAAGAATCTAGAAAGCAGATGGTTAAAAGTTAGCAGACTCTAGTTAAGGAACTTATTTCTTCGCAATCCCCCTAATCCACTCCCGCTCCAAAAATACTGAGGACATGGGCAGCAGTGAAAATCGGGGTGAGGGTGGGGCTGAGATTGCAGGACTAGATGAACTCTCATTGAAATAGTAGCTCAATCCCCATATCCCCTATCCACAAATGGCTATCAAGCACCCCCTAATTCCCAGCAACAGACCAGAAACTGATTCCAAAAGGAAGTAGAACACTCGCTGAAACTGCATTAGAAGAACAGTTGACAGGGTAACTTCCACACTGATGGCTGGGCTGGCTGGCCATCTCCCCTGCTCCACATACAGAGCAAGGGAACCCAGACCTACATCTTGGGGACAGGAGACTTGAACAACTGACCCTGGCTTCAGAGAGTTAAGAAAAAACACTACAATGCTGAAACAAGTAAAGAATGCTCTATTTAAAAATTCTGAATACAAATAGAAACTCCTGCAACCAAAAATATGAGAGAAAAGATGAAACACTTGATAGAAGGTTGGAAGACAAACTGAGGAACTCTCCCTCTAAGTAGCAAAAGACAGAGATTAAAAAAAAAACCCGTGCAGAACTGTGTAATAGTAGAGGACTAGTCCAAGAGGTTCAGAAACTGAAATGACAGATGTCCAACTACCAATATAAAGAAAAAGAAAGCAGACAGAGAAAAAACATCAATGTTATACATTTTACGCAAAACTGGGGGATCTGAGCTTCCAGATGAAAAGGACCCTGAGTTTTCACCACAAGGAATAAATGAAGTGGACACTTCAAAATCAAACAATGTAGCAACTGAAAATAAACACTAAAAGCACCTCTTTTCCATATCAGGCCTCAGAAAATCTTTCATCCATGCAAGTGTCACACAAAAAAAGGCTTTGAGGTCATGCTACCCAGAAGCCACATTTATTCTACTGTAGTCCATTCCAGCTCAAGAAGAGTTAAATTCCTTCAGTTAATTTGGAGCTTAGTAATTATTTAATACAAACACTATTTCTCCCTGTGATTTCATTCTGTTTCTTAAGCAGATTATAAAGGCAATCTGGGATTGGCAAATTTTATAGAGAAATCAATAAAACACACCCCAAAAGGTCCTCTTTCAGTCATAAAGTAAGTATAGATACAATTATAGGATGGTTATTTCTGAACTCAAAATATCCATAGTAACAATCCACTCGCAAAACCCATTTTCTCACTTTAATAAATAAATCAGGACACAGAAAACGTTGAAATAAGCAGACAGGAGAGATGACGATATGGACGCACACCAAAAATGCTTTATTTATCAGTAACTGTGTTCTATGAGGCATTTGTTTCTTTTTACAATTATGTTTCAAATAATCTTTCAGGGGTTAATAGCTGAGATACTGATGTGGAAACAAATAGCTCATGACTACTATAATGTCTGTTTTACAGTTACTAAAAAGCAGTATCATTTCATAATATATGTGCCACTAAATCTTCGGCAATATACAAGAACACAGTTTTGCATCAATATAATCCCAAATTTACATTTCCCAGCACAGTACTGTCCCGATTTCTGTACCTCCAAATTCAACTGCCAACTAGAAATGTGTACTTCAATCTCTAAAGCAGCCTGAACTCCACATATCCAAACTGGGGTTCATATCTCCCTGCTTCAAATCTGTCCACAATTACGTCTTAGCTATTACTCACCCTGAATGAATTTTCTGAATCAGCGTGGATTTTTAGAACTTGCGGCTTTATAGGAAATCTCTGAAACACAGTCATGGCTTACTTGTGCTTTAACAGAGACTGGCTGCTGCACATACATCCATTCATGTCTATCCACACTAACCTGAAGTGCTGTGTTCATTCACTTTCCATGACAGGCTCAGATTTGCTCCATGCTGTATATTGGCCATTCCCCAAACATGGATTTTGATACCCATAAGTTTATGGAAGCTATCACCTACATCTACAATGTCTCCTTTCTCCTTCTTTAATACTTAACTTTTCTTCTTTTTTTTTTTCTGTATCATATAGTAACTTAGTTATCTGTGCATTGTCTTTTTCTAGCTATTAGAAAGTCTGCTCCAAGTTGAATATCAGAATCATCTCATTGATTTTCATACTCGTGACAGTATGTACACATTGATTTTACACATATCTGGCTCTAAACAAGTATTTACCGAATTGAATAACTGAACTTTTATGATTGAAGAGCATCATTAAAATCAAATATCAAACTGTGCATGAATATGCTGCAGCTTTCCCATAGTGCTGTGCTGTACTCATGATTATTGCATCTGTTTAGATAATCCTTCATATATTCGCCCTTGCTCATGTATCTTGGTTTCTGGGACTGCTTCTTTCTTTCTCCTTGGTGACCAGCTGTAAATGACAATTTTTACTCTATTTCTTGTTCTCTTACTTCTAGTCAATTCTCTCAGATTTTCTACAATAATGCTTACGAGGTCCGGTTTTCACACCCCATCAAAGACTGCTTTTCTTTTACTCTAAAACCTCAATGCTACCTTGTTTCGACGTATCAGAAGAACAAGAAACAAGATGGGTCAAAAGTACTTTTTAAACTGCAAGACTCAAGTTCTATCTCAATATAACAGCAAAGTGACAGCAAAGGCAAATTACATACAAATACTATATGTATAAATATGTTCAGAGCTCAAAACCACTAACCTTCCATCTTTTTTTTATAATAATTTTTCAAAGCAAATTATTTTTTAATAAAATATGAAAATTAGGGTAATTTTATGTTCAGTCCATTGAAATCATCTAGGAAAGTCATTCAGCGGGCATTCAACAAATACTTATTAAATGAAGCACAAAGGAACAAGTTGCTAAATTCAAGTAATTTTATTGTGTTAAGCCAAATAATTTCCAATTTAAAAACAACAGGACTATAACATCTACCTCCTACAGACACAGTACTTATTGACTGTCAGGTCTGTCTTCCAATTTTCATACATTAATTACACGAATTTAATTGCTAATTACTTTATGACAAACTAAATTTATGTAACCCCAGTACTAGCCAAATAATACTATTCTGGCCCCACAATGACCAAAATGAGTGAGATTTCTCTGATATGAGCTAGTTTTAGCATGCAGAAACTGGACAAGATCAGCTGAAAAGTTGAGTATGATCTTGATGAAACACAGTTAAGGCTGAGAAGAGTGAATTAAATACATACAAAAAGTTTCCCATAAAAAGACAAAAATCATCAAGTGATTTGTTATTTCCCAACAACTTTAAAGCTGACTAATATTTAACAAAAATAGTGATGATAGAAATAAATGATTGTTGGGAAATCCTTTTATAATAGAAACTTTGGGCTGAGTTCCTGTTGCTAACAAGCACCCATATAAAATTAGTTACTGCCCATCAAAGCACAAAATATTTCCTCACAGCATTAAAATAATCCTTTCACTAATTCATATGTGAGATTTTGTACACTAGGTCTTATTCTCACCATCATCTAGGGACACAAGATAATTAAAAGGCACAGAAAAATGAAATAACTTTTAGAATGTGATGTTTTAAAATACTCAATTGAATATTTACTGATAGTATACCAGGGGAAAAATACACAAATAAAAGACTAACATTTCTACCTATACTCATTTTCCTCCCTAAATCATCAAAATCCCAGTTTCAATAATCATCTTTCAATCAAATTTATCCCTTCCAGGTCCTCCCAGACAGGATGTTCCCTGAATACTCCCATTCTATTATTTTTTCTTTTGACATAATCAGTATGGTATGTATGATTCCTAAAAAGTTTCAAGAAGTATGGAAGCAGACTCATCTCCACATCCTTTAGCACAGACTTTTTAGTAAGTGCTCCCTAGAGCACAGCATGAGATACAAAAATAAAGTTAGTGCAGTCAGTATCAACCAAAACAAAAAAAAACATATAGGGCTTTACACTCAGCACTTGATATTCATAAAATAACTTAATCCTTTCAACAATCTTAGAGGTAGCCATTATTATAATCACCTATTTCTCATTTAAAAATGAGATAAACTAATGGGCAGAAACCTAACCCAATGTACTCAGTTAAACTGACTTCAGATGACACTGTCTGCCTTTGAAGACCTGACAACTACCTGTTAAGAAGAAAGGCTAAATACAATACTTAAAAGCCAACGTAATGAAGATTATAACTATTTCATTGAAAACGATAAGAAACAAGATGGCCAGGCGCGGTGGCTCATGTCGTAATGCCAGCACTTTGGGTGGCCGAGGCGGGGGGATCACGAGGTCAGGAGTTTGAGACCAGCCTAGCCAACATGGCGAAACCCCATTTCTATCAAAAATACAAAAATTAGCCAGGCGTGGTGGCAGGCGCCTGTAACTCCAGCTACTCGGGAGGCTGAGGCAGGAGAACTGCTTGAATTCAGGAGGCAGAGGCTGCAGTGAGCTGCGCCACTGCACTCCAACCTGGGCGACAAGAGCAAGACTCCGTCAAGAAAGAAAGGAAGGGAAAAGAGGGAAAGGGGAGAGAGAGAGAGAGACAAAGAGAGAGAAAGAGGGAGGGAGGAAGAGGGAAGAAGGAGGGGGAGGGAGAGAGGGAGAGAGAGAGAGAAAAGGAAAAAAAAAGGAAACAAGATGTTTTGAAAAATCCAGATACAGCCTGTCTCAAGAAAATGTCATTAAGAGGTTCACGTACTGATTTAAGTTTTAAGGAGAGAGTGAGAATGGCAGCACATGGTTCACTGTGCAAACGCTCCATTTTTCAGAGGGAATTTTATTTAGGTATAAATCCCACAGAGATTCAACACAAAACAATTGTTTTATAGTAGTATTTTAAAAATGCAAATGTTTAATATTCATTTTCTGATACTCTAAGGAATTTATGACACCACACTTACTAACCACCTAATAGCTGTTTAGTGTTAGGCAAAATGCTTGAACTCATCTATGCCTCAGTTTCCTCATCTACAAAAGAGAGATAAACGTAGTACTAACATCTCAGAGCTACGCTGAGTTTTAAGTGTTCGGATAGCACATAGAGTAGTACCCATCATGTAAGAGCTCTGAAATTAATATTACCATAATGTAACTATGGTATGGACAGGCTGGAATCTAGAATAGATGATTGTAGAAAATTAAACAGAAACACTGGGAAGGGATGACTGAACAACAAATGACATGACATGACTAGCGGTTATAATTTAGAAAAATAAAATTGGAAATGCACTTTCAGAATAAAAAGTGCTAGCTTAAGATAATTTATTTTTTAACCAACTTAGTTAATAAAAATATATTAGCCATTACATGAAAATAAAATTATTTTTAAATATAAAAAAGCTTAATAAAGACACAACTGTAATCTTTGGGGTTTTAGACTGGAAGAGAGCTCGGCTGATCAAAGCACTAAACTGCCCTCCATTAAGGGTTTGGATTAGAAATGACACATAAAGGAGGACCGCTACAGTTTCCTAGAAAGTGGGATAAACCGTGACTTATTATTATGTCACAAGCAGTATACAACGAACAGTAAAGGAAATTTATAAAAACTTAATGAAATTGAAGGATGAGTTCAAATACTACCTATTCCTTAACTGTTTTCCACTACCCTACTCTATCCAAATTCATTCTCCCTAAGCCCCGTTTTGCTTCCATTGAATCTTATGGCTCTAAAATGATACTTACGATCATACTTTAATATTCCAGTGTACATAACAGTAAGCTCTAGAAGCAAAGATCACTTTTAATTTTTTGTGTTATTCACAAGGCATTAAAAAAGAAAAGTTTGGTAAATAACCAGTAGCTATTTCTCTTCCGTCCTGCACAGATCTGAACCTGCACTTCTTTTATGATATTTTCATCCATTTTTAAAATATTAATTTCTGTAGTTGTCTCATTTTTGTATAAACAAAGTAACTCTGAATTCTACAAATGAAATCATGTCACATACAAAGATATTAGTTTCTCAACATATATGCATACTACCATAATTAACATGCTACAAACTCATTTAAAAAGAACTATAGAATCCATGGTTTCTGTAATTACACATTTATTCAACAAATGCTAAACTGTCCTCCTATATTAGGAACCATTTCCCTAAAATATCCACCATTTGTTATTAAATTTCTATTTAATTTGTTATTTGTTATTAAATTTCTAGAACATAAACTGAAAATAGCAAGTAACATAAAATATACTGATTACATGATTACTACGCTCCTATGCCATATGATGCTTTCTCGTGCATTCTACATATGTATTTTTCTACATTAGTTAGGGAAAATAAATACCTGAAAAATTCAAGATTTACTTTAAAAACTCAGGCAATACTGAAAGAGAGTATTTTACCTGCCTTCTGTGAAATTAAAATGAAAAACACAAAACTAAAGGACTGAACCAGAGTCCCATGATCTACCACCACAAGCAAAGTAAGAATTATGCTGAAGGATCCACTACCGTCTGCCCTACTTCCTCCTCAAGCAAAAGATCACACGATTTCCAAAATGTAAGAGAACAACAGCGCATAGCTCATTATGTTACAAAGGGTGTTTCATCCTTGGAATGTTAAGATAGAAGACTAACAGGAGTTCTTTCCATTATTTGTAGTTGGTAGGCTGCAATGTCCTATTCAACCTAGTGGCACTGTGGATATTTGTAGTGTTCGTACTGCCCAAATATTAATTCACAGCTGTCTTCATGTAATCCTGCACACATCAGTGAAAAGCAGTGACAGAAACACAACTGTGTAGAATAATGACTCTAGCTTATGACAATGTCCAGGAATATGTATTTATGTGTGTATGGAAGAGCTATGTTGGCATAAATGAACTTGGAGATCCTCGGCAAGGCAACAGGCACATATTCTATAATTCTAAGGGGCTTGCCACAGTGCTAAACACTTATCCAGTACTCATATTTGCCGACTGATAACCGGAATGTCAAAAGTTTGCTCCAAACCCTGAATTTTCATTTGCTCACTGGAGAACAGAGACAAAATGAAAAGAACTGGTTACTCAGAAACAAACACACAAAAAGGTCTCTCCCCACACTCCATACCCCCCAAAAACCAGACAAGGGTAGAAAATAGAGTGAGGGAAAGAACACAGACTTGAATGCCAGTCTTATTTCAGTGCCCCTGTAATCTTGAGCAACTCACTCACGTACTCATTTATTTATTTAATAAATATATAAATAATAATTGAGTTTCTACTACATCCTGTGAGTGAACAAGGTTTATGATAGGCAAGTGAACAGACATGCAAGCTCTCAAGGAACCTAGAGACTAGTAACTATTTATTTGCAATTGAGGGAGTGACACCGAAGTTCACTGTTACATAAAAGCACATATGAGAGCTGACTGATCAAGGTTACATGACAAAATGTTAACTATTTTTTGAAATCTTATTTTCTCATTTGTAAAGGTTACAAGGTTACAAGGATTAAAGAAAGTATGTTGAAGACAGTGACTAGTTCATAATACTTAACACTTTTACTACGTAATTCCCATTCCTGTTCTTTCCAGTATCTTCCTTAAAAGATGGCTTTTTAGCTAACAGGGATTCCCCTTAATTCCACTGCAGGATGTCCTTTCTGTCATTATATTAACATAATCAAGCATAAGCACATCCTGCTTCCTCAATTAAGAAGCCTCAAAATCAAAGCCACAGTAAAAAATAAATTAGCAATTAATCAATGATCCCTTTGGGTTAAAAAATATACAGGCCTGACATGTGGTGGCTCACACCTGTAATCCCAGCACTTCGGGAGGCTGACGTGGGCAGACCACTTGAGGTCAGGAGTTCAAGACCAGCCTGGCCAACATGGTAAAATCCTGTCTCCACTAAAAGTACAAAAATTAGCTGGGCATTGTAGTGTGCGCCTGTAATCCCAGCTACCTGGGAGGCTGAGGCAGGAGAATCCCTTGAATCCAGGAGGCAGAGGTTGCAGTGAGCCGAGATCATGCCACTGCACCCCAGCCTGGGTGACAGAGTGAGACTCTGTCTCAAAATATATATATGTAAGTGCCTGCCCCAAATTATTTGGGATGTCATAATTTTTTTCTTGGTAATGACTTTTAACCTTTGAAAGTTCTAGAATTAAGATTAGAGTAGTAAGAGTGAATCAAACACAATGTTAATAATCTATATATGTTTATCTAAAATATTTGTTACATTTAAGGTTTAACACATTTAAATATCTGAAAGATTATCCTTCTAATTTCAACTGAAAAATATATAGACAGGTACCTACAACACATCCCATGATTCTCATAGGGATGGATCCAAAGCATGGTATTCCTTGTGCACAGTCAGGTGACAGCAGGTATAGCTACTAAGAAGAGCATACCTCTATACTCACGGGCTGATATCTGGATGACATAATGTCTGATGCAGATTAAAAATCTAATACTAGATGGTGCAAATGCTTAGTGTATTAAATGGAGTTCTTTCTTCACTTAAATTCCGAAGTGTTAACATGTATTTCACACACCCATTCTTCTCAGCAGAAAAAAAGCAAGGGTAATTTTACATTATTAGAAAAACTAAGTGACTTTAGGTCCTCTAGGCATACATTTCTCCTACACTTACACCACCTCTGTCATCCAAAACCCATAATAATCCTAGACTTTTCTTCCAATCTTTTATTAAAATCTGACTAACAAGATAACTATAAAAACTGATATATTTCTTATAACCCTTCATCATAATTTGATTAGCAAAACTACAAAAAGTGATAGTTATGCAGCAGAGTATATTAAACAATGCAGTTTTTTCATTTTCTTGAAGATACTGAATTACTTTCACTTCCTTTGGGTAAGACTGATACGTACATTCAAATATGTTAATAACTTGAAAGCATTAAAAAAAACATTCTTCAATGATGTTGCCAGCATGATTTGGACATAGGTCATATGAACCTAGCTAACAGCACCACTGCAAAGCCTTGTAGCTAATAGGTGGCAGTCAAGCTAATACTAGATTGTCCTAAAAATTATCCTATAGGATAATTTCATACAATCTCGTACCACCTTTTTTTATTCTATAGTTTTGAAAACAGGTAAAAAAGAGCTGTATGAATGTCTTCCCTCATGAGTTACAATTATGCAACTGACATTTATAATTTCCCCGAACACTATTTTAAAAAAATTCCTGCTAGCTAAAACCTAGACTGTTACACTCATGATTTTTTAAAATAAATGCCACTTTTTACATATTCTATACATTATCCAGTGTTATGATGATGAGCTTGTTAAATGTTAACCATTTTATTATCTTATACTTTACTGTAAATACCTAAGAATTCAACTACATCAGCCAAGAAAACAGTAATCTCTCAGAGGAATACAAAATAAAAGTTCAGAGAATCCATGTTTTGTTTCCTTCATTAGAAATCATTTCAAGTATGTTCAAGTTTCAGAGATACGGAACTAAATTGAAATTCTTCAATTTCTCTCCCTATTATCAACCCATATAACTATAGAATCAGAAATTATTTGCTTCAGTCTTTGATAATAGCTCTAAAATGTTTCACTGGTGACAAGAAAGTATTTTCAAAGGGTATGTTACTTATCCACTAGTGATTAAAGACATCTTTCCTAAGACAAAAAGTAAGTCTACTCTTTCAAAGTATCTTTGGCCCACTTGCCCTTAATTAAGAAACAGATGTAACATGCCATTCTCAACACTAAAATGTGAATGCAATGAAAAACATTTTCTGAGATATTAAAAACACTTTATATAACCATATAAAATCCCTGTAATGCTTAAAAAGCTATCATTAATAATTATTGTAGTTAATTTTGAGAGCAAGGGTTAATTTAAACGTTAATCGTAATCATTATAATTGGAGAAAACATCTTTTTGAAAATGACCATAGATATCTCAGGATCTATCAACTGCCTGCTTTCTAAAATAGTATTAAAGAATACTAAAAATAATACCTTTAATATCTAGTAACCCTGAATGGTAGATATTAACTTATTTTACAGATGTGAAAATTTTGACAGCAAAAGTAATTTGTCTTAAGTCCTTCAATCAATAAGTAGAAGGCCCAGAACCTGAACTCAAATCTGACTCCTTATTTCATCTCTGTCGCCACTATGCCACATAAAAATATCATCACACCCATTCTTTTCAAGGCCCACAGGAAATCTGGCATGATCTCTGAGATCACCTTTTGTCAAACTGTCTTAAGAGCTCTTTTGTCCTGAATTTAGAACAGTCCTACTCATGTGTTCTTATTAATGACATATTTTTATAAGGAACTCTGTATGTCTACATATCTTTTCATTTCATAGTACTATGTGCTACTTAGGGTTAGGATTCCTGCCCAGCACTTCTTGAAATAAGCTTCATACTCAGGTGTTTATTCAGTGAAATAAAAAGAATCTGATTGGGGAAAGGGAGAGGATGTATCATGTTCAATGAATATCAACTCTCTAGCTCAGCTCTGTACGTTTATTAATAAAGCAGAACACATATCAAAAGATCTTCGCACTGAACAGAAAGCCCAGTGACTACTTTTGTCACTATGCTACTCTAAAGACTATAAACAAATTCATGTAGCCATACAAGGTGTGTAACTCTAAATACCTATTTACATTTTGGAAGAGTTGGAAATGGCAGAATTGTTATGTGCCTTCCTAGGCTTACCTCGCAGGTACTCTTGCCAAAATACAAAATTGACATTCTATGGAAAAGGGCAATCTATAAATTGAATTAGTTTTATTTTCTTTGCAAATCATGCTGAAAGAGTAGTTACTACAATCTACTACAGAATGAAACCTCAGCCTCAATGTCTGCAGTTCATAAACTACAATTTACTTACATGTATAAAACTTGACCTTAATGACAACAGTTAGTAACACCTAAATTTGTATCTCTTGCTCATCAGTGAAATATAATATTATTTAGTATCAACAGCCAAAATAAAGCTTTCTTCACAAAAAGGTAGAAAATACTGTCTTAAAATGTTCATAAGGTTTTTAAGAAGTTTGAAAATTATATGCAAGAAGCCTGAATTACTTTAGAAATGAGTCTGTGGCTCTTCTCAATTATACCCATTACTGGAAAAAACTAAGAGCACGTGACCCACAAAAAACGGTATCTATGTAAAACACATGATTTCCAACTTTGCTTATCTCGGCCCCTTCTAGCTAAAATTTGTGTCTGCCCATCCTGACTACAAAAGGGCAGGCATTGATTGTATCTTATATCTGACTGGATATTCAAACACCTAGCACACAGCCTACCACAAAGGCAAAATTTTATAAGTCTGTTGAATAAAGAAATAAAGAAATGAACTCAACTATCTTCCGTTGATGTGAGTTTTTCCTGAAAAACAAGATTTCCCTAACCAGCTTCTATAGCTTTTTTCCATTTAAGATAAGAATCAGACATCTCTCTAGATTACACAAATTCTAATAAACTAGAATCTTACTTTGGCAAAAACCTCCTCCTTCACAATAAATATTAAAAGGAGTTTGTATATTAAACACACAAAATTGGTGCCAGGGAGGAAATCAAAGAACATGCAGGGCAGGGGCAGGTAAACCCATTTAGTAAACATAAGCTAAATATAAGCCAAAAAAGGACCAGGTTACCGGATTGACCTTAACCTTCTAGAAATAGCTGTGTATCATCTAATAACACCTACATTTATATCCCTCACTCATCAATGAAAATATCCTTTAATATCAATCAACAAAATAAAGGGAGATACTATTTAGGAAAAAGAGTTAGTTATCTAGTGCGATGGCTTTGCGGTGTGTCAGCTTAGCTAGGCTACACTAGAGTTTCCAGAATTTCGTTTCCTGTATGTTTCCAGTTGGGATGGTCTATAAGGTATACTTTTTTAAGAGGTGGACTACAAATGGGAAACAGTGGCCATTTGGTAGCATACACATGCCTTCTCCACTTGATCCTGGGAGGCGGAGGTTGCAATGAACCAAGATCAAGCCACTGCACTCCAGCCTGAGCCAAAGAGCTAGAGAATGTCTCAAAAACAAAAATAAAAACAAACAAACAAACAAACAAAATCTAGATACTGTTGTGAGAAATTCTGCAGATGTAATTAAGAAAAGTAATCAACTGAATTTAAGTTAATCAACAAGGAGATTACCCTGGGTTAATCTGACTTATTCCATTAGAAGTCTTTAAAAGAGAGCTTTGGTCTTTTCTAAGCTCAGATATTCCAAACACCAACTGGGTTTACAACTGTGCCCTCTGGATCTTCCTTCCTTACTGCCTGCTTTGTGGACTCTAGACTAGTCAGCATGAACTATGCAAGCAAATTCCTCATAATAAGGGAGAAAGAGAGAGCGAGAGAGAGCTAGAGTGAGTGAGTGAGTGTGTGTGTGTGTGTATGTGTGTGTGTGTGTGTCTCCTACTGCTTCTCTGGTTGAAACTTGATAAGCTTTTCTAAAGCTTCACCTTCATAAAAATTCTAAAATAAAACTTAAAACATCCCATTAAGCCACTAACATCATAATTACAGCTCATGGCATGAACCCAAGAGGCTAACCTTATAAGTGTTTCAAAAGTTACAGTATGGTTAGGAGTATTTTTAAGCCAAGTAAGTTAAAATCTATTCCAGAATGTCAAATACTCTAACCTACACCTCTACACTAGTAAGAACGCAAGTAGTATTCATTTCAGTATGAAAACATATTTTATTTAATAAACATACTAATCCAATAATATGATGGAAAATAGTTAAGACCAGAAAAACAAAAAGCATTCTTGAAGTAAGTCATCAATGTATTAAAGGTATATTGAAAGACTACAAAAGCCCCTCAAGCTTAATTTGAAATGAACCTTTAGGCCGGGCATGATGGCTCAATGCCTGTAATCCCAGCACTTCGGGAGGCCAAGGTGGGTGGATCATGAGGTCAAGAGATCAAGACCATCCTGGCCAACATGGTGAAACCCCGTCTCTACTAAAAATACAAAAATCAGCAGGGCATGGTGGCACGTGCCTGTAGTCCCAGCTACTCGGGAGGCTGAGGCAGGAGAATCACTTGAACCTAGGAGGTGGAAGTTGCAGTGACCAAAGATGATGCTACTACACTCCAGTCTGGGCGACAGAGCCAGACTCCGTCTCAAAAAATAATAATAATAATAAAATAAGCTTTAGAAACTCTACATTTTTCCCAAAAAAGGCCCCATAATTGAGTTGCAAGCAACAGGTAGACACCGAGGGGTACAACGTATGTATGTCGTTGAGAGTCATGTGTGCACATATGTATTTTAGATTTTCTAAAAATAGTCTGCACTCCTAAGGAAAGACGTTAATAAAGGACCCACAGAACAATATTAATCTTAGTTTACCTTAACACCCTAGAATATAACCACATTTAGTTACTATCCCATCAAAAGGTATTCTCTTTAAAAATAATCAGATTACATCACAAGGAGGTGACAGATTTGAAAGATAAATAATCAGATTATACCACAAAGAGGTGACAGATTTGAGATTAAAATAAAAAGTGAAAAGCTTTGATTACACAGCAAATGTCAATTGTTGGACTTATTTTGTACCTTAAATAGAAAACAGGTGCTAATTACCTATGCCAGAAAAAGTCAAATATTCAATATTTAAAGTGTTTCCTGAAAGTTTAATAAACTAGAAAGAAGATCACTTGAAATTCCACTTCACATATAGAATGACCTATTATCATTATGTCTAAGTTTCCCTATTGTTATAACACACCAATACATTTTTATCACTAATCAAAAATATATAGAATAATTTAAAACTATTTTTATGAATGTTATTGTATCAAGATGTAGTATACATTAAATCAAGTGTATTTGATCAAATTTAATCATTTTCATTGCCCCAAAATATTCCATACACGAAGAACCACAACTTATACTTCCATCTCTCCATTTATGGCCATTTATATTGATTCCAATTTATTATTATTATAAACAATCCTGCAGTGAATATCCTCATACCCATCTTCCAAAACACATGTGACAAGAGTTTAAGAAACTGACACAATGAAATTTTCACAAACAGGACCTTCTTAAAAAAAACAAACACACTATTAGCAGACAGTGCCAAATTGCTTTCCAACATGGCTGTGTCTATTTACACTGACCTCACTGTGTGGGAGTTCATATTTAGACATAGCTTTGATAATGTAACATTGAGGGCATCAAATGGTACATTATTCTCATTAAATATAAATGTGCATTCCCTTGAGTATTAATAAGGTAAAGCATCTTTTCAAATGTTCACTGTTCATTCAGGTTTTCTGTCCTGTGAATTGCCTATTCACACACTTTGTTCATTTTTAATTGAATTTGTGATCTTTTAAAATTGTTTTTGAATGAATTTTTAATATATTCTAAATACACACATTTTGTTACATATATTGCAAATACACTTCCACTCTGTGGCTTGTCTTTTAAATGGGGTATGGTGACTTTTGCATAAAAAGAATTTTTTAAATACATTTCAATGTAGTTATAGCTACTGATATTCCTTTGTAAGTTTTGTCGTCAGTAATCCTGCTTTACACTGAAGTCACAAATGTATCTCCTATGTTTTCTTCCAGTGGTTGAGTTTTTTGCTCTTCATTTTTGGGTGTGTGATCCATCAGAAGATTTTTGCATATCCAAATTCAACTACCCTAGTATCATTTATTAAATTCATGCTTCCCACTTCTCATGTACATTTCTCTCCATCTACCTCTTTCCACAATATACACATACATATCCTAGTAAAATAGCTTAGTCTAATTCCATTAGTCAGCATGCTTATCCCTCAGTCATATAGACAATTATGAAACTGATAGGAATTAAATGCTCTGAAAGCACTCCTCCATTTTTCTTTTAGAACTGTCCCAATTACCAATGGGCAATTTTACTATCTTAAGAATTCTGTAATCAATTTATTAAATTTCACCAGAAAAAAAGTTAGGATTTCTAACTAGATTTTACTACATAGATTCGAAAATATATATCTTTAAGATAAAAAGTTATATCAGTTTTCAAATTTATAGCTCAAAAGCTGTTTGTTGCATTTTCCATGATTTTTTAAATACTTACAGTATTTCAAAAATTTGGCCCTTGATTTCACTTACTTACAGTATGTCACCTATTCTAAGACATTTCTTAAAAAGTATTTTAAGGTTTTTTTAAAACCTAATGTCTCACTAATGCCATAAGCGAGGCAGCAGAGGGCCACAGGTGTTCCTGTCTAACCACTGTTGGGTGAGCTCTGAGCAGCCCTCAATGTTCCCACTGAGTGTGCCAGAGTGCAAGGGTTATCCATCTCCTCTGGCTGAGCAGTTTCTGCAGTGACACAGGCAACTTTGAGGAGGTCAAGGGTATAGGACTGTCTTGTCTGCTTCTTGCTCAGAAAGTGCGGGGACCTTGGTCCTGGACTCCTCTTCTGAAATCCAGCCCACCAAGAGCAGGTGTTGTCTGGCCTCTGCATTACCCTGTGCACGCCGGGGCTCAGGGCATCAGTACAAGTATGCTGACAGTCTGCTACCCTTTTTGCTGCAAATAATAAAGCATGGCTTCTGATTCAGGAGTCCTGGGTCTTCTGCCAGCATCCATGAAACTGTGGTGGCAAGCTAGCTTATCTTACAAGTAAGACAAAAATCTCAACTGCTTCACATTTCTTGACAACAAAGTGTATGAAAACTTGCAATGGCCTGGGAAGAAATTCTAGAGGAGAACAGTAAGTCACTCTTTTAAAAATGCTGCATCATTAAACATTCCTGGTAGTATAGATTGCTGTATGTTATGAAAAACATGACTAAAAATTGATACTGAACTCTGCGAAAAAGTCTTAGGCATTCACTAATTTCACTTACATTTTTCTTTTAATGTATACCATGGGATACAATGAAATGACAGGACTAAATAAGTTTAGAAAAAGCCTATTTCATATATAAATAAAAACTCTGTGAACTGCAAGTTCTCTGTCGATTTATCTGCTTTTTTGTTTTGTGTGTTTTATGTATCATCAAGTTTAGTTCTACTTGCTTTTTCTTAATCAGTTTTATAAAGGTTATCTCATTTGTAAATTTTCAAAGAAACTTCCTTCATTTTAGTTAATCATCAATATATAGTCGTCCTCCTCTTATCCACAAGCGATACGTTCCAAGACCTGCAGTGGACGCCTGAAGCCATGGACAGTACCAAACACTATATATGCTACATTTTTTTCCTATAAACACATGCCTATGATAAAGTTTAATTTATAAATTAAGCACAGTAAGAGATGAACAACAATAAAATAGAGAATAACAATACACTGTAATGAAAGTTGTGAGAATGTGATCTCTCAAAATATCTTGTACTGTACCACAGGTAACTGAAACCATGAAAAGCAAAACTGGATAAGGAAGGACTACTATATAATTTTCAATACATTTTCTATTTATTAATTTTTCCTCTTTGCTTTTAATCTACTCTACTGTTCTTTCCAGATTCTTAAGTTAAAACATACATCCTTTATGGCCAACTCTTAGTTTTTAATTTCCAGCTCGATTCCACTATGATTAAAGAATACATTGTGAATAATTTCAGATGTCTGAAATTTCCTGAAGCTTTATGGACCAGCACATGGTCAACTGGACATGTTCCATGTACACTTTAAAAGAATGTAAATTGTGTCACTGTTGGATGCAATGTTCTTTTTGATAATTAGATAAATGAAATATGCTACTTGTGTAGTTCAGACCATCTTTATCCTTACTGAGTTTCTGTCTTGCTTGTTTTATCAGTTATTAGGAGTTGTGTGAACAGTATGACTGTGGACTTGTGAGTTTCTACTTTTAGTTCTGGTAATTTTTGCTTTATATATTTTCAAGTTATGTTACTTGATACACAGAGACTTAGGATCATGATCTCTTCCTGCTGGAATGACCTTTTTATATACTTTAGAACTTTCTATATTAAAAAGTAAGAAAGTCTTCTTCCTTTCCATTCTGTAAGCCTTTTATTTTGTTTTATGGCTTTACTGCACTTGCTAGGACCTTTAGTATAAGTTGGAATAGAAAGGGTAAAATCAAACATCCTTGGCTTGTCTGTGACCTTAGGAGGAAGACACTGAGAATTTTACTGCTGAGTATATGTCTTTTCATAAATCGAATTTATCAAACTGAGGAAGTTTCCTTCTATTCTTAGTTTGCTGGGAGGTTTTATCATATATGTGTATTGAATTTTGTCAAATACTTTTTGATGCTCCTAGATATAATCATGCAGTTTTTCACTTTCATTCTATTGTTATGATGAACTGCACTGATTAGTTTCAAGATGTTAAACTAAACTTGCATTCTCAAAATATACTTCTTTTGGTAATGCAGTATCTTATTTATCGTTAATTTAATTTGCTCAAATTTTGTTTAAAATTTTTACATCTATATCCATGAAGAATACTGATTCTTTGTTTTGCTGTTATCTTTGTTGAATTTTGGTGTAACAGTAACAATAGTTGTTATCAATTTGTGATAATGAGTTAAGAAGTACTCTCATTTTTTTTGTCTTAATGGAAGACTTTACATAAGATTCACAGTATTTCTTTCTTGAAGTTTGATAACATTTATTAGTGTGGTCATTTAGGCTTTACATTTTCCTGGTGGAATAATTTTTAATTGCAAATTCAAGTTCTCTAATCGATATAGGGATACTAAAATTTTCTATTACTCCTTGGTAGTAATTTGTTGTTTTCCAAAGAACTTATTCTTTTCAACTAAGTTGTCTAATTTACTGGCTTAAAGCTGTTTATGATATTCTCTTAAAAAGCCTTTTAATGTCCATATGATCGACAGTGATGTCTCCTATTTTATTATAGATATTGGTAATTAGTGTCTTCTCTCTTGTTCTGGATTAGTCTAATTAGAGCTTTATCTTAATTATCTTTTCCAAAAACTCTTTGTAGTTTCATTATTTTTCTCTACTTGTCCGTATTCTATTTCAATAATTTATTATTATTATTTCCTTTTTTTACATTACATTGGGTTTACCTTGCTGTTTTCTTTACACGTTTAAATTAGGTAGGAAATTAGATAATTGTAGTTTTATTCCAACATAAACATTTATGTATATAAATTTCCTCCAAACACTGCTTTAGCTTCATCTCATAAATTGTTATCTTGCATTTCCACAATCACTGGGTCCAAAATATTTTCTGATTTCCCTTTGACATCTCTTGACCAACTGATTACAAAACAGTATGTCACTTCCCAAATACTTGAAATTTAATTCCACTGCGGTCAAAATTCACATTCTATATAATCTTTTTTTTTTTTTTTTTTTTGATACTTTGTACCTTATGGCCCAGCATGTGCTCTGTTTTGGTGAATGTACCATATGCATGTGAAAAGAATGAGAATTCTCTAGCTCTAAGGTATAATGTTTTATAAACATCAGCAAGGTCAAGAATGGCTGATAATAAAGTTAAAATCTTCTGAGTAATTGATTTTTTATTAGTTGCTGAGTCACATTAAAATCTCAATCTGATTGTGGAACTGTCTATTTCTGCCTTTAGTCACGTATTAAGTCACTCTGCATTAAATAAATACATATTTATGATTGATATGTCCTCCTGATGAACTTTTGTTACTATGAAGAATCCACATTGCCTGATATAAAATTTTTCTGTTGCAATCTATTTTACCTGATATTAATATAGTCACTTCAATCTTTTACTGTTTTCTTAAAAATATGCTTTTCAATCTATTTATTTTCAACTTACCTGTGTCTAGTATTTCTCTGTAAACTGTACATAGTTGGGCCTGCTTTTTTTTATTTTTTATTTTTTTGAGACGAGTCTGGCTCTTTCACCCAGGCTAGAGTGCAGTGGCGTGATCCTGGCTCACTGCAACCTACACCTCCCGGGTTGAAGCAATTCTACTGCCTCCCAAGTAGCTGGGGTTATATGGATGTGCCACCATGCCTGGATAATTTTTGTATTTTTTAAGTAGAGGCAGGGTTTCACCAAGTTTGCCAGGCTGGTCTCAAACTCCTGACCTCAAGCGATCCACTTCCCTCAGCCTTCCAAAGTGTTGGGATTATGGGCGTGAACCACCGCCCTGGCCTGCTTTTTATTTTACTTATTTTATTATTATTATTTTGAGATAGAACCTTGCTCTGTTGCTCAGGCTGGAGTGCAGTGGCATGATCTTCGCTCACTGCAACCTCCGCCTCCCACGTTCAAGTGATTCTCCTGCTTAGCCTCCTGAGTAGCTGGCACTACAGATGCACACCACCACATCCAACTAATTTTTTTATTTTTAGTAGACATGGGGTTTCAACATATTGCCCAGGCTGGTTTCAAACTCCTGAGCTCAGGGCAACTGGCCCATCCTGGCCTCCGGAAGTGCTAGGATTATAGGCTGAGCCACCACGGCCAGCTTGCTTTTTATTTTTAATCCATGATGACAATCTGACAATCTCTGTCATTTAATTGAAGTGGTTCTTCCATTTCTATTTAATGCAATTTTTGTATGATTAGGTGTGTATCTACCATTTTTACTACAGTTTTTCTATTTATAGCCTCTGTATTTTGTTCCTTAGCTTCCCTTCCAGACTTTGAAAAATATATCTATATATACATTACTTCAATGTATTTTAAAATTCCATTTTAGTTTTTAAGTTATACTTAAAAGCTCCTTACATACACCTTTTGGCATTGGTTTTTCAGTTATTGCTATGGGGGATACAATACAAATCTTTAACTTTTCAAGGTCTACTTAAAATTAATATTACACCGTTTCACATAATATGAAGAAACCTGTAACCTTATAAGTCCACATATACACATACATGAGTCAAAACTCCACAGGACAATACTACTTCCCCCCTTTATTAAATGGTCATATGTAATGTAAAGAAATTAAGAAGTGGGAAAGAGCAAAAAAATGGTTATTTTCCTCTTTATGAAGATATTTACCAGTACCAGGGTAAAAATTTCTATGCAACGAACTGTCCATCTCCTCTCATTTCTCTCTAGCCTGTAAAATTACCTTTAGCGTTACCTGGTGTGCTTATCTGCTGGCAATTAGTTCTCTCCGTTATCTTTCAAAATGGCTTTACTTTGCCTTAATTTTTAAGACATTTTCACTGCTTATAGAATTCAGGGTTCACAATTTCTTACTTCTACCATTGACTGGTTGATTGATTGATTGACTGAGATGGAGTCTCACTCTGTTACCCAGGCTAGAGTGCAGTGGCACAATCTTGGCTCACTGCAACTCCGTCTCCCAGATTCAAGTGATTCTCATGACTCAGCCTCCTAAGAAGCTAGGATTACAGCCACCCGCCACCACATCTGGTTAGTTTTTCTATTTTTAGTAGAGTTGGGGTTTCTCCACGTTGGCCGGGCTGGTCTCGAACTCCTGACCTCAGGTGATTCACCCACCTTGGCCTCCCAAAGTGCTGGGATTACAGGTATGAGCCACTGCACCCGGCCAGTGAAACATCTTTTAAAAGATAAAAATGCCCAAGCGTGATGGCTCATGCCTATAATCCTAGCACTCTGGGAGGCCGAGGTGGGTGTATCACCTGAGGTCAGGAGTTTGAGACCAGCCTGGGCAACATAGTGAAAAACAATCTCTACTAAAATAGAAAAATTAGCTGGGCCTGGTGGTGCACGCCTGTAATCCCAGCTACTCAGGAGGCTGAGGAAGGAAAATCGCTTGAGCCCAGGAGGTGGAGGCTGCAGTAAGCCAAGACTGCACCACTGCACCTTAGCCTGGGCAACAAGAGTGAAACGTCATTTCAAAAAAAAGGAAAGGAAAGGAAAAGGAAAGGAAAAAGAAAAGGAAAGGAAGAGGAGAGGAAAAGGAAAAGGAAAGGAAAAAAAGATATTTTACTCTCTTCTGGCTCTTTACTATGCTCTGATAAGAAGTGGGCCATTAATCACATCATTGTCCCCCTATACATGATGTGTAATTTTCTCTTCCTGCTTTCATGATTGGTTCTTTTAATCTTTAGCTTTTCAGTTTTACTCTCTGATGTAACTCAATGTAGGCTTCCTTGTGTTCATTCTACTTGCTGTTTCTTAAGCATCTTGAATTTGTACATTTATGTCTTTCATCAAATTTGTAAGATTTTTCAGCCATTAATTCTTCAAGTACTTTTTCAGTCTTATTTACTCTTTTTCTGAGACTCCAATTATACATACGTCAGACCACTTCACATGCTATTCCTACCTCTCAATTTTTTTTCTCTTTGTTCTTTACAATGGAACATTTCTATTGCTCTTCTCCAAATTCACATACTCTTTCTTCAGCAACTGTGTCATCTAGTGAATTTTTTATACCAGATATTCTATTTTCCAGTTTTAAATTTTCCATTGGTTTCTTTTATTACTTCTATTTCTCTGTAAGAATTGTCTTTTTGTATTTTGACCTTATGAGAATCGTTAACAGCTGCTATTAAAAAAAAAAAACAAAAATCTGTCTCAGTTCCAAAATGTAATGGTTGGTATCAGCTGCTTTTCTTTTGAGAGTATGATTTACTTTCAGAGTTTAATTTTAAACTGCATCCTAATTCTAGATTATTTTGACGGTTTTTTTTCTTTTGTTTTTGGTTCTGGTTTTGTTCTTGTTTTGTTTTGTAGTAGGCAATATCTTGATTCAATTGAGGACTGCAAACTTTGTTACTCAGGTGCCAACTCTGGTCTCAGTTCACATCTTTAGATGAGATGCTTTACGTCCACTCTGCACGTATAATCCTGGAGTCAGCTACAGTTTGGGGATTCCTGCTCTCTTTTCTTTCCCTTCTTTTTGCCTTTCTCAATCAGCAGAGATTTCCCTGGGTTGGAATTAGTGCCACCTAATGTGCTTTGCCTCAGGCTAAAAGCCAGGAAAACTAGCATTCAGTGTACTAACTTCCTTCCTCCAAGGACCAACTCTATTTCAGACTCTGCTTATATTCATCCTACAGAGTTCCTTGGAGTAGCTGGTTTTTATTGTGCATATTTTAGAGCTGCTTATTGCAGGGGATAACAGAAACCCTCAAGTTCTTATTTTGGCAGTTCAAAGCCCATTCTTTCATGGAAATATCAATAATCCAGTATTCAGGCCATTTGGAGGCTTGGCCTTAGTTCTAGTTACAATACTATCTCCAGTCCTCCTGCAACCAGAAACATTCTCTAGGTGACAGGCATAACTTTTAGGCTGTATTCACAGGTGATACAGCACACCCAAAGCATAGTTTACTCCTGTGAGACTGGCTTCAATGGCCATTACTCATGTTCAAAGTCAGTCAATTTCCTAGCCATTTTTCCCTTAATCATTCCAGAATCAAGTTGGTCTTCTAATTCAGTCCTTGCTTACAGCGATGTGTTTGTGGCCAAAGGATTACTATACACAAACATGTTCACCAAAGTTGCCATTGGTGGATGACGGTGAGGGTGAGGGATGGGAGGAATGATGTGGGTAATATAATCTTAAAACACAACACTGAAAGGGGTGTACTTATGTATGAAAACAGTATTAACAAATTCAATAGTAGATATTAAAAATTCCAGCAATTAACTCAAATATACAATACTAAGGGTCATATTAAGCATTCCTAAGTGTCTACAATGTACCAGGCACTATGCACATTATAGAGGTTAAGATAGAGTTACTACTCTTAAAGAACTCTGTAACCCACTGTAGCTGACTAAGTGCTTATGTAACGATGTGATTATGTCATGGGATCAAAGGAATAGGAAATAACTAACTTTTCTGAAAATGTTGCCTAAGACCTAGAAAATACACTGAAAAATCTAAATAAAATCCAGAAACCAGGTGCTTGGGAGATTTTCCAGAGATCACAAATCATGTGATGTAAAAGGGTATTCTTCCTCATTTGTACAGTGAAATTTCCTGTGGTTACAAAATACAGAAATATTCTTAATCATAAAACTCCTATACATGGATTTTACTGATACTGATCCCTTATATTTTTATTTTAACAACCACTTTTATAGTGCATTCATTATTCAACAGACCAACAACTGAAATGTCAATTCAATTGGGAAAATCTCACAAGAATAATGAAAATCTCTCTGATACCTCAATTAGTCAGCTCTCACACTGCTATAAAGACACCACCTGAGACTGGGTAATTTAAAAACAAAAGTAGTTTAACTGACTCACAGTTCTGCAAGGCTGGAGAGGCCTCAGAAACCGTACAATCATGGTGGAAGGGGAACACGGCACCTTCTTCACAAGGTGATGGGGTGGGCGGGGTGGGAACACATCTGCCAAACACTTTTTAAACCACCAGATCTCGTGAGAACACACACAAACTTTCACAAGAACAGCATGGGGAAAATGGCCCCTATGATCCAATCACCTCCCACCAGGTCCCTCCCTCAACACATGGGAATTACAATTCAAGATGAGATTTGGGTGTGGACACAGAGCCAATCCATATCACTCCACCCCTGAGCCTCCCAAACTTCATGTCCTTTTCACATTTCATAACCAACCATAACATACCACTATTTAGTTCCCCAAAGTCTTAACTCATTCCAGCATTAACCCAAAAGTCAAAAAGTCTCATCTGAGACAAGGAAAATTCCTTCTCCTATGAACCTGTAGAATCAAAAACAGGTTAGTTATTTCCAAGATAGAATGGGCACTGGGTAAATGTTCCCATTCCAAATGGGAGAAATTGGCCAAAACAAAGGGGCCACAAGCCCTATGCAAGTCCAAAACTTGGCTAGGCAGTCATAAGATCTTAAAGCTCCAAAATCTCCTTTGACTCCATGTCTCACATCCAGGACACGCTGTTGCAAGGGGTGGAGCGGCTCCCACAGCACTGGGCAGCACTGTCCTTGTGGCTCTCCAAGGTTCAGCCCTCTTGGCTGCTTTCATGGGCTGACCATGAGTGCCTGCAGCTTTTCTAAGAACATGGTGAAAGCTGCTGGATTGGTGGATCTACTTTTCTGGGGTCTGGAGGATGGTGGCCCTGTTCTCACAGCTCCATTAGGCCATGTCCCAGTGGGGACTGTGTGGGGGTTTCAACCCCACATTTCCCTTCTGCAGTGCCCTAGCAGAGGTTCTCCATGAGGGGTCCACCCCTGCAGCAGACTTCTGCCTGGACATTCAGGCTTTCCATACATTCTCTGAAATCTAGGCAAAGATTCTCAAACTCAACTCTTGTGTTCTGTGCACCCGCGAGCCCAACACCACGTGGAAGCTCCCAAGGCTTGGGGCTTGTGCCCTCTGAAGTAACAGCCCAAGCTGTACCTTGGGCCCTTTAAGCTACAGCTGGAGCTGGAGATGCTGGGATGCAGGGCACCATTTTTTCCTCAAAATATTAGGAAACATATTCAGAAGGCAAAGAAATGTAAGCAATGTTTTTAAAATGGGATTAACAGTATGCTTGGATTCAGAGCTAATAAACATTTTTAAAAAGAAGAGGAGCAAGTCCCACCCAGATGAATCAGGTAAAAGAAAGAAAAAGCATCCAAATAGGAAAAGAAGTCAAACTATCTCTCTTTGCTAACAATATGATTTGATACCTAGAAAATACTACTCTGCCAAAAGGCTCCTGGAACTGATAAATGACTTCAGTAAAGTTTCAGGATCAAAACCAATGTACAAAAATCAGTAGCATTTCTATACACCAGTAACATTCAAGCTGACAGCCAATGCATCCCATTTATAACAGCCACACTCACACCCTCAAAACCTAGAAATACATCTAGCCAAGAACGCAAAGATCACTGTAAGGAGAACTACAAAACAAAACACTGCCAAAAGAAATCAGAGATGACACAAACAAACGAAAAAACATCCCATGCTCGGATTGGAAAAATCAGTATCATTAAAATGATCATACTGCCCAAAGTAATCTACAGATTGAACGCTATTTCTATCAAACTACCAACACCACTTATCACAGAATTAGAAAAAACTATTTTAAAATTCATATGTAACCAAAACAGAGCTCAAATAGGAAAAGTAACCCTAAGCAAAAGGAACAAACCTAGAAGTATGACATTATCCAACTTCAAACTATAATACAAGGCTACAGTAACCAAAACATTATGATATAAAAACAGACATAAAGACCAACGAACGGAACAGAATACAGAACCAGAACATCTACAGCCATCTGAATTTTGACAGAAATAAGCAATGGGGAAAAGAACCCCCATTCAATAAATAGGGCTGGGAGAGCTGGCTAGCCACACACAGAAGAATGAAATTAGAACCACATCTTTCACTATACACAAAAATTAACTGCTGGAGGCGGTGGCTCACACCTGTAATCCTAGCACTCTGGGAGGCAGAGGCAGGCAGACTGCCTGAGCTCACGAGTTCGAGACCAGCCTGGGCAACATGGTAAAACCCCATCTCTACAAAAGTACAAAAAAAAAAAAAATTAGCCAGGCGTGGTGGTGGGTGCCTGTAGTCCCAGCTACTCAGGAGGCTGAGCCAGGAGAATTGCTTGAACCCAGGAGGCGGAAGCTGCAGTGAGCCAACATCGAGCCACTGTACTCCAGCCTGAGTGACAGAGTGAGACTCTGTCTCCAAAAAATAATAACAATTAAAAAAAACTCAAGACAGATTAAAGATTAAAATGTAAGACCTCAAACTGTAAGAATCCTAGAAGAAAACCTAGAAACCATCATTCTGGACATCAGCCTTGGGAAAGAATTTATAACTAAACCCTCAAAAGCAAATGCAACAAAAACAAAAATTGACAAGTGAGACTTAATTAAACTAAAGAGCTTCTGCACAACAAAAGAAACTATCAAGACAGTAAACAGACAACCTACAGAATAGGAGAAAATATTCACAAGCTACACATCCAACAAGGGTCTAATATCTGGAATCTATAAGGAACTTAATTCAACAAGCAAAAAACAACTCCATTAAAAAGTGGGTCAAAGCAATGGAGAAAAGACCCCCATTCAATAAATGGTGCTGGGAGACACAGCTAGCCACACGCAGAAGAATGAAATTAGACCCATATCTTTCACTATATATAAAAATTAACAGCTGGGCGTGGTGGCTCACGCCTGTAATCCTAGCATTTTGGGAGGCAGAGGCAGGCGGATTGCCTGAGCTCGTGAGTTCAAGACCAGCCTCATCCCGTTTCTTTTGAGAATTGTCTTCTCAAAAGAAAACATACAAGGAGCCAAGAAACATGAAAAAATGCTCAACATTACTGATCATCAGAGAAATGCAAATCAAAACCACAATTAGATACCATCTCACACAAGTCAGAATGGCTATTATAAAAAAGGCCAAAAAAAAAAAAAAAATAGATGCTGTTGAGGCTATGAGGAAAAGAGAACACTTATATACTGTTGGTGGGAATGTAAATTAGTTCAGTCACTGTGGAAAAGAGTTTGGAGATTTCTCCAAGAACTTAAAACAGAACTACCACTTGACCCAGCAATCCCATTACTGGGTATACATCCAAAAGAAAACAAATCACCCTACCAAAAAGACACATGCAACCTGCATGTTCATCACAGCACTACTGACAATAGCAAAGACATGGAACCACCAAGGTGACCATCAACAGTGAAGTGGATGAAGAAAATGCAGCAAATACACACCATGGAATACCACCAAATAAATAAAGGGCGTTGTGGAAATTAGTGAATTCGTGTATAAAATAAGTTCAAAATGACAATATAAATTTCAAGTTCATCATAAATACAATCGCTATTTTTCTCTTAGATTCAACCTACAATGGAGCCCCTTTTTGAAGCATGAAAATTGTAGCAGGGGGCTAAACATTCACTTTATCTTAATTTTGGTCCAGTTTGCTCTCTCAGAGTTTAAATCATCAAGAAGTGCTTACTGACTCAATATTAGGTTCAAATGGGTTAACACAGAAAAAGTTTTAACTAGTCTACAAAGCTTTAACTAGTCTAAATGACATTTAACAAATATTAAGAATATAATTTTTTTTTTGAAACAGGGTCTCACTCTTTCACCCAGGCTGGAGGGCAGTGGTGCGATCTCAGCTCACTACAATCTCCACTTCCCCAGTTCAAGCGATCCTCCCTCCTCAGCCTCCCAAGTAGCTGGGACCACAAGCACATGCCACGATGCCTGGCTAATTTTTCTATGTTTTGTAGAGATGGGGTTTCGCTGTGTTGCCCAGTCTGGTCTTCAACTCCTGAGCTCAAATGATCCACCCACCTCAACCTCCCAAAGTGCTGGGATTACAGGTATGAGGCACCATGTCTAGCAAGAATACAAAATATCTCTTAATAACCTTTTTGTGAGGCAGCAAAAATAAATAAAATATTTAAAGTCTATGAAAGCATACAGGACACATCTTATAACAAACAGTTTTTAATCCTCAAAGGATTTACCAAAAACAAAGCTGCCAACAAACAGCTGGAAAAAACAAAGTTAATTTTCTTCACCTCATATCTTCCAAACAGATAAATAAAGGCATTATAGCTGCTTAATACAAGTTTTAATTGAGTGCTGTCACTGGTGGAAAGAAAGTGCAGAACCACTACTTTCCTTATCACACAAAGTAGGTAGTAATTAACAGCCATTCTGGCACAATCCCTTATCACCAAAATACACAATGGATGCTAACTTCTCTCAAAGCCAATGCTCAGTTACAACAAAGCTGAGCTGGTGTTTCAGGGTCACATTCACTTCTTTATTACACAAGCATAAATTTACTGCTCAGTCAGACACCTATAATTAAACACAAGAAGACTATAATGCTAATATTCAGGCTAGCTTGCATGGAATGGGGTTCCCCCTCCTCGCCATAAGATGATTGCCTTTCATGTTAGAGTTTCAAGTAGCTACAGTTCACTTAGTTTTGATTACATAGCAATTAGATATGCAAATGCATAAGATCCAGAAAAATACTTTTCAAACATCAGATTGTGAGCAATCAGGCCCATTCTCTTCTCTTGTATATACAAGCAGCTCATTAAACAAGAATTGTCTAAAAAAATCTCTGCCTCAAATGCTTTGGGATTTTTTTTTTTTTTTTATGTTAAAACATTCAAAATACTCCCATAAACGAAATCTCTTTTGGCCACCTAGTGAGCAGTCCATGCCAGTGTTGGGTGGGGAACACTTTGAGTGGCCAAAGAACACGCCTTAATTCACATTATCCATTTAAGTTTGAGTATATCACAGCTTGCCATAAAGCTTTTAAAAATTTCTTTTAATATATAATTTAAGTCACTGTATTAAATGACATCTATTATTAACAAAATAAAAAATACTGCCAAGTATTACTAAATATTCCAATCATTTGACTGAGAAGCTATTTTCATCTTACTTTATGGGTTTGTATCAGAAGCTACATGTGGGTGTTACTGTGGAGAATCATGCACACATTGGAGGGAAGAATTTGTACTTCATAAGTATCAAAAATTGTCAGTTATCTGTGGGGGCGTGGCTTGAAAACCTAATACGGCCACCAACAGTCTTTGCAAAATATGCTCACATATTGTCTCTAGCTTAGCAATTAATTTTACTTTTAGGTTTTACATTTCAACTTTCCTTCTTAACTTCAACTCCAACTAATTCATAAAGTATTTGTTGGTTTTTTCCCTCTTCCGAAATTTAAGTCTTATTCAGGTATTTAAATTTCCAAGTATCTTCATTATTTGATGCTCCTATACTTTAGAAAATAAATTTCCTGTAAAATTCTGTAGTAAGAAGAACATAATTTTTTTTAGGAGGCACCAATTATGTCCACACTTCACTGAGGAAATCAGAAATATAAATTACTCATTCTGAAGAAGACAGCCTGGGTAAGGAAACAAAAGCAAACAATAAATACAAACATTACGTTGCATATTTAGAGAATAAGTGCTTTGGAAATTCTGCTAAGATTAGCAAACGTTGAAGAACTCTAACAGCATGGAAATAAAATGAATCTGAAGAAGATTCCTAGTTCACGCCACCATGTCTTGCCTCAACAACTGCAACAGTCAACAATGAATCCCCTTCCTTCAACTCTTCCCCAACTCCCTGCACACATACATGGCCCTAATTGCTAAAGACAACTCTTGCTAAAAATAAATATCATGTCACTCCTCTGCTTAAAACCATCAACTGACTTCCTGGTACTTGCAATAAAATTTTACCAAGCCTATAGAGAAGCATATGGACAGGGACACAAACGTCTTCTCTTCCCACTTTCCACCCATGCTGACTTTGCTATTCCTTAGACAGTTCCACCACATTCACAACTGAGTGCTTTTGCTCTAACTTCACCCAGAAACATTCAGTCTGCAGATCTTCCCATGTCAACCACCCATCAGAGTCTCTGTTAAGATGTAACTTCCTCAGAGTCCTTCACTGGCCCTCCTAGTTAAAAGCCTTCCATCCAGCCCACACTTATATTGCCTGGCATTATTATTTTCATGGCACTTACCCCTATCTGAAACTATCTCGTTCATTTAGTTGTGTAGCTTCTGTCTTCCTAAATTATGCTCCATGAGAGCAAGAACCTCCCAGTTTTGTGTCTAGTCCAGAGCAGGAAATAAAAAATACTTACTAAACTATTTAACAAACTTTGAAAAGTAGAAGAAAAATAGTCTAGGGGGTGGAAGGTGGGTAGGACATGTGAAAAGAATAAAGATAGCTTGATTTTTTGGAACGTGAGGACAGGACTGACAACACAGAGGGTACTGGAAATATTGTATGAGAGAGACAAGGGACTTGGCTGAATTATTTTGCCATTTAATGTTAAACTGAACGTACACTGTCAGTGATGCTAATGAAACAAATTCACTTGTTTTAGAATGTGTTTAATCAAGTCTAGCACAATGTCACAATGTGTCCTAGTCTTCCTTGCCAATTTGATAAAATGTTCTTCTTTTTCATTTAATCATATTATCAAAGGAGAATTCCTCAAAAGTGATGACTCAACGACCATCTTCTCTTTATCACTAAAAAACTCACTTGCTGTGTCTAAATTAGGTTTGGTTTATCAGTGGCCTATCTAAATATTACAAACTGGTCCAAGATATGTCATATATATAGATAAATATGAATAAAAGCCAAACAAGTTCAATCATCACTATTCCTGAATTATTTTTAATACTACAAGAGTTTTACAGAAAGAGAAAACACATTGAAATCAGTGACTAACTGAGCCCAGATTGAGCATCCTTAATCCAAAAAAAAAAAAAAACAAAAAAACAACGCTCCAAAATGACACATTTTGAGCACAGACATGATGCCACAGTGTAAAACTGCATATCTGACAACCTTGTTCTCTGATACTTCCATACATATAAAACTTTGTTTCATGCACAAAATTTAAAATATTGTATGAAATTACCTTCAGGCTATGTGTATATGAAAGAATTTCGTGTTTAGTATTTGGTCTAATCCACCAGATATCTCATTGTATATATGCAAATATTTCAAAATCCAAAAAAACCCAAAATCCGAAACATTCCTGATCCCAAGCATTTCGGATGCTCCATCTGTATAACTAAATTCATATGGTATCAAAGGCAATGGAAAAATAAAATGAGCACACTTAGAATCTAGTTTTATATTCTAACAGCAGATACACGTACAAATCTGTCAAATATCTAGAATCAGTTTTTAAGTGTTTTTAATCATAAAAAATTATTTCTAAAAACTAGTGTAATATTCTTCAAAACAATGTGAGGAAAAAAACAAACTAAGTCTGGGGAATTACTACTCCAACATAAAAGGGGAGAGGAGGGAAAGAGGGAGACAGACATAAGAATAAGAGGAAGAAGGGAGGGCCTGAAAGTGAAGGGGGATGAGGGACACAAACATGGCGGCCAATGCACCAGGAACCACATATGGTAAAATGCTACACGTGGGTAAGTGAGGTGAAAGGTGTGTAGGAGAGCTTTGTACTATTTTTATAATTCTGCAAGTTTAAAATTATTCCAAAACATGAAATTAGAAACAGGAATTATTTGTCCACAAACTTTTATTTCTTCAAATTTTCTGTATAAATTTGCTCTGCCTAAACCAACATTGTCCAATACAACTTTCTTTAACAATGGGAATGATCTTTATTTGTGCTGCACAAAACAGTAGCTAAAATCACATGTCAGTATTGAGGATGTCAGCGTCACTATGTGACTGAGTGACTTTTTTCTTTTATTCAGTTTTCATTTAAATATCTGTATATTGTCGCGGTGACCTGCTATGGCCTCAATGTGTCCCCGAAAATTCATGTGTTAGAAACTTAACCCCCAATGCAACAGTGTTGGCAGCCAGGGCCTTTTGGGAAGCCTTCAGGTCATGAAGCAGAGCCCTCTTGTATGAATTAATGCTTTGAAAGAAAGGGCTTGATGGAGACAGTTTGGTCCCTTCCTCACCCCTCTGTCCCTTCTGTCCCTTAAGGACACAGAATTGCCTCCCTCTGGAGGATGCAGAAGTAAGGCACCATTGTGCAAGGGGAGGCTGAGTTCTCACCAGGTAAGACCTGTCAGTGACACCATGATCTTGGGACTTCCCAGACTCCAGGGCTGTCAGAAATGTATTTCTGTTCTTTATAAATTACCCAATCTCAGATATTGTTAGAGCAGAACAAACGAACTAATACAGTACTCTAATCGACAGCACAGGTCCAAATATTTCACTTATACAAGTAATGCTAAGACTAGTTTATTGGGAAATGATAATACTCTTTCTCATAATAATACCCTTTTGGGTATGCTTAAAGCAGTTTCAATTAAACAAACCCAGGGCTCAAGGCTTGAGTCGAAGTGAAAGAGGTTAGGGATGGCAAGTGTCCTGAACTTAGTCCCAGAGATTCCCATAAGGAATCCTCTAATTACTGGTGACAAAGGACATTGAAATCATTCCAGAGTATTTATACACACTTCAGCCTTGACCATGCAGAATGCTGCACTTTGAAACATTTCTATCAAAGATCTGATTAGGACAATAATCAGTGTTTAATTCCTGCCAAATGATTTCTGCCATCATGTCAAGTATACAGAATGTATTTTTTATTTAAAAGCTCTTCCACTAGTTAGTTTAATACATGTATAATGCTCTAAACATAAATTCATGTACTGTTCTCAATGGTGACTTCATTATCTTCTGTTGATAATTACAATGGGCTATAAAAACTACATTTTTAAAAAATTTTAAATTCTAAAGCAATGTGGTCTGAGATGTTTCTAAATAGCTACAAGTTCCTACTAAAGTTTTAAGATACATGCAAAGTTCTGAACAAGGGTTAAAACAGCCTTGATACAAAACTATTAGGCTGTTTTATATCAACAAGTAAAAGAAAACCGCCCTGTACATAATGGATAGTCCAAAAGCTGGTAAGTGAGATTATGTTTATTTTATAAATTATCTGTATAGCTTAAATAATTAAAGAACTGAAAGTGACTAAAGATAAATCAGGTAATGGAAACAAGTCATTTAACTGCTTGGCAATGAGAAGAAACCATTGTTTTATTTCCCAGAACAGAGGACTACAAACTTACACATACCTAAACAGACAGACACTCACAAACAAATATACCAATAAGATACTAACCTTTCTGTGTAGAAACAAAAAAAAATAAACTAACTGAAAAATACATTAAAATTGTGCAAATTATTTGGGGTGGGGTGAGGAGGAGAGCAAGTAAGAAACGACTCTAGAAAGTATAGGCAAAAAATAATCCCCACACAAATTCAGCCAATGCTGGCGGGGAAGCAGTGAGAGTACCAGAGGGTCTTGAGCTGCACAACTGTGCAAACTTGTTGAACGACTGAGGGCAGAAAGGAGTTGAGGATGCCTCCCACATACATATTTTTTACCATGGCTGCAGTAGGAGCAAACTAATGAAGAACATGAATTAAATTCTATAAGCCAATAAGACTACTGGAGGACAAAAAGATCCACTGATTTACATAATTTTCCGTACTTTATTTTCTTCAAGGATCATACAAAATTTAGTTCTTATTCTAACAGCAACACAGTAACAGAAATTTTTAAAGTAGCATTTTAATTTTCTATCAAAAACTTCATAAGGCCACAGTATCACTCCTTAACAAATTCCATGATAGCTAGTAACAAAAGTAGATTTAAGAATGACACTAGTGTTTTGTAGAAGTCACAAACACTAAAACAACACCCAAATCTGAAAGTGACTATATAAGTTTTCATCCCCACCAGAATGTTTTGAACGTGAATGGAGATGCTACTAGTAATTACAACTAGACAATAAATATAGCTAAAACTATCCTAAGCAAATCAAAACTTAATGTCACTCTTCCAAAAAGCTATACTGAGAAGAAAAATTTAGCATGCTTTCAAAATATGAAGGTAATAGGGTTTTAAAAAAAACATGGATTTTTCTTTTTTAACAAACAATATCTACTCTTATTTCTTCCCAGGTCATTAGGTAATAAATATAGGACATATAGATAAAATAAAACTAATAGACTGAATAAATTCTTACTTATACAGTAAGAGCAAATTCCCCCAAAGACTAAAACATTGCACTAAAAAATTCTTTAAGAAGTTAAAAAAAATTTCCTACTAAATTAAGAATTTCAAAAGTGTGAATTTTACATTTTTAACACTCGGAAAAAAGTAAACTATATAATCATTAAAAGCAATTTTAAAAATTTTAAGTCAATAAAATTGTTTTAAAAAGGAAACCAATTGATAAACAGCAAAATTTCCCATCTTCCCTTAGATAAATGAATTTCCAAAAGAATTTAAGATTTAACTGAACAAACGCTGGAACAAAACTAATGATGGCACAAAACGGCAAATATCCATATAAACTACTGAACAAGGTAAGGGCCTTAAAGTACGACACTAAAGACAGAATCCACAAAACCACAATAAAATATACTTTAAAATTATTCAATTAATAATGTCTTTATGCAAAATAATTATAAGCAAAACTAAAAGACAAACTACTCCTTCCTTCAACACATATTTACTGAGTACCAACTACACAGCAGGTATGTACAATTCTATTACTGAGGACAGAACAATGAATAAAAGAGACAATTCTGCTCTCAATGAACATATTCCTTTAAGTGAGGGTGGTGGTAATATATATGTAGAACATGTCAGGGCTGTTGATGGTAAGATGAAAAAATACAAGAGAGCAAAAGGGCAAGAAGGTTTACTCTACGGTGGTCAAGTGGTTATGGAAAGTCTCTCTGAAAAGTGAGATTCAACATCTGAAATGAAGAGACAAATCAAGTTCACACATATATAAGGGCAGAGTATTCCAGGCAGAGGGAGTAGCAACACCAAAGCAATATATGAGAGAATGTGTATGTTCGAAGAATACACAAAGAGGAGGCAAAGAGTAGAAAAGTCTAGGGAAGAGCAAGCTACAAGGCCATATAGGGCCTCTAGCCACAGTAAAGACCCGACTCCAACTGAATACATGAAAATATGCTCGAAGATTATTCTTTAAATTCATTCTGGTTGCTGAAAAGAGAAAAGAGCAGAAGAATGGAAATAAGGAAATCAGAAGACTACTTAGAGAAAAGACACAATGTAGTAGTTAAACTCAAGCCGGCCTGGGTTCGTATCTTGGGACCAAGCAACTCACTAGCCACAGAAGGTACTTTACCTCCTTAACGCTTCATTTCCTCATCTATAAAATCAAAATAACTGCCTCACAGGGCTTCCAGAAGATTCAATGGGTTAATTCACATGGACTGATAACAATGGCTAAATCACAGCTCAGTGTGTTGAAGCCCTTAACAATACCAACATCAACTTCTCCTTGTCACCACAACCACTACTACCACCATCTAACCAAGTAAAGGTATCAAGCAGCGTAAAAGTCAGAAGAGAGACTCTAAAATCAACAAACGAAAGGGATATGGAAGAATACATGTAATACAGAAAGAGCTCTTAACCTATTAGAAATGACAGGCAATATATTCATTACAATTAAATGTTAACTAACAAATGTAAAGGGAAGGACAGGGAAACTGGACAAGAGACATTGCAATCCTAAATTTGTTAGGAAAGAATATTTACAAAGTTTCAAAGTATTTCTCCTTAGATTAGTTATGATTTAAAAGGGGGTAAAGTTACCTTTACAATGACAATACACAACTCACGCTATTTTAACCAAATGATCAGCTACCGACATCAAAAATGAGGCAAATTAACATCATCTAACTGCTAATGTGATGCCTGAGAAGGACACATCACTTTTTGAAACATTCTTGCCAAAAATGCATGGCCTGAATCTAGTCATGAAGAAACAAGACACACCCAAATTTTAAAAGATAATGAAAGTCCGAGGAACTGTTCCAAATAACATGGTAAGAGACAGGGCGAATAAATGTAATCTGTGATCTGGACTAGATTCTGAATCAGAAAGAATTCACAACGAATGAAACACTGGAAAAATTTGAATTTAGAATGACCACCAAATAACAATATTGTAATAATATTTAATTTTCAGAATTTGATAAAGTCATTTTATGTAAAAGAATGTCCTTGGTTTTAGGAAATGCACTCTAAGACAGGGATGAAGGATCATAATGTCTGCAAGTTACTCTCAAATGATTCAGCAGACAGTAATAATTATCTTATATATACATACATACACACACACACACGCAAGCCAACTCTCATTATTTGTGGTAAAGTCACCAGGAACACTGAATGAGCCAATACTGCTCCTCAGGGAAACACAGGGTTGGTTCCTACAAGCCTTTGGTTACATTTTCATCAACCATCAATGCATAATTCCGTTTTATACGGGTTTCTGTTCAAAGACACCTTATTTAGGCCAGGCGTGGTGGCTCACACCTGTAATCCCAGCACTTTGGGAAGGCGAGGCAGGCAGATCACTTGAGGTCAGGAGTTTGAGACCAGTGTGGCCAACATGTGAAACCTTGTCTTTACTAAAAACATAAAAATTAGCCAGGTGTTTTGACTCGCTCCTATAATCCCAGATACTTGGGAGGCTGAGGCAGGAGAATGGCTTGAACCCAGGAGGCAGAGGTTAATGTGAGATAAGATCACGCCACTGTACTCCAGCCTGGACGAGAGTGTGACTCTGTCTCAATAAAAATAAATAATAAAAAAGAATTATTTAATACATAACTGTTGATTCTTTAACATTCAACAGCCAACAGCACTAATTCATGCCTGAGCTAAGCTTCTCTAACACAAGTATTTTCTCCATAAGGCACAACACACGCAGTCTTCTTGCTGTTAGGAATCCTAAATCCTAGACAGCACCTCAGCACTATGCTTGAGGGACATTTTAAACAGCAAAATCATAATAAAAAGTCGAAAAACGCCCCACAAAAAAAAAAAAAAGTGACACTAAGCAGACCATGAAAAGAACTTTTTTTTATAGTATATGAACTCAAGTAAAAAGGTGGTAATGTGTCATTTTGCTCTATCTCGACATCACACAAGAGCATTTGGATGACTCAGATTTTTATTGCCACTGTGTGCGTGTCTATGAATGACTGTGAAAGTGTCACCAGTAATGATTTGAGGGTTACAGATAAGTTTCAGCAAGTAGGTGAACTTCCAAATACAAAATCAACACTGTGTGTACACACAAATGAACAAAACATTAATACAGTTGTCCCTTAGTATCCCTGCAGGATTGGTTCCAGGACCGCCTCCCTACCAGTGCTCAAGTCACTGATACAGGAAGATGCAGTATTTGCACAGAACTCAGGCGCACCCTCCGTATACTTTAAATAATCACTAGATTACTTGCAACACTGAATACAATGTAAAGACTATGTAAATCATTGTACCATATTTTTTATTTGTATTATTTTCTATTGTTGCATTATTTTTTATTATTCCCCCCCTCCCCCCGGAATAGTTTTGATCTGTGCTTGGCTGAATTGGAGGACGCGGGGCCTGCGGTATGGAGGGCCAAGGTATATGGCAAATCTAGGTTGAGGGTATACATGAATTCACTTTGTTAGCCTTGTAATTATTCTGTACGTATGTATAATTTTTTATTTTTTCAAAATGCAGATTAAAAGGAAATACAAAGTGTGGGTTTAAAGATGGCAGCAACATCAGGCAATAAAAAAGTGAACATTAATATATCCAAATAGATAAGCTTTAACTTTGTTAACCAGAGGTATGTTTCTATTTTTGTCTATATTTCTGTCCCTCTAAAAAAAGTGATTTTTTAAGAAGATTCATTACATAAGCATTTTCATTTTCTGAGGGAGCGTACAATTTCAAACAGTGAAGTTGAAAGGCAATTTTGAAACGCATTTTCAACCAACCAATTCTACACATTTATCTTTTTTTGTCGTACTTTTAAGTTAGAGAAGGGTCCAGGGTGGTCTCGAACTCCTAAGCTCAAATGATCCTCCCACCTCAGTGGTGGAATCCCACCTACAGTACTGGAATTACAAGCATGAGCCATGGTGATGGTGCCCAGTCACATTTATCTTAATGATAATGTACAGATATTCTTCACAGCATTTTCACAGTAAAAACAATTATTTTAAAACTTCAATAAACAATATACCTCAATACATATATGTACAATTAAATGCTACTTATAACCATTAAGAAGTATTGTAGGCCGGGTGCTGTGGCTCACGCCTGTAATCCCAGCACTTTGGGAGGCTGAGGCAGGTGGATCACCTGAGGTCAGGAGTTCAAGAACAGCCTGACCAACGTTAAAACCCCATCTCTATTACAAATGCAAAAAATTAGCTGGGAGTAGTAGCAGGCGCCTGTAATTCCAGCTACTCAGGAGGCTGAGGCAGGAGACTCGCTTGAACCCAGGAGGCGAAGGCTGCAGTGGGCTGAGATTGCACCATTGCACTCCAGCCTGAGAGACAAGAGCAAAACTCCATCTCAAAAAAACAAAAAAAAAGGTATTGTAGATAAGTTTTTAGTAAGTAATATACATAAACAAAATATATCAGGTCACAAGTACACAGGGTGTCGATTATGTATTAACACATAAGTAACAATGCTAAATGGGGAAGATTACATTTTTAAAATACCAGAATTATCTGATTTTTTTTTACGTTAAACATGAAAGGCTTTCATAATTAAGAACAATTCATTTTTATGTTATAAAAGATGAGCTTTGGTATTTGCTTTCACTTCTTTTGACTCCTTTTAAAGTACTTACTCGGCTTAAATCTTAAAACGTTCTAAACAATGTGCTATTGTAACACGATCATATTACACATTCTGAAGCATCCATATACACATCCGTTTACTCGTTTCTTATTATTCAATAATCTCACTTAGATAACACAAATTATTATTCAAACATCAATCTTATTAGTTACAAAGATAAAATCACTCAAAATTTTCTTATTAGATTTTTTAAGAAAATTTTTTTCTATTTGAAGTGACTAGTCCTCTACATTTAGACTACCTTATAGTTATTTTAATTCACCAAAAATCTTAAGTTAAAAAGCAGACCTTTAAAAAAAAATTCTTCACTATCTGCTACAATTTCTATTATTTTTTTTAAAATAATTAAACATATAACAATTCACAAAATGAAGAGTAATTTCAATAGTCTGAGATTCACAATTTAATTGTTAAACATTAAACACAGCCCCACAAACTGTGTCCTATAACAACCTGTGATTTAAAAACACCAAACTAAAAATTGCATGTCTTTAAAATCAAGAGTTAACAATTACATGTTTTAAAATCTAAAGAACAACAAAATAATTTAAAAGTGGTCTCTCATAAATTGAAGAAATAAACAGAAAGCTAAAACTAGTGGGATAGAATAGGATGGCTCCCTAGGCTTATGAAACTGCCTAATAATTTGTTGTTAATACGACTGGAAAAGCATTTCCAACTAAGGTTTGTCAAAGCGTTTTGGAAAAATCAATTGCTGCAGCATAAATACACATCAACAACATTCCACTACTTGTTCTGTCAAGAGAGCTGAATCCTCTAAAAAGAAAATTTGTTACATAAGATACAACTACAAGATGCTCAAATATTCCTTAACTAAATTGACTGCAATCCAATCAAGACTTAATTTTAAAAGGCTCATTAAGAGCATCTAGTGATAAAATGGACTCTCCCTTTTCACTGCAACTCACGTCTCATTTCATTAGACATGGACAATTAACTCATCCTGGAGTTATATCTATGGCTGAGGAATTAAGATGAAGTTTTACAGGTTAAAGTATTACTTTACTAAAAAAAAAACAAAGGTTTATTCTCATTGGGTCCATCTTTTTACCTCTCAAAAGGTGTCTCACAAATTTTAATAAATGTATTTTCAAATAAATTAAATTTTTTATTTCAAGTCTTCCCAATCTTTCTTAACAATGAGCAAAAAGCAGTGACTCCACTCTATAAATGTATTATTATCCAATCAGAAATAAACATTTAATTTTTATTGCACTGTTTTGTACTCTTCTATCTTAAAACAAAGCTAAGTCATTTGAGTCCTTAATGAACATGTAACCAGAAATCAAATTTAAAAACAATCTAGTCAATAATCTAAAATGAATTTTATTTTATAAACACAGAGCAAAAAAATAAATAAAAAAACGAAGGGGTGAGAAGAACAAAAGTAGAGGAGGAGGGGCACCAGGAAGCTAGTTTACAATCCTGAAACAAACATACCACGTCACAGCTGGCATTTAAACCAGTGCTGCCAGAAGTGCAGCCGACAAGTACAGAAAACAAGCCTGTTCAGAAACTCTTTCAGCATTCTGACAGGATAATTTTATGTCTCTTGATAAAAGAAAGTTTTAAATGAGGTTAAAATATGCCTTTTTAAAATCTGACTTCTCTGATAACTCATTTTATTATATTTCACCGAAAGATATAATAGATTGAATTTTTTTTAGTGGGTCTCTTACCATAGACAGTTTGAAAAGCACTGAAAGAATGGCAGGTCTTCTTTTCTCTTTAAAAACAAACCAATCTACCACTTTTGAAGTTGAGTTCAAATACCATATATCACATGACATCTTAACAAAG